>NC_086236.1:45180416-46380416 GCF_036321145.2 Pelmatolapia mariae | reverse complement strand
TGACTGTCTGGTCGCTTGGTGGTGGAGGTGGGGTGGACAGGCGTTGGAGGTGTAGGGAAGCTATTGTGAAATTCCTCCAAAGACCTTTAGGGGGTGCAGTCATTCCACCTTGAAAGAGAACAGCCCCCCTGCGCTTTACCATAACTGTCAAATGCAAATCCTCCCTGGTTGATTGTTTTCATTGTGGGAAGAAGGGGTAAGGCTGAGGTAACTTTGACAGATTTCCTGAATAAGAAATGGGACAGGATATGAGAATTTATCTGACAGGAATACACGGCTGATTTGATACCAATGCGGAGCTGGATTTGCAGGTCACAGCCAGTTTCGGTGCCAAATTAATGATGGGTACTAATTAATTTGACAGGGTGGGATGAGCAAGGGCAACACTACCCACTACTGATGAAAGCATGGCCTCTGTCTCGATTAGAGTTCCTCTCAAAATGAACAAGTAGCTGACATTCATAATTTGCAGTGTACTAAAACAACTCAATCTTGCTTTAAATCCCACCAGCCATTTATTTTATTATTTTTTGAGAATAGATAGATAGATAGATAGATAGATAGATAGATAGATAGATAGATAGATAGATAGATAGATAGACAGATAGATGATTACGAAAATCATGTGCATCACTTAAATTACACCCTTGAAAAGTAAGAAGACTTAAATGTTAAATTGATCATTACACAAAAATAATCACACAAGCCCCAACACTAACTAATGCTTTTAAACAGCTGCTAATCTGCTTTCATTGGCTTTCCAAGCCTGAGGCGTGCAACTAAATGTGTGCTTCTGTGTGGGGAGCTCTATGGTGAATGCCTAATTATCTGATTATATATGTTTATTCTAATTCATTCCTCTAGAGGACTGCAGAAAATACAAAGAAACCAAGCACCGGGCACACCACTTATAAGTGGCATGAGGACCTCCCCTCACTTCTTCACACACTGTTTAGTTTTCCACATAACATCTGCTTGCCTATTCATAATCTGTCATTTAAGTCATAATAGATGTATCTGTTTCATCCACAAACCACCGCAGTCTGCACAGATTATTTGACCCCTCGCAAAGTTTAATAAGGAAACTGAAGATGCGTTTAAAGTCAGTTATTTAGTCTTTCTATCATTACATAAATTTTCTATTTGTTCAACAATATTTCAGTATTTTTCAGTATATTTGTTCAACAACAAAAACCCCCCAGAAAGAAAGCAGGGATAGGTGATTGAGTTTCAATAATATAAGGTGATGAAAGGGGGAAAAAAGCTCTCTGAAAATAACTTATTGTGTCTGGTGGACTGTATAAAAATGTGACTGAAAAGCCATCAAAAACATTTCCCTCAAGTTGAAATTGTATTTTTATAAGCTCAGACAACCACGGCAAATAGCTGTGGTGATTTTGATAAACCAGTTAGCAAGTGTGGATCAAGCCATTCACGATTTCAAAGGTGTAGCTTTGAATTTAGGCCTTTACCCCTTCAGAAAACTTTCTTCTTTATTTTCCAATTCACTTTTTTTCCTTTTTTTTTTTTTTACTATTAGGCATTACTATTTAAAAAAAAAAAAAAAAAACGTTACATTTCTCTTTCAGCGGCTGCAGTATTAAAATATGGGCCCCCTCTGAATATGTGGTGTTCTTATCCCACACTTGAGAGGGACGTGCTTAATAGGCTTCAACTACTATTGCCTTTGATCAAGTTTAAAGAGGAGCAAAAAGGGCTCTGTAGCTAATGCTGATCCCCATGGCTTTCTTCACACCCCGTGTGCTCTCGCTCCTGTACATTCATGCACACAGGCACACAAATGCACCCCACCCCATGTCTCGCACAGGAGCGCACTCTCCCACACACATATAACCCCACCAACCATGAGGCTACAAATAGCTAACCAAGGTGACTCTATCGATCTCCAAACAACAGCAAGAGAGAGACACACAGGAAGAGAGCGAGAGACTGTGAAAGCATGTTTCTAAATGGACAGTGGGTGAAGGTTTTTGTTTTCTCTTCATCACTATTGTTAAATATAACCTTGTAATAATTTTTTACTTACTTTTGCAAGTATTAAAATACACTGTTAGTTAACATGTACAGGTTTCAAATTAATACCTTTATTTTTTACCTATTAAAGAGAAAATCTTAAATATATAAATTTGTTTTTTATGTTTTTGTTTACTTACATGCCTCTTACTTTTAATATTTATTAACCACACAAACACAACACATATATACTGCATGTGTACTAACTCAGACTGAGACAATGAATACTGCTGCTTCAGCTCAGTGTGCACTTAATCTTTTCCATTTTTGAGTTTAATGCACAATTAACATAAAGAAAGCGCTGCCTCCTCTAACTAAATGGCTGTTTTGTCAATTTGAGTCCACATTATACACAAGCCACATAGAGAAATATACAAGGCATCATGCTCATCTTGGAGTAAATCAATAGTAACCTGCTCTTCCCTGGACATACTTTAGTTTAGGTCAGCACTTGATTCTTCAAACATGTAAATTGATTGTCTGTCGGACACTGAAAATTGCTTTAATGGTCCTCTTTACAAACCTGGTTTGTATTGATTGCATTAGATTTTGAATAGCACGCACGCAATAGATTTTTTTTTTCTTATGTCAAAACACAGATGAGTGCTCTCAATATGCTGGCCCACTGTACAGTACAAGAACTTTCATGTTGGTATTGCATGATTGCAGGTGTATTAATGTAGCTATGAAGGAGTTTTAGTTAAATACACTGACATTTTTTTTAAAAAGTCATAGTTACACTACTAATTCAGTCCACTCCTGGATTTTGTAAGTAATATTTTTTTAATGTTTTCAAGTAATTTAATTCAACTTCAAACTAAATAAATTAACAGATAAATAAAATCTAGCAATAACTCCTTTTTGGGTGGCTTTTTCAATTTTTTTAACCTTTCTATTTCAATGTTTCATATATCAATATTTTATATAAGTCTTACAACAAACAAGGTTTGTTTAAAGCCTCAGTGTTTCTTATGGTCTGTTGTCTTCCTTCCTTTATTCCACTACCCTGATGTGATCTTCTGTGCCACTTTGTGCGTTGTACTTTTCTGAATCATTGTATGACAAGGAAAGAGAGAATAAGGGACACTGAGTGAAAGAATGCAAAAGCGAAGGAAGGGGTGAAAGAGAGAGAGCAAGAGAGAGCGGAAAAGAGAGTCTCCAGGGGAAGTGAATGGTTGGAATGCACGTTGATGCTGGCTGAATGAGCTGCACACTGGGCTGGGGGGTACTGGAGGTATTGTGTTGATGCAGCAGGGGTTACAGTGGCTGTGAGTGACACCAAAACAACATTTCATGGCAGACGACACTGGTTAAAGGCTGTGGCCAGGCCTCTACCCGCTGACCACACCTTGAGTAGCACCAACTATTCCTTCTTAAGGTAAATCACTTAAAATTGGGCACTACAGCTATTTCTCTGTGAAACAAAACTGATTTTTCTGTAGGTGGGAGTGGATTGTCATCATTTTACCCATGTTAATTTGTTCCAAAAAAAGGTTTAAAATGTAAATAGCTAATATTATCCATCTGTGCTGCATGGTGTATGCCGCAAAAAACTCGGCATCTCTCAAGGACAAAACAATATTATATATACTGTAAAAAAGGAATCCTGTGTTGATTGGAAAATGAGGGCACTATCATAAAGTTGTTTCTTTTTCTGTGGAAATCTGATAATGCGCTACAGTTTTGCCAAAAACAAAAAACATGCCCTCAGTAAAACACCATGGTGACACGCCATTTTCTAAATCACCTTTTAACTAAACGGTCTTTTCCTAAGCAGCAGCCACAGGGCAGGGCAAAGCGCAATGACGCTCGTGCTCTGCTTAGGTTCTCTCTGCCTCAAGTTTTCATTGCCTCCTATCCACTCATATCAATCCCCTTTAGTAGTGAGGTAGCAGGCTGATAGTATAATTAGACAGCTAACATCTATTTTAGGGGTCTATTGAGCTTTCTAATTAGCAGCAGATTAATGGGCAGTGAAGGCTCAGCTTCACACCACCAACACCAGCGACCCACTGTTACCCTCAGCTGTGCACCGCCCAGGGGCGAAGAAGAGGGGTGAAATGGGGGTTGCAGTTTGGGAATGGAGTGTGTATGTGCATGAATTGAGGCTTTGGCCATGTTCATT
This sequence comes from Pelmatolapia mariae, assembly GCF_036321145.2. Taxonomy (NCBI): domain Eukaryota; kingdom Metazoa; phylum Chordata; class Actinopteri; order Cichliformes; family Cichlidae; genus Pelmatolapia; species Pelmatolapia mariae. Next base: position 46,376,257 of record NC_086236.1, on the reverse strand, counting down.
TAGGGGTTGAAGGTGAACATGGTATGTGAGGGTATTTGATATTGTTTTAATAGTTGGAACTAAGAAAGAAAATGTTTGAGGGCTAGTGTTAGGTTAGGTCAAGGATTTGGTGTGCGTGTGTGTATTGCTGTGTGTGTGTGTGTGTGTGTGTGTATGTGTGGGTGTATACCTTTAGGTCCTTTAGAGACATTGTGAGGCACTAAAAGTCTCACCCTGGGGGTGCCGAAGCACTAATTCTAATTATCACCAGATTACAGAGATAATGGGAGACCCCGCTGTCAAGAATCTAACACCTCTCTCTCAGTCTCTTTCTCTCCTGCTCTTTCTCTCTCATATGGCCATTTTACAGCCCAGCAGTCAGTAAGGTTGCCTGGTAAATGCTAGAGAAAGTGTTCAGGGAGAGAATGAGGTGCAGAGTGAGTAGTTTTCAGAGTATTAGAGAGCAAGAGAGAGAGAGAGAGAGAGAGAGAGGTTGAGGAGATTGAAGTAGGGCCAGAATTGACAGGAGGGTGAACGTGAGTGAAAAGGAGTTAAAGAGAGAGTTAGAAAGAGATAGAGAACGATTTAGTGATAAAAAGAGACTGCAAGGTGAGAGGGATGGGTAAGAATAGTATACTTACTTTTCTTACACACTACACACACACCAATGTGCCAGCCCTATTTGGTGCCAGCCAACCATTCACCCACTCATCCACCAGTCCTCTTTTCTCCCCTCTCCACTTCTCTTTAACTTTTTTCATTGTTTTTTTTTAAATAACCATTTGTAGCCTTTTTCTTGCACTGATGAACATATATGAAATAGTAATAGGCAGGAAGATAAGAAGGAAAACGCAGCATTTCAAAAAAGTTTGAGAAATTATTTCCAACATTCATGGCATGCCCTAAGTGTACCCTGGTGTTATATCCTGGTGTCATGCTTAACAAGTTAGGAAGCATTATGTCCACATACTGCTCAGGTTTTCATGGAGACACTGCACAAGTTAATAAAAATAAGTAAAAGACAGTCAAATACTTTTAATTACTAAGCCCTTTTATTTTGTCTACCTGTAATTTTGAATGACCCTGTCCTCCTCTCATAGTCATTTGGTTCGTGGCTTGTTCTTCCTATGTGGTGAATGCTGCATCATTTTTTATTAGAACAGCACCACCCCTGCCAGTTTGCAGCCTGTTGAGATTCATAGCCAAAGTTTTTAATAGGTTTTACTGTAAAGCTCTGAAAACTCTTCACCCATATGGTCTGTGTGGTTTCTGTTTCCAAAAATCTGACAACATTGAAATAAAAAGAAAATATTTATTACTTCTTCTTTGGATTAATTCTATAATTAATGCAAGTAGAGAAGCAAAGATCTGGAGATTTGAGTGAGACTAAGGTCAGGGTGTGTCTCCCTATGGAGCAGCAAGTGAACTGTATGCCGTGCCAAATGGCCTACACCACACTGTTCTGCCAATCTGTTGGAGTTTGGCTCTAAAATGCATCTGCGGACATCCTCAGGCCTTTGGTGGGGTGCTTTATCATTCCACCAATAGATTTCGAACCTAGATTTTGGCAAGCCACATTTTCATCATTCTTATTTCTATGATTTGTGCCTGAATAGATAAACCACTCCGTAAACCTACTTGGTGAAGACTCATTGTGGAAATTCCACTTGCAATTGTCTGCAATTGCGAAATGATTGAAAGTGCTCAGTCCACTTTCAGGATGCAACAGAAAGTATTGGACTTACAGTGAGGGCCATGTCAAACAGAATTGCTGAACACATAAAGTCAAATGTCAAGAACTGTGCACTCACTTTAAATGATTGTTCATCACCGTGATGGATTTACTAGGAGCAGGAATGCTGTTTTTATTCTCAAATGAATCTGTTCAGGTCTTTGATGGGGGCCATAAAGAATGACATATTTATGCGGGCTAGGTGGTTTGACAAGGACAGCCTCAGTGAATTATTACAGTACACAGGAAGTAGGCTTCAGTGGAAACTTGGCTTCACTGTAAATTGTATCAGGATACTGCTGCATTAAGTGCAAGCAGCAGTACGTTAACAGGGCAAAAATATTTTTTATACAACAACCTAGGCAATCACCATAACATTGTTGTTATATCCATTTAATTTATATATTAAAGCGGTCCAAAAAATACTTTCTTAAATAATCAATCATATGCTGCTGCACTTTAGTTTTGCAGCCACAGTACTTACTCGTGACACATTATCCCACCGTACACACTGCCCCCTCCTCCCTCAAGGCCTTATTAGGAACAAGCAGCATTAAAATTTATCAGCCACCACCATTTTATTGCAACCTGTATCATAAATCCTATCGATGGTGGCAATATATAACTGTTTGTAGTTTATTATGAGTCTTATATCGTTATTTTCCTTACAGGGCACAATTCTGTTGTCTGACCTTCTATAAATCAGCTCTCTTTAATTAACTATGCTGGATACTAACTACCAGTTGCATTTGGAGAATTAGATATTGAATATCTATGCAAGTTACTGAAATTCCAGTTACATTCAATAGTCAGGAAATATGTTGCTGTTGCCTGTATTAGTGCAAAGCAGTGGAGTGCACACTGAGAATTATACAGCTAATAATACTTTATTAACACGTACTATATAAATATACTGGTAGCACTTTCTATTACAGCTCAGTAATAAGTGGTAATAGTGGGGTAACAAGGCAGAAACAGGAATGTAATACTATAGTTATTTCTATGTTATTATCGCTCAATTACCAGAGTAATAACCAGTTAATATCCAAGTAGCATGGTAGCAACAGTGGCTACAGTTGAGTAATATTGCAGTAATCTTTATGTAATTGGATAATAAGGTCTCAAAACATGGGGGTAATAATATGGCAATAAAGACTTCCCCATGAGGCAAAACCAGTTAGTAATGGTAGCATTATACCTTGATATGATAACCTGCTAGAAATAAGAAGGTAATGTCTGCGAGTTTGAATTTTCACATTTTTATACAGAGTTTAAAGTGTAATCTCATAATAACACAGTGATCTTGGCTGATGTTTTAACACATTTGGATAATATTACTATAATGCTTGAATTCATCCTACTTTAGATTCTGCTTTGCACTACAGTTTTAACAGTTTAGGCAAGGAATCAGAATCAGAATATAACCGTCCACCCCCAGTGAATTTTGTAGTGGTTTATTTCTAATCATAGACATTAAATATTCCAGTGTACTCCAATTTGCTATTTTGGGATGAAAATTAACTAGATAAATTCATTAGTTTACTGTATACACAAATTAAATTGGTGGATTTAAAAAAAAAAAAATAAGACAAGGAATATCTGTGAAATTGTTGCTCAAAGAACTGTCAGTTATGTCATGCTTGCTTTAACACTTCTTCATTCATAACTTTGAATGTTTTAGTATGCAAGTGGGTGGCTTGGTGCTACTTGCTGCAGGACAGGCTGGATCTTTGGATGATTAGAGGTCAATCAGTGATGAATGTGGCGACCCCCCCAAACCCTAAATTGGATAAGTGGGACAACATGGATGACATCTTATTTTTGTGTATTGAAATTTTAAATATGTATTCCATGAGCACTTTCTTTCCTACCATGACATATTTTTACAGTGTTATGTATTGTCATCCAGATATGCTGTGAAAGAGGTCTGGGTTTGGGACCTTTATTATCCAGTTACATAAATTTCAGTGTAATATTACTGTATTAACTGTAACCACTTTTGTTACCATGATTTTTCATGGATATTAACCGGTTATTGCTTTAGTAATTGAGTTGTAATAACTTAGAAATTACTATATTATTACATTCCTGTCTCTGCTTTGTTACCCCACTATTACCGCTCTATTACTGAGGTGTAATAGAAAGTGTTACCAATATACTTTTTAATTCACGCTGGATAAATTATAGCATTATCTAAGGCTACAAAACACTTTTTACAAACTTTTATTAATGAATGTACATGCCTTTTAAATATGTAAATATAGTAGTCAATAAAGAGTGAAATAGTCTCACAGTCTCTTACTTAATACATCCACTTACAGTATAATGCTTAACTACTTAATATAGTGGCGTTAGGCCGTCTTCCAATGTGAAATCTATATCCACAGGAAAAATTTTATCCCTCAAGAGGGACCACAAACATTATTTGGAGATTAAATATTCTAGCTTACTGCTTGAAAAACCAACAATTTGAATTCCCGAGCTACAATACAGTAACTGTGCACTGCTCCGATCAGCATGCAGTCATTAACCATTGTACAGTCACTTGTTAAAGAGAATTCCCTCAACAGTACATAAACCTATAATTGCTGTCGCATAACTATTCCCACAAGAGAGAGATGGAGATGGCGAAATGGACTTTCACATTGTGTCTCATGCTTCAGGAGAATGGTACGTTTGTCATTTATGTATATATATTTCAAAGGGCTACTCCTGTAAAGCAATCCACTAGCATTCCTCCCCTCCTTGGTCTGTTCTGTGGGACCGCTGTGTTGTCTACTGTGGCATGTGGAGTTTGAGCTGGGGAGTTAAATGGATTAATTACCTTTAAGGTCCTTTTGTGTCTTTTATTTCACAGACAGACTCACTGGGGGCTTTTGAAATGCCCGCTCCCCCATTCCTAATGATATAATCACGTAATTAGGTGATTTTCAAATGGAATCGCCACATAAGCAGGGGGTTAATTTTCCTCCCGGCCCATTCATCTGATTTGCTAGTCTTTCGTTCACTACTTCCACCAGTGTTGGTTCAGAAATAGATTAAAGGAGGTTACATGACACCAAATCAGCATAACATAACAGAATGCTGCTTTAACATTACTGTACTCAACTATGATTTCACAGTTATATGCCCTTCAGACCATAGTGCTGTGGAAGTAAAAGCTCAGCAGCCAGTATGTTACTTTAAACCATGAAAATTAAACTTAGGATTGTGAAAGAATGTTTATGTGATTTTTTTAAACCTAAAGACAAGCCTTAAAGTCTTTCACAACACACTAAAACTCTAAAACGTTGCAAACAGCTTTTTGGAAATCACCATTAGTCAAATTCACTAAATGTTAACGAATGTGTTGCTTGTTGGTTCATGTTGAACTGTGTCTGAGACTTTGTGAATAAATGCACCTTTAAACAAAATAAAGAAGACATAAGGACAAGTAGCCTCTAGTTTAATATGAGGGTTTGTCTTGTTTTATCAAAGCCCAAGCAAACGGTTAAATACTGAGTTTGCCTGTTGTTGGCGAAAAGGACTATTTATTTGAGTTCTGGTGTTTTCATAATAGTATGACATTTCTTGAACCCCCATATAAAGATATTTAAGAAGATTTTATAAGTCATATCACTAATGCAGTGATCTGACTTGTTTGGTGGGATTTGTGACAACAAGACTAAACTGTCAAATGTACAAAGATGATAGTCATCTGGTGCTTTAACTGGGTAAAAATACATTTATGTGGGTATATGTTATAGAATATAATTCTTGTGATCTGTCAGCATTATGTGCCTCCAGTCAAAGCAAGAATCCCTAGTGTATACTGACTATAAAACTAAGAATTTATCCCCAATTACAGTGGAGAGAAAAATGAATAGAAAGGATATCCAGTTTCACAGAGAACAGTATCACAGTTCAATGTTTACCTCAATAGAGAGAAAGGAGGCGGTAACGCCTAGTTTCCAGAAATCTTAAATAAAGATTTCCTTCCCTTTTGGAAACTCTGCGGTGACCTAGATGAAATGCTGTCCTTATTGACTCTGAAGATAGGTCCAGTGCTCACGAACACTTGGGCATGGGTGAAAAGGTCTAATATTTGATGTGAAACAAGAAGGTGGCCTTTCATTCACACCACTGTGGGCTTTCTTGAGAACAATCAACAGCTCTCCACAGCAAGAAAGCGTGAGGAGCAATTCCTGTCTCCTCTCAGTCACGGGAGGAGAAGAAATCAGATAATTAAATGTGAGAAACAGCATAGAAAGAGAGAAAGGGGATGGACCTTTATGCACGGCTACCTTCCTGAGGCTACCTGCTCAGGCGTAGAGCTAGTGACCAAGCTAGCCATGGTGGTATATGCCATGAGCCCTGCAGCGTGGAAACGGTAACGGAGCAGACCGTGACAAAAACGACTGCACAGCCTCTCAATGCTCCACCTAGCAAACACAGACGGTTGTCAGGGACAGGCAAGTCAGGCATGTCCTCTTCAAGTGGCACCACGTCCATCAGAGCCCATTCTGAAAGGGCCCTCTTGCTGTTTGCATGGACTGAGCTCCAATGATATGCCTCACTCCCCTCTGAAACTCCAATGGCTGGTTTCAGTGTCAGAGCAATGGAAGAAGAGGTGTTGAGTCGCAGCTATTGTTAGAGACAGATAATAGGAGAGAGAGGAAAGTGTTAAAAATGATTGAGCCTCTGTTGGGGCTCAGTGGAGAGATCTGTGGACTGAATCACATCATAATAAGGAAGTGAAGCGGAGCAGGTCCCTTTTTTATTCTCCTTCAACAAGGCATTACATGGCAGCCATGTTTTGGTCTTGTGGTCAAATAAGCTGAAACAAAGAGGTCATCTGAGAAAGTGAAGCCAATGAACACGTGAGATTTGTAAAGAGAAATACAAGATAAAGCAATAAAATTAATAAAATATTAAAGCGACGCAAATAAGAATTACAGTTATATATATTATATCTGATTAACTACCACTGCTTTGACCTGTTAGTTTAAATTTAAAGCTAATTCATTGTATAACACTGAATTTACTGAATTTACATAACTATACTGTTGACTGTAAATTCAGCAAACACTCTTTTCAGTTAAGAAACATATTTTTAGAAATAATAATAATGTTTAAAATAGATGGGGATGGAGAATGGCTTTGTTGTCCTCTGTGATTAAACCATATTATTTCAAACAAACTATTTCTCTAGCGGCAATAAATCTCCTAAATCATTACTGTTTGTGTGCGTTTCGTGTGTCCTTTTCCACCGGTGTGTATTTGCTTCTAGGTCTCACATGAATACAAATACCTCTGTTGAGGGTCAGTGAGAGAAGAGCTTTCTTCACTCTATTGACTGAAAATCTAGTTGTCTCATCTCTCTAAGCAGATGTCTTTCCCCAAGCATCTGTTTGTATTAGTACTGTAATTGCTGGTGATAATAAGCCCATTGATTCAGTATCTAAGGAAATAGTCAATCAGAGCAGCTCATTCGTCTTACTTTTCCTGACAGTTTTCCCCTCTAGCTAAACAGACAGTGCCAGGGCCTGGGCTTTGTTGACTGGATTGGAAAAGCAGACTGTGGTTGGCCAGCCTGTCGACTCTGAGTGAGTGATGGGATTGGTGCAAACACACCAGTGACCCGATGGCCCTTACAGGAGGCCCAGGGTGATAGATGTGTTGATTTGTTTATAGAAGCCTAATTCCATTCTCTGTTCTTTCTCTCTGTCCTCTTTCTTAGAGTCTGTCCATGCTTCTTTGTGTCTGCAAAATGACTTTTTTCCCCCTTCTATCTAACCTCTCCTACTCTCTCCAACCATTCAGCTCCTCTCTGTGCATAAAATAAAAGCTGTTTGTCAGTGACTGTTTAGGCCATCAGTTACAATCACTGTCTTCAAAATAATCAACTCTGTGGTGTAGTGTTTAATGCATTTACCTTAGATGGGGAAGATTAGCTGGTTTTAGACCAGGAGAAGACACAAACTGGGCCTCAGGGCCACACGATATTGTACACCTAGTGCTGGAAGGATTGTACTTATATAAATTGTTTATACCATCTGGGAATTCAAAGAAGTAAATAAATTCTTCTTGAAGAACAAAATCATGGGCTTCCTCCCCTTATCAGCAGTATTTGAGTTAATATGTCTATTAACACAGATATATGCGCTTAAAGAAGGTGTGGTACTTTTATATCTGACAGCTAATTAGTATTATAAAACTTGATAAGCTTATTTCTGAAGTGATAAGAACCTGTTAGTTTAATATATTATTAATAAATAACTTTCCGCTTTTGGCTGTGAACACATGATCTGGCACCATTTGTTTCACTCCATTAAACAGTAGAAATCCGAAGGGCAAATAAATTCGAAATGCCTTCACAGAATGGAATGAGAGTAAAAGTGAACTGTGCTCTGCCTAGTTAATAAATGTCCCATTCAGTGTGCTGGGTGTCCAGCTCTGCAACTTCAGAAGCTGTAATATTGTCAGAAATAAATCACTGAGCCTTAGCCACAACTAAACGTGTTCATTCGGTGAGGTTAAAGGGTAGAGCCACCCATTACTCTGTACTGCCAAAGGATCATTATTGTCGTGTCAACTATGCTACAAATGAGACTATGTGATAAATCTTTTCCCATCGTAAGCTTACAAATGATGCACAGTCTTTCTTCTTTTTTTTTTCTGACTGGATATTGAGAAATTACTGGCACTGTAGAAAGTGTGATGCATTGTCTAAATTAAAAGTTGTTGATTAATAATACATAATTCAGTGTGAACAACCAGAAAAAACTTTTTTTTAAAAAGTTACACTAACTCTTCTCTTTAAAACTCTAATTAGCAATGAATACGGATGACAACTGGGAGTGTTTACTAAAGTGGAAATGCAAGCACATGAAGCAAAAGAGACACTGAAAAGGAATAGGATCTTTACCTTTGACACCCAGATATACACATCTGCGCACACCTAAACACACACACACACACACAATCACAAGAGCAGAAAGAGGAGAAAGTAAGAATTCTTTACGGCCTGTCACAGTGTCAGAAGCAACTTTACGGTGAGCGTGTCTTAATATGCATGGCCTCTGAAAACTGCGGTACATTAGCAAAACATATGGCGACTTAATGATATCAATGAAGTGGCCATGAGGGCTGCCTAGGAGCAAGTAATCTGTTAGATGCGGATAGTGTTGCTCACCGTGTCCCACTGTTTCCTTCTGACTGATAGAACAAGCCAACGCTACGTCCATTAAGATCAATACGCCAGCCATTATGATTGTAAAAAGCACATTTACTAGGGTTGTCAGGCTCATTATTGCAAGCAGATGGCAGACCTTGCACTTACAATTCTAGACAAGGAAAGCAGTGACAAGACTTTAAATTAGAATCTATAATGCTAATCTATGGCCTGTTGGTTCAGTGGAGATAAAAAATGCATTATACACTACAAGACAGTGAGTATTGGACTGGAGTCTTCTGAGTGAGTACAAGTACTGCAGAGCTATAGGGGGCAAATATACTCACAGTAGCCTTGGGAAAAAATCTAACTCCTTTTAAAAGCATACTCCGTCTACATACTGTGTGATAGAGTTGCATTTTAACAAAAGTTGAATCCAGCCACAAATACGTCAGTTATTAATCTCTGTCCAGAGTTTATTCTTAAAGCCCTGAAGGGTTTTTGTTACACTCACTGGTGAAGGCTCTTCGGGGTTACTGCTGTTCTGGACTAATACTGCATTGTAATAGAAAAACAATTAATTTAACAGGGTAGACAGGGTTTGATTAGAAACTGATCTATTCAAATGAACAGAAATCTGGTATTCCTTACACATTATTGTATTTTCCAGCATTTGACAGCTGTAAAATGTTGTATTTATTGTCCACCTTTTAATCCAAAACCTTGTAGTTTGAGGGCAACAGAAAAATCTTTCAAATAAAGGTTTGTTTGAAAATGCATGATCACGATTTACAAATCTGTGAACATGGATAAGGAATCCAAGACCGAGGTTTTGTATAAGACAATAGTGATTTACACACGGATGAACCTAAGCTTCTACTGAGCTGAGTCTAGTTAGCAGATTAATAGCGTCACCTGTACATCAGAGAATGTGACTTGTGTACATATGAACACATGTTGTTGCAGGTAGTGCAGAAACACCTGTAGGGACGGCGGATCAGTGACTACACAAAAGCAGGCTCAAGCCTGCTGGTGTCACAGAGTTTCATACTGTGCTTAGACTGTTTTACAGTTATTTTATTAACTTAAATTTATGAATGATTGAATGCTAATAGTAATTCTTGAAGCAATGTCTCTCGAACAGCAGTTATACTAAATGCACTTACCATGTCTACTAAAGTCACTTTTACTTTACACTTTGTCTGTAATTAAAGAAAATGCTTTTTGCAAAATGTCAGTATTATATGTGCACACTGTCTTCCACAGTCTTTTTTCAATACGCCATTGAATGACTTTAGAGTAGCAACCGCTAGCTTTAGCTGCTGTATGCTCGAGTCACACTGATGGATGAATTGTTTCACAACTACAGTAGTTATGGTTTGATAAGTACAGTAAATTCAAGTGCTGGTGTTTAACAGTAGAGTTGTTAAAATGATACGGAAGTGCAAATCTCTTCACTCCGGGATTCTGTTCTGGCATTCAAGGAAAGTTCACTTCACCATCCTAGTCTCAGTTTCCCCTTTAAAGAGGAAGTCATGCTCTGCTCTTGTTCATGCTGCTCTCTCTCCCTCCCTCTAGACGCTGCAAATAAATGGCTAAAAAGAGATCTACTTAAAGCTGTCAGAGAATGTCAGAGCCAACAGCCGGGCCATTCCGCACGACCTACTCCCTGACCCCCTCTTTTCAGGGGTCACTTGTAGGCTGCCTCTGGTGGGAGTGCGGGGTAGTCATGCACTGAATGACAATGCATAAACATATGAATTGCTCGGACTCAGTTGCTCCCCTTCAGGAGCTGTTGAAGAGCAGCTTTGCAAGTTTGTAGGGTTTATCTTAATTTGCAGAGAATACATCCTTTAACATCTAAGAAATAATTAAGTTGGGTCAGAGAAAGGCACTAAGAGTGGGAACTTTGAAGCGAAAATTTAGAGAAAATGGACTATTAAATTGTAAAATATTGTCGCTACATCTTTTGCATTTGGTCACGTATAAAGTGAGAAAGCTTTATATGGCTAGAAAATGTTCTCTTCTAGAGCTAGAAGCTGTAATATAAACACAAGAGAGTAACAATACGGAGAGATGAATGTATTGATGGGACCCGGTGATCTGACAAGATGGTTAAAATGCATGTTTTCTACATCAATACAATACTGATTTTACCCCTCATTAAGCTGGACATATAAAATCCATAATTGGCAGAGATATTAGCCCATAATTACCGACCTCCTTTCATTGGAGATTTTGAAAATCTGCCCAGGTAATATGGCACAAATGATAAATTATTCCATTGCTTTGTGTTAATCACTACTGTGGAGTCATAAGGGCTTGGCCCCAAAGCTCAATTTTAACATTAATGCCTTACCTCTCATTAATATTAAAAGGAGCCTTTAGTAAGGGGATGGAGTGTGTGTGTGTGTGTGTGTGTGTGTGTGTGTGTGTGTGTGGGTGGGTGTGTGTGGGTGGGGTCTTTAGAGGGAGAAAGGGTGATGTGAGAGAGACACATAATTCCGACTGGTGATTTAAAAAAACAAAACAAAACAGCTGAACTGTTACGGGTTAAGATACTTCCTTAAGAAGTACCATTTCTGCTGGTCATCCTGTGCTTTTGTTTTTAAAATGTCACACTTTAATTTTTTTGCCATCTTGATTATTTTTTTCTCCCTCAATTTTTTTTAATCTCTCCGTGTTTGCTTGAAAACGAGGCAATTAACTGGTGACTGTGACAGATGTAAATTAGCAGTGCATAATTTCATGCAACTCTAACACGAACACGAACCTGAGAAAAACAATAGGGGAAAGCATACTGGGACCTAAACACATGCAAAAAGGAAAGAATAAAGGTCTAGGCTGTAATAGCTGATAAACAGCAAGATGATAAAGGAATAGAAGAGAAATGACAAAATAAGACAGATGAAGAAAAGGTAAAGAAGGAAGAGGATGTTGGTTGGCCACTAGCAAGGGGGCCTGAGTTTGACAGATGCTTGCGGTGATGACCATCTGCCCTGAACAGCAGAGGTGCTGAACTGCAGGTTTTAAAGCTGCTCCTTCCAACAGCTCCAAATGAAGCGAAGGAGGGGACCTCTGGACAAAAGGTTGTGCTAAGCGAGGAGAGAGGGCCACGCCACCGCTGTACAACTTTAATTTATGATGGATGAGATTGGAGGAAAGGTCAGGTGGTGATAAATATGAGAGCGTTTGTTCCGGGAGGTCATCAATTATGCTGCGGCTTCTAACTTTCGATCTTGTGGGCGAAATGGATCTCTTCTATGTAAGAAAACTATCTCTCAGAAAATTGGGGGGCATTAATCAAAATGGCGATGAACTTAAATCTGAGACTTAATCTGTATCCAAGTAGGGGTCTCATTCTGTGTTTTGACGTACAACGCGATCCTTAAATAACATTACAAGGTATTTCTATTGATCCAAAACAGAGTACACCACTGATTTACACTTTTTGTCTCACTTGCAATTTTAATTTAAATTGGCCTCTTTTTCTGTAATTTACACTATGGCAGAAGTCAAACTGCAACATACCTGATTTGGCCAGTGTAAAAAATGGATATACATGATATTAGAATCTGTATGACAGACTTAAATCATATAAATTTTGCAAGTATCAACAGAATTAGCTAAATATTTTAAAATGAATATTATAAAAATATCTTTATTTTGTTTGTCAAAAAAATATGATAATCATGGTTAAGCTTGAGTGAATATTATTAAACTTTACAATTTATATTTTGTTCAAAAAAACATATATATATAGATATATATCTATATATCTATATATATATATACACATATATATCTATATATCTATATATATATATATATATATATAACAGTTTACTACTTACGGACACACATTTTTAATAATGCCTCTGAGGTTGCACTGCTTCTAAACAATATGCTAATGCTAAATAAATTATGCTAGATGTCCTTATTTGAAATGTTTGATTTGGTAAACTGTGTTCAAACCTGGAGAATGCTGTAAATCTGTTTGTTTTATGACTAACATATTGTTAATGACATTAGAATAAAATGCACTGTATATGAAGTGAAAAAACTGTGTTTTTATAGCTCTACATGCATTCACAGCCCTTAACATCCATTACTTCTGTGAAAGTTGTCAAAGAAATAGGTTAAATTCCATCCCAAGGTAATGAAATACAAAATTCTCTTCTTGAAAGGGCCAAAAGGAACAACAATGAGATCACAGTGGCTGACCTTTGACCAAGGCCACTGTCCTTTTATCATCTCAGTCCTTCCCCTTTTCTTCCCCTTGGCAAAAAAAGAAAGAGCAGCTCCAGGAAAAGTTATTAGCCTCCCTCTATTGTTTCACAAACTCAACCCGGTAATGTAGAAAAGATTGCAATGATTACAGGGCAAACTGAAGAAAACGAGACAAAAAAAGAAAAGGAGGAAAAAAAAGATATGGGTTCATGGGACTGGAGTAAAAGTCCTTATTCTTTCTTCTTTGCGGTGTATTTCAAACCAGAGCTGAAGGGGTAATGGTCTTTTTATTCAGCTGACAAGAAGCCAGGATGTTGAGCTCCCTTCCAATCGATGGGTCTCCATTGTCTCCTTGCAAGCCCACATAGACAAAAAAAACCAACTACTTGAATTATCTACTACAGACCCAAACAGCCGGTTTTAACACTGTTCAAAAGATAAAGCAATACATTTGTACGGCCTCTGATGCCAAGCATGAGGAGTACAGTGCTTATTATATTAAAGTGTCTTTATAAAGAAAAAAAAAGTCAAATTATTTTTTGTGGATCTTTTAAAAACAAGTACTAACACTCTTCTTGGCACTACTGTCATGTTAATATTAATAACTCCGTCATCTGGGGAATATATTTGAATCATTATGTTTCCAAAAGTCAAGCTTGCAGTCTATGTCTTTTTTCTCTTTTGAAACCGCTGTGGGTGCTTTTTCTACAATAGTCCCAATAATATTGAACAACAAGAGTATTTTTCTCTGCTCACTTTTAATTGCTTATCTCACCTCTCCACCTGCCCAAGTCTTTGTTTGTAGGAGGACATCTTGATTGTAAGAAAACTAACAAAAACAGCTATTAAACCACAGGTCAACATTCATATTTTACTTACTACCTCAATAAACTTCCTCTTTGTAAACCTGAGAGACAAGTCTCGTGTAAAAAATACCAAATAAAAGATTCACAATCAAAGATCCTTTAAGTTGGCCATGCACTTGAACAAGGGTATGGGGGTATTGGGCTAGCTAATACTGTCACCATCCCAACCCCCTTCCAACTAGCAAAAGAAAAGGGTGGAGGTGGTGGGACTGTGCAATGAGGGGCTCCATTCTTGCCTCTCATGTCCCAGGGTATGGTGTTGGGGTCTCCTAAATGTGCCATGTCGTATTGATCCATATAATCCTTCTGAAAAAACAGCCAGACTAGCACTTACACACCACCCCAGCTGAGTAAGGGCTATTGCTGCGCCACAAAGCTAATCAATTGTCTCTGTATGAAACGACTTGTCTCCCACATCACAATGTCAGTGTTTTCTTACTGCCCTTTTTTCCATTGTGGAATCTTACTTTAGCAAAATGCATCATGATGATACCCAGGTGGTGGGCTGGCTGGCGTTTTTGTATTTGTGCTGATGTATATAATACAAATCATTGCTATAAAGTACATGTATATCGGAGCACTTTTTTTTCCTTCTGTCTCTGTGTTTACACAACTGGCTCTAAACTATAGCTATAAAGTAGGATTTTAGTAAGAAGAGGAAAGTTATTAAAACGAAACAAACAAATTAAGGCAGCCATTCAGCTGCGTGATCTGCCATGTTTTAAGGATAATGTGCATGACTGAGAGAGATCTGTGAATGATTAGCACTGCATTTGTTGCCATCTGCGCCTCATGAAATCAAATTAGTTGACATTTTGAACTTTAACCAAAGCTATGTATGCTCAAATTAGGGAGCCACTATGCTCTCCTTTGTGCTTTCTGTAATTCAACTGCTTTTTTAGAAATCTGGGTTTGGTTTTTACAGAAAAAAAACCAAACCACGCCTTAGCTCCCACAGCTTCAAAATGACACGGGTTTACTTGAGCAAATAAATATATATTACATATATATGACAATCAAAGGAACTCCTGGTTCTGAAATGCAATAATTTTAGTTTTTCAAACAGACTTATCCCAACAGAAAACCAAGAAAAACACACAGGAGACTTTGGTTGACCTCAAAAGTTCTTACACAGTTTGTTTTTATGTTTTGGACTAGAGCATATGAGATACTACCAAGGGTCTGATCACTGTCTTATCTAGCAAGTTTATTTCAAGTGTGAAAACATGGTGATAGAAAATAATGAAAAAAAAACCAAAATGTTTTCCAAACTGCATGTTTGGAATTGTAAGCAACCAGGTTCACAGTGTCATTCTCATACTTGGTCAGTGCAATGTGACCAAACCGGGAAAGAAGGAGAAGAAGAAGAAAAAAAAAAACCTCACAGCACTCAGTTTTTCTGAAAGCTAATATGTGACCCACTGATGAAAAGTTCTTCCTTCAGAATTAAGTTGAATGTCCAGCGTTATCTCTCTGTTGGAATTTCTCTTATCACCCAGAGGGAAGCGAGTGACAGATTGATGCAAGTTCTTACCTGAGCCTCCTCACGTACCCTCTATATGTATCCTGCAATGGACAGATACTGTTAGTGCACCTCGCTATTTTATACTTAGACCTCTCAAAAGCTGTTGAGAGACGGGGGTAAAGGAGACAGTCTCGGGCATCTGTGTGCTTGGGTGGGAGGGGGATTTGGTTTCAAGAGATGTGGGGCTTTGTCTGCAGACCAAAATAATTTTGTAGCACAACATTCAGCCACATTAAAGCAACACATATCCTGTTTGATTAGGGTTTTCTTTCATTTCTACTTTATTTCTACTTTTTCTTTTTGCTTCATAAAATTTTTTTATTTATTTATTTTTTTAAACAGAACCACAAACCACAGAGCATGAATATGGACGCTGAGGAAACTGAGATTTTAACCACCACAAATTTTTCTTAGTTCCATCACTTTTTAAAAAATAAATTACAGCTGCAGATTCACTAAGTTAAAACCACTGTTTTAAATTGATTGCTTTCATTCCCAGGTTATAGAAACTTAAGATGCGTCTGTCATCCACTTTGAGATGGGCTTAAATTGGCTGTGGGTAACGCCTGATTAGCTAGCCTCCCAGAACAGCTTTAGACAGCTTTATTCGCTGGTAGAAGTGCTTACTGCATGGCCCTGAAACAGGACCACCAATTAATGTATGAGAGGTTATGATCCGAGATCAGTAGTTATGCTTAAATATGCTTTGGGCGTACGGATTGTGACAGTTATGCTCTCTACATTCACAGGTAACTTTACAACCTTTGTTGAGCTGTGAACAGAGTTAAACTTGTGACTTGTAAAATGTGTGATCCAACCTTTTTTAAAAGGTGTAATAACTGTGAAGCCTGTACTCTGTGAGCAGGGTGTAGAGATGTTTATAATTATGGAGTTTCAGAGTGCATAGACATTTGCGATATTTGAGAAAACCTGCATTAACAATGATCAAAACTTGACATCCTGACAGTATATCACTCTCTGAACGGCAGCGAACACTCATGATGACCTCTGACCTAACACTAGTCTGAGAAGATCAGAACAGCTGAATACATCTAAAGCTGGGGTGCTGAAGTTGAATCCCTTTTCCTGAGCTATCGGAAGAATCTGCCTCCTTCTGCATACCAAGACAGGGCTTATACTTCACCAATAATCTGCACCTGGACAGTGTTGTTCTACTTGTGGGCTTATCTAAGAAGTCATACGTTTTATCATTCACCAGGTGCAGCCAGGACATGGTTTAAGGCAGACAGAGTCTCTCTTATCGAACGAATATATCTCGGTGTCTGATGCCAGGGATTCAGAGGGGAAATGACGGCGCTGGAACCTGGTGTGATGGATAATGTAAAGTCTTGTTGTTTTGGTTGAAAATCAAGTAAAAATGAGTATTACATCGGCAGTTTAGTCAAAATTTATAAAGCAGAGATTAATGGTAATTATTTTGGAGGTTTTCAGAGCAGATTCAGCAACAAGCTAAACCTGAATGTATGATAATAAATTGTACAACCAGAGCTAAACATATAAAACTATATTTAAAGATGACTACAAAGGGGTTTTCAGTGCAAAAAGACACAGAAAATAGAACCTGTTACAATTTCAAAGACTGTAAATACATCAGATATAGAAAACATGAAGCATCAACAGCAGGGGAGGGAAAGTGTTGATCAATATATTTTGAGGGGTAAAAACCTCAGATTTCCAGTCACTCAAAGTCAGTCAAATACGCTTCACTATATCAAAACAGCACATTTTAATGCATTCTCCAAGTCTCATAGAAGTAAATTTAAAAAATGAGCTCTATGCATTGTTTTATACTTTAGTACCTATTGACAGATCCATCCATCTTGATGATATTCAGTGAACACTGTATATTCCCACATACTCATATTCCAGTGAATCTATCACGTCTCTCATGGGCAGAGAAGGAGAAGGATAGAAGACAGAAAAGCAGGAGTCCATCAGGTGATATATTACCCTGTAGGCATTGTAATTTGTTATATAAGCTTCATGTAAGCTCAGCGGCAAGATTAAAGACCACCAGTTCAGTGTATCAGTCACCTGTCAACTGCTGGGTCAATTTCCCTTTAACCCTTGTTTTGTGGTTCATAACCCTCTTAAAAATATGACACTGTCAATCAAAGTGTAGTGGCCAAGCGTTCTCTCACTGCCCTGTTTTTCTGCTTTTAATGGGAGTTCATGCACAATTCACCCAGAAGAAAAGATGCTACGTTGATCATTGTTATTTTCAGGTTTTTATTTATTTAGAGAGATCCATATGTATGTTTAAACTGCTCCCAAAAATGTTCCCAAAAATGTTGTTTAAAATTGCAGATTCCTTTAATTAATATTGCTTTTGATATGTTTTGTTCTGCGTGTTGGTGGCTTGCCTTCCAGTCAGTTTTTATTCCTCCTTTTTCCCCAGGATTTGTGAAACAGACGTGTTGAGAGGCTTACTAGTCATTAGCAGCCAACAGACAGTGAATGCATTACACACTGTGACTTAAATGACTAAATGAATCAGCACATCTATTAAAGGGTGTGTTCCCTCCATGGTGCTGTGATACGATAAGCCCATATTTTGTTTTGAATCCTAATGACTGGCGTAGGTGTGCATTCATCATGGATTATTGGGGACTTAATTTAATTGAGCTGAAGCGATCGCCTGTAAATCACATTACACTGTCATTTCTCTTTACACCAAGGAGACAAAAGCCCCCGCTGGCTGCGACTTGACAAGACACCAAGGTGGGTGTTCCAGCAGGCAGTTATATTCCACCAACAGAAAGATGGAGTAATGAGGATTAGAGCTGTGTATTTATACTTCAAAATAACTCCTTTGAATATCAATAATGGAAATGACTGCACAGACAACGAGAGCTGTTATAATGTTTGATTGTTGTCATTGGATATCTGCTCAAGCTGCCTTTGTCACTCTTTTTCTAAATCCAGTTAGCATGGTGATAAACTGGGGTCTGATTGTGTTTACTCTAGAGCAGCAGCAGTGTGGCTGCAGGAATGCTCTTATCGCTTTTATTGCCACTGCTTTACACACTTGCTTAATAAACTGGATGGGAAAATAAGAGCTGACAGCGTTCAGCCCCCTCAGGTGCATGCAGCCTCATTCCCTTAGCTAATGTCTATCAATATCCCTCATTATTCAAATGAGATGAATGGAATATTACCAGACTGCCAGAGCCAAGTGGCAGTGCTTTTTTGACCTATTGCAGATGTCACAACCTTAACCTACCTTTGTTTAGAGTGGCTCATGTGTGATGCCTGCTGTAAATAATGGGCCCTTGGGTGTCAGGTTTTTACACGATGCTTCTCTATAAATCAGCCTAGCTCAGCCATGACATCAATTTGAGCATGGAACGTTGACCCCTGACTAATTTTCAGTAAGTTTGTTACATTTAAAAGAGTAAATGAGTGAGAATTATGTAGAATTCTTAAAAGTTGCCAATTCCTCTAAAGCACCAATAAAACTGATCTCCACAAATGCTAATAATGACATTACAGAAAAGGTAACAAAAATCCAGTCTGCAGACAAATGTGGTGTGAAATTTTAAGAAAAGACTTTTAACTCACCCAAAAGAGAGCAGTTTACGACACAAGGTTGGTGAAAGAACCTAAAGAAACCGGGACAGAGCGACAGCGTATAGGCCTGCTGTATTGAGAGGAGGAGGCCAAGTGTATTGTATCCCATAACCTCCTGTTATTGCCACACAGCACAAGCGGCGGTGGAGCCCCAGCCACTATGATGGAGCACCCTTCTCCTCCTGAGAAAGAATGTTTGCTTACTATTTCATCATTCCCCGGGGCCACAGGAAAATAAGCCCATCAGTTGCCATTGTGACAGGATAAAAATGGAGCCGTCATATTTCAGTAGGACAATGCAGGCGAAAGGAAAGAGAGAGAGACAGTGAGAGAGTGCCATCCAGCACCATCACCCTATCCAGCAAATGAATTATGGACCGGCTTCTTTCTCACGCAAAGACTATAAGTTAATATTATCTCCTCAGGATAATTATAGCAAAGTTCAATTACTGACACAGCATTACCGTGTGGCCCTGCACCGCAGGTTCTGACACGCACCCCTTTCACACATTTATCTTTTCACTCCAACACAGTAAATCTGCATGATGGCAGTGATTTATCTAGTGGTGCCCGGTCCCTAACTCCACCACCATTCTTCTTCGCATACAACGATTGGCCTGGGTCCCTTGAGCCCCCTTGAGCTTAATGTAAGCTTTTCTTTTTACACTGTGTTTTCGGACCAATTTGTGTCCCCCCTTTTGTCTTCAATGAATGGGGCAGAGGTCTGGGATTTTGAATTTACTCCTCAAGATATATGACCTAGTGATTGCTATAAGAGGACGCACATGAACTCCACAGCAAATCCTCTGGGTGCACCATAACAAGTGCATTGTGTCAGACTACCCTAAGCTCCTAACAATACCACTCTAAAGCAGGCATCTTGGATGTTCTGTGTGAAAACCTTGACACTGAGTGTAACTGAAAGCAATGTGTTGTCTTGTCAGTGTAGAAGGCCCCTTGTTGCATCTGTAAGAATCCTATTGGTACTCTTCAGAGAAATGCAGGTGGTTGAAGATGGTTAAAGGCTGTTAAAGAGCTCCAGTATATATTGCTATTTATATATTGTACAAACCTCAGTAAAATTTTTATATACACGATTTTTGTTTTTCTTCCGCACTGGTTTATTGAGGTAGTTTATTGCACATCTTCTGCATACAGTGGGGCAACTTAGTTGAACAGGTTGGTGGTGAGAAGAGCTGAAAATTAAAGATATCTGCTCACTTTTATTTTTATCCCTATCTGATTAATGCAAGTTATTTCTTTATTGTCTCTTCAAGGTCAGTTTTTTTCATTATTATCTATATGTGCAATTATTTTCCTTCAAAATGAAAACATGTCATGTGAGGTTGTTTCATGTTACTTTACTTGCTACCAAAAAATATCTAGAAATGAACAAGAGGATAAGCCAGGGATAATACATGCGTAATAGATCAGAATGACACCAAATACATTCGTCAGAGCGCTGACATGTTTCATCATAATCAGTCTTACCAGCTATTAGCTGTTCAAAAGTGTCACGAGCAACTCAACGACTATCTTTTGCATCACCATTTTTTTCCTATATGGCTGTACACTTGGAAGGATTGCATTAAAAAAGATAAAACAGGAATATCAAATGAGGAAGCATATATAAGAACATTATATAAGTCAGCCATTTTTATATCACACAGACTTTTACTCCCAGTGTGACATTTGATCTACAGCATATTATATCCCACACTCAGTACCGGGCTATTTGCATAAGAATTGACTGTCTGCCTACTAAGCAATGGCCCGCTTAAAGACTCAGCTAAAAATGTGTGTGCGCCATGAATATGAACATCTAAATCAAGTCAGAGCCTAACCCTCATATTCCGCAACAATTATTTGGCAACACCATGATAGTCACATTCAAACAAATCAAATTTCATTCTTATGAGACACATGTTAAAGAGGTGTACACTTTCAGTAATTATTCTGTAAACTCGGCCCCATATTTTCATGCAAATGTATTAGATAGTGACACGTCAAATATGAAATCCAATTTGTTGGTTATGAAACACATGTAGGGAAGAAATGTGTACACTAATTATTTCTGGGGCATCTTGCTCCCTCCCTTCACCGATTTCATACACAAACTGAACTGGATATTACATTTGCTTAAAACTCAATCATGAAAAATGAAGACTCGATTTGAAAAATTTTAATAAAGATAAGTTGCTTCTATCATTGAATCAGGGAATGCTAATCGGCGCTTTCATTCGGGTGGCGGCAGATAATGTCACCCTAGCTTGAGGCTCTTATTTTGCAATAAAGCATTTACATTCTAATGATTTTATTATAGCTTATACAGGCTGTCAGCGAGAGACCAACTGAGCCGCAGACCCTTCCTTCCAGCCTCTCCCATTCAAATCGCCGGCAAATTGTATCAGCTATCAGCTCATAGTGCTTTTATCAAGCTGGCCCAGTGGCAAGCCAGGGCCCACCACAATGAGATGTCTATTGCTTGAAGAGTCTGTATTTAATCATTTCTGCTTGCCGGTATTGTTCTGCTTACAGTGCATAAATAAGTGCTTCAAATAACCCCGGAGTGCCACTGACAATGAAACAAAGTATCTGTCTTATTTATCTTCCTTGCATTCTTCACTGCGCCCCCTTATATATAAATATATATAGATATACTCTACTTTCTCTTTCCACCAATTTCCTTATGTGCTGTGGGCAATGTTTCTTATTCACTCACCTATCATCTTCAAACAGTTTGAAATTACTCTGATGACTAGAAAGCTTTTGAGATTTAGATAACCAAAAAAGCACTTTTGAATGGCAAAAATCTCCAGCTTCCTGACAACTCTATTACAGAATCACGAGGAAGAAGAAAATGGGGTTGGATTTGATTCATTGTCTCTGAAACTAAGAAAATGTTTAATCTTTCTGGTAAGAAGAGACGAGAGAAAAATGGCCATATATTAGCTTACATGATTTTATATCAAGGTCTTCTTTCCTAAATAACAAAATAAGTCATTTTAAGCTGCCACCTAAAAACTCATATACTGTTAGATCTAGGAAAAAAATAAGAAATGCTTAGCAAGAATGCTTGTAAAAATAGAAGAATGTCACTGCAGTGTCTGGAATATAGAAACAATACTTTTTCCACTTTGTTTTAAGAATTTCACAATATTTCTTATTTTCAAAGTATACAATAAGTATTGTGTTGTTATGTCACAATTTGGAAGATGTGTAAAAACAGGATAATACAAATGTATTATGTACATTTTAAAGCTTGTCATAAACTGTTGTTAAGGTATTTGTCAGATTCAGCAAACTGATAGACATAAATGTGAATGTGTTTAATTTTGTTTTTGTTTTTTTTTTCTAGCAGACTGCTATAATTACATTACAACATACTGAATTGGTAATGTGCTTAATCAAAAATGTATAAATGTAGTTTTAGAGCAACAATGAAAAAAAAAAACATTGAGGATGTTAAAGTGAACCTGGATAATTAACTTGCATGCATGAAGCTCATGAGGTTCATGTAAGGTTATATAATGAATTAACACTGAGAGATTTTAAAACCGAGCCAAGTTCTATGGCTGTATATTTAGAACTATATTATTGTCCTTTGCTAACCTAATGAGCACAAGTCAGCAAAGCAAATACTCCCTAAATCTCGTCTGCTAGTGGTTGTAAACATTACCCTCAAAACTATGACAAGACAAAAAAAAAGTTCAAATACTGCTACTTTTAAATACTTGAAATGCTAACAGGATAACATTTTAAAGCCCATTTCTTGTTGCTCTCCTGAAGAGACTTTATTATGGCTTAGGATTTACCTCTCTTGTCTAATGGCTTTCATAAAGGCATTGGTGTCAATTAAAAATTGAGTACAATGATGACGTGACGCCATCATCCATGTCCTTCCATAGTTTTGAGGTGTTATAATACCACGTCTGGCTATCGCTGCCTGTTCAGGGTGTACCTATACCTACGGCAACACAGTATTGTGTTCCAAGTTTAACAAGAGTGCTTTGAACTCACTTTGGAGTTGAATCACCTAACCCCAGGGTAGGTTTGTCACCGTAGCCTCATGTATCAACACAAGCTAGAAAATGCCTCAGAGGGACTTTGACTAATTGGGGGGGTTAAACCACTGTTCATGAATCTCTGACCTGATCCCCTCAAAATATAATGAATCCGGGCAGGTTTTGAAAAGCCAGGAAACATTACTTGTGACCTTAGTTGTGAGGCGTTATTCTTGGAGACATGACCGTAAACCCATCCTTCTTCTCCTAGGGCAGTTAAATACCTGCCATTGTGCACCATTGTTCTGTTATTGCTGTTGTCCCTTTTTCTTTCAAACTCAATTCTTTATTTTGGTGTATATTGTTACTCCAAAGGAGCTCTTTTTATCCTGAAGGCAAACATCAAACTAAGAGACAATATCAGCTCCACAAAAGACCTCCAAACTCCATTATGGTTTTCTTTTTTTTTCTGTCTATGCCTTTTTCTTCCTCTTCTCTTGTCCAATCTTTTGGAGAATATCACCGTTCCCTCTTGAGTTAAAAAAAAAGAAGGTAATTTCAGCGTATTGGGATCTTGTATTTACATGATCACACTGAGGTCATATATATACACTGTAAAAGGAGAACTGGCAGTTGTTTACCTCAGTAAACATTTTAAATTTACCTGAGTCAGAATTAAAGATTTGCCAGTTGCAAAAAGCAAAAGCTTACAAGTCCAACAGATTTCACCCTATTGTTACTGTAAAAGTGTAACAAGTTTTTTTTCAAACTGCAGTAGAAGGATTTTTGAGTGTCAGTTACCACAGACTAATATTCTCAGGACTCAACCCCAAAGAAATCAGGATCATGCATGTGTTCATCTTTGTGAGTGTGTGCACATGTGGTTTGCACTTGCCTTAGCACTGCCCAACCTAACTGACTGGTAATAAAACTTGAAGCGCTGAATAAATATAAAAGGACTTGTTTATTGTGGTTAGTGAATCCATGAATACACATGCCCAGACACTTTGATTTTCAGTATGCATGTATTCGTTGTCATTGAAAAACAATTGTGTACTGATTTACACAATGGTTCAAACAGTGGATAGCACAGTATAAAGAGGAATTTATTTATTTTTTACCACTTAATGGTCACTTATTCGTGATAGTAACATCAACAAAAAAAATGAACTCCATTATTTTTTATATATTTCCAGTTCACTTGTTACCTGCAAAGAATACAGCTCCATGTGGGTGTCCTGGGTTTGGATAATGGAACAAACTGAAGACATTTTGGTTTCAAAATCGTTACAATGTATGCATTGCTGTGAACTGGCAACTGTTGCTTTGATTTTTTTTTTTTATTCTTTACTTCAAATGCTAATTGCTGCTAAAAATGAAACAATGATTTTTATTTGAATTAACTTAGTGAAGCAGTTTAAGGATATCCAACAACTGATTAAAAATATTATATAACACACATATTTTTTAAAATCTAGACAGTTTGTACTTTTTTTTTTACAGTATAAACAATGTTTCAGCTTTTAATAAAACTACATTTCACTTTTTTATTTAGCATTCCTTAAATGGAAACATACTACTGGTGCTTCACACAGTCATTAGGTGAAAAAGAAAACTCCTTTTGCCAGAGCTCTTGTCAAAAGTTGAAAAAAATTCAAAATGGTATTGAGTCATGTTGCCTTGATATTTTGCATTTTCTCAACCTTTTCTGTTTTTACTGTGCATATTGAATGCTTAGCTTGAAATAAGAATAGCAAAAGTAACTGAAACTATTTTTTAACATTGTCATTGACTTTGGTTCCGTGAATCTTAACTGTCCTTCAGTCTATTCGTGTCTATATTGTGTGAATGCCTATATTTTTGGTTCATAATCATTTTATACATTAAATGTATATGTCAGCCTATTAAGGTAACAGGTAATAAATACAGTCTTAAAGTCACTGTGGTAAGCTAACATCTGGTTTTTTTTTTCATTCCTTTTATTCTGTAAAAATAATATGGTAATAGTGAAAAACAACAGGGTATATTTACATCTGGCACACCAACAGACCAATCCTCGCTCCTTTCAGTCATTGCATTATTCACTGTGTGTTCATTTCCTGTTGATCAGATTGACTGTTTGATGTATTCCCCTAACTTGACACAATGATGCTGATAAAACAGTGGCAAATTTACTTATTCTGGTGACAGACAGCAATTTAGCAGGAAATGAAGTTGTCTTGACGACAATGCCATATTGCATACACACTCTGGCAAATAACCTAGTTTGAATAATCACTGCCATTCTCTGCTTAAATGATTTTTATACCAATTTTAAAGGAAGCCTTTGATGTGATAATAATAATTCCCTGCTAGTGAGATGGAGGCGGTGAGAATGTGGAAATTATTTCAGTATTATGATGTCAGTCAATCCTCTACCACACCTAGTCCCCTTATTAACTGGTAAAAACTAAGCTACTACATCTGCTACACTGCCTTCATTGTCTGAATGTGCAGTGCATTTGATTTCACAAAGGTTGTGGATGCTTTAATCTTTCTCTTTTGGTGCAGGATATTGAGTTTGAAGGGAAATGGTTGTGTATATTTATATGAAAAAAAAAGCTCTATCTTTTTTTGGAAAACATCCAAGTTCAAAGGCAAGTGCCCTTGTTATCCCCCAATATAGTTTAATTCACAGTCTGTTTTACATAGCACAATGCCCTAATACATGATTTAAAGAGCAGTCACATATCACATGCATTAGGATAATGGAAGGGAATAATAAAACTTTCAGTAGCATTAACATGTGATGCATAAAGTAAAAGAAAGAGAAAAGGGTTCAAATAAGTGTTGAATAAAAAAAGATAGTTTTTTGGGCAGAAGGTGTATGTCACCAAGGGATAACTAGGCTTTCCATTTTACATTATTCATTTGCTTACCACTTTTGTATAGTTTTTTGATGATAGCATAAGTAGGTAGAAATATTTATAAGTTAAAAATCTTTTTATACCTTCAAAATTACCTTTACTCTACTTTACTTAATATTTGGGCTTTAATATTCAAATTTGACTTTTTTGTTTAATTTAGCTTTCTGTTTGAGGTCTGATATATACGGAAGAGGATTAGGGCCACTGGAAAAAAAAAAAAAAGAATTCTGAGATTAAAGTCAGAATTCTGACTTTAATCTCAGAATTCTGAGAAAAAAGTCAGAATTCTGAGAAAAAAGTCAGAATTCTGACTTTAATCTCAGAATTCTGAGAAAAAAGTCAGAATTCTGACTTTAATCTCTGAATTCTAAAAAAAAAAAGTCAGAATTCTGACTTTAATCTCAGAATTCTGAGAAAAAAGTCAGAATTCTGAGATTAAAGTCAGAATTCTGAGATTAAAGTCAGAATTCTTCTTTTTTTTTTTTTTCCAGTGGCCCTAATCCTCTTCCGTAGATATAACATCAAATACTTGATGTAAACTAATAGTTTCTGGGCTAAAACTGCTAAATCAGAAAGACATTGGTAATACTTGGGTCAATAAATATAAGGTCATTCTATCACATTAGCTTACATCAATTTGTAAAGTTTGTTAGAACAGCTGAGGAATTCACAATTTTATGACATGTCTCTAGCAACTTCAGAGAAGAGTTCTCAGTGTGTGAACCCATATGGTGTAATCTCTACAAGCATTAGTACTTCATTTAAAGTAGTAGTAAGATCCTGAATATTGATCGTCTGTAGCTTTATTAGCTGGGAACTGACATGCTAGATTGATGTCTCTTTAAACTGGGTACTGTTCAGGGATACCTGGGGAATCACACTATTGACTTTGGACTGTTTGTGCTGCAAGGCCTCTGGAGACTTCGTGTTAGCTTTAATGGGATCCATCAATTCTGCTTCCCTTTTAATAATTATTGTTTTACCATTCACAGGAGGCTTCAGCATAGTACTTTTTTTAAAAACTGTTGCCCGTTGACAGCAGAAAATATTGTCTTTGTTTCTGCATAAGGAATTTGAGTGTGGAAATTTCTCCTTGTTCATTTTTCAGTACTTCAATGCCATGACAGGATCCTCCTTTTCAACCTGTTCTTCCAATGAACAATAGATAAAGGAGCATTACAAAATAAATAAATAAATGCAATACTATGATTAAATATGAACTCAAAATTCCATAAAAGTAATCCAGAAATAATCTTTATACGTCATCATTTTTGACATGATTAACCTGTATATTAAATAGAGATGGATGGCTTGTTATACAAATAAACATTAAATAACTGAAACTATCTTTTTCCCTGTGAGAGACAATTGATTTTCATAGACTCGATGCGAGCAGTGTGGTGTTGTGCTTAAGAGTGTCTTTGATTTTTCTCTGGTTTAACACACATTGACCACAGGAAGTTTGGGCACATAAAAGCACAACCTTGTAGACCTTCAAGTTCACCTTGTAAAGCGGGGGAGGGGATGTGAGTCGCCTCAGATGATACTGAAAAGGCATTTGGGAAGAGAGAGAAAAACATCGAGTAAAAGAACAAGAAGAGAGGGAGAATTAAGTGATCTTGGTACATGATGAAAAGGAATGCTAATGTTAAGTACATTGATCAAGTGCCCCGCTACAGCTAACCCACCCTTTGCCCCCCACAATATCAATACATTGAAAACATCATTTGTATCAGCAGCTGTTTCTTTAATTAAGATCTGGCTCAAATCTTTGGTATTGATCTGTGCCATTACCTTATCGACATTGTCTCGCCAAGCTGACTCAGTGGCTTTTTCTCTATTGAAATGACCTGGTTTAAGGGTACAAAGTGCACCACTGTATTATGTCATATAAGCAGAGCCATGTCTTTGTCTGCTGTCCACACAAGGCATTCAAGGTAAGTGGTACAGACCAGTATTGACATCCTTTTGCATCACTTAACAAAATTAAATATGTGGGAAAATAGCTTGCAGGACTGGAGTTCTTATAGGAGTCATGCATTTAATTCTAGCAGATATGTGATTTGACACTGAGTGCTTAACAGCCTTGTTTTATACCATGGTGATGCAACTTTCTTTTTATGTGATACAAGCAAGAAATGTATTCCTCAGAATTACCAAAAAGTAAAACATATAGATGAACATAAAGTTATATATTTACCAAATTATACACGCCTACCACGAGATTTGTTTGCTCTTCGCCACTAAGTCCTCTCCCGGGTGTCCCACAATGTCTTTTACAATAGCCACAGTTCCTCAGTACAGTGTAGAGTATTTACTTCATCATTATTAAGGGTCTATCACACAGTCATTACAGTGATTGATACTTCCATCGAAACCTTAAAGACATATATTCTTTATGTAATATCCCTTTACTTAGATCTCCTTCCTGTCTATTTGAACAATGACACACTTTCTTGGGTTCTGTTATCTTGGTTTTGGGATGCTCATCCTTACATCAGCCAACTCCATCTTCCTTTCAGTCCACACTGCTTCACTCCCCCTTCCTTTCTGCCTCCCTCCAAGGCATCTCCAGAGCTTCCTGTTGTCTCCTCCCCAATCCAGCAATGCACATGGCATGCATGGCATAGGAGAGGTTTCTGAATCCACAATGCCTCACTGTGCCTCAGGTGAGGTTTCAGAAGAGTCTACCACAACAGCCTCCGCCTTGCAGGCAGCCATCAGCACTCAACCAGCCTGCGTTCTGCTGAATACCGCCAGTCAATCCCACTTGTCTCACTGCGTGAAGTAGTCCAGCATCCACCCACCTGATAAAATACACAACTCCTCCCTTCCTCTCCAAGCCCCTGAAGTGTTAAATTTGTTTCCCCCAACTCAACCCCCACCTAGCCCTGCAGGAGCACCCCACATTACACTCCTAAAAACCCCCAAGAAGAGTATTTATTTATTTTTTTTATGGGTGAAAGGATCGGTGGAGGCTTTGCATCTCCATGGGCATTTTGAACAACGCCTGCTTCGCTACGATTGCAGCCACCACAAACAAATCCAATAGTCACCACTAATCTGATCATCTCATCCCCAGCACTTTTCATGCTGGGTTCCTCCCTCAGAACCCCTTGTACTAGTTCCAGTCTGGGAGTGTGTGATAAGACACTGGAAATTTAGTCATCATCTTCCGCGCAAAGGAGCTCAGAGGAGGGATTATGATATTCCTATAACCTTACATTGGATATGGACAGGGGCAGCTCCTAGTGCGGATACAATCCTGTACATAGCTGTCTGTCCAGCCCTTTTTCTTCCACCTCCATCCACCTCCTCTTTCCTTTTAAAAGATTGGCTTTACAAGATTAGTGCACGCTAGCCGTCATCATATTAGCAGAGATAGCAAGGAGAAAACAGTGTTTACTCTTGTTGAATACATTTCAGCAGTCTGATAAGATGGTCAATGAAAATCTGACTTATTATTTATGTTTTTCTTGGGTATTGGATAGGAAAAAAAGATGTGTGAGTGAAAACGGATAAGTTAGATATGTTTATTCTGAAAAGAAGCTTAAAAGCCTTTAAAATTGGCTTGCTGAGATAGAGAAGTACTTGAGAATACAATGCAACAAATCTCTGTGCTGGTAGATTTTTAACAGATTGTTCCAAATGCTTGCTACACACAAAATGATGGATATTATATAAAAATCATTCTCATTCCCTACAGAGCTAATTTTGCTCAGGTTGGCACATTTAGATATTTCAACCGCAAAGATGAGCACTGAGATGACTTTTTGGCATTTGTGTGTGCCAAACAAATCAAAATACCATGTTCACATTTTGCAAGCATGTGTCTCATTTAGTTTGGCAGTTGCATATGACTTGGTGTGTAATTATTGTGGATTTCATTCAGAATAGCTTTTGGCGGGTCAATAATATCTCATTTCAGTGGCGCACTGCATTTGCTACATTTTCAGCCTATTAAAATGTCTTAATATCCTTTCGTTGAACTCACAGGAGCTGCATTAGTTACTCCCAGCTCTACTTGGGAACTCGTAAACTATTGGCACATGTGCTCTCATTTTTCCAGCAATTTAGATACAGTGGGATAAAATAATTTACCTAAAAAAACGGAGAACTGGGAAACTGGCTTTTGAAGCCAGTACTAGCAATTTTGGTCTAATCTTGAGCTCAGTGATTTATCTTTAGGTGGCTATATTACTTTATTTGAAAGATTAAAAAAAGACTCATGTAGCTCTAAATAATTAGGTCTTGAGTGACTTATTCATAATGTACCTTCATGGGCACAGATGAATTTAAATTTAACTTTTAAGAAAACTTACTGCCTTTGTTGTCTTACACCACAAAGTAAAGAAAAAAAAAAGATATTGATTCAAACAATGATGTACTTAAAGTCCCACTGCCTCAGCTTTTGTGGTGAAATGGTCATACTTAATGGTGTCAGAGGCAGCTAATTATATAGCAGTCGCTTTGTAGAGCAGCTTGTCACCGTCACGCAGTTCACAGTTTCCTTTCTTTTGCTGTAAACTCCTAGCTAAGCTGCATCTAATCGTGAAATAAATCCCAAGATGCTGCTCAGTCCATTAGCTTGCCGTACAACACCAGGCAACCATTACAATAACCTCAGCATTGTTGTGTCCTTTATTTGTACCTGGCAAGCTTTTTGTTAGGTCACATTTAAAAAGTGTATATTTGACATTTTTGACACACAATTGTTTGTTCTCAAATGATTATAAGGTGTTTTAAATGTTTGGCCGCACGTTTTAACATAACATTTCTTTGTCTTGCAATTTTTCACTCTCTCCCTTGCACCCTTTTGAGTTGCAGTAAGTTCACCTTTTTTACCTCTTGTGATACAGACTCATTCAAAGTCAGATTAAATTAGGGCAGGGCTGTCTCGCTGAGATCCAGAGTGACAGAGATGTCCCAAGCTACAGGAAGCAGCAGTTACAGTTCCAACACCACCAACCCCCAGCCAACCCAGCCCCCGCACTTCCCACATCTCCCATCAATATTTCATTAGGTAACCTTAGAAGCAAAGTGTAAGTGAACACGCACAGGCACGAGTGTCCATGCACACACACACACACACACACACACACATACACACTCACACTCACACACACACAAGCTGTAATTCTCAGTCACATACACACACACACACACATTAGTCTTTTTCCCCTGTTACAGCCATGCAGGTTTGCTGAGTTTCTGTCTAGCCGACATGCAAGGAAAGCTAAGCCCCCCCATCTCCTTCAACTCCTTTCCCACCTCCTCCTCATGGAAGATTTAGCTTCCATTCATTTATCCTCATTCAGGGTGACAAAAATCAATCATTTCATTCTCTCTGGATGGCTACCCATTAAGAATGGGGACAGCAACTGAAATGAAATACACATTTCCCTCAGCTGATCCTCTCCTATGATAGATTTCAGGAGCGACAAATGGGTGGAGGTACGGTTTCTGAAGTCAAAATGGAAGTGTTTGTACTATATGTCTTCTAATCACCCTCATTGCACAGACACCGGGGTGCTGATAACGGTTTTATCTCAAAGCAAATGCATGGCGAGTTGTCGACTGTTGTAAGTCAACCATGTCATATAACATCAGGGTATGAGTCACTTTTTCAAACGTCATTTAACACCTTGTCAAAGACCTAGTGAGTGTTAGGGGGAAAATATATGTGGTTAATAAAATAAGATATACTTGTATGGGAGTTGTGGTTTATTATAGAAATGACGTGCAGCTGCGATTGAATTAAGAAAATAGAAGGATAAAGGTCATTTTTTTAAAAAATAAGCTGAGTTTATGTGAAATGAGCAAAAAACAAAGAGCAATTTTTTTCTTTCTAGGTTAGTTTGTCAACGAAACATCATGTTCATCACCTTCAGTGGAACTGTTCTCCACCAATGGGGGCTGCCCCACACTTTGAAAACCATGAGGGTGACAATATTATTTCAGCCTGAATAAAAACAAGCCATATCCATTTGACAAAGCTTTGAAAAACATGCATCATGTACCATCATTTGACATTGTTATGGCTTGAAAGTAAAATAGGTTGAGGATGTATTGCTGCAAATAATGTATAAACGTATTATGGTTGGCAGTGGGGTACATGAGCGATGAGATTTATTCTTAAGATACAATACTCTTTTTCATATTATTTTTCTGACTTTATGTATTCATGGATTCCTGATCTTCTTAAACACTGATGCTTGAATTGTCAAAAGCCTGGAATAAATTACAATAACTAAAAGTGCTGATTGTATTGTACTGCATTTTTGTGCAGAAAATATTGCTTTATTTGCTTTTATCTTTTTTTAACACCACTCATACAAATATGTGTATGTGTGCCTGTTATATATGTAAATTAAAGGATATTTTTACAATGTACAAACATTGTAATTTATTGTAGAACGTGGCATATACTACATGGGTTTTGTTTTCTGAAATATTCACACTAACACTGCAAAAGCCTGTAAACAGCACTCTATGGAAAGAAACACAAAATCTATGAAAAAAAGTAAATGACAAAAGGGAGCACAAAATTGGCCAGGACTCACACCTGCTTGGAATGATTAAGCTGTAGTGATTCTTTTTTTCCCCTTCCAACAAATGACTGCAGTAGTCGACAAAAGGTGTTGATTCAGAGGGCAAATTAAGCCTTGAACAGGCAAGATAATGGTCCTGTGATCAATTAACACAGACACAAGGTGTACTGGTTTCACTTTGAAACTTTATGGCCAGCCAACAGGCCCCTTTGTGCCTCTCAGTTGAGCAGCACTAATCATTTCCATGGCTTACTTCTAAAGGCAGCCCTGCACTCGGAGTATGGATTTTGC
Organism: Pelmatolapia mariae; assembly: GCF_036321145.2. Lineage (NCBI taxonomy): Eukaryota > Metazoa > Chordata > Actinopteri > Cichliformes > Cichlidae > Pelmatolapia > Pelmatolapia mariae. The sequence goes on along the minus strand of NC_086236.1, from coordinate 46,343,429 downwards.
CTGGGGACTCTCCCCAGGCAATGAACTGACTAGTCAAACATGTTCACAGCAGCCCTAATCTTACTCTAGGACACTGACTTGAGATGAAAGAGTATATATCTAAATTTTTTTTTCACATTTTACCTTTGTCTGGTTTCTTGTTTTAAAATTGGTACAAAATCAAGAGCAGTCTTCCCCAGTTTATTGGGAGATAAAGTCAAGTCAAAAGCAGAAAAGTCTCGGAAGTCTTGTGTCTTATTCTTCATTGTTCAGCATGCTTTACATAAATTGCTGGATTGATTTGAAGAACCATGAACCCGTTTTTATTCCCAGGGAGCTGCTTGCCTCTAAGAGATATGCACACTGGTCATATGATGCACTGGCTGCAACAATATTAGATGCTAAGATCATCCAATCTTTTCTGAGTGATGAAGTGTATTCTTTGTCAGTCACAGAGTTTGGTATGGCTTCTAATAAACCTGCGTACAACATGTCTATGCGTTACAATTTACAGTAGAAAATTATTCCACGTTTCATGGATTGCGGGCCAAAAGCCAAACAACACCTTGTGCAAACTAGTGGTTATAAAAAACATTTCATGACCAGGAACTGAAGTAAAAAAAAAACAACCCGAAACAGCTTGATCTTTGTCTTGGTCCATGTCCTAGATAATTGGCGTATGTAACAAATGATTGCATTATGCTAGAACGCTATGAGTCAAGAGAACATTTGAAATAAACAAGATTTTCTTGTATTACATATTTTTTACACAGGACTTTATACAAGCTGACCAAACACTGAGGTGCATTAGGGTATGATCTCTGCAGGGTTACACATTAACCGAGATATCGAATTGAGTGTAAGCTTTACATACCGTAAGTACTGTCAGCTTACTGTCACTGTGTTTTCTTACACGCCAAGTGTATAAGTATTAATCTTGTTTGAGACAGACTATGCAGGCATAACGGCCTGACTTTGGTGGGAGGCAGATGATGGTATATCTATGAAAGTGTGAAGCTGAAGTAATATGATGTACCTTATAAAAGGAGGCTCCACAGTGAGAGAGTGCCTTAATCCCCCCTCTAAACCAACCTCTCCATCTCTGAGAGGACCTGATTTTGCTCTCCTTTGAATCCCCTTCTGTCCTTTGCTTTCTCTTTGGTTTGCCTCAAAGAGACGGAGATATCTGCTGCTGCTATTTTCTTTAAGATTAACTGACTGATGGGCCTGTTAAAGCACATCATCCACACCATATGTACCATGGCAGAAACAAATCGCATATAGTTGTTTGGGCAGATGATAATTCTCATAAAACACTGTTGTCTGAAAATGTGTCAGAGTGGGCTCTTTTAACAGCCTCATATAATACGGATTTGTAAATTTGTTTTCTATTTGGGAATGGTTGATTTAAAACAATAAGAATAAAAACTGATCTAGGGGTCTGGCGTGAGAATAGAGAAGAAATCCAATCCATTCTGTTACCATGGTAGTAAGACCAACATAAGCATTTCATTGCATGACATGTGTTCCTACACTGTAAAATGTGGTGTTACTCTTGGCTTTAACAGCCTTTTCTTGAGAGAAAAGTAAACACTTAGTTCGACTCCATATTCTTGTAACTCCAAGATAATAATATTATGTGGAACCTATGGCCTTGGTAAAACTGGGCTTCAGTGTATCATGCCATGGATTATGGTCCAGTCTCTGGAGAATCCCAAACCACATTAACTTGAATTACCAAATCTGAACTTTATACACAACCACCCCACACCCACCTATTGAGGTTTTAGTATTTTATAAGTTATAATCCCCTGTTCCTTACATTTTAAAACCTTTTCCTTTAGCCCCTCCTGTGTCGAAATGACTATTAAATTATTGAGAAATTCACCACAGATGTCATCGTTAAGATGGATGTCCCCATTCTGATGTGTGAGGAATGGAATTTGAGCACAGCCTGAAAGATGATAGTCAGGAAAAAAGACGGGAATGGTCAGCTGTGAAAACACAGGCAATACCAGATAAGGTGCTTGAGTTCTGTCCGCTTTATATACAGCCAGATCCCAAACCTGGAAGCATGAATAGGGCCCAGAACAACTTAAGGTGCTAATTATCTGCTACTTACTTGTGCTGACAAAGGGAGAAAGAGACAGAAACAAAAAGACAAAGAAAATGTTTCTATATGTAGCTGTGAGTAAGTCTAACTTTTAATGCAAACTGTATAATCATTGATGGATCTCCATGTGTCATATTGTCAGTGACTGCTGAAAAAGGTTTTAACCCAGTGGACTAGCCTTTTATTTGCACTATTCATTAATATGCTGTCTATTTTTTACAAGCACTGTGGTTCTAAGGGTGGAATAAGTGATAGTGGACATTTAAAACCCAGATTTACAGGATGGGGTGATCTGATCTGTAGATCAGAGAATGGCCCCTGGATAAACAACAACTCTAAGGATCAACAATGTATCATACTGAATGTTTCATATAAGTGATAGGACATAGATTTGTGTAAATAATTGCTTATATGATTAACATGTGGACAACTGTATGAAAGGAAGCTAAATTGGCACAATAATGAAACAAACTGTCTTAATATATTGATATACTGGAAACTAAGCCCAGCATTTTTTCTCAGTGGCATATCCATGAAATCCATCACCAATAATTAAGTGTAAAACACAATGGACAAGTATTGGAAACAATTTATTTGCTCATTTACTTACTCTTCTCTTTGTCCCTTTTTTACTTGATTACTTTATGAAAGGTCAATTTACTACAGTGATCTGGGAAGTGAACTGCTGAGGTTCTCAAGCCGTATTGTTCAGTTACCACAGGAAAGAAGAAGGAAAGATTTAAAGCTCCCTTTAGCTAGGACTGTGTCTACCATGATCCTTGGTCAAAAAAGGTCACTGTAGAATAAAACTGTAAAATTGCAAATAATTACATTCAAATTAATGAGAGAAAATCAAATGGAAAATCAAACTGAAAAAAAGATAGAGATGTAGCATTGCTTAGTACTGTTGAAGATCAATCACTTCACACAGCACTGATAATAGTAAAATAAGTGGAAGAATTCTTTGCTTGTTCCGACTTCTGTTGTTGTTTGATGTGATATGCTATATTCTTATTTTTAATACGAAGGGTTTTTTTGATGAGATTTATGGAGCATTCCTGATAGCACAGAGAGAGCACATTGTTTCTATTATACACTAACTATTTCGATGTCTTGAAATTTACCCCTTTTGACTATTCAGGGAAAAAAAATGATAATTAAAAAAATATGCATTCCTTTTTTGATTAACTAAAGAGCAGTTAATCACATAAGGGATGCATAAAGCATAATATTTTCAAAACTACATATCTGTGTTTGCTATCAATAACATTTCAATTATATTTTAAAGTCACATATTTTTTTTTACAAGCACTTTGTTGCACATAGAAGAAAAGTAACGTTTGCTATCATTAGTGTTTCAAAAGTTTAATGAGTGCAACTATTTTTTGCCTTGCTCTGGAGTGTGTATCTGTATCCCTGTATGTGTATACAGAATGTGAGTCTGTGCACATTCTGTTCATACAATATCTGCTTACATCCCTGTGTGTGTGTGTGTGTGTATATGCCTTCTTTCTGTGGAGGCCAGTCCCTCTGGGCTGTTTAACAGACATCAGTTGTCCTTTCTTCTTCAGGAAATGGATGCAGCCGATTACTATCAGAAGGTTCATAAATTCTTTATGGGCAAGTTGAAGTTATGGTGGTTGATGAATTCAGTCTGCTGGATGGCTCATGCCAAACTTCCTGCTCCCTCAACCTTGCCATCTCCTGCAATGCTTGAAATAAAAAGATGAAGAAATTGTCTCTGTCTTTTCTTTAGTTTTCATCTCCTTTTGGTCTTTCTTTTTTTAAAATCTAATTTTCCATCTACATACTTTCTACTGTAATTGCTTTTCCTGATAATGTAAAGATTGTGTCCATTTAGAAGGACCCCGAGGAGCAAATGGGGATTTGTTTGCGGTGCTTGTAACCCCCTGAAAGTGCCAATAGTATGTCTTCGTCAGAATACGCATGGATGTCTAGATTGGCCTTATTCGTGTAATGTTACCAACCTTTACCCAGATGGACTTTTCAAACAGATAGTAGGCTGTCTGTCCCTAAAGGCCATTATCATTCTTTTGGCTGGTTCTTTCTGCGTTTACATTGGAGCTTATCTGCAAATTTGTGAACTTTTACCAAATGCAGTCTGTCCAACAGTCGACATCCAACATCCTTTTCCACATCAATCACCGTTTTAGTTTCTCCTTTCAAAGCTGTCTGAGTCCTTGATGTTTTTGCTTTTGCAAATGGATATCCAGAGGCAGCCTGGTGTACTGTCCTCTTTTTCTCCCCCTCTATTTCCAAACACTTTTTCCTTGGGTTGTCTTGTGTGGGGTGCTCACTAACTAAGCCAATCTGGCTACACCCAAGCATGCAGAGGAGTTATCCACCGGTCGGGGCTGTTTATATAAATGAGGACAGTGTGACACCCCAGGGTGTTTCACACTGGGTACTATTCCTTCAAAAAAAGAAGAAAAAAAATTAAATCTGTCTGTGTCACTTGCTCCTCAGAGTCCCTCGCCTTGTAAATAGATTTTGATGGACACGCTTTCCTCCTTGCCCTCATACTCCAAGTACAAATACTACTCACTTTAGCGTATGTGTACACAGCATTCTGGCAAAACAAAGATTCAGAATCAAACCCTGGCTACCTATTTAGATATGATCAAAACAGTCAAAAGTATGAGAATATAAATTAGTATAAGGAGCCTTGCCTTGGTAAACATGTGTGCATTTTGCACTGGTGATGACCAATTAACGGATGCCCGTTAGCTGGAAGAGTGGGAAGTGTAGTTTTAAATGTGAGCTTTTTGTGCACATAAGTAATATGAATGTGTCATTGTATGAGTATGACTGATTATATTAGATTAGATTAAAATATTGAGGTTTACACAGAGCTTTGAGAATGCCCTGTGATCTTTCTTGAATCCACAAATACCCAACCCCATGCTCTGATTGGGTCTTATCACACAAATACCACTTGTTTTGGTCTGAGATTGAAAAGGGTGATGGAAACTAGGATTTCTTCTAAACAGAAAGCTGTTGAAATAACAGTCCGCACAGACGACCTCTTTACACCCGCAGCTCTAATGCCGAGCAAGCGAGAAGAACAAGCAGCTTGATCTGGCCATGTGTGATGACTCTTAGAGGTCAGACAGGTTAAATGGTATTTGATTAAAATCAGTAGATGGCCAACACACTCTCTCTCTGTCTTCCACACATGTACACATACAGACACACACAGGCACATAAGCACAGATACACAACGGACCCTCCTAGCGTGGTCTCTTGGGAATAAGAAGAAGAAAATAGCCTTCATTCTGCTCTACCCTGCTCTCCTTCCCTTGTTGTGGTTACAACAGGGTTTGGAAGTGAAGCGGGCTGTGGGGAGTTGGGGGGGGGCTAAAGCAGGGTGGCGAAGTCGACCTGTATGTTTGGCTGGCAAAAAAAGGCTTGCCACTGTTTATCAAGCCACGGCAAATCCAATTAGCCTGTGGCCTGCCTTCCAACCCTATTAACCTGCTCAGCTGTGAGAGCACTCAACAGCTCCTGCCAATATCTCATTTCTCCCAGGCGCTGATAAGATCGGCTCAAGATATTCAGTGGGGTTAACTTCAGCTCCATCTCTGATGCTGCAGCTGCCACCAAGACTTTAAAACCATAGCATCTGTCCCGAGCTTTCTCTCTCCCTCCCTCTTGCTGTGTGCATCTCTATCTCTCCCTCCTCTCTCTTTCTTTCATTCTCTTACCTTCTCATTCTCTGTCTTTTACCCAGCTCCTCCACTATCTACCTGTCACCTCTGCCTTTTTCTGTCTTCGTTCCATTTCCCTCACTTTTTTTTCCTCTCACTGCACCTCTTCGTCTATCCGACTCTCCGCCTCTCTCTCCTGCTCTATCCACCGTCATGTAGCTACACCGAGACAACAAAACAACTAGGACAGTAACTTCCAGACCCATGGCTTGTTTCCTCCCAGACAGCGATCAGGGCGCAGGCCCCACTGTCTGACAGGAGGGGAAACTGATTTTCCTTATCATGGCCTGCCCACAAAGGGCCAGGCCAGGCCCGCGTGATTAGCATTCCTTGGTGGAGATGTGTCAGCTCTATTTCTATCACAGAGACAGATTGAGGCTTTCACTCAGACTGGCGACTGAGTGACACATGGCCCTGACCGGGGGGACAACATTGTTATTTGAGTTAAGAAATCAATTTGTATCAAATGTACACTGTAATTTATTTGTTGCCTTTGAAGGGAACCTGGCTAAGATAAATGGGAATGGACATTTTTTTCTCCTCTCCCTTACCTTGAGCCTGAGCCGATAAAGTTCTTGTGAAGCCCATGATAGTTCTCTGCGTCATAGTAAAAAGTGACAAACATGTTTAAAGTTGTGCAGTGATCTTTAAATCTCAAAAAGAACACCTTGTCGGACATGATAGAACATTTTTACCTCTTCCCTTCCGTCTGTCAGCTGGCTTTGCTGACATACCGCTTTACTATTTTGGCTGACATTTCGCTTTATCACATACATCTGGCGGAGAATGGAGAAGCGATATTTGTCCCTTTTTAATACTCCCCCCCCCCCCCGCTCGAGTCACAGTGAGCATCCAAGCTCTGAGATCAAGATGGTCTTTTGGGATTAGAAAGATTAATCTTTTTTTTTCATGTCATATATTAAAGCACCTGAAACAATATTCATATTCTGTGTTGTGCATCCTTTACACAAGAAGGAGCTCTATGATCCCACTGATAAAAACTTGTTTATGCTCTGTGTACAAGTTGCATTTTAGAATATTTGGAGGGTCACTGTTTATCAATTAAATAAATTATTGTACTATTGTAAATCTTTAATTTGTATTTCTCTAAAGGAGAAAAAGTCAAATAAATGTCAACCAGTGTTGATTATTTATATTTGTCTGATAGTAATTTATCACTTTTAACTGCATTTTTCAATAAAATTTAAAACATTAAAAGAAAACTACATTCCAAAATGTATTCATTTTCATGTCAGTTAGTGCAGTGCCTCTATATCACTTAAGACACAGTTCATACTTGAAGCTCACTTTGTAAACCGAGCATTTGCGCAAATATGAGGAGGAAATCTGGTTCCATTTAGTCTACTGCTTCCCTGCTGGCTAAATCTGAGTAACAAATGTCTTCTGCATCATCTTGCCATAAGGACTTAACACTCAAGTCATTGGGGACCACTTAGAATGGAAAACCTCTCAGCACTTCACAAATATTTTACACATCAGTGGACATTAACTCTTGCAGGTAATTGCAGCCTTCATCTGTGAGTACAAACCAGTGAAAGACAGGAGTGTGCTTTTTTGCAGCATCGATGTGGGATCTTGAATTATTTCAAATACTTTTAATTTGTCTGTAGAGCTAGGTAGTTTAGAGGCTTACATAAAATTACAATTTCTTTTAATTCCTGACAGTAAATAATAAATGTTTTGCATAGGGTATTGCTCTTATTTCTTATGATGTACAGTCCTCCAATAAAGAGGGAGAATGAAAACCAGCTGCAAACCGAATATGTTTTTTTTTACTAACACTTTGAGCATTCATTTTACCTGCAGAGAGAAAAGAAAGAGCACTATTAATGTTATCCATTTGGGAGGGTGTACAAGGATATGAGTTATGACGAACAGTCGACCAGCGTAACAACAAAGTGCTTAGCATTTCTCAGAAAACTGGAGTAAAAGAGAGAGAAAGAAAAAAAAACAAGTCACTATCTCTACCCATCAAACATATTCTGAGCCTGCAGGTTAACCCAGCACTGCTTTGCAGTTTCTGAGAGGGCCGCAAAGCAGAGCCTGTCCTGAGTTTCAGTACAAAATTTAGATATGCAAATGGACTAAAAGGATGCACGATTGAAAAAGGATGCTATATTGCCTCAAAGCCACATACTCTAAAGCTAAACAAGATTAGGAAAATTGAATCATTTCAAAAGCTGTGGGCAGAATGTAAACTGGTTAACATTCTAATGCTCTGGGGCAGGTGACCAACTCAGCCTGTGTACAAACATACTGTATGAAGAACAAATGAAACTAAAGTCTGCAACTGTACATTGGCTCATCTGAATGAAATAATACCTTTGTGCTTTTCTACCTGAAAAATGCATTTATTTAACAGATTTGCATCAGATGCCTTGGTAGGTTTCTGGCCAGAAATAGCATTAAATATGCTTTCTGGCATTCTTTTGTCATGTTTGCCTACACAAGATTTTGTTAGCTTTCCTAAACCCTCAGTAGAAGGAATTCTCTCTTTTTTTCTGTCATTTTTTTTTTTTTTAAAAAAGAGTGATTGCATTAAACAATTATGTTTTTTTTTCTTACACCAACATTTTCTCCATATATTTTGTCATTCATGCTGGTTGACACAAGTACACAATGGACATTTTAAAAACACATTTTTTAGGACATTTAATTACATATCAACCCAGCAATAAATGAAATTGATAGTGATTGTGAATCTGGAACATATCAGGCTGTAACTATCAAATTGTGGTTGTGGTTAGTTTGATGAATAACAGTTTACATCGCTGGTACTTGAAGGGATGTTTCAATGATATGGCATTGCCAAGAAGATGAGATCGCCAAAGGTCATTCAAACAAGAACTGACCTAGTGAGCTTTAAAAACTGATAAGTAAACACGTAACTCTGGAATAAAGTATCGCATTCCAACTGTCATCAATACCCACACAGAATAGCTTAGAATTAACTTAACTGTATAAGCAACAGCTTTGGTAACATGTTACCACCATCTGGTATCTTTAAAGCTCTTTGATGGTCTTGGATGTAGACAATCTTATCGGTTGTATTCTGGCTGAACTTTATGCTGCATTCTCAAGGATCAACTCTATATTTGTCATATCAACAGCAGAGTGATACTCTTTCCATGCTGGTCTCAAATGACATTGTGGGAAACAAATCAAGGGTCAACACTGATGTTAAGATGTATTTTGGACACGCAACCACTGACTGATGCACAGTTGGGCATTTTGGTATTAGATTTACAAAACAGATAAGAGGCATTTCTTAAAATTTAAGTAACAGATGCCAAACACTAGCTATCCTTTGTTATCTTGTGTGGTTTCCTTCACTACTGTACCTCCTGACAAAAAGATTGTCATTGTTTAACTACATTTCAACTAAATAACTTACAGTGACCAAATCTAACTGGTGTATATCACCCCAACAGATACTGTTAAACTGATGTCAGTAATCTACTTAATCCCTTTGATCCCACACTGACAAACTGATCGATATACTTAACTTTGCAGCAAGAGGTCAATGCCCTCTTTGGTAAAACAGATGCTTCTTATTGTTGGAGTGAGTTGATTTCAGGGAGATTAAAACAACAAACTTTTTTTTTTTTTTTTTTTTTACCACAATATTCACTTTGATTTATTTTTTTAAGAGTGACTGTACTTCATCTACCATTCAAAAAGGTTTTGGTTTTTGGTTTTTTTGTTTTTTTTTTACCAGTCTCACAAAATACTCTTGGATTAAATTTATGCTGGTTCATATGTTGTAAGAAATCTTTGTCTTTTTCATATAGCTGTCTTGAAGCATATGCATCTCACCTAATATCTCCAACGCTCATCACCACACACACACACACTCACACACACTAATAGCATGCCCCTAATAAAATCTAATGCTTTTTATTACAAAAAAGACAAAAAAAGCAAATAGAACATCATAACAAAAAACTTTCCTGCAAGATAATTGGTGATAATGAAACATGCACAGAGTTGTAATAAAGCATTTTCCCCTTAGATTTCTCCGTCACTTCATGAAATTTTTAAAATGTTTTTATTATATACAAAATGCATTTTTAAAATTATGATTGATTAGGGGAAAACACCAACCAAACATACCTGGCCCTATGTGAAAAAGTAATTACCCTCTAAATATGTTAACTGGTTGAACTGCAAGCATTTGCGATAACTGGCAATGAGTCCTTCACATTGCTATGGAGGGATTTTGGCCCATTCTTCTTTGTATAACTGTTTTAATTTAAACATAATGATTTTGTATGTAACAACCTGTATAAGGTCATGCCAAAACATCTTCATTTGATTTAAATCTGGACTTTAACTAGATTAGTCTTTACCACTCTGAAATGTTCATTTTGCTTTGTTTTTGAGGCATTCAGATGCTAATCCTGCTGCCGAGGTTCGAGGCACAAACTGATGGCCAGACTTTCTCCTTCAGGATTTTCAGATAAAGAGCAGAATTCATGGTTCCATCAATTGTGGCCAGGTCTTCCAAATCCTTAAGCAGCCCCAGACTATCATACAGCCATGTATAATTTTTGGGATGCTGTTAGTTTATGAAATGCAGTATTAATTTTATGTCAGTTGTAACAGGACTCAAACCGTCATAAAGTTTTGTTTTTTCAGTTTTTGTAATTTCTTGTCAGTCCACAGAATATTTTCCCCAAAGTCTTGGGAATCTTCAACATAGCTTTTTGGCAGAAAAGAGATGAACCTCTGTGCTCTTTTTGTTCAACAGTAGTTTCCTTGGAACTCACCCATGGATGCTGTTTTTGGTTTTCTTAGTGTTTAAACATGAACACTGGTTTAACTGAGATAAGGAAGGCCTGCATTTCTTCAGATTTTTGTTATTTTAGCTTTTAAAAATAATTTTTTAGCTTAATTCACTCGGTTAGGCAAGGGATTTCTTGGTTCAGCAAGTCTAGTAGTAACCAGACTTGAATGTGTTAAAAATAACAATTAGGAAGGGGGCAAATACTTTTCCATACCAGCGGGGCACCAGTTTTCGAGTCTTCTATGCCTACTTTGAGTTAGTTGATCTAATAGTAACTGTTTAGTAAAACTGCTCATCAAGTGCTTGATCTTTTATTGGTTCTCATTTTAAGATCTTAGTATTAAACAAATTAGTCAAACAAATTATAATTATTATTATCAGTAATGCTAATTACTCTAATTTGCTTAAATTGAAATGTAACTATAACATTTGTGGTTATTCCTGACAGTGTATGACTTTTATGGGTTTTAGAACAATTTAGAATATGAATACAGCTGTCTTCATAATCCCCTTTTCATAGTTTGCACTGACCAGTTGATCTCTAGGGGACACTGAGATTATTTCTGCGGAAGCAGCTAAAGCATGCAGCCATCATACATCAAGTGAAGTGGGAATATTCGGCTGGCAAAATGAAGGGGGCAGGGTATTTGGACTATTCTTATTCTGGAAAGCTTCCCCCAAAAAAGCAAATATATAGCATTTGAATTATGATGTGTTCCAAATTCTTGAACGCAAAAGCTCCAAGCATGTGTTCCCAATCTGTTTCTCACTTATGTGACACCAACCTGTCGCACAACTGCTGCCCCCATGGATTTTTCAGTTTCAAAATAAGGAACAGAGCTAAGATCTACTGCATAGAGGAAATACTTAGTATAATCCTATCATATGTTTTCTTTTTGGATAAAATAGACTTGTTCAAAGATTACCTTAACCTAGGCAAGCTGTGAACAAGCAAATAGTCCCTAATACAATAACAATAACATGCCATGCTTTTTTGCCTTCTCATATTTGGCATTTCAGAACAATGTTGGGAAAAATTTAGCAATGTGACACATTAAAATTTGTCATTTTCAGTGCAGACTTCCATCTATAGTGAAATGTGCAATTTTATTTGCTGCTATGGAGTTTCAGTGAAATATAATTGTTTTAACAATGCAAAGTATCCATCGAGCTTCTAACACATTCACTGGGCCCCATTAAAGCACTATTAAAGCACTATTTTATATAACAAGAACTTAGAACCATAAGTTTGTCCTGCTTTGCAGAGATTTAGTCTGGCTTTAGTAATAATTGTGCAAATGCCATCTATTTCATTTTAAATACTGTTTCATTTTTTAATAATTATATATTAGTCCTGTGCTATGCTGCCAACCTGCTGACCCAGTGGCTGCTGGGTTAGGCGCCAGTCCCATGGTGACCCTATATTGTATACTCAGTTAAGAAAATGGATGGATAGATATTTATATGTCATACTGAAAACTATTGTGGTAAGTGAAATGGGGCGTTGTTAATGTTAAGGGGCAGAGGTGTCACGAAATCACTGTCTTACAGTCTGAAGTGAAAGTTGGGTCAAAGCAGACTGCAGTATATTAACTGCAGAGCCAAGAATGTGTGCGATAAATCTTGCTCAACCCGGTGCTAACTGTCACTTTGTGTTTATGGAGTACAGATTGCACACTGCTTGTTTTCTCCAAGGCTTGGGCCAAGACAGGCTGCTTTGGCTGGCAGACAGACTGGGTGACTAACTCACGTACAGGCTGGCTTTGTTGGGTTGACTTTGTTGCCTTTGACAACCTAGGCATAGCTAGCTGAATGGCCACCTGACTGGCTGACTAAGTAACTGCCTTACAGCCTGATCAGTGTTTTATTTGATGGTTGGCTTTCTGCCCCAGTGCCTGGCTGGTTGACTGATTGGTTCGCTGGCTGGCTGTCTCAGTGAGGTTGTGTGATATATGATGTGGTTCAGTGTGGTTGCGATTAACGGATTGGCAGAACAGTTGCACTCATTAATAACTCCACCCTATAGGGTTTGAGTAGTCCCTGACTATACGCTGTAATTACAGTCAGATCTCTGTTTTTGGAAAAATTAATAAAGCTGGTTTTATGATTTGTAGATTGTCATTTTGAAATGTGTTTACTCTTCCATTTGAGAGTAAATATCAACTGAGAACTGTTTGTGTTGAAAAATTCATCAGGGGTGTCATCATCACTATGCCTGCCTGTCAAAGAGACGGAAACGCAACATATTCTTGTGCTGCATATAGATCTCCTTTGAATCTCACCCACTCATTGCTGCAGGGTTTGAAGAATTTAAGTTAATAAAGTGGCTCATAAGGAAAGATTAAAGATGCCGTGTAATTTGATTAACTGAATGGGAATGAGAGAGGCCACAGATGGGAAAATAAGCTTTTCCAGTGCCTCATTAAAGGGAACAATCCTGTAAAACCTCCTGGGTGAATTTGTACTGTGAAAAAGCTCTCCGAATTAAAAAAAAAAAAAAAAAAAGCAAAAGAAAGAAATAAACAGATTTTTTACAGAGTTGCGGGATACTGTTGAAAAGTGGTTGCAGAGGAACATTTTGTAATAATTTACATGCTCAATGAAAAAAAATGTTTCCAGTTGCGGTGCCTGCTCTGAAGGGAAACATCCCGTACCTAATCCCGCAGCATTACTCTTTGTCTAAAAAATTGCTTAGCCCAATTGTTCAAACACGATAAATTTGTTTCTTTATTATTGGTCTTCCAAAAACAAAACAACCACACAGTGATAATCCCAAACTGTGACTTATTCAGTAGCAAGCACCAGCAATATTTTATTTGTGTAGTGCAATATACATACATTTTGTTTCATGTTTAATGCCATAAAAATTGACATTAGGTCAATGTCATGTGAAGGAAAATATGTTGTATATTTTAAACAATATATACAGTAATTACAGAGCTATTAAAAAAACAACTATCTATACATGAGTGAAAATGATGACCCTAAAGAACACCTGTAGCAACTCAAAAGGCTTGGTATTCCTCATCTTTAAGGCAGATGTGAAGTGTGTATAAAAGCATATATTTAAAATAATCTACACTTATCTGATATATTTTCATTAGTTTGGGGAATTTTAACTGAGAACTTTATGAGAAAGAAAGAAAACAACAAACAAAGCAAAAGACGTACCAAGTCCATCATAATTCTTACCCAGTGTGGGCATATTTTCAGTGCTGACTTCATTCCCGCATTCACATGTGCCGGGAGATCAAGATTAGGTGCCTGCAGAATGAAAACCCATGAAGCTCACCTGCTTGCCCTTGATATTATGCTGGAAATATAAAATCCATTCCCAGATTTAGACATCTCTCGCCACCAAAAAAATGTTCTTTTCTGTCTGGAGCCACAGCCTGCCTGTCTGCTGCATCGTTCCTTATTGGCTCAAACTAGATGTCTTAGTTATGGGATGAAGAAATCCCTGTCAGTGGACATTCATGGGAGAATCCCCCCCTTTTCTCACTCTCAGCAAGGTGAGGTTAATTTATATTTTTCAGACCTGTTCCTTTCTCCTTAGAAATGGATTCAGTTGAAGTGTTGGCGCCGGATCGTTATCGGCGTGCTATCATTCCGCTGGGACAGCCCAGCCATCATCACAAATGGCCGTTTTTCACCGGAATAAAACATATGAATTAAACTTCATAAGCTTATCTGGTCTTTGATATGTAGAAAGCCCAAGGTTTATTTCCACATTAATCCCCACACCCGTCTATTGCTTTGGCTCTTTGATGCATGAAGGTGGGTTTAGAAACTGAAATCTGCCAGGTATATATAACTGCATGTTTTACCCATTGCTTGAGCTTCAGGCCCTCTTTTCTCCCCCTCGTCTTTTTTTTTTACTGTCTCTCCCACTGACACACACACAGGTTTTCCCTAAGAATTTCATTACAAAAGGCAGCCATATGCATTGAAATACTGCCGGCAAGCAGGGGTCATGTAGCCCGATACTGAATTTCCCTTGCCTTTGTGCAATCTTAATTGTCTGTCATTTCTGTCTGCAGCCCCGTCTGTGCGTGCTCCAAATAAAACCTATGGAAACATGAAAGGTGGAGCACTGCCCTCACTTTCATCAAGAGATCGCTTACCTGGCCTTGCCGTGGCTACCACAGGCTTGTGTTACGTACCTCATAAAAGTAGCTCTTGTTTCACCACTGCACTGCCCCATCTGAGCGCTGGGCTAATCTGTCAAGCTGAGCTCCCAGGCAAATTCTTCGGCAGCGTAATAGACACTGTTACAAACTCTGCTGCCTTTCTCCAGTGCTCGTTTCCCCCCCTCATTTTTGCAGAGGGCTCCCCTGATGCCCTCTGATGTTGCTGACAGTTGAGGGTGGATGCCATGGTGAATTTATATTGTGCTACTGCATCTGTCATTGTTTTCACAGAGGTGTTGACCTCCACACGTCCTCATCAGAATATTGCCTCAGTTCTGCAACTCCAAGCAAAACAGATACCTACAACTAGGTTGATCGTAAAGGGTATTCACACCACAGATATCCCTTCCCATTTCGATAGTTGGTGCAAAACTTTGACAGGCAGTTGGAAACCTCGAGGGAATTGGGTCATGGAGGGATGGGAGAGAGACAGAGGGCTCAGGGGAGTTGGGCAGTGTTTCTATAGCTCCAACTGTATACTGCCACAGAAAAAAAAAACACACACACACATTGAGGGGACTGAAATGCTCTGTCAGACTGTAACCTATCTAGTGTCCCTCATACTTCACCCCTGACATTCTTTTGATCCTCTCAACCTTGATCTTAGTGTCAGTTTAAGACCTTTCCGTCATTATTCATAAAATCTCCTTTTGTATATGTGTGTATAAAAAACAGTCCACGAAGGACATTATCGCTTTGTAAAGAAACATTGATCTGTGGCTCGAAATATTCATTCAGTGTACCGATTGCTTACTTGGCACCCTAGCAGTTGATGTTCCAGTGCAAAGCTTATTCTTCTTTACTGAGTCTCGATGACATCAAGACAGATATATGGGTTATAGTCAGACAGAAACAGTGACAACCTCTCTGTTTTTGATGGCTTGTGCCAGTCACTGTTCCACGAACAAAGCCCGACAGTCACTGTATTGAGTTTATTACTCTTAAAGCAGCCACAAGAGATAGCACCGTCTATAAGCCACATGCAACACAGTCATGGTATTTTAAGCAGATTTCCTCTTAAAGGGGAGGAGAGGCGGGTATTTCTCCTTTAAAGTGGTCTTATCACTGGGGTTGTCGACTCACTGGAAAGCCTGACAGCTACAGCCTGCTGAGGCACCGAGTGGCCTTGCTGTGCTTCTGCTGTTAACTGTAGACAGGCGGGACAGCCGTGCTACTCTGCTATTCTTTCCCTAATAACACAGAGTGGCATGAACCTCTTACCTACTTATTTAAAGATATAATTCCTTTTTTGTGTGTTAAAGTGAAATTAAATATCTTTGATATGTTTATGAGCATGGCCAAAGAGAATCTGCAATACAAGAGCAACGTTTTCAGTATGAATAAACCCTTTGCCCCAACATAAGTCTTTACAGCTTTTTACAGGCCTGTGCTATTCTGCATAACATAGCACAGTGGTGTATTTCACACCTCCATAATTCCTATAAATTCTTAAAGCATACAATTACAGTTAAAATTCTGAAATATGTCTATACTACGTGTACATTTTTACACTGAAAATATGCTTAACATGACTTTTCCCACCACCTTTACTTTGAAAAGTTGAGCTGTCACCTTTTTCATTATGCTAATTCAGTCAGTTGTTTATGTGTAAGTGAATTCTCTTGTCTCAGAGGTCAGTGTTCAGTTAAAGGCCCCAGCCATGTGTAGTAAAGTAAACTAAGGTTTGGCACTGTATACAGAGGGGCCTGTAATATTCATTATGCTTAACAACACACTGAGTCGAGAGTCAAGCTCTCTTCACATTCCAGGCCAGTTATTAGTCAGCATTATAGTTTATTTGTCCAGAGGTAAGATAAACCAGAATTCGCTCAGCTCCCTACTCTGGACCTGCAACACTGACTGGTTTGTTTGAACAAAGGGAAGTGGTCTCTTATGACAAATAGTCCACTAACACAAGATAATGCATGGCCCCGCAACCAGATAATGCCACTATTGAGCTGTGATGGAAATTTATTGGCCCTTTCTTTCTTGTTTCTTTTGTAAGTGCACCGTGATGCTGTGTTTTCTTGAATTCACAATGGTGTATTTAACACTGAACTAAAGGACATACCGTCTCCGTAAAACATGAGACGTTTTTTTGTCTGGAAAATATTTGAAGTTTCTGACATTTTAAAATGCTTTCCGCTATACAAGCTGTGGCTTTAAAGTATTCCAGTTGTCATATACATATACATACAGTCTATTTTTGACTTCATAAATTTAAAGTTGTTGGTAGTGGCTTAGTTGACTGTGTACACCCATGTGCCAACATTTGGCTTTGATTGAAACAGCACACAACTGTTTCTGTATTACAAAGCTCTTTCCCTTGCCACATGTATGCTTTTAAGTAACCATAGCATGTAAAGCATTAGAGCACAGTCACATTAGATACTTGTAACCTTGGTGGGTCAAATTTGTCTCCTAACAAGCTAACAAGCTAAACCTTTACACATGCTACGCCATTGGTTGGCTTAACTTTATTTCTTTTTTCTTTTTTTTTTTTACATATCTGTTTTTCGTAGCTGTATTTAAATGTTTATTCTCCAAAAATGGCTGCACATTCAAACTTCATATGTCCATAAGGTGTTAATGCAAATGTTTGACAAAAATCTATTGTAGCGTTTTAAAGCAGCTTCTAAGATGGAGAAATATGTGATTTCACTAGATATCATTTTCATGCATAGCTCCAAGATAACAACAATAAAATAAGCAAGCTAAATGCAAGGTGTGACACACATAAAAAAAGCCACATGCATCGTCAAAGAAACCAAACCACCCATGATTCCACCCGTTTGCTCTGGAGTATCTAAATGTTTTTAATTAGCAAGAAGCCGTTGTGTTCCCTCTGTGACTGCTTACTGCCTGCCCGTCACACACGCTTCCTGATGTGTCCTGAGGATGAACTTTGAGAAAAACATGGAATGAAAAAAGAAAAAGGGAAAAAAAATTGCATCTTCTTCTTAACCAAAACCAGCCTACAGCGAGGCGGCTTGTGGGCTGCCTGCTGCTGCACAGAACATTCCCATCACAATTATGCTCAGTTGTCCCCTAATTGTCCTCTTCTCTCTCCCCAGAAGAAGTTGCTGACATGAGAAATTAGGCAATCAAGATGGCATTAGTGCAGGAGTGGAGGACCGGGACATTGTTATACTATAATGTATAGGCCCCATTGGGGGTGCAAATAAGCAGGAAAATACTCGCATCTCCCTTTGAAGTGATGGCTGCTTCCAAATTAAACTCTTCATTACACCACTATCAAAAAGATATGGTTGTTAGAAGTGCACTGCTTACATCTGAGCAAACTTGAGCTTTTCTGGGTTTTTTCTGGGGTTTTTTTTCTTTTTCTTTCTTTCTTTCTTTCTTTCTTTTTTTTTTTTTTATTACAATAATGTGACTTCTGATTGATGCCTTTTAGGGTGTATCATAGTGAACATACCTATTCCAGTATTTTTGATGATCTGATATGATTTCTAGACAGTTTGATAGTCTAGTATAGCCTCATAGAAACATAGATAATTTAAGCCAGGAGGTTTTAGTTTCAGAATCTTTTCTTTCTATTGCTATATGTTGATCCACATGGTATGTTTTTAAATATGTACATGTACTATAAAGAAAAGGGTTCTTATTTATTCTAACAGTTTATCATGCTAGTTTGTTATGGCTAAAATTAAGTTTTCTTGAATCAGCAGTTATCAACTACAGTGTGAACTTTGTTCGCAAGAAGAAAGCAAATACTACACTCGTAAAAAAAAATATATATATATATAAATATATATTAAATGTAGTTATCCTCACTATAAAACAATGAAAATCTCTACAAAAAATGCGTTGAGATAAACATTTCATAGTTTCTTAGTTTTTCCTAAGTAGGAAACTGTAAAATAAACTGGGTCATAACACTATGTGGAGAAAAAGAAGGAGGGAGAAAAAGGGGAGAAAGGAGAAAAAAAAAGGTTCTCCTGAACCTCCTGGGGGATTCAATGAGATTACCTCCCAAAAAGATTGAATTAGTTTGGCCAACAGAAGGAAGAAATGCTAGAAACTAATGGCAAATAACAAGCTTGTGACAATTCATCAGGAAACTTCACAGAGGGGAGGGCTTCAGTGGAATGCCTGAGACAGGACCTTTCCCCTGTGCTATGTTATTCTAACAAACAATGTCAATGAGATGGCATCCTACCTCTCACCAATTTGCATGGTTGTCAGTGGAGTGAAAGCCAGTTTAAAGGTACATCCTTTATGTGCTGGAGAAAGGATTAGAGCGAGCCCCACAAAGACGCTTTGATTTTCTTGCAAATATGTATAAGAAGTTTGGCTGAGAAAAGTGAGTTTTCAAAGCTGCAACTTTTCCAAAGCATATGATTATTCTTTGTGTGTGTGGGTGTGTGTGGGTGTCTGTGTGTCTGTGGGTGGGTGGGTGCATGAGTGCACACTATATGTCTTCAAAAACATGAATAAAGTTCACCGTCTTGAATAGGTGTAAAAACAATATTATATGATGTTTAGAACAAATTGCAAAATATTAAAGGGAGCAGGATTAATTCATCATGATTAAAAAGTATTCAAATGTGTACGCTACATATTGTATTTTTTATTTTTTTATTTTACAATTGCATTTTGCATTTTATGGCTTTCCAAACTTTGTTCAATGGGAGATTTATTCTGTGAGATTTGCCATCATGCTCCTTTTTTCTCTCTTTTTCTTTCTTTCTTTTTTGTTTGGGGGTCTCCGACTGAAAGCTCCCCACTACTCGGTTCAATGATCCACACACTGATCCCACATAAACACAAGGAGGCGAGCCCGTGCTAACCATATGCACTTAGCGATTAGGTTAGAGTGCAAGCCTCATTAGCATGTATAAACTCCCTGTGTCAAGAGGTCGCCATTGACCCTACAACGCAAAATCAAAACATGGCTGACACAAAGTGTACCCATGTGGTTGAGGGATGTGTGCTGCTGTCCAGTGTCTGTTTAAGTATTCGGCAAGGAAAAAGCATATTAAAACGCTTCATTCCCTCAACATCAAGACTGATAATCAGTTTTGTGTTCAGGTTTTACTTTTCATAATACAAAAATATATAAAAACTGTGACTCAAAGTAACACAAATACTTCGAAAAATACATGCTACTACACTTTGTAAAATTTTTTACTAACACATCTAATGCTTCTATAGAGTAAATAAACTGTGATGTATATGTATTTGAAAACTGCATTGCTGAAAGCTGTGTTGCACTAAAATGGCCTGCCCCTAAATATTTAAGGATGCATCGCTGCTTGCTTACAGTAAACTTAAAGGGGTCCATCACTGCCCAGGATTTGCTTCACCGGTTTAATTCACTTAATCGATTGATAGCTACATGGAAACAGAATTTGCGACAATTCCACTTGACATTATAGGGTTTACACACACGGACACACAAAAAAAAACACCACTTCATGCTTAAAAAAGATCACCAGAGAAGCAATGTCCCTTCGGTGGCAGTCCAGCACAATGTGTTCCAGTTCACTTTCATCATGTTGTACCAGCTGAACATGGTGTAGCTTTCAGCCCTGCCCTGTGGGAAACCAGCCTGTCTTTTCTCTCACTGTGTGTTTTTGTGTGTGTGTCTGTGTGTGTGTGTGATGTTGTCGAACTATGTTGTCCCAAGCTTTCAGCAGCACAAACTCCCTGTCCTAGGGCCTCCAGTGTGGATTGGCCACAGAGATTCTGTGTGGCATGCTCCGATGAATGCTACCCGATTCTCTACCAGAATGCCACCAATGCAACCCCTAAAGCATGTCTGCTGGATAGCTCTGGGTTGCCAAGAGAGGGCCACTTTCTACAGTTCTTGTTCAACTTCTATCAGTGTCTTCCTTCCCCGTCTTGTCTTTTTTTCTCTCCTTGTTTCTGGGTAAAGGAAAAAAAAAAACAGCTAGCGTAGGCCTGAAAGCAATGCAGTAGGAAAGGAGTCTCCATACAGTTTAATTACGCTAGTGCAAAAATACAAATTTGCCACACGGCCTCACACCCAAACTGATTACACACTGATTGCCCCCTTCCCTACAGCCCTGCCCCGCTGTGGTTAATAAGCTAGATCAGCCCCTGGGAATCTTCCACTTTAGAAATAATACTCAGATCTTGTGAAAATGCTCTTCTCTGTTCATGTTTATGGGTCACACTGTGAAACTTGATCATATCTTCTAATAATGGTAATTGTTCTGTTTAGATCACATATGAGCGAGTCGGCTTTGACACTGCAGCTGACTGGGTGCAGCAGTAGTCAACCAGTAAATAGCTTCCCTGTAATTGTTTGATTACAGTATGCTGCCTGGGATACTGGATAATGTAATCATACAGTCAGGGTTTTACATGTTCATTTCTTCTTTTTTTTTTTCTTTTCAGTCTTTACCCTTGAGTTTATGTAGAAACAGCTGTCTGGCATATAATACGGTACTCAATGACTTGTGTCAACAGGTTTACGAAAATAACAATGTTCTCATTGTTTAGCTAGGCCGCCGTTCCAGACGGTCTGAATCTTGAGTTGTTGATGTTGCTGAATACTTTATGATATTAATTCCCTTCCACAAGGTTACTAAACGTGACCTAATAACAAGTGCCATTATTTTTGTAAATATATGTGACAAATTCTACCGTTAAACTTGATCCCACTATCCATGAACATTTTGCCAAGCACAATAAATCAGACCTCTAAATAATATAAATGGGAACAAGAATAATACATGAGAGATGCTGTTCAGCGTCACACATAAAGGGTGTAATCTAATTAGATGGTTGTTTAATTCAAGTATCTCTACTTGTCTACAGAGGAGGGATTTTAATCACACAGCAAGTCAGAAGGTCATTTCTGGGGCCTGGCTGCTTTTCAAAGCATCATAAAGATCTTCAAAGACATATGTGCAGTTCATGTTAAAGTCTAGAGTCAGGATAAGCCTTAAAATGCAACTGTCCACTGTGTTTTCGACATTTTATTTGAGAGATTGTTGAATTTCTATGGAGACCTTAAGCAGCTGTGGAGATTCTGCCAGTTCTCCAATTAATACTTAGAGGCCAAATGTTAGCAGTCTCAGGGGGATCAAAACTAAACAAACTCCAGGTTTCCATTTTCAAGCAACCTAAGAAAAGAGGATGTGAAAGTTTGAATCAAATATCTCCTTTCAGATGTCTCGTCTGTTTACATTTCGCTTCCTTTCGCATCCCTTTGGGGAAGCTTGGAAATGGTAATAATGTCAGGACGTGCTGTGCCGTTAATGGCTCATGTGAGGAGGAGCTCGCCCCCAAATGTCCACATAAAACTAACACCACGTGGTGGGTATGTGTCGAAAGAGCTTAATCAATTGTGAAGCTGATATGTAGGTAAAATAAATGAGACTTCAAACAAAGTGAAGTAGTCCTCGAAGGGTAAAAACAAGGCACAAAGGGAGACGCACTTTGTGTGACACCCACAATGTTTCATCTGTGAAAAACGCCAGAGAGCCGTGGCCTGTTTAATGTAAACTTGTGGAGGGTAGATTTGTTTGGTGTCAAATCTAGAAAATAATTAGCTGATTCAGAGCAATGTGGTGTTCTTCAGAAACCTAACCCCAAGACCAGAATAGCATAAAATGTATAAACACCTAGGCCACTGACTAGGAGTAAAGAATGGTGGAAAATGATGCAAGATGTGGTGAAGTTGCAGAGCCAGTTTTTTTCCTTTTTAGTTAAAATTTCTGTTAATGTTGTAATAATGTTTCTGTTTTTATGTGTATGTGTTTTTAATTCATATTTAATTTTAGAAAATAAATTATGCAGTATACACTGAAAACATAAATGTGCTTTTAAATTGAAAAAAAAAAAAACGTTTTTAATGACATTGTATATCTACCTTTTATTTTTGACTTGTTAAAATTAAAACCATTCTTTAACATTCTTGTAGACAAGTCAAGCTATAGATATATCCATCTTTTTGTTGATAAAATGTACTCATGCAATCTGTCTTCCTAACATGGCCCATTTTCAGGTTATGCAAATGTGCACGACTCTAGGAGTGATAACAGAGGAAAGACTGACTCAGCTTCAGTTAAAACCACAAGCATCAAAATGAGACTTGAATAACACGAGCTCCAGGTTTGCAGAAACATTTATTGTAATTTGCCAAAGTTTTTTTTTTTTTTCTGAACACAGTACCGTCACAATCAGCAGTGAAATCAGTCCTCAGAAATAGCTGTACTAACCAAACATTATCTGTTGGTGATTATGTAGCACCACTGCTGAGGTAGTGTGATCCAATGCAGAAAAGTGGCCCCGAGGTACCCTCCCTTTTCTCAAGAACTAATGTTTACAATCATTTAGGGGCGTCTGTGGAAGGCGTACAGGAGACACTGGCGTATGTTTGTCTCCGTTTTGAGGATTGTGGTTAAGCTGAAGCTCATCTGGCAACCTTATGGGCTGCTCATCCAATCTAAAGCTGCTGTTCTTCCTTCTACTCCTGTGTCTTTCTATCTCACTTATTTTTTCTCACTTTTATTTCCTCTTCTTTCCTGTTTTCTTCTTCTTCTTCTGACATTTTTTTTTACATTGGTTTATTTCTTAATCCAGCTTTTTCCCCCCACGTTGAATACTCTCAACATGTCTTTTCTGATTTTATGAAACCACTCATTGTATCAGCTGTCTCCAGTCATACATGTCATCTGCTGGTATGTGCTGATGGCTGAGTTTTAGTAGGTCTTTCATGTGTGTATCATGTGTAGCAATGGCTGGAATGGGATGTAGCTCAAGTAAATCAGTTTGTCATGTGAGCAAAATCTGCTGAGTGCATAGGTTCACGAGCAGGTTTTGTTTCTCATCTTCTGTCTTATCTCCCATGACAGTCTCAATTTATGCCAAATGGCTCCAGAGATCCACTTTTGCGATGTTTGTGTTTAAATAAAAAAATATATTACCGATGCTGATAATTTAACAGCTTAAAACCCATCATGTCCTGTTTTCATTAAAGATCATCACATTACACAAGCCACATTAAGGTAATGCCACACTGACGTAACAAATTTAACGTTAGTGACGTAAATGTATGAATTGGCACCGATCACTTCCAGAAGAAATACACAAGTGGGGTGATATTAAGTAATTCATTCCAAATTGAAAGATTTCCCAACTGAAAAAGGAGACACCAATCATGCAAAATGACTCTTTGCATCAGTGCACAGTGTGCAATATGCAGAAAATGCTGTAAGATAGTTATCTGAAGTGACTACTGCAGAGAGCAGGGCTTCCTGAAAATATTTCCAATGAAGCCTGCTCCCTAAATAATTACATGTGAAAACGTGTGTGAATTCATATACGTGAATGGAGGTTAACAAACATGAAACTGAAAAGAAACAAAAGCAGAAACACAAAAATGGTTTGCTGGGAAGTAAGAATGCATGAGAAGGCATATTCATCTGTTCATTGCTTCAAAGAACTGGGATTCAGACTAAACTCATAAAAATATGGTCTTTTCCCCCCTCTAAGTTTGTAGTGTTTTTCAAAAGTCTTTCTCTTTGGTCATAACTAAAGATTCTGGGCAAGGACTAACCAAAATTATATCTCTTCAAATATAACCCTAAAAAGACAAAAAAGTTTAACAAACTGCACATAGTCTGTAAGTTTCCCGAAAGCAACTTCTCCTGACCTCTTTCATCAGGTGACTAAACATTTTTGATCTAACCTTGCAGATGTATCAGTACAGATGTTGAAAAATAATGTCCTATTTCTTAGTTATTTGGTTTAAGGTCAATTCGAACATGTTCAAGTCATGTATTTATATAATGTAGAAATTACTTCTCATGTTGAAGGAGAGGAGAGTGAGCTTGAGGCTTTAGCATTGGATAAACGTTTGGTTTTCCCTGCTGCCTCCACCTGTGTCTGTATTATGAAGGGCAGAAATACTGTACAGCACTTCAGAGTGTGCCAATTAACAGCCCCAGCAGCGGCCGCCACGCAGGAGGGCCCCTCATAAAGACTCACCCTATGGTGTAAACCCTGCCACTTCCAAGTGCTTTATCCGGGGCCGAGCCCATACACACAGCTGTTAAACTGGCAGGTTTTTAAGTAGCCCCAGCAACGCCGACAGGCCCAGGAGTTCATAAAGATTTTCTCAGCAAGTGCTTTCACAAGGAAAGTGAGAAAGATGAGATGAGAAAGACAGGAAGAGAGGAATTCTGTGCAAGCTAGCTGGTCAATCAGGTGCCAGACGTTGCTTAAAGACATGAGAGTCACAACACTATCATACCTCAATCTGTCTCTTTGTGGCTCTACCTATCCATCTCTCTTATTGTTCTTGACTGCACTCTTTCCCCCTTTTCTGTGTATAAAAAAAAACCAGTGATCACAGTAACGGGTAAGCCAACACCAGGCAGGAGGAGGCCTGCTGAGGACTTGGAAGTCAGGGTAATTCCAGTCGTCCAAGCCACTGCCACTCCAGCCCCCTACATGGCAACTGCTGGCATTTGAACAGCTTTGATTCATATTTTAGAAGCTTAGTGCATCATATATATATATATATATATATATATATATATATATATATATATATATATATATATATATATGTATTACTTTTAGTTAAAAAGAGAAGAACATACACCATTTTCCTGCTTAGGTGCCCAACAAGCCATGCTGCAAATTGTTGGGATGCAAAAACATGCAACTGTGCAGGTAATTAACATGTGTAAAATCGACAACTTTATGCCAGTTAGCTAATGTATACTAGATAAACTGTGAAGTGTTGCTATTTTAGTGAATACACTGTATCCAAAAGCTGTACTGTTTACTGATTTATTTCTTGTGCTTGGGGCTGTGAGCAATGCAAACTGTCTGTGAGTGCCACAAGACTTTTGTGCTTTCCAGTTCAATTCTACCTCCACCTGCTTCAGCTGCTGATCTAACAATAGGCAGACATAAACAGGTCATAATGAAATAAAAACACTGAGTTAGGTGTCTAGCCATATTTGCCAGTACGACCAGTTCATAATGTTAAAAACAATATTTAATCAGTAAATACTGATTAAGTATTTATTGCTCTCTATCTTGAATCAAGGCAAAGTTTCAACTCTACTTTTACCAACAAACAAGAAAAAAAATTATGATTTTCTTTTCTTTTCTTTTTCTATGTATTGGTCTAATTGGTGGGCAAACATCTAGCTTGTGGTTTGAATCCTTAAATGTTGGCGTCATCACACTGAACATGAGGGTTGCTTTTGCGCCTACCTTCAGGTTGAGGAATGGGCTTTGCCTGTTTTGTTTTTTTTTTTTTGTTCTTTTTTTGTCAATGAACACCTGTTCAGAGCATCATAGTTCTTGGAGTCCGTGGTTAGAGTGCTAGAAGGTGGATTCTTTTTTGCTCCACTTGAGGACTACAAAGTTTATCTGAGCACAGACAGTGAAATTAGAAGGGCTCTCACTGGGATGAGCAGCCTGCTGCTCACGGCATAGGAATCAGACTGTTCTATTAGTGGATTTCTATGCTAATCACAGTTTGTCCATAGTGATGTTCATGCTTGACATAAGGGTGTCTGCAAAAACCATTGGAACCAGGACACCTTAGCTCACAGAATGATAATTAATTTTGTGGTGTTGTCATCAGATCTGCAACTTTATGAGTTGGACACTTGCGAATTCATCCATCAACCGATCACCACTGAGTGGTGAGTTTGATAAATGCATAGCTGGAGCATACTTTGAGCCTTTGGCAGAAGATTTGGTTCTCGTGATTTTCAGCTACAACTGCTGGGAGAAGTGACAACATTTGGAGGCAGATTGAGAACAGTTAGACATGTTAGTCATGTTCCACTCCACCTTATTAAGGTGGTTGTTGGGAGGTATGACCTTATGGGTTCATCACTGGGTTCAGAAGGACTGCAGGTAAAGAGAACTGTCAACCTGGAGGAGGGGCCAAATAGAGCTTGGTTGTCTTGTGGGATTTTACACTGTCAAGAATAGTGGGTGGGGTGGGCACAGGAGTTTGCCTAACCAGTTGAGGCAAGTTTTGTGGACTTTTAAAATTCTGACCACATCACCAGGAGTGTCACGTGTGGGTGGTACAAAAATATGTTTTATCATGACCATCATTATCATTCAGTCCCTGTACAACAATTCATTAGTTTCATCACCAATATAAGTTAGGCTCATTCCTGGTGTGCCTTGGACTCCCCCAGTACCTCCCTTTGGTATGATTCTTTTTATAACTCAAGGACAGAATTTATAGGTGCAGCCAAAGGGTGGACAGTGGCGAGTTTGATGACATTAGGATCACATGTTTAATTTATCCAGATGATAAAGTGTAGACGTTGGTTTATCAAGCAATGAATTCCACCTGGCACTGGGATAGTTTTCAGCTGTATGATTGGCCTGTCAAGTCGCACCTTCAAAGGCATGGTTCTCTTCCAGTAATAATAGTGTATTGCCAGCTCTGAGGCTGGGGTGCATTGCTGCTTCTAGTAGAGGAGTTTCAGTACCTTTAAGTTTTGTTGATGAGTGGGGGTAGAATGGATCGGCAGACTTAAACCCAGATCGACTGCATGCTCAGTGCTGTTTTGATTGTGGAGAGATGCAGATCTCAAGCTAATGGTGTGATATGCATCTGTACTGTGTTCGTAACTAAATGGATGCATGCAAGTGTGTAGTTGCTGCCCAAAGTCCAAAGCGATTGTTCCTGTGGACTAAAGCAGAGACAAAGCAGTTAAAACTGAGCTGACCACATGCTAGACAGTATTGGCTGCAGATGTGCCCAGACAGATCACAAAGAAAACGTGATGGCATTTCCTCAAGATGTGCATGTGTATTTTTAAACTTTGATGTGAACATGATTTGCCATGAAAAAACGCTTTGTTCTTGTGGTTCGCATGGTCTCAATAACAGGGCTCATACATATTGTATGCCTATCCAGAACTTTTTTTTGTTTGTGTGTGTGTGTGTGTGGGTGTGTGTGTGTATATCCCAGTAATGGTGTAGGTTGATCTCAGGACATTTCGTATTCTACTCAACATAAGTTTTCTGGTAAAGAACAGTTGTACACATAATTGAATATTTAACTGAGAGAAGGAATAGCATGCACAACAATTTGGTGGTCGAGACAGTTGGTACCATAGATATAACAATATTATGGGATATTCTTCCTTTATGAATACATACGCAAACTTGTTTAAAATTAATTATAGGGTGTCACACAGAAGCAGCATTTTAAAATTGTTCATAAGGGTTTCTAGTTATTTTCCAACCAACATTGTTTTGTACTTCATCGTCTATGTTGACTTCATGTGAACTGGCCACACTGAATTTTTTTTCCTCAAAAGCTCTGCCTGTGTAGAGAGAAAGTCTTTAAAGTGCCAGTTAGAAATGATATAAATTCATATAGATTAATAAACACACGCATACAATTTTTTATTATTTATTTTTTAAAATGTGTTCATCCATAATTACATTTTAATGATACTGCTTATAATACAAAAAAAATCAATAACTGGTTGATTTCAAGTCATTTTTTATAGCTTGCATGACAAACACTTTGATCTAACACTCTTCTGTTAATATACGGCATTGCTAGCTTCTGTTAGCATTCCGTGACATGTTACACTGACTACCATGCAGAGGAGCAGTATGCATGAAGAAAGAGCCACCAGTTCAAGCAGAGGGGAAAAGTATCACTGCAAGATAGTCTGGCTTTTGACCGGCCTGCCCTGTTTAGTTCAGGTTTTCATTTGTGTGAAGTGATAGTTCCAACACATTGTGTGCTTGTTCTGCTCTTCTTCTATTTCAGCTTTGGCAGGTGACCCGGTATTGGATGTACTGGCTACTGTACTTTAGGTGACAGCTCCTGACATTGTAATTGTCTGCTTTGGGTGATGGGATGGATAGTGTAATACAGCTTTTGTTTCCTTTCGGTAGAAATTATTGATAACTGATGATGATGAGGTGCTATTGGGATTGGTAACGTTGTCTATGCCAGATGCAATAATTTCAAATTCCAATTATGAATAATTTCTTGGAAATAATCAAATTTATCTGAAGCCCTCTGTGGATTAAACATCTTCTATACGTTATATACTTTTTATGCAAATAATCTTCTTTTCATTGCCCAGTTAATTTGTTTGGACAAAAAATGTATACAATCTTTTCTTTTGTTTTCTATGTACCATTTACAAATTAAAATGCTCTAAATGGAAAACACTGTTAGCAACTTTACTTCCCTGTACAATCAATAAGTCGTCAGAATGATACTCCTTCTGGCTTTATAAACACCTCCTTTTAAATTGTAGAGTTGAAATAATTGTTTAATAATTTAAGCAAACTCAAATTATACATGCTATATTTTTATTTCAATTTAGAAAATCATGAATGAGCTAATTAGTAATAAATTGTGTAGTGAAAAAAATCTACATAATAGGGCTCAGATAATATATAATGTGCACACATTAACACTCTGTAAGTGGATAAGTGAACAGTGTTACCCACAAGGGAAACCAAGACAGACAGGAGTAGAGAGGGACAGTTGGACAGAGAGAGTAAAGATTTCATATTAGCAGGAAGGAAAATGGTGAGTTGCATTTGATATCACCCTCTGTGCCGCACATGTGCTGGGAGTGTCCAGAGAGGACAAAAAAGAGAAGCATCCTCTGCTAAATGGAAATTCCTGTGCTTCAGCCACAGCTGCACTATGACACTTCAGATGGCTGTGCTTCCCTTTGTACAGCCCCCTGGAATTAACCCAAACCACAATGGCATCATATCAGAAAAGAAGGCAGGAAAAATCAGACTTTATTATCTGTCGTTCTGGAAATATTTGTGCAGGGAGGAAAAAGGGGCACAAGGCCCTTGGCTTCCCTGCCATATCAACCTGCATTTGATTATTAAACACACACGCAGACACACACAACTGTCTTCAAATAAGTGTGAGGTAGACCACTGTTATGATACTTGTCCTCTAGGATGACTTGGTACTGAACTGAAATGTAAACACTGCCATTCCTTATTTACCTTTATTATTTTCATTTTTGAGACAATAAAATTAGTACAGAATGCAGTCAAAAGACACAATTTACTACATATGGCATGTTACAATTGTAAATGTATTCACTGCAAAAAAATAATATATAAAAAAAAATATATTTGTATGAAGACAATTTTTTTGTTGAACTAGAAATGAAAAAAATAATGTTCAACTAGTGCTGAAAAATAAACTCTGCTAACGAAGAGAAGTAGTGCTGGTATAAAACTTTCCATCAAAATGTGTTTGGAGAGGGGATTCACTTCAAAGAGATCTTAACAACAGTGCTGTCTGTCTAATTTACGTTTTCAAGCACATGCCAAATGTAAAAACCCCAATTTTGAGTAGTGTATAATTACAGAGAGAGAATGAATGACTATAAATAACCCCATCATTACTAGTCCTTCCTGAAGAACATGATCCATACTGAAGGATAATTAAGGCAAAATATTTCTGATCCTCCAGCAGTCTGCACAAGGAATGTGTGCATACGCACTTGTATTTGTGTGTGTTGCTCATGAGTACGTGGTTGTGCGTGTTCTTGATAGAGAGAGTGTGGGTGCATATGAGATGGGATGGAATTATACGGCATTCTTCCCTAAATATAGTTCTGTTGTGGTAAAACTGCTGTGTACAAATACTTCAGGAAAACTCAAGACAGACCAGCTTTAATTGGTTTGTGGAGTCATTAATGGAACAGAAGAACAGCTCAAGTACAAGTGTGTGTGTGTGTGTGTGTGTGTGTGTGTGTGTGTGTGTGTGTGCGTGTGTGTGTGTGTGAAACTGTGCTTATTTGTGTATGTCGGACCCTGTCAGTGCCCTTAAAACAACAACAGACACATGGCGCTAACTTTGATCAACCAACATGTTGCAAACAAGAAGATAATAATGAACCTCTATGTTCAGCCGAGGTCTCTTAAAATAGACCATTTCAACTAGGATATATCAGATTTGAGGATAATATTTCTAGATTAGGACAGCTAATTAGTGCCCCAATATTTGGCACAGCGCTTTGACTGAGATCCAAATAAGCATATTGTCCTCATCGCAGAGGAGCGAAAAAGCTTTTCTGTTCTTTACTCAGAGTAAGAAAGAATGTTCAACTGAGACAGAGAAAACTTTACTCGACTGCGCTCTCTGTCTTACTTTGTTATCTTTTTCTCTCTTTCTTGCTCGATCAAAACATAAGAATGTCGCTTTGAGTGGCCAAATGAAAGGGAACCAGGAATACATGAGCGAGAGACCATGTTTATTTCTAGTATATCTACAAACCAGGCCAGGTTTTTTGTGTCAGCAGGGGTCCTCATGGGTTGTTTAGTTGTCATGAGTAGTTGCCTAACCGACAGCGAGTCAGTCAGACAGCCAGCCAGTTGTCAGGCAAATACTAGTTCCTTGTTGCTATTTGTGTTTGAATGAAGCCGTGCTGAGGGCCTCCCTCCCTCTGTTTTCCCCTTTTCCAACCAAATCCTCCAACCTTTTCCTATGGCAAGACTTGTGTCTTCCCGCAGCCTATCGCTCCTGGAATGAAAAGCCTATGACCAAGGCACCTATTCCTTTCACTGCCATTGTGCTGCTGAAACAAGGAGCAGAACCAAAGTAGCCAGATAAACATGGAGTAGCAGGGCTCTATGGTGGCCCTGCTGTGGCTGCGGCTGCTGGGCTCCAGTGACTTGTTGTTGCTTGTTGTTGTGTGTTTCCCCCAGCTGAGACTGGGGGCCCGGGATGGCTTTTGTGTCAGTGTTTGACCAGTGCTGCACTCATGAAACTAGATAAATGGATTAGAGAGGCACAGATATGGGCGGGCATCTTTGAGAAAAGACAACGGAGATGTTGAAGGAAAGCGGGGGTTGAAAGAGGAGGGTGAAGGGATAGGAAGAGGCAAAGACATTTGTGTTGTTGGACAACAAGGGGTCGAGTCTGTTGTAAGAATAGCCTGCTTCTGCCAAAAAAGACAAGACAGTGATAAACTTTCCTCCCCATGCAGTCACCTCTCCCCCCTCACTCTTCCTGTTACACATGCTCACGCAAGCACACACACACACATGCACACATACGCACACACAGTCACAATGCACAATTCACCACTAAAATGAATGGATTGCCACAGCGTGACACGTCTCAGTTGCAGGGAGAGATGGTCCTTGTTCGCCAACAAAAGACTGAGGTATTATGGGGAGCACAGCCTGTGACAGAATGCTAAATTGTTTTAGGGTCAACAACTTATTGTCTTTGCATGAGCCACAATTTACATATCTCCTGAGCAGCTTTCAGCAGCGAGTCCTCAGATGAAAATAGCCGAACCTGTTCCAAAGGTTACTGAAAACAGTTTTGACAACTTGCTTTTGTTTTTTGTCTTACTGATGTTATTAAATTTTTTTTAGTTTATCAATCAAAAAAAATTCAAGTGTGATGTGAGTGGCAATTAATTATTTTAACTGTAATTAAATTTTCACTATAAAATGAAATACCATTTTTATTTTACATTCTAGAATGTAAGAATATTTAAACACTTGGTGGCTACAGCGATTTGAAGATCAGACATTATCATGTGTTAACAGTACAGTCCCGAAGAGAGTTTTTTTCTCAACTCTAAATTTGCATTTAATACATTTATCTGCCCCTTTTCTTTTATTTCATTATATTTATTTTCCTTTTCCTCCCCTGCATCGCGGCCTTGGGCATCCAGGGAGGAAATGGCTGGAAGTGACAGCCTAATTATGAGTTTCAACAGCGCTCATTACCCATTAGACAATCCACTGTACATCCACTTACTAAATGAATAATTTTGTATATATTATGGAAACACAATATAATGGCCTGCAGCTAACGCCTTTGCTAACCTCACGCTGTTTCAGTACAAAAGAAATAAATGGGACACCGAGAGGTTATTTAATTTTAGCCCCAAAAGCCAGCTCATGAGAGGATGTCATGTGCAAATGGGGTGGGAGGGAAACTTACGCACCTGCCTTTTTCTTCGCAATTTAAGAGTCATTATTGCAAAACACGTGCTGTCCTATAAGCGAATTGAAAAGACTCGGTTCGACTTTGTGTTAATTAATTTTATCCTAATTTAGATATAGCGGTTTATTGGGGCTGGAATATTTCATATTTATATACTAAAACGAGCAAATGTAGAAACTTGTAACTATTGCGTTTTATGTTACGTATTATTATTATTATTATTATTATTATTGATAGACACATTAATATAGCGTGTAGTCTACATTTTAAATGTGTTTGTGATTTGAGTAGAACCGTTTTGGTGTGTGTGTGTAAAAGCCAGATGATTCCACGTCGATCAACAAAACGTTCCCTGGCCTTAGTTAATTTTTTAACACAGACTGTGACTGTTTTTAAAAACAGACATTTAAGTGACACAGATTTATGCGCAAAGACCCCCCACCCCCCTCATGCCGTTCACCCCCTCCCCCACCTCTGCAAAACACAAACGGTCTGGTCACCGTTTACCTACACGGAAAAAAAAGAAAGGAAAAAGAAAGGAGACTCTTGCGCTTTGACTTACAGAGATAATTGCAGTTACTTAATTTGGCCGTCTTTGAATATGTAAAATATAAAAATGTAGCAGAAATAATAATAGTAATTGCCGTGCCAAAAAGCAAGCTCTTTTTTATTTATTTGCTAATTATAATTGTATTCCTATGATATTTCCTTTTTTCTATGACGTAGCTCACGGACTTTCAAAATATTAAAAGGTACTCTCATAAAAGCATAATAGTACACAATTGGGTGCAAGACCGTTAAATCAAATTAGAAACTTTAAGCTACATAATGAGAGATGCTAAAGTTGGAGTTTTTCATCTCACTTATAGCTTTTGGGAAAGTGACAACGGTTTCAGGTCTTATAATTCTCTTTCTTGCCTATAGAGGCCGCTGTGATATTGCAAAACAGATGTGCATAAGTTAGTCCACAGGTTTGGGGCGCTGAAATCATTCACCCTCTATAACAGCTCACTTTGCAGCTTACTGCTATTTACAAAAGTGTCCTTCAGTCAAAGAATGAATGTTATCATACTCTTCTTATTTCCTTTTAGAATGATTTTTTTTTATAAATGAGTGTTGATTTTTAATTAAAAGTAAATATAAATAAATAAATAAACAAACATTTAAATCGCTTGAGACAAATAGCATTAAAGACAAATAAAATAAATAATATAATGCAAATAAAATAAATAAGATATTCCAATAGCAGATAATTATTGCACTTTCCTTTTGTCTTATTATGTTTAGACCCAATTAGGCTGATGATGTAAATCAATATTTGCTTTTGGTCAATGTACAGCAAGGAAGCAGCTTTTTACAGGCTAATGATCACTATCAGCTTAGAAACAGACAGAGACCCCAAAAGTGACCCTGCTCCTCAAGGTCCACAATGTCAGCCTTCTCCTCCCCCAAAAAGGAAAATATTAATAATTTATCTTCGAATCGACTTCTCCCTCTGACAGATTAGATTTTAACCATTTGATTTTGTTTGGACTGGGCGTTCCCATATTATTACTTAATGACCTTCCCAGCTGCTCCTGTCCATTTTCTGTCACCAGCAACCATCTGGACACTTATTAGCACCTCAATGCATCCACGCTGCTTTCCTCCCAAACTTGAATAAAATTAAGCCTGGTTGCATGCAGACTGCCAATATTTTTTTTCTCTCTGTAGAATTCCCACCCTTTTTGTTGCAGGCCTAAGCTTTCTACATAATTTATCAATTTCGTTTGCATAATAATAATAATAATAATAATAATAATAATAATAATAATAATAATAATCACAGAAAAGAAATGCAGGCTGAGGATGTTGGGTTTTCTCTATAATTTCATTTAGTTTATTTAGGCAAAATATACGATCTGGACAAATTCCTTCAACGTTTCCTATTTACAAATTTAAATCACTTGTATTTACATTAAAGAAAGGACACCAAAAAACACAAGATAGTGACAAATAATAATTATAATAACAATAATTATAATAATAATAAAGTAAACAGCCTACCAAAATGTCCCAGCCTGCCTGGGCAAAGTGGAGAGAGAGAGAGTAACATTATAGGCGCGATTATAAGCTACACAACAATAGAGGAAGTAATCCATCCATCCACAGGATATTACCAAATTACGCCATTTGTTCTGTACCGTCTGAATGCTATGCTGCATTATTATTTCTCATTGTCCTTTTTAGAGAGCGTAAAGTCTTTGTTTTTTTTTCTATTTGATTTTTTTTTCAAGCACAAAAAATGTCTTGATCAAGCCGAGGAGAGTGCAGTGAGGACCCGTTGCGTGGCGTCTTGTGGACTCCTGGCGCTGGAAGGCAGAGAGGATCTGGATAAAGAATAATACAGAAAGGTAGATAAATACCCCCGCCGTGTTTGGACAGCGGGTTTCAATATGCATCTCAAGTGTCTGGCTGAGCAGTTTTGATTAGAAGCAGACTGAAGCCCTCCTTTCCAAGCCCTCGCTTTTTTTCTTTTCTTTTTTTTTAAACACTAATAATTAAAACAACATCAACAATAATAGTGTTATCAATTTTACAAATCCGATTTTTTTTACGGCATGGAAAAAAACCCCCTCACTGTTCATCCATTGTCAACAGTTGTAATTCGTTATCTCATCGTTAATTCTCTAAGAACGTTACGCACAAGAGGAAAACCTGAGGTAAAACTTTTTTTTTCTTTGGGTAAGAGCGCTCCCCTGGGCTCTGGGTCTCCCATGGGTCTTTAGGGAAAGCACACAGCCCAGACAGAGCCCGTTTTACTCGGTGACTTGATAAGTAGCCACACTCTCCCCAGAGGGAAGGAATTAAAAGGGTTGTGGGATGGGAGTCAAGACCCCTGTCACCCCCAAAGTAAACTGAGTATCGTTGAAAAAAAATTGTTTGTTTTATTTTGTAGTGCTGTTATATTGTTTTATGTTAGAAAATATATAAATAAAAGATGAAAAAAATTGAAATAAACCTTAAGTATATATGCCAAAATTCGTTAAGCAGTTTACTCATTGTTTTTTGTTTTTTTTTGTAAATATTGTTTCTAATATTTCTCTTATCAGTAATGTTATAGCTATATATATATATTTAAAGAGATCTAAGTATGTTTCTATTTCGCTAATCCAATAATCCTTAATTTTATTTCCGGCTGTGGCTGCTTTCATCTGCTTATGGCAACATGTTGAAATTCAGCAAAAGCAATAAAGTAAAAACTGGTCTCACCTGTCATGGATGGGTCGAAAAGAAGACTTCAGGGTCTGTGTTGGAGGTGAATCCGACCTTACACCGTTTTCGTGATCTGATGGGAAAACAGTGTTAGTACTTGTCTGGTAGATAAAACAGAGACACGAGAATTTTTAACTAAACATTATTGTGTGTGTGTGTGCGTGCGTGCGTGCGTGCGTGTGTGTGTGTGTGTGTGTGTGTGTGTGTAGTCGATTATGTGAAAATTTAAGTGTGTAAATGTACTTTACTTGTGTGTGGATGCGTGTGCAGAATCTTTTATAGGCTAAATTAATTGTATTTGAAATCGACAATAATAATAATCCGAAGTCGCTTTTTTTTATCAACAGAGCATTTTGCACGTCTCCTCATATGTGCAAACACAGACTGTCATCGTACCTATGTGTTTCGGACTGTGACTCTCTGGTTGGGCTTTGCTGTCATTGGTGAGCGCTGCTGAAGCTGCTACCGGCGACACCACCACTGATGTCGGCTGCTGCTGCTGCTGGGCCGACAAGTGATGGTTGTGCTGGTGGTGGTGGTGCTGGTTTACTCCCAGAAACGATCTAACATTCAGCAGGGAATTCTGGCCTAAGAAAGCCCCATTTGTCCAATTGTGGAACTTTCCAATCTGGCAAGTGTACAGTCCGTGACTGGGGAGGAAGGCGGGGTGGGTCTGAATCTGGTGGTGGGGCGCTGATGGGTGAGTGGTGGCCCCAGTGCCGCAAGGGGACGTGGGTTTCTGTGACGAGCTGTCGGGACTAGTAGCGGTCTCTGCTAAAGACCATATTTTGGGCTTATTGTTGGACGGGAGAGGAAAGCTCCCAGGTCTGTCCGGAGACAAAACTCTTGTGGTGTTGTTGTTGCTGCTATCAGAGTTCTCCTTACTCCCTGGGTGAATTGAAATAGCGTTCTTAGATTTTTCAAAGGCCTCGTGGGCCTGTAGGGCGAAGGCCCGTCTTTTCTCTAAGTTGTCCAACTCTCCGGTTGCACCGAGGCCGCCCCTACGGTCCCTGCTGCCCTCCGATGACTTATCGTCATCATCCTCGTTGCTTTGATCCCCGTCGTTGTCGTCGATTTTGTCTATATCTATGCTCTCCAGGTCAATCTCTTCCTCGTCTTCGTTTTTTTCTGCTTCATCTCCACTGCCCAACA
The DNA here is from genome assembly GCF_036321145.2 of Pelmatolapia mariae. Classification (NCBI taxonomy): domain Eukaryota; kingdom Metazoa; phylum Chordata; class Actinopteri; order Cichliformes; family Cichlidae; genus Pelmatolapia; species Pelmatolapia mariae. The sequence goes on along the minus strand of NC_086236.1, from coordinate 46,306,243 downwards.
AGTTACCGTCCTCGTCCTCTTTGCTCCTGCTTCCCCAGGTCACCTTGTTCTCCTTCTTGAGCCTCCTCCTGGCGTTGGCGAACCAGGTGGAAACCTGCGTCAGCGTCATTTTGGTAATGATAGCCAGCATGATCTTCTCCCCTTTGGTCGGGTATGGATTCTTCCTGTGCTCATTGAGCCAGGCTTTCAAAGTGCTGGTGCTCTCCCGGGTGGCATTTTTAGGCCTAGCAGGGTCTCCGTACTGAAACTGGCCGTATGGATAGAAGGCAGGAGATGTGTGGGCTGCAAAGCTGGCAGGGTGGACGCCAGGACTGTCCTTCAGTTCGTACTGGGATCCCTTAGAAATCAAAGATTGTGTGTTATTAAAGTGTCCCCATGGAGTTTCATGTGTAATTTAATTTCATGAACTGCTAAATACATGCTTCATATATATATATATATATATATATATATATATATATATATATATATATATATATATATATATATATATATATATATATATATATATATATATATATATATATATATATATATATATATATATATGATTCAAACAACTGGCTTTAAAAAAATCATTGAGTTACAGTTGCACCTGACTCAGCTCTGCCCACAAATAAGCTTCTCAGCTTGCAACATGTCACATGCTAGGCCTATGGCACCTGCAACTGCACAGCTCTCTGAGAGACCATTTATTAGCAATTATTGTCCGTAAATTGTCAGCAAAAAAGTAACAAAGTGAGCAGGACCAGAGAAAGTTTGTGATCACGCACACTGCATGTGCACGCAAACTGACAGCTTAAACATATAGTAGGCCTGCCTGTTAAACTCCCTTGTATGCACAATATGACAAAGCAGTATGAAGGCCCAAGCAAAGTTTTTCCCTTTTTCTCTCCCTCTTCTCACTCTGTAAAATATACACTTGCGCGACGAATTTTTGTACTTTAAGTCTTTGGCTTGGTTTTGTGGAATCCACACGCACTTCGCTCAACTTAGTATTTTCGATAAAACCTATTTTTTTTCTCAGTTTTACTCTGTGTTAGAGCCTAATACATACCTTAGTCAATACATTAACACACTCCAAGTTAATTATTATCACAAGATGTGCTGTCTTGCAATTCGTCAGGTAGAGAAAGTTAGAAGGGCATTTAACTAGGTCAGAAATGTTTACAAAACACAAACTTAAAAAAAGTAATTCCATATTTATAGTTTAAGATATTGTATAGGGCTGGTGAATATTTTTATCAGCCTGATTTAAAAAAATCGTCAGAGCAAAAGCAGCATTTTTTTCATGTTGCACAGTAGAATACAGCTCTGCAGGATTATTTTTTCACAGTGTGAGTCTAATAACTGCCTAATTATAATTTTCTCTTGTTCTTTTGCTTTATGCATAACAACAAAACACATTTTAAGGCGCATTTTCAATGTTTTTTTTTCTTTCTTTTGCATTTCGTCAAACTTTTCACCTTGCAGCTAAAACACACCAGCGGGCTGTTAAATCAGTCAAGTATGGACTTAAACCAGAAAATGCGCAATATACAAATCGGCAACCAAGAGTATTCATTCTTTTGGTTGAAGTGACCTTTCGATTTTTTTTTTATGATCAGACAGTGCTGGTTGGGACGGAAGGATTTACAAACATCTTTCGACAGAAGTATATGAACATGTTCTTACCATTTGTGAGAAAAGAGCCAAGTCCGCGCTGGTGTACGGTAAGAAAGCACTGTAGTTGTGTGCGTACGGGTTGGCGTACATGCCCAACACTGACGTGACAGCCGCTGCAGTAGCTGACGGACTTCCCCCGATCTCGGTGCTCCCTCCCCGGGACGAAGGCGTAAGCACTCCCGGTCTTTCGCTCCCGTAAACCGCCTGGGAGGCACTTAAGTACTGCGGGTACCCTAGCTGGGGGAAAGACATCTCCACCGCACAGTTCTTTTGTCCGATAAACTGTGCGTAAAAAAAGTATGCGAGGCACAAAAAAAGAAAAAGAAAAAAGAAAAAAAATGAAAAAACCCGGATGAGTAAAGAGAAAGTGTTTAAGCCAAAGTCGCAGCTACTACCGACATACAACGGTATGCAATCAAAACAAACCGCTCTTAAATCTCTGCTTCCTCTCTTTTCTCGCGCAAAGTCCGCTGGATGTGATCTGATCAACAATTGCGCTCCGACTGACGCGCCTGGCCCTGAGGTCTCCAGGCTGATCTCTCAGATACAATTTGAAGTTGATGCTTTGATTGGCGTCCTCTACTTGAGCCTGCAAGCTCCTCCTCGTTTGGAGCAATGTGGATAATGTGAATATAGAGTGAGCACATTGGCTGGGGCCCCCCTTCTCTCTCTCTCTCTCGCGATCTCTCTCTCTCCCCCCCTCTCTCTCTCGCTCTCTCTCTCTCCGTCCGTGTTTGGAGTTATTGTATGTTAAATGTTCAAGCATTAGAGTCCATTCACCGAAGGCTTTGATTGTTGTATGACAACCTGTCTACACGATTTTACAGCTGTCCGACACAAGGGGAAGTAAACCCGTCAAGAAGGAACTTACTTTGAATAGATTTAAATTGTAATTAAAGGGGGAAAAGCCTGTCCGCCGAGGAATTAGTATTTGGTAACACGGGCTGCCGGTGCCTTTATTTAATTCAGTGGCATTTTTTTTCAGTAAAAGTTTTAACATTAAAATTAATTTCTGCAATTTATGGATTTTTTTTAAACCTACGCACTCATAAAAGACACACGAGACATTATCAGGATGAGATATTTAAAAGTTTATTTATTAAATAAATAAATAAAAGCATTTTATATTTCTACAATGAAACAATTATATATATTTTTATTTTGTTTTAAAGTTATAACGCTTACTTCAAGACGGTTACAGTTAACTCCCTAAACAGTTGCGGAAATTCATGCAAATTTCTCCATATGAGTTATTAATTATGTAAGTCTTTATTGACTTCTGTTTTCGGTTTCCTTTGATTTCTTCATAAAGTTTTAATCAGCCTCTCCATCCTTTCCCCCCCTCTCACTTTCCATCTGCTTTCGCGTGTGTGTGTGTGTGTGTGTGTGTGTGGACTTAAAGCAGATTGTTGTTGTCCTTTGTAAAAGCAGAGCCACTTCACGTTTCCTTGCTTTTAGTGAAAAGGAATGTGGAAACGCCAGGGACGAGCCAAAGACCGGGTTACCGGCTAAGAAGTCTCCAAGTCCATGTATTCGCCACAAAATGTTATCCAGGTACTTTTAGCTCCTAATTTAATGAAAGACGTACCAACACACGAAAACCGGAAAAAACAGAGTGTGTAACAATTCTATAATTGTTTCTGGAATATATATATTCCAGAAAAAGAATGTTATAGAATGTTTTCTAAAACAAACCGATCTTTTCAAAAATATTTTCCCAATATTTCAAAGTGTGAAAAAACTCGGATGCTATTTTGTTCAGCGCCTCTTGAACTGCTTATCCAATTTCCAGCTCACAAAAAAAGAAAAAAAAAAGGGTCGGACACTAACCTCTGCTTAACTATCCACTCCTCACACACCTATGTGGCTCACGGGTGGGAGGGTGTTCATTTTTTGACTGTTCTATTTCTATTTGATTTGATTCTCATATCACCCACCTCCCGAGTCAAAGGGGGTATTCTGTAGATCTAGATTTAATGCCTTAACGACTGAAGCCCAAGAAGTCAGTAGATTTTGATCTGCACCAGATGGCTCCGAGTGGATATTGCCGAGCGCCGGGGATCTGTTAAAAATATCTGTGGGGCACTGATGGTAATCTGGGTAACACATCAGAAAGGAGGGGAGGAATGGCAATTGTGATAACCCGCTGGAAATGTGTGCAGGGGGCTAAATATAATGGCTGTGGCGGGCTGGTGGAGGGGTGGCAGGGAGTTAGAAGACCAAAATTATGTCTAAACAGAAATGACACTGGAAAAGCCGAAGAGAAATCAGTGAATCGAGATGATGAGTAAATGTTTTAGAAACAGCGAAAAGATAATTTAATATTACTAGCTTACCACTACTAGTAATAATAGTGACGATGATGATGATAATAATCATACTTAAAAATATATATATGTTGACCGTGTTTCTTTTTCAGAAAAAAATATTTTTATTAAAAAAAATCACAAACAAATCAATGAATTAGGTAAACAAAGACACGTGTCGAGGTCAGTAAGCCATCAATGTTAACTGATTTATTGAGTGTTGTTAAACTGTCTTTGCCACCACAAGCTTTTCAGTCTAAAAACCAGAGAGAGCGAGAAAGGGAGAGAGAGAGAGAGGGAGGGAGAGAGAGAGAGAGAGCACGGTAAACTTTGTTCCGGATCCTCGCCCGTGTTTAAAACTCATCTTCATCACGTTCAGTTCTAATGCAGGCGTTCACCACCTGTGTCGTCTCTGTATGACATGCACGCGCCTTCGCGCACAGGCGCTCACGTTAATGTCCTCAAAACGACTCTTAAATACTCTTCCCATTTTTAAAGAGAAAGAAAATCCCACCGGCTTATCATATCAGATAGTTTTATCGTGTAAATCTACAGGAGGCTCTTCATAAGCTGCTACGCCTTAATGGCCACATTCTAATAGGCTAAATCACTCAGTCCCAAGTACTGTGCGTTTTGAATTTTCCTGCTACCAATTAAAAATAAATAAATAAATATATACAAAACTAATAATAATACCATAGTTAAGTATGTTCGCATATCATATGTGTTTTAATGTAAAATGATTGGAAACTTGTCAACAACAACTTCTGTTATACCTAAAATCTAAAAGAAAGAGATCAAAGCATATTCTCTCTCTCTCTCTCTCTCTCTGGTACCTTATAGCAATAGAGCCTCTAAAGTTATAAGAAAGATATGAACAATTCCCAGCTACTCTGTTGGAGGATAGCACTCTCTGCCATTACTCATGTTCAAGTAATAGAAAGAAAAATAACTGAGCAGTAGGTCTATACCGGCTGTACATTTTAAAATTGCAGATACTTCAGTTATCAGATAATGGCAAACACAAACACTTATATATGCTTTCAATGGGAAAACGAACCAGCTAAAAACAGATATTGTTAAATTTAGGCTGGTTAAATGAACAGCATTTTCTCTACATAGAAACCAGCATGGTGACAGTGCATTGCAATCCATATTCAATACCGCATTTCATAATTGTTGTGCGATTCAACTTTATCTTGAATATCATAAATAATTTTTTTTTTTTTAAAAAGCCAGATTTACCTTATAATCATAGCTTCTGTCATTTATAGTTTTTAAAACTAAGATATCAGTAGTAATCTGGGATCATGATAGTCTTATAATTTATTTTTGTAACTTTCTGAGCTCGAATGTAGTTCTCTAGGATGTGTGCAAATAGGTACACCTCAGTGGCTCCAATAGAAGTCAACAAGAGTGAACCTGCATTACAATCACATTGGTTATGTTGACAGTTGGCTACCACCGCAGAGGTCAAGGGTGTCTCTGTGAACTAATAACTGTGGTGAAAGATACTCCTTTCCTGCCTCGAGGAGTGCCAAAGTTGAGGAAAGGTTAAGAATCTGCAGAATGTTCCTTTTGTGCTTTCTTTGCAGATTATCAAATTAAGTGTTGAAACAAAAACTCGCTATCCTCCTGAAGAGAGGAGATTAGATGAATATCAATGATATTAATGGATCATCACAACTGTTAGACATCTCGCTTATTGCGTACAAGCCCAGTGCACACTCTCACATGCATTGGCTCTAGTGTTGTCCCAGACCTGCGTCAGAGCAAATGAGCTAGTCAGCTGTGGGTTGGAGTCAGAGGACCACTGGTGTTACTGTGAGACATTCAATACATAGGCAACTGCACCACACCTTTAGGTAAGGAAACAAGGAATTTCCTGGATAATAAAAGAGGTCTATTCTGGGTCAGGATGTTATACACTTGACAGCTACACAGTTTGAGGGGTGATGCCCCCCCTCCCCCCTCCCCCCCAATATTGATGAGACAATGAACGTCTGCACTTGAATTTTTGCCAGAGAAAAGATGGTTTCCATAACCATTACACCCCCAACAAGTTTAGCCCTGGTACAAAGGCAGTGATCCATAGATGTACATACTATATTACTGAGGTCTTCAAATGGGTATGCAATGCTTTTATGAGTATTTTATGTATTATGCATCCAAAAGCTTAATACAAAGTATAGCCCACATAGGTTCATTACACATATTTTTGATCAGCAAGGCTGCCACAGCAAAAATACCACTGCTGGTGCTGAAGGTATATTAAATATAAAGTAAATTAAACCAAACACTAACAGCAGAAGGTGTTAGCTCACAAATTATGATAAAGTATTGTCATGATTAAGCCCCTCATCTAATTAAAAAAAACAACAACAAAAACAACAGCGGCCACACTGAAGCAAAGTTATGGGGAAAGCGCAATACTTCGTTAGTATTGACAAGTTACTTTTAACTCATTCTGGCTTCTAACTGCATACCATACAAAAGACAACAGAGGGATCTGACTTCTTTCCTCCCAAGGGCATTCTCAGGGGTGGGTAATGAACGGGTGGGCCCAGATTTTGATGTGGTTAGGGGCCAAGGGGAAAGAAATGTGAGAAGGGGTGTTAATTGTTTTGGCTCTTTGCTGGGGAAACATATCAACATTAGATCTAATGGAGGTTAAAGACTCTCATTGCCATAGGGGCTGGAGCTAATGAATAGCTATAGCTAGCCAAGAAGAGAGAGAAAAAGTGAGTGAGAGAGAGAGAGATGCAGAGAGAGGGGAGAAAAAGAGGATGTAGCCTTTGCTGGGCTTTAAAAGGTTTTAACTGCATTGAGCTGAGTGTTTTATTGCTCCACTGAACTAAGAGGATTAACTTAAAAAACTCATGAAAGTATCTTTAGATGAAATATATATTTTTCCTTTTTAAAATGAGACATCTAAAATAGTAAGCACAGCTATTTGCAGCTATAGCGACAGACCTCAAGGACATCTTCAACTATACATTTCAATCAGAGGGATTTCACAGTCTCCATATTTAAAGTGGTATTATCCGTTAAATGTACCTTTATGAAATGTGAACACTTGCTTTTTTTGTGACCTGTTGCAGTATACTTACAAAAACCCTACAAGTCTGCAGCAAAGACTACACTGGCAACTGTCAAACTAATTCCATTACTTTGTATTTAACTTCTTCTGATGTATGAAGAGTACATCAAATCTCACGAGCCAATAGGCTTTAAGCCACAGACTACCAGTCTTTACTATATGTGCATATCGCCAAAATAGCATATGTATGCTAAGTACAGTAAACACATAATGTACAGGGGAAAAAAGACTTTTGACAAAGACAGAAGTAATATCAAAGTCCTTGTTTTGTCCCACATATAATTTTATGCTAAGTCTAAATGAGGGAGATGCAAACACTGATTTAGAACATTAGCTTAGAAATATTCATAAGAGTTAGTCTCCCATTTCAGATGTTTATTTGCTACCTCGGAAAGTGAAAAAAAAATGTGAGCATGCAAATCTGCTTTCAGATGATTCAATTCCCACGTTTATTCATAAACAGAGTTAATTGAATTTTAAAGAACGGCCTTCTTGGGAAAAAAAATATTCTTTTTTTTACACTGAAGTATTCTTTTGAAATTACACCCTTTGATAGTGGTGTAAAGGATAGACTTACAGATAAAATGATCAACAGACAGCATGACAAATGGAATTTTAATGAGGCTGTTTCTTTCATCTGTTATCATGTTGTGCTGATTTTCTTTTTTTTTCTTTGGTGTGTCTTTGTACAAACTATTGATAGTAGTTGAAATCCGGTGTTTTTATGTTGCTGGTCACGCTCCCCAGGTTGCATTGGACTCTCACTCCTAACAACACTGCTATCACCTTTATCAATGATCAGACTGACTTTGTTTTAGTTGCTTTGGGGTTTTTACTTCTTGCAGTGTTGTTCTTGGTTTTAAATGCAGAGACCGCTGGAAGGAAAAAAAATGTCTGGATTAAATTCTGCTTTTAATTTTGGAAAAAAAAAACCATTTATCATTCTGTTATTCTGAAGGCTTATGTTGACATCTTTGGGACTTGAGAGAACACCTTGAATTCTAATTATTGATACCATCGTGGCTCCTGATTAGGCTAACCATTGGATGATGTGGTGTCACAGATGAAAACAGCAGCCTGTCAAATTCTGTAATGAGTTTTAGACAGTGACCTAGGGAGACGAGTGGGACGCTAGAGTGACAACACCTGAAAAAAAAGACGGGGTTTCAAAAGGGTTTACAGGTTATTGATGTATGAGATTAGCCCTTTGCATCACAGATTGAATCTTCCCATGTGCTCGAGTGAAGAGAAACTAGGTGGATTTTTCTTTATTTATCTGTTCAGAAAATCATGAAGGACCTCAATATCGGCTTAAAAAGAAAACAATAAGTTGAGTATCTTAGAATATACAACTTGAGTTGATTGATTTAGTCATTCTGATTGTGGATTAGATAAATATGCTGGGAACAGGAAACATCCTGACCTGACAATTTATTTTTATCATCCTGGAGTCCAATGATAAAGGCTATTCAAAAACAAAGAAGCAGGAGAAGACAGAAATGTAGAAAGCATTTTTCACGTATATTTTATAATCATGCAATTCTGCTGCTACGCCAACAGCTAACTTACAAATGTATACAATGACTGGAAACATAAATATACAGTTTGAATAACTCAAGTACTGGTCAGTAAACCCAGGGCTTTAGCCCATCTGCCACCTTAGAAAAAGAATGGGGTACACCCTGAACAAGTCACCGGGCTATTGCAGGGCTAATGCATTGATATAAACAACTATTTACTCTTAAGACCAATTTAGAATCACCAGTTAACCTAACATGCATGCATTTGGACCATGGAAGAAAGCTGGATTACCTAAAGACAACCCACCCAGGAAAAAGGGAGTGCACGCAAGCTCCACACAGGTCCCCAGCCAGTGAACGGATTCAAACCAGGACCCTGTTGCTGTAGGGTGACATAGCTAACCAATGTAACGCTGTGCTGCAAGTCATAATCTATGAACACAGATTGTGACTTGATTTAATTGCCAAAGTAGCTCATTAAGGCAGAAATTCATCAAATTCTACATAATTTAACTGGAAAATCAACTTTGTTGAGTGTCCCTGGAAATCTGATGTGAAGCATGTTGGCCAGCCAATTTAAATTCAGCTCCCCCCCCCCCCCCCCCCCCCCCATTATATCTGTAAGATGTCAAGTGGACAAACAATGCTAAATAAACAAATGACAAAGGGCCTGGATATACTGTGAAACATTTTTTTCTTACACACTTAAAAGAACAACCATGTAGTCTTCTGTATCCAGTGCAGCGATGGGGTTACTCAGAGAGTGGGTGACAGGTTACAACATGGGATTTTACATCACGCCCATGCTGAAGCATCATTGATCCCAGCTGACAAAGAAACCAGTCTGGGCAATGAAGTTCAATAACAACTGACTCTCATCTCAAAAGGGGCCAGTTGATCTGGCCCCTTTTGAGTGTAATTCTTTAGCATTAGTGGCTCTCAGCTGTTTCTGCCAAACATTGGCCCACACCATGAAATCTCTTGTTAAGAACAGAGAAATTGTGTTCGCCTCGTAATTGAAGTATTTTATACCCCCCCCTCGCCATCACTCTTGTTAACCCCCTTTTTTCCACCTCTTTCCTCCAGTCTGTCCCATCTTGCTTGTCCCTATTTGTTTTCTGCTCACCCCCATCTTAATGTACACACAGAGACACACACACGCGTGCAAACCCCCACACCTTTTGTATGAGGAGCATCACCCATCAAAATCTGAATCGATCCCCTGGTGTCATTGTGTTAGGAGGTTATTTATGTGGGCATACAAGCCGCACCTGCCGCTGTGTTGGAGCAAGAGAGGAACACGGCCAGAGTCTGTTAATAGTGAAAAGGGAAACATCAAAGCCGAGAGAGAGGAAGAGAGAGAGCTAGAGCAGAGGGAAAGAGCAGACACCTCGGAGCCCCAAGAGTCCCTGCCAGCTCACTGCCTCGTCTCTCGTGAAATGAACACTTTCACAGTCAGTTACTCTTTAAGTAATAGATATATTGAGTTCATCCCTTGTAACGTTAGACAAATAATATATTATTATTTTTTCCTCCCCCCCTCCCCGCCCCTTGTTGCCCTCACTTTCCCCTATTCCCCTTCCATCTCATCCCTTTTTAGCCCACGTGTCCCTTTTCCCTCCGTTCCCCATCAACATAGGATTATGAAGGTTAAATAAACTCTGTCAAAATGAATGAATATTGCCACAACCTCCTCCCCTCCTACTCCGACTGCAATCAAACCCACACCACCACCACCTCTCTTTCTCTCTTCTATCCTCCACCCTCTCTGCAAAAAAAAAAGCAAGAAGAACTACAGGCCCAGGCTTTCTGGCGGCAGAATGAATGATCCTATTTATGTTAATGCATACATGAACGTTACACAGGTTTTTCCCCTGATAAGGCGATAGGTTAATGAAATGCTCATTTCATTTTACCAGTTGTTTTCTCTGTGAAGTTCCGATAAGTAGCAAACCAATGAAGCTTGTAATTACAATCTTACAGAAACCCGGCCAATCTGTGTATAAATCTCACCATCCAATTACAAGATGTAATAATTTTGCAGTCAAGCTGGTAATGAGGTCTAATACTCATGCATGTGATAATCCCCCCTGGATGCTGACTCTATCAGATGTTAGCTTTGTAATTATATGAGCTTGAGAAAAAAAAAATCATTATTTCATGTTCAAGTAGAAAATGAGGTTGGTGGGAAGTTAATTTTCTCTATGCTCTGTGAAGCGTAGACACGAATTTAATGATTTAATTACAGTTGTTAGCCCTTTTTTGCGAGAGGCTTAAATTGAGCTAAGCATTTTTCATAGCCCCCGACATCAAGAGTTGGGGAACATCAAAGATTTTGACAGCATACAAAGTGATGAGCAGGCCCAGTGGCCTCCAGATTTTTTTTATTCTTCTACCCTGGAAAACCCTTTCTCTTGCTTCTTTCTTTCCTTTCCTTTCCTTTCCTTTCCTTTCCTTTCCTTTCCTTTCCTTTCCTCATCATGGTACCACATCCCAGGGACACCAGACTTCCTGGATAAAAGCAACATCAACAAATATTAACCGCTCTGGCTTTCACCACCGGCAGCTAATCCACTGTATGTGAATTTGTCATATCAGATTACTATGACAGTCATGGTGCAGTGCAGAATGGAAAGCATCCTCCTGCATCCTCAAAAGGACAATATAGTTTAACTCCCCACCTTTTTTGAATTTCAAAACAACCTATGAGCGCTGTCTGTAGTTCTCTGATTTCCATACAGCCTTTATAGGAGAGAAAGAAACTATAAATACACTCCTGAGAGTAATCCCTAGAAGGGGAATGGCTGCTTTTGGCACTTTAAAAAAGTGCTTTGAGCAATGTAATTCAACTTCATAGTAAGAGTAGCTACTTGGATATGCAGGATGGTATGGTGTGAGGGTGGCAAACTGCTGTAATGCATTTCTGTCACCATTTTGGAGCCTGGAATCTGTTTTTTTCTTTTTTCTTTTCTTCAGATTATAATAACCAATTTAAGGAATGAAAAGTTGACATCAAGAGTATGAAAAATTATGAATATTTTTTATATTGTAATGTTTTAGTAACCTTTTAAAATCTATATATATTTTAAGTATTTTTGTGATGATGATGATGATTATTAATGAATCATACACCACTATCTGAAAAAAATCACTCATGGACTTTTATGAGTCAGTTTTAGCAAATGTATGCAAGATTTGCAGAATAGCCAAACTCACACTTTGCAAATACTTAAATACTTAAATACAAATAATTAGAAAAATACACTTATGCCAGGGTGTTTAAACATTAAAAACAGTGCTGATACAGAAAGGTTTGTTTTTACAAATACATGAAGGCTGCAGCACATACATTTTACTAACTGCTGACAAAGGTTTAAGGACAAAGAAAGAAAGAAAAGGAAGAAAGCAAGTATCAGAGTAGCAGTAAACTGGAAATTAAACAAAAAGGAACAGAAAAACCTGTTGAATATTTTCTGTCCTTTCCTTTTCTCTGTTTTCCTTTAAATGTTTGATTAAAAATAGCTAAATAGCAACATGTCTATCAAAATTTTTGTACTGACTAATCTACTAACTGGTTCTCTTTCAAGGTATAGTGTGATAATGTATATTATTCAATATTAAAAGTAGCATCTTATGTAAGCTGTAATCCCAAGTATTGAGCCATACCAGATTATAACTCAAATTAAAAGTTAAAAATTTACTAGAAGAGTACACTTAGAATTATCTGTTCTATTACTTCTAAATTACTTAATTAATGGTATATCTAAAATAACCTATTATTACAATGGCTGTTTTTAAAAAGAAAAAAAAAATACTAATCAGAATGATTTTGCTTGGATATCTCAAATATATTGAGGTAACTACATTTAAATCAATAAATAAATAAATAAATAAATAAATAAATAAATAACAGTCACATTGCACTTGAAGAAGTCCTTTGTAATGATAATCCTGCCCTACCTATTCTCTCTACACTCTTCCCCTCAACCAGTAGTCCCAACCTCTTCTGATGACCTTTTTAATCCCACACACAGCTCTCTCAATTCTTTCTCTGTACTTGGCCACGTCCTGTTAAACAAGGAGCACATTGCAGTGTTGTGACCCACAATTGTGGACAGCTTCACGGCAGGTTTTGCAGGCCTTTTTTCCGCTCTGGTGTCCAGTCTGCCTCCATCTGCCACTGCCTCACCACAGTCCCAATGGGGGAGATGGGGCTAATTCTGCAGTCAATTAGCAGAAGGGCCGCTTTTGTTCTCTCATTGGCTCCCATGGGCCCTATCTGCTTCACTGCTCCCTCGCTCTCGCTCCATTTCGATGGTTCTCCCTTTCTGTCTCATTTATCTGTTCATGGTTCTCTAGCTCTTTTTGGTTGTATAATTTATTTTGTTTCATACTCATGCCTTCCTACTTCTTTCTGTCTTTTCCTTTTCTGTTTCCCCAACATTAAGTGTTTAAAGTATTAAGTGTCTGATTGCCATTTTCCCTTCTGTGGAATGGAAAAATGGCAATCTCAGTGACCTTTGTGACATTTTTGACCAAACGGTGTCTCTGGCGATCATGAGCCATAAAACAAATGGAATTATAGGTGACTATTTACTGACTGATGTTGATACACTGTAGCAGCCATTAGTTGAAATAGCAAACATTAATCAGCAGGCAGGAAAGTTAAAAAGAAAAATGCCTTCCATTTTCTAATAACTATTACATTACAACGTTCATTAAAGGAAAAAAAAAATCTCATTTAACCTACTTCTATGACAAAAGGAACGCATTACTGAAAATAATATCCACTGTAAAATATGGTAGAAACCAGCCTTTTCCCTTTGCCTTTTGATCAATGTGGCACCCTGTGGGTCTTACCCTGCTGTTGTCCCTGTGGCTCTACCTGGCCCTACTGAGCTGTACCTGTCTCAAGTTAATAAATCATTTTGGCATTATAAAATATTCAAAGGAGGAGAGGATCAGGAAAGGCCAGGTTAAAGAATTTCTTAAATTTTCATGGCATGACAGCCTGTTCCACATATGCCCCCCCCACCCTCCAGCCTGGCCGCCTCAGCTGCTTTGTGTTCAGGGCTTTGGGTGTGTGTGTGTGTGTGTGTGTGTGTGTGTGTGTGTGTGTGTGTGTGTGTGTGTGTGTGTGTGTTTCTATTGGTTGGGAGAATCTCTTGTGTCACTCTAATAGTCTAGAATTACACTTGTATCAGTGTCACTAGCATATTGGGTCTAATGTATACCCTTAGGCCCATCACACTCCCTTCTACCTTCCACTGTCATGGCATTTAAAGTGATACCATTCGGGCAAAGCTAGTTTTGACAGAAAAAGTGAAAAGCTGTGTGTTTTCCTTCTTGGCCCAACGACAGAGCTGCAGCCACCAGGGGCCCCTGCCACTGAGCAGCCAATCAAATGATATTTTACACAATAATGATGGAAAATCGTTTTGCCTCCTTAGTCAGTACACCCCCACCACCCACCCCCATTTCTCCTCTTTACTTTTTAACCTACCCTTTTTTCACTGCCCTTATCTTTCCCTTAGACCTCTTATTCTACCCTCCCTTTCCTGTTGCCTGTGCTATGATTTTTAATAAGAAATCAATTTGTTGTATGTATATATATATATATATATATATATATATATATATATATATATATATATATATATATATATATATATATATATATATATATATATATATATATATATATGTGTGTGTGTGTGTGTGTAAAGTGCTCTTTGTGTTTCTCGAAGATCACTTGTCTCTTTATTTTGCAGTCTCTTCATTTCTAGAGATAGTACACGGTAATGTAATTTCTGTATGTGGCTACAGTTACTTTATGACAGCATTGTTTACAATACTAGCATCGTGAAAATAAACTGTGGGATGACTTAAATCATTAATCTAATGAATTCAACATTGCTAATCTTAATAGTTTGTACTGTCCAATAAAGCCATGCTTCCCTTGTTTGTTTAACCAAGATATCAATCAGTGCTCATGCTACCTTTTTTATGTAGTGCTCTATCCCCTTTAGAATGATTATTTTCTGTGTCTTAGCATAACATATAAGTTAATAGTTTAATGGTAGGATTTAAATATATGGCTCTGTATTATTCATATGATATGTTTCTTTGTTAATATCTGCTAATGCAACTTTTGTTAAATATTTCATTTGTCCTCTTTAAATCTAACTTTCTGTTTGTGTTGTGAACACTGATGTCTGTAAGTAAAGAACAGATCAGTAAAATTAAAATCCAGTGAAATTAGTCATCCTCTCCTTTGCTGTATCAAACAGCTGTAGAGGCCTCAGGTAAGTTATCCATGCAAAGGTTCCACAGCATATGAAATAATGATGAATCCATGGACAGAGGGACCAATTAAAGCTTCCTGCATGGCTTTCATATCACCTCCCCCCAAAACACACACACACACACACACACACACACACACACACACACACACACACACACACACACACACACACACACACACACACACACACACACACACAGACCTCCATCACCACTAACCTCCCTCACCATCCTTCTCTTGTGTTCTTCCTCCTGCCATCCTCTTTTGTCATACCTTTCACCATCCTTTGATTTACTTCTCTACCCCCACTCATACCTTCTAATTCCACTTTTCCTCTTAACCTTATCCCACACATTTTTTCATTCATCCATCACTTCAGTTTCACATCCTTTCAAACACAGACAGTGCTTCGGCTTGTTGTGCCACAGTGTGACTGGCTTCTTTTGGATAAAGACATCACAGTCAATAGTGACGGAACAAGGGCAGGTGAACAATTTTGTTGTGCTACCCCGTAATAGGCCTATCTAGTGACAGGGAGTGCAAATTAGGCTATAGATGCTGTTGTATGTAGTGCTGGATGCAATGTGAAGGAGGAGGTAATTGTTTAGGAGAAAAACTTGTAAGGGTTTCTATCTAGGCCAGGTAAAGCATTGGCAGGAATTTACAAATGGCCACTCATCTCACTATCAAATAAAGCGTGGTCAACTAATTTTAAACTATACTTTTCTGTCTGTAGTAAAACAAAGATATTTCTCTGTGTTAAAAGCAACTATTACCTGGCAGTCTCTGGGGCAGATGGTAAGATGATGCTTGGAGGCACAGCTCAGGTTCATGGCATCACACTGATGCAGCTATCCATTCCCAGCAGCAAGGAAAACTTTTAAAAAGGCCTTTTAAGCAGTTCTGTACCTCTTTCCCTTGAATTGTGTCACATTTGTGTTGGATCTTAGCTGGCACAGTTTGCACACAGATTTAAAAACATTAAAGAAAAAGAAAAACTAAAAAAAACTTCCACAAATTTTGTAAAACTGGGACAAGCCACAAAATAGAAGCCAATTATATCTTTAGCTTACACTATAATCAGTAGGATTATTAGGATATGAAAAAAATAATAGAAAAAAAGAGTTTTTGTTGATCCTGATAACTCAGACTTAGTCAGGTCGCACATACCCTTACTCTTACACAGAAGCGACTGACCTCTCAGGTATCATACCATGATACATTTATTCCACTTTTTCTCTCCATGTCTTGTCACCCTGCCTGTCCTCTCTGAAATTACCAATATATGTCAGTAATTGCACATAAAACCTCAATGCATTATTTCAAAACTAAATCCTCCTATGCCAACACTCATACACACATAAACATTCACCCGCTGCATTCTCACATGCATATAAAAACCAGTAATAGCTTGAGCATATACAAGTACACTTGCATATATTTTTGGGTGAGCTAGAGGGTCGCATTTTTATGTATACGTGCACAAACACACACAAACAGGGGCTCGCTGGCCTGCTGATGGTGTAGGACTCATGTATTTTGATGATATGAAAGTTGACCACATTTACATGCAAATCGAAGTTCTAGATTAATAGGGTCCACGTGTGAGGGCGAAGGAAGACTGCATGGTAATAAGCTATTATGGCTTTTAAATACATTTACCGATGTTTTGACACAAAATTAGTATGGTCCTAGCACAAGGAAATCATGTTGGCCTGATAGTAATTTGGTTTTCAATTGGGAATACAATTTCATCAGGTTCAACTGTCATTTCTAATAATGACACAGGTTGTGCTCACCAAATTGAAGATTCCTTTTCCTCACTTTTTCGTTTACTACAAGCTTGCTGGATGAAAGCTCAAACACCATGTTAACAAAGGCTCTTGCAGCTCAGAAATAGAGTGGCTAATATATATGAGAATTTGCACGTCTATTAGGAGTTTTACGTTTAGACAATTACTAAATTGCAAGTTATCTTTTTCAACTTAGGAGAGAATATCTAGATTGTCATTGGACTTTAAAAGTAAAGGTGAAAATGACTCTTTAGCACCTGGGATTTTCCTTCGTCTTACTAGCATTTAAAAAAGTACATTTGCATGGCTCACATGAAAGATCATCAAGTCCACGGTTTGTCAAGTGATGAAGCAAATATGACTAGTCAAATGACGGCATGTCAACTGGAGCAAATATATCAATCATCCTTTCCCCCCAAAATGGTCTTGGCAGTTAAAAACAGCTCCTCGATTTTCCTGAAGAGAATTCATTATTGAAGAATAATAAATGACTGAATAGATTGTTTTCTTCCTACATATTTCATCTTCAGAATGATGAATTCCAATATGAGGACTGTTGACAAAACTAAGAGCTCCCTTTACCAACAAATACTTCTTCCGCAGACTGACCTAAAAGCATAAACCGAATGCTCTCTTCTTTCTTGTTTTTCAACACTGCTTTTAATTAATATATTCAACTGTACCATGGTTTTGATTTTCTTTGAGCAAATGGAAACATAAGGAAATGGAAGCAAAGGAGGGAGAGGGAGGAAAAAAAAACAGACAACATCCTTGGGTGTTAGACTTGTGATGTATTTCCTTTAAATTTACCCACTCAAGAAAAAATTAACAGGCCCATGGGACATAACACACAAATAGAATAATGTATTTGTGTCAGTCAAATGCCTTTCCATGGCTGAGCAAAGAAAACATAATAAATGGATATGAAATATGTAAACAGATCCTGGGTACTATCCAATTAATAAAAACCATTTTTATCATGTCTTCTGGGGGCTAAAATACTTTTCAAAAATCGCAGCGTGCCTTTTCAGCATCCTTGTCAATTTATGTAAACACCCTGCAACCATTCTAGAGGCGAGGGGCACAAGAAGATCATAGATTATTAATGGAAATGAAATAACAAAGAGTCTGTCAGTTTCATCCTGTGCCACCTTATCAATGACATTTGGTCACCGAATGACACCAAATGGTTTCGTGCTGTACATCAAAAGCTCAATATGATATACTCATTAGACTTAGCTTGGAAACTGGTAAATATGTAGTGTGGTTATAAAGTGCAAGAGTTAAAGCAGAGATGAAAGACTCAGAGACTAACCTTTATTTTATTAAGGCCCTGATGTGTTGAAGGTCTGCTAATTTGGCTCTGCTGGGAGCTTGGCTGGGGGATTCTGGGCTGAATACTCCAGAAATTGTAGGCCTTTGACATCAAGGATCGATTCCACTTTGAGAGGGCTGAGTGAGAGAGAGAGAGAGCGAGAGGAAGGGGTTGGTAGAAATGCATGCCCCTTCTCATTAGCTGACCATGGGGGAGCAGAGGCGTTAACTGGGCTACTCCTTTGGGGCTTTAAATAGGTTTATGACTACTACTGACAGAGGTGGGTGTTGGGCAGGGGAGGCAGGAAGGTTACAATCACAAAACTAATTTTGGTGTTGAGTTAAACTTTGTTTTTTTCTCAGCACTGAAAAAACTACTAAGTGGTTTATGTAAAATTACCTAAGAGACAAATGTGATGATAAGTAGTGATAGATGAAATAAACACTTTCATTGTGAAAACTGACATGTATGTGCAGGTACAGATGGGTTAAGTATTCAAGGAAAACTCTGAACCTGTGAGTCTAATGGACTCTCTCTGTCTCTGGCTGTGCATTTGCATTTTCTGCCATTGTTTAGATCCACTTGTCCCATTAGAGGTAAGGGTCGCTGGAAAGGTCACAGAAGTGCCTGCATTATCCTGTCCTCTGTGGATGCCATAATGTGTCTGTGTGTTTTATAGCCTCGGACAGTCTGTATATAAAAGATGGACAAAACCACCCACAACCGCCATTGTCTACTGGTTTGTAGACTATTCTTCGAGTTCCTCAAATTTGGCCCATGTTTTTCAAAACAAGATGCACCAAGCAAAATTTGAATCTGACAAAAGACCAAAGGACAGTGTATACCCATACTATGGCAGCTTGTCCATTAAAAGGTTGCACTGCCTTAAACCATACTTCTCTTTATAAGTTTTTCCCATGAAAAACAAAGTAACAAACAAAAAAATTTTAAAATGACCATAAAATAAAATGTCAGGATTCAACAGAAAAACTTCATAATTTTATTGCTGATTCCCATACAATTTGCTTTTGAGTCACTGACGTTGATACTTGCTGTCTAATAGAAAGCAAGTAGGAAATATTTCACACTGGCCTGACTTTTCAGATGGTCCATATCTTTACATATCTCATCATCTAAAGATCTTAATTAGCAAGTTAAGTGATAAGATTCGTGGTGCAGTTAAGAAAAGACTGAAAAATTATGACTGTTGATAAGAAAGGTTGCCATAAGAAAACATCTTCTCTCTAAAAAGAACATGGCAGCACAGCTTAAGTCTGTAAAGTTCTAGAGTTCTAGACTATTCTACAGTCAAATGTGAGGCCATCTGCCTGACAGCTAAAACTAGGCCAAAATGGGGTCGTGCAACAGAAAAATGATCCCAGACACAGCAGCAAATCTACCACAGAATGGTTGTAAAAGAAAGAATCATGATGTTAAATGGACCAGTCAAAGTCCAGATCTCAGCCAGATAAAAATGCATCAGTGGCAACCTTATGTAGCTGTGCTACAAACCTCAATGAACTGAAGCAACTTGCAAAAAGAGTCAACAACAGCATGAGAGACTGACAATGTCATGCAGAAAATTATCACTTCAGGATTTTGCCGTTAAAGGTGATTCTACAGACATCAAAATCTAACATGTAAAGTCCTAAATATATAACAATAAATAAATAAAAATAAAAATGGATCAGTTCTCTAATTTTTATGGTACCTTCATTTTATTGGAAATAGACAGAATATCTACCATTGACTGGCTCGGCCACTCCATGGTCTTAATGAACTTCTTATTTAGCCTTCGTCTTATCAAGCACTTCGTTGCTTGGCAGTATGTAATTGTAATAATGGAAGATGCATCCCTGACATATCATCAGTGTTCTGGCTGAGGGAAGGAGGTTCTCATCCAAGGGCATTGTAAATGGTAAAGGGAGTGATTTTCATATAGTACCTTTCTACTCTCCTAGACCACTCAAAGCACGTCATACAAGATGCCTCAGTCACCCATTCACACCTATTCATACAAGCAGAAGTGCTTTCTATCTAACATTCACACCTTCATACTCATCGGATAGCAACTTGGAGTTAGTATCTTGCCTAAGAATGTTTGGCTTGCAGACTGGAGAAGCCAGGTATCAAAACGCCAACCTTCAAATTAGTAGATGACCTGCTCTACCTCCTGAGATACAGCCAATGGCTCAACACAGTGAAGCAATCATATACCCTTAGTACAGCCTAAAAGGTATAGTCCTAAAGCACATGCTTCCACTTCTGTGCTCAACTGTGGGTATGGTGTTCTTTTGGTCTTATTCAGCATTTCTCTTCCTCCAAACATGGTGGGTGAGAGTTAATGCCAAAGACCTTGATTTGGTTTTGTTTCACCATAGTGCTTTCTCCCAAGCCTTCAATGAATCATTTTCATGTTCACTGGCCTCTATATGTGCTTTCTTGGGGAGGGGGACCTTATGGGCGATGCATGGTTTCAATGGTATCACAGCTTACCAATGTTGTTCTTGGTGACTCTGGTCCCAACTGTCTTTAGACCATTAACAAGCTCCT
The DNA here is from genome assembly GCF_036321145.2 of Pelmatolapia mariae. Lineage (NCBI taxonomy): Eukaryota > Metazoa > Chordata > Actinopteri > Cichliformes > Cichlidae > Pelmatolapia > Pelmatolapia mariae. Next base: position 46,285,684 of record NC_086236.1, on the reverse strand, counting down.
CACATAAAGTTTTGGGCTGATCCACCAACTTTGTCAAAATTATACTCACCCCATGAGGCAAGATCTTGCATGGAGCTCCAAACAAAGGGCAATTAATGGTCATTTTATTTCTTCCATTTTTGAATAATCACACAAAGAGTTTTTGCCATCTCATAGAGCTTCTTACTGTTGGTCTTGTAGCCCATTTCAGCCTGATGCAGGTATACAGTCTTGTCTGGTATCCTTTTACAGTTGTTTGGCCTTGCCAACAGTGGTAAAGAGATAGGAATGGACGAAAGTGATTCTGTGCATAGGTATGCTTTTTATACACAAAATGAGGTGAGATCATAATGATCTGTAATTGATTAATTGCTATAAAAATGATAAGGGACTAAATACTTATTTCACCTAACAACATACAAATAAATGTATAGTATTTCTATAGCTCTCTCTCGAAACTGCCTTAAAAATTAGAAACTGTTCATTTCTTTACAAGTGAGCAAGATTACAAATTCATCATGGGCTCAAATACTTATTTTCCCCAACATATGTCACAACCATCACCATCAACAACACAGCAACCACACCTCTTGCAGAAGGAGACATCACAGCACTTCAACAAATAAGTTCACACAATTAATCTCATGCATCCAGTAATTCAGCTAGCAGGTAGCTAAAGAAGACAAATGGCGGCTTTGACTAGCAATTTTGAGATAAAGATCTTAGGTAATGACGGATTAGTCATTTGCATCTTTTAAGTCCAACAGGCCTAAACAAAATAGTGTACACACAAAGCAAATCTCTACCTATTATTATTTTTAAAATTTCCCGTTCGGAGTTTCTGCACAACAATAATAAGCCATATGCACACAGTCATGCAAGCATGTAGTCTAGACTGCTCCTTTCACACACACACACACACACACACACACACACACACACACACACACACACACACACACACACACACACACACACACACACACGCCATAGCTCAACACCTTTAATCTGCGTGTGTGTGGAACAAAGAGTAAAAGATTCTAAATAGTAGAGTATACTTGGAAGACAATGCAGCTCTTAGAACAATGATGCATTTGAGACAAATGAGCTTGTTCTTAAACCGCACATCTTTCTAATTCTTTGTCTCTACACCATGTCCCCCAATCCACCACCCTGTATTTGACTTTTTTTCCCATGCAGTTATAGTGGGTAATGGAGCACAACTCCATAGCTATCATATATCAGTTTTACATGTAACTGCATTTTAACTACTGTTTGTTAAATAGGCGAACTTGATTGACACCTGAGGTCCTCTTCTGTAGAGTATAATACTTAGAATAAAATGTTATACATGCTTAAATAATTGATGTACTATATAGCATTTCCATTATACCTGTTTTTGGTAGCTGTCCACTGTACTAATAACCGCTCACTCTCACCAGTTGGAGCATAACTTTAAACCCAACTAACAGAGGAAAGAGCCATTTACCTGTCTCTAGTGTTGTAACTGGCAAAGCTTATTGTTCACAGATGACTCTGCTTTGTCATTGTTAAGCTCACTGACTTAAAAAGAGCAAGGTAGAAGGCAAGACAGAGACATAGTAACAGTCCTGCAGTGCAAGAAGATGTTTAAAGACATTTTCTTTTAAAACTTTCATGGCCTCCTGTTTGGACTCTTTGCCAGCTATGTCTCACAACTCTCTACTCATGATGTAACACAAAACTTAAGACGGTGTTGATCTTGAATTAATGATAAGGCCTTAATTAGTTAAGACTCAACATTCCCTAAACATAATTTACATCTCAGATGAATAGCAAGATAGAATGAACAAAGAGTTGTCTCATTTTCAGCAAGTGGCATAAGATTTGTTATGTTTCTTTTTGTTCTTTTTCTTTTTTGCAAAATGCACTTGCAGTGTATCTCACCTCATACATCAAATGTCTTCCAATCTCTTATTTGAAAGTATGCATGGTGCAGCTTAGTCCTCAAAAGATTATAGGAGTTTTCTCTAACTTGAAGCAGATGTTAAGCATTACACTAGATCAGTCCTGGTCTTTTTCTTTTTTTTTTTGAAAAGGGAAAGTGGGATATTTAACACTCAGTTTTCATGATCCAGTAGTACTGTGTAATGCAAGAGAATATTCCACAACAGGAAAGCAGTGGAAGGAGAAAATAGGAAAGGAGAACCAGCTGCATGGACCACCAAAGGCCCAGAGAGCACAGCTAATATGACACCCCAAGGCCTAATCTTCTTAGTGGGGTGGGATAAAATGAGTATCCATTACGGAATCAACCTTTATCCCAACCCTCTCTCCCCAATATTACCAACACTACTACTCCATCCCTCCATCCTCTACTCAATCCAACCACCCCCCACCCTCCCTCTAGAGCCAGTGGTGGTATTGATAGCCAGCATTGAGACAATTGGCTGACTCTGGGCCCTAATCAGGTATTAGCCACTAAAGCTGTAAGGGAAGGCTGCTAATCTCCATACTCACTTCATCTGTAGAGGCAAGGCCCCAGCAGCTTGCTTTACTCTTGCCCAGGCCTAGATCAAAGATGTCTACTAGAAATCAGATTAGAGTAAAGAAGAGAGCAGAGGGTTACAGGGAGCAGGGTGTGAAGGCCACAGATCTTTCAAACCTCTCTCCACTTTACCTCTTTAAAAGCTTTTTGCATAATCAGGCAGGAGAGTAGGTGACTTTAGTCCCCTGAAAGGCCTTTTCTTAGCAACAAATAAAACAAAACCATTAAAAGGGTTGAAAGACAGGTAAAGGAAAAGGAAGATATCTACTATAGCGGTCAGCTGTTGAATAATATCAGTTTCATTGACGTGTTACAAAATACAGAAGCAAAAGGGTAGTCTCACATTATCAGAAAGAATTGTGTGATAAAAGAAAAAGTTAGGAAATAAAACCACATGTTGTTCAGTTTTGTAGTTTCATTGTGGTAACAATTAAAAAAAAGAATTGAAATCTGGCAGTCTGTATACAAAAGCCTCCAGGAAGGGATTTGTAATGTGTGTGTGTGAGACAAACTGGCTTATTGTCAGTTTGAGTCAATAGCATAGGAAGTTATACTAACCTTTGGGTATTTTTCATCAGTTTTCATTCAACCCATTATAATTTCCAAACACTTCCTGAAGCAAGAGTTAAAAATACAAATTCATATCTTGATTGAACTGCGTGTGTCCTGTTAGAAAAAAAATGCAACTAAAATATCTCTCTTTGACAGTTACCAAGCTAACCAGCTTGGTAAACCACTGGCAGACTGCTATAATGGTTTTATCTGAAGCTTCAGCAGTTCACCGGCCTTTGGAGTGCCTCTGGCACCATCTTTTACAAAGATGTAAAACCCAATTGTGTCACTTTTAAATGTAGCCAAATCACCACAGCAAAAATAGCCACACTCTCATAAAGTGTGTGGCTATCCTTTTGACTGGAGTGCAGTGGGTTCACATATTTCCATGATGGATTTTAAGGCGGAAGTGGTGCTTTAATTGTCAAGGCAGGATGTGGAGCAGAAGGTGTCAAGATTTCTGCTGTGTTGCTCCTCTTGGGGATGGTCAAGGGCAAACGACCACAGGAAACTCAGAGACTTACAGACATATATATATATATGTATATATATATGTGTGTGTGTGTGTGTGTTTTACAGCCAATTTTGCTAAATGGTGACAAATTCAGTTACTTTTTTTTTGTCTTTGGTGGTCAAATTATTAGATGCTACATCCTCTGCTTTTCTATTTCTTTGTTTTCCTTTGCATTTATTAAATTACAATAAACCTTCTGTAAAACTCTATGTTGCCAATATTAGCATATTGGATCTGGTTCAGAATCAAATATGAAAGTGAACAGTAAGTATAAGAAATGGAAAAGCACAGCATCTACACTAATTCATGCTATTCACTCAAGCTACTTTACACACCATGTTTAAATGACTCCCATTGCAAGATGAGATAAACCTTTGAAGGAACACACACATTAAACAAATAATCAAAAACAGAAACATGCATATACTACAATAGTTTCTGTTTGGGGATGCAAGAAAAAAGTCATGTATATTGTATGAATGCTAATTGCGGAGCGCAAAATGCTGCTGCATGACCCTTAATTACACATGGAAAATGCACACATTTTCTGCATTCTCCATGGGGGACAGCCTGTCCTTAGCGAAGCAGACAAATGTTAATTCCCTTCAGTGAGCACAGGTCTGACCTCCAGACTTCTTGAGGAGAGCACGCACACACACATACACATGTACACACACAGTCTTCTCAGAAGGTCACAGAGCAGATGACACCAGCCTGTTCCCTGTTTCACTTCGATTGGCCCATCTTTTCTCCTTCATTACCACACACAGCTGTGAATAAGAGACTCTGTGTGTGTGTGTGTGTGTGTGTGTGTGTGTGTGTGTGTGTGTGTGTGTGTGTGTGTGTGTGTGTGTGTGTGTGTGTGTTTGTGTGCCCATTCCCTCACTCTCTGAAATAGCTAAGTGCTGTTAGTGCAGTTTTTATCAGCGAAGCCACTGGCGAGACTCAGGGGAACGGACCAGGGCTATCTCTCTCTGTCGGCCCTGAAAATTGATATTGAACATGGAGGAGGAGTAGGGCCGAAATCTCACATGCTGGTAGCAATTAGCTAAAAAGGGATTTGCAACTCTGTGATTCATCACACCAGAGATCGAAGTCATTTAAAGAGAGCATTTTTTCCCCTTTCCTCACTACTTGCTCACCTCTTTTAAGGCTGTGCCTTCTTGAGCCCGCTTACAAGACAGTGTGAGATTTCCTATTTAAGGTTTATTTATCCCCACTGAAAACCTGCCCTGTGCTGAAGCACAACAAGGTCTTTGATTTGACTTGCTGTGTGTACACACCTAACAGCAGGGTGCTAAACCGATGCAAGGCCACTGTCGGTTTGCTTTGAAAGCTGGCAATGCAGCATGGCACACTGTCAACAGCATGGAGAGGGAAACACACTACTCCTGGAGGGAGGGGAAATGGTACAGGTTAAACAAACTTTCTACTACAGACTTCGGAGTTCTTATTTATGGCATTTGCAGCCTTTTAAGCTCTGTTTACACTGTGTGCTTCACAAATACTTTGACTAAACCACCAGCTTCAGGATATGAGGTTGAAGTAGTAAAACACACTCTGCCACTATGCTATGGAAGTTCACATTACATTGAGAAAGAAGAGGTACATTCACCTCATTTTGCTATCCTAACAGCCTGATGTTTTGAGTGATGGGGAAACACTTTTTTTTGCCTTTTTAAACAAGAACTTAATGAAACTCATACAATCTCAATGGAGAGAATGTGGGTAATGCGGACTCATTTGTACTCTGTTTACGCAAGTGGTAAGGATGAAGTCTAAAAATATGCCTAAGAGAAAGGGCAAAAGCTCACTGGACAACAGGTTTGTTTTTCTGGTGAGAAGAAAAATAAATTAAGATTTCAGAGAAAACAGCAGCAACAAAAAGGACATAAAAATCATCAAGCAAGCTAAAAGGCTTTGTTTTTGTTGGGGTTTTTTTGAACAACAATATTTGTTTATTATTTTTACTATAGTGATGAGCAATTTGATGATATGTTGAAACAAACAAAGTGTCTTTTCAAAAAATTGAATTGAACTGAAAAGAACTCACAAACATAAGCAAAACCTTCATAAAAAGAGGCAAAAGCCAAAGCCAGTCATGGGCCCATTCACAACCCTAAACTGGGAACAATGCCTTTGGTGCCAAATTAAACAGCTGGATCAGATGTTGTCAAGAACTTTCAAGTACAACTTGACATTTCTACTCACACAACTTTACAATATCTATAATTTCCAGACACGCTTTGAGTAATATGACGAAAATGATTTCAGCATGTAACTTCTGATGTTTTTGGTGAAATCACAGCTTCAGCATCACATTGTCCTTTTGTGTTGATTCTCCAGGTACAACACCTGTTGGGTTTTTTTGGATGCATTTTTCATCTAGCTGCTGTGTGTTTGAAGACTCTCAATTTTCACTTCAGATTGAAAACTCTATGACCTACAACTGAACTCTCAAACTCTATTAAATATTTTAAATCATGACAGTTAAGTTGAAAAGGGCAAAATGCTTCTTGTCTTTCTTTCTTTCTTTTTTTTGAGAAGGAAGTGTTTTACAAGGCAAAAAAGGTCACACTCATCTCTAAAGATTTACAGTGGGCCTAAGCAAACACCAGTCTCTCTTAGCCACTTCCCCACAGACAAACCCATCCAGTACACAAAATGACACATTCCTCATAAAGCATACACATGCACCAGGGGAGCCTTGCCCCAGCAAGTAAACCTCTACAGTTTAAAACCTGAGCAGCAGCCATTAATGGAGCCAGAGATGACGGATGGGTTCATATGCCATGCAAGCAGCCCTAGACAATGGCTTTAGCCTGATGACAGATTGCCTGACCGTAACCCAGTTTATGTTAAACTCATTCTTGCTGTTCAATTTCACAAGTGTAATTTTGTTGGGCTGTGCTGCATTGTCCTCGAATGTGGGTGAGGTGCTGGGGTGTGCTCTCGAGCTCGCAATCCCTACCTCCGGTAATGATTCCCCTGCTCTATTCTATTGTATTGTTTTCTGCATAATCAGGTTGGTAGTCAAGGGTTTGGGTGACACAGCCATCTGTCAAGTTCATTTGCTCTGCGAAATGCAAAGGAATAATGGCTGATCCTACGGGAGCCTATCTGTTATCAAATAGGAGAGGTGCCCCCTGTTTATGGCCCTGCTGCACTGTACAGCAGAATGGGATTTTTTTTTTAGTACACACACACACACACACACACACACACACACACACACACACACACACACACACACACACACACACACACACACACACACACACACACACACACAAATGCAAGTACATACTGATGTATGGACAGTCACATTTCCTTTTTCTACACAGTCCTGTGAAGGCACACAGGGTGCATACAGTACTGTATGTACTTACTCACAGTATGATGCGTGATTGTTTTAATCAACTCATCTAACTCGAGTAGCCGTGCAGCTATTTTGTGATATAGGATCTATATCTCCATTAACACTGTTAGCTGTTTGTTTGAGGAAGATTGTTCTGTATATGTATGCATATTTATTGTGCTTTCAGCTTTATATTTGATGGGAGAGTGGCATGTGTTGGCTGGTATTCAGTGTGTATCATTTGCAGTGGTGTGACACATCTATTCATACACTACACTTTTGTTGTCACCTGTTACTTTATCATGGAATAACCAAGCATCATCACATTTTCCAAATTCACATTTGAATCTTTGAACATCCTTGTAGTTTTTCTGTGAGGGAAAATAAAAAGACCCAAGAATTATATAATAGACACAACATCATAGTTTTAAATCTAAGAATAACAAGTCGCAGAAAAAAAGTACTGGTGTACGGATTAAATTCAAATTATTTGCATTCATTTACATTGCAGGCTTGTTGTATGGAGTATGTATTCTGACACCTCTGTGGAGATGAGCTTCCAGTTTTAACTGCTTAATTACATGTTGGGACAAGAAAACTTCAGTCATTCCACTGCTTGCTTGAGGAACTGAAGCTATGCCAGAGTAAAGATAAAAAAACAAAAAAAACAAAACAGAAAACAGTGGAAAAGATGTGTAGCTGCTGCGAACACCGAGGGGCAGTGAAAAGGTAAGCAATGTAGACAAATGTGTTAGCAACAAGAAGTGTGTAAGAAAAACCATCGGAGACATAAAACAACGATCTTATGAGTGAAAGAAAAACAAAGATAGTTATATATATATAAAAAAACAAAACAAAACAAAACTGTACTCCTCAAAGGAAGGCAGACAGAAAGATTAAAGAAAAGTCTGTAAGTTTCAGATCAGATCAGATCAGTGTTAACTTCAACTGAGCAAGCAGCCCCAGAGGACCAAAGACTGAAAGAAGCACAAAAACTGCACACTGTGAACTCTGAATGGTGGGCAGGTTCTTGTCAGCACCTCAGTCCTGTTTGTGTTGTTTTTTTCTTTCTTTTTTTCTCTTTTTTGGCAAAGTATTGATTCTACGTTGCTCTCTGAAGTCAGCAACTAGGCCTTTTGGCATTTCATTCATCACACAGATGCACCTCTGGTACAGCTGAGGAGGTGGTTTCAGTTGGTGTTTGAATGAGTGGTTTAGTGAAATGCAGTCAGTGCAAATAGCTGCACTGCAGGGAGATTCTTAAAAAGTCTCATTTTACCAAACTACATCATTGCTGTACAGTACCTTGTTATATAAAGTAGCATTGTTTCAACACAGGTGCCATGACAACGGTTCAAAGTTTTCATGATTGTATAACAAATGTTAGAAGTAATTTGTCACAGCTACTTGTTTGTTAACCAGGAGTTATACTTTATACTTTTGCTTCAGCATGTTAAATATTTTCACAAGGGTCAATTACTGAAAAAAAACTTTAAAATTTGCTTATTTCCCGCAATACATGTTAAAGAAATACAGTCTTGTTGCTAAATGCCCCATAATCATTTACCACTGATATTATTGGTATTTTTCTCTAAATCTGGAGAAATTTAATATTTTGATTATTTAACAGACAAAAATAAAATGACATGACTCAGTGGGCAAGATTGGAAACAAAAATTGAAATGCTAAATTTTGTGAAATCAAAATGACTTCTCTTTTATTTCATATTAAACTATCCACTGAGATTCTGACTCCCGCTCTTTTTTTCCTCCCTCCCTTTTCGCTCTTCCCTGCGCTCTCTCACCTAGCCCATTATTCCATAGCTTGTGTGAAAAGGGTAATCGCTCAAATCATTCAAAGGCAACTATCTGTGTTTGACACTGGGGAGCATAACCATCATCACAAGCAGCCGCTAATGGCTCTCTCTGGATCCAGCAAAAACGCTCCGAAGCTCGGCCTAGCGTAGCACAGCGCAGCAGGGCCAAATGCTATGGGCACTACAGCGCTGCAGCCAGGGCCAAATTTTACCCTAATGAATTTGGACCTTGCCAGGTTATTGCAAAAGGCAGCCATGGCCATCCAATACCCTCCTAGATGATCTGAAGCGACTCCCATGGCCACTGTTCATGCCAGGGAGCCCGGTGCCATGTGGACATGGAAGGAAAGGGAGGGGTGGGGGTACTATGGCTGTTTTTGTCTTTGGCACTCGTCTGCTCAGCTCAGCCGTTCATTCCTGCACACATACAGATACACACACACACGCACAACGGCCTACAAACAGATTCAGACATAGCAACATTCACCTACACACATGCATGTTATACGCACAACTTTATGTGCCTTGGCTCTTGGTTATGTGAACATTTAAACACTTCCAAACACTTGCTGTAATAAAGCCTGTAGAAAATATCCTATTATTTCCAGTGTTTAAATTTGGAGAGTGTGTGTGTTTTTTCCCTCCCAATGCACAATGAACATATTGATTTTTTTTCCCTCTAAATTGCCCAGAAGCTTTTGCATATTGTACATTCAGCTCTAGTCCAGTCTGCATTCAAGTGCACTCTTTTTATGGGTTTTGGAAATGATTTGAAAGGCTATGAAGCATACTAGAAATCTGTTTTTTTTTCTCCACTATTTTTTTGTGCACATTTTCCTTGTTAGAAGCCGATTTTAAGCAGATGCATTTCTACAGTAGCAACAAATATGTTCAACGATCCAAATGCTGAAAACTAAACAGCCAGAGGACTTGCATGAAAGAAGAATGCTGGCTAGTTACGCTTAATTAATTTATATATTTGAATTTTATTAACTCTGCACAAATGCTTGTATTATACACACTCAGACGTGCCACTTATAAGAACAATTCTTTCTTTTTTTTTCTTTTTTTGCTCCCAGTAATTTCTGTCTTCATCTCACCCCCCTCCATCATCATCTCCTGTAACAAACGCCCCGTTCTTTTCTCCCTGTCTGTTTTCATCTGTCCAATATGCTCAAGGCCCCCCAGCTGTGTTACAGGTAGCGAAAGTCTCCTTCAATTAGACATAATCATCACTCACGGTCAATGATTGTGCTAAAGGCTAACTTCCAGTCTATGAGGGGGCCTTCGCATCTAATGCACTGATTCAGCTTGTCTCGGCCAACTTCTCTGTCTGTTGAAACCAAAGCAATTTATTCGTTGCCCAAGGCTCTTTTGGCAACAGCCAGTTGAGCAAGCTAACAGAGAGACAGATAGAGAGACATGGGGTGGGGGGGTGGAATGAGAGAAAGGGGGTAGCATAAAGGAGGGGGGGAGCTGCAAGGAGGACTCTCTTTTTCTCTCTCTGAGATACAATTTAATCAGAGACATCTGTGCACAGGCAGGCAGCTTTTCCTTGGAGGAGACTTAAGCGGAGTCTTAGTTAGGGGGCTGTGTTTGAAGTGCAGGGGAATTATCACTTTCTTCCAATAACAGTGCCAGGGATGGAGCGAGAAAGGGAGAGCATAGAAAAACACAAAATCTAGTTAATCTGCTTCATCCTGGTGTGTTGGGGTGTGCTCTGGACACATGAGAACCAAATCCAATCATCAGACAGGAAAGGCACGCAGCTGACCAATCAAGTTACCACCAAGCTCGCCAAACACGCAAGGCCAAAGGAAATTAAGCACTGCAGGTTTTAAAGCAGGGGGGAGGAGCAGGGAATGCGATTGTTTTAATCATAAGCAATACTTCACTGCCATCTTTAAGCATTGCAGCTTAACAGTAAGCTACATTGCAGGCGTTGATAATAAATTCAAAAGTGCGCAGTGTAGTACAGAACTATCAGATTACTAATAGCAGGAGAGTGTGGCCTTTTTAATGTCCCATTTTATTTTCTTAACAACTCATTACTCAAGCCCGTGGTCTTAATTGCCATTAGTCATAACTCAGAAATATAACATGACGTGTGCTGTTGGCTCATTTTGTTCCTTTTCTTTAGCTGACATTCTGCTCAGAGTGGCCAAGCTGTTAAGAGACATAATCTGGGTAAGGTCTGAGAGGGAAGCGATAACCGTAGAAGAGTAGGGCGAGAAGGTTAAAAGGAAAGACAGTTCTTGTCATCGTATGCTTTACTAAAGGTCAAGAGATATTTGGAATCTCTGTGTATGTGTGGGCATGTGCTTTTCAGGTGGAAGACCAATGGATGTGAATGCTTATAATTGTTCCGTGTGTATCCATGTGTGTGTGTGTGTGTGTCCTTAGTATCTTAAAATAGTCAAGTGATGGAAGCGCAGCAGAGATAGAGACCTTGAGCAGTTTGGAGTCACAGTTCAACAGGGCCGAGTGTTGCCAGACAGTGCCGTCATCACTGTGACATCAAAAGGCTGGGTTGTTTTTTTAAGCAGTTGATCATTATGGACCTTTTAGGAGAACCTTTTTTTTTTAAATAACTACCGTATAAAAAACTCAATTGTAAGATGCATTACTAGCTGAAATCTAAAAACCAGGAGTCATATTTTGTTCCTAAGAATGGAATCTGCAGGTCTTTGCTAGATTTTAACATAAATTCTGACAGTTAAAATAAATAAATAAAGCAAAAGGACAGCTTTTATACTGCCTTTGGCCATGTTGATTAAAGTTTTATTAAAGTCCAAAGCAATAACTTAATTGCTTTCCCACTCTTTTTAATAACATGTGAATGGAGTTGATGACCTGTATAACATGCAGAGTATAATCCAGTGAAAATAAAGGTGGTGTGTGGGCACCGATGAATTACAAAGTAAGCGGTAAATAAATCAGGCCGATTGTTATATTCACTTGAATCATAACAGACACATGCCACACAATGATGAGGTTCTTTGTCTATCTCTCAGAAACACACACACACATACATGCACACACACACACACAGCCTATGATTACAGCTTGGGAAAGTAGTAATTTACTCCATGATTACAATCTATCAGGCTGCCTGGGGCCAGACTCTGAGAAGTGTCTGTCTAAATGACACTTTAATAAGACGCCGTCAAACACACAAAAGGTACAGGCAAACACACAGGCACACACAAATTCAGTCTCACTGGTAGCTATGTTACGTACATGCATTCATGCACAAACAAACAAACAAACAAACAAAGAGATGCACATAAATCTTCACATGTACACACAGAAATTAAGCAAACTTGCAGCAAAAGCATGCAGATTTATACACTGTATGGTGCCCTGCCTATGTCTTGCATACATGATTGCGCACACACACAAACACACATACACACACACACCCTCATTCCAAAGATGGCATCTAGAGTGATTACTTTTATCACTCACAGTGTGTCAGCCATGCATCATTTCAGATGAGTGCTCCTCTCTCTCTATTTCACTGCCTGACACTGGATAAATGCAAATGAAGTTGTCGTGGAGCAGATCTCATGCAGCAAAATGAATAATGTCTCTTTGTTTTGTTGTATTTTTTTCAGACACTAGCTTACACTAGAGAGCTTCAAATACGTAAAGCAAAGCAATTTAGTTTCTCATGTTCGCCACCTTTAAAGGTTAAATAAGTAGTGGTTACTTAAGCAACTTTATCTCTTTTTCACATCAAAGATCGGAGTATTTCCAACAAGTTATATCTGTCAGACTGTTAGTGTTAAAACAGAAGGAATACATAACTATCAGCTAAAAGTTTAAAGGCTGGGAAGTTTCTCTTTATAAAAGGTGACGTTGTACAGTTTTAATAATGTATTAACTTATTATTAACTTATTATTAAAAATACCTCAGTCCATATTTGTACCTTGTTGATCTGTTTATCTGTGTAGAAACACATTAGTATGTATAAATACCTTTTGGTGCCACCTCTGCCTGTGCCTAAATTTATGCTAACAATACATGTATAAATTCAGAGTTAACAGATTACATCCAGTAAAAGGAATGTCTGTAAACAAAAGAAGAAAAAGAAACTTTGAGTAAAAAAAACAACAACCAAAAAAACTCCCAAGCAATTACTGTGAAAGACAATTTATCAAGCAGCTATCTCAGATTTCAAAGGTGTTCCTTCGCCTACACCAGCACATGTTTTACATATTTTACCTCGCTTAACAACCAGTTGTTAGATTTGTAATGTTAATGTAAGTCATTTTAATTCAATCACTTTTACACATAGCATAGTTGACAGTGCCAAAGAGGCATGTGGTTCAAAATTAGTACTGTATTTCTTGTGTGTTGAAATGAATAGCACATATTTTATTATTACCTAGTACAAAACAGGAGCATAACATTTGAGTATATAAAAATAGATGAATGCATTTTGAAAGTTAGTAAAAAAAAACAAAACACACAAACCTTAACATGATATCCGTGCGTCCACTTTCAGTGCTTCGATAAGACTTTGGCAGGCAAAATCAATTGAACCACAAGAAGTTTAAATATTTGCCCCTGAGGGATAGACATGCTGGAACAGATCAAATGAAAACACGGTAATGACTAAACGAACACACACACACATTCTAAAAAGTGTAAAGTGGTGTAATGTGGTTGTGGTAAGATGTAAGTTAATTTATACATTTTTGCTTTGTTTCGCAGCAACTTTTTGGTGTCAGCCATTCGCCAAACCAAAACTTCTGTTTCATGCAAAGGATGCCAACCCTACTTGTCTTTTATTTACATTAGTTGGCTGGTGTAGCGATAAGACCGAGGCTTTCCTCCAACAGGAAGCTCTCACTCTTATCATGCAGGTGATAGTTATTTGAGAAATTATTGAATATTATTATCCGTCTGACGCAAAAAAGGAGAAGTTATCTTTTAAATCTATTATGATCTATCAAATCTATCACAATAAAATGAATATAATCCAATGTTTTAAATATATGAAACAAGGTGCTTTACATGAAAACAAACAAGTTACCCAAATATTACAAGCAATGGACTAGGTGATTAAACTAGGTGGAATGTTTATAATAAACTTTGAGAAACATACATTCATGAGTCACTTCATTTGGTACACCTATTCAAAAGTTCATTAATGACAATATCTAATCAGCCAATCACGTGGTGGCAACTTAATACATTTAGCAACTGCAGTCAAGTTCTGCTCAAGTTCAAATTGAGCATCAGATTGCAGACAAAAGGAATTTAATTGACTCTGAATGTTGGTTGGTTGTTGGTGACAAACGCTGGTCTGAGGATTGCAGAAACTGCTGATCTGCTGGTGGTGTTGTTCTGGTTAAGGATATTTTCATGGCACACTTTGGGCCCTTTAGTACCAATTGCAGATTGTTCAAACACTGCGACTTACCTATTGTTACTGACCATATTCATCACTTCATGACCACAGTATATCCATCTTCTAATAATGATCACCTGAAACTGGTTTCTTGAACATGAGGTCATTGAAAAAAAAAAAGCACTATACATGTGCAACCAACATGTAATTCAATATGACTCAAAATCTCCGAGGAATGTTTCCAGCACTTTTTTTTGAGTCTATGCCACAATGAATTAAAGCACCTGTGAAATTAAATGTGAGTCCAACCCAGCAAGGTGTGCCTAATGAAGTGACCAGTGAGTGTGCAATAGTAATTAATTCAGGATTACACACATTGAATTGAGACTTGGCTTTATTAAGAACACTGTTTCATACACAGACTCACACTTATGGACATGTTAACCAAATATTTTCCATAGCTGACCAAGAAAAATCGAAAAGTTATTCATCATTTTTGATGGATCAGCGTTGTCTTCATGGGCCCTCTGTGTGCGCCTGTTATTTGAGGCCCATATGAAATCTCGGTCATCGTCCTCACTCCGACTCCAGGTACCATTAAAAAGTTGAGGAACTCCATTTATTTAAAAAAAATTCCAAAAGTCTACATGATTTAGATTTTGACTGTGTCCTCTTCAAGTTTGTCTCCTTCTGCACTTCCACTGCACTTGCTATTTTCAGCTTGCCCCATGGAACTTACATGTCAGATTTGCTATTTTATCATAGACCTCAAACTTGTATAGAGAGCAAAGTTTTACCACTGGGACAAAATGACCCAACCTTCGTGTCAGGGACCATTACCAGTAATGAGAGCTGGATCTCGAGCTGCTACTCAGAAGCAAAACAGAATTTCAGTGGATGAGTGAGCAATGTTCTAGCCTGAAAGTGGCACATGAAGTCATGAACCTTCATACATTCTTGAGGTTATGGCACCGCGATTTTGTCTACCACAGTCAGACAGGCAATGCAGAGTTCTACTGTAATGGCTGTCTGACAGTATTCATGCCACTGACTTAAGTTGTGACACAATCCATCATTCATTGAAAAGATATTGTTTTTTTCTGGCCACATTGACAAAACTGCCCATCTTACTTACCAGATTTTCATCCCACAGTTTGGTCCTTTTCTCCCAAAATGAAGCTCAACCTGCAGGATTGATAAATATATATCAGTCTGTATCAGTCACTCTCTCTCTCTCTACATACACACACAATGTGAAACTAACTCCATGTTCTTAGAAATTAAAAATCTTTAACTTTCCTATGTATAGTTACGGTAACTGTGATCTCCTTTTTTGATATTTACTGGTTGTTTGTTTTTAAATTAATTTAAATGCTAGCTTTCTCATAATAATCAAAATACCAGATCATGACAGACTGAAATCAAAATGATGGGCAATTAGAAAAGCTAATGCAAACTCACACTGACTCTCAAAATTCAAATAAACTACATTTTTACTCAGTCACAGCGACTCAGCAGTGTTTTCAGATACACACCACTCAAATGATCTTTCTTCCATAGTCTCTGTCTACTGCTGTCAGCAAGCTAAAGGGAGGCCTTAACTCTCTCTATCTCTCTCTTTCCCTCACTCTCTTGCTTTCTCTCTCTCTCGCTCTTACTCTCCTCTTCTTCTCTCTACCACTCAGATATTCATGGCCACATCTGGGATAGTTTAATGAGTTAATGCCAGTTAATTACTCACTCCGGTGCGGCTGACCAGCCAAACTGTAGCAGTTGCTTTCTGTCTCTCTCTGTCTGTCCTTTTTTTTTGAACACTTTCTCTGCCCCCCCCCCCCCCCCCCCCACCCCCCCTCCTGGGCTCCTTCACTGCTGATTAATGACAGAGAGAGAGTAAGAGGAAAGGAAAGAGGCGAAATCAGCATCTACTGCCATCATCAACATTACTGGTGTCTGGCTGCATTAAAGCTGAGAGAGAGAAAAGACTCCGAATGTGTGTGTGTGTGTGTGTGTGTGTGTGTGTGTGTGTGTGTGTGTGTGTGTGTGTGTGTGTGTGTGTGTGTGTGTGTGTGTGTGTGTGTGTGTGTGAATGTGCATGGGTGAGTGTGCATGTGTGTTCTGGGCTCCCGAGATAGGATTAGACCACTAACTGAATAGAGATGATTCCATTATCAGGCAGTTTGTTTGAGTGAGGAAGCCAGTTAGTTATCTGCTGGGTTAAAGCGAGACAGCAGGAGTTTTTTTTTTCATTTTTTTTTCATTCTTGCACTGCTTAGTAAAGAAAGAAAAGAAAGAAAAAAGGAAAGAAAACAGATGGGCAGAGGTGTACTTGCTGCTGTGTGTAAATGAAAGGTTTTTATGCACAGTTTTCATTATGGGATCATTCACTGACCACAGCTAAGCTTTGTCATGGCTCATAGAGATCACACACACCTGCGCCATGACTTTTACTGGGGAAAGTACACTTCCCTGAATGCCACAAATTGATTACTGATTATGATCTTAATTGCATCTGAACAATAACAACATCCGGCATAAAAGCACACCATGCATACAGTTAATTCTAATCTATTGTATTCAAATCAGTGAGGAAACAAAACAAGCTATTATATTATGGATATAATTTACTGCTCCACTTAACATACGCTTTGTTATCTTGCAGCAACTCCAGTGCCATGCAAAAATGAAACTATATTAAGATCTTTGATAAGAAAACAAAAGGATAGAGTGCAGAAGGTCCACAATAATTTATCAGCCTTGGTTTTTGGAGCCATTGACTTCACCCTTTCTGACCTCTTGGACCCAGCAGTAGCCTTTGCGTCAGTGACAGGGTGTGTAATAGTGTGCAATTATATTTTTAGATTCGTGTATGAATGTTGTGTGTTCATTTGTGTGCAAATATGTGCGTGTTGTAGAGGTTGCAGTGGGAAGTATTCAGGGCACAGGCTGTTTTCCTCTTAGCAGTGAAAGGTCAGGAACAGTGTAAGAAGGATTGCTCGAGGTCAGAACAATACACCAAGAGACTCTCACTATATATGTGTGTGTGTTTGTGGGTGTGAGAACAAGAGCCATCCTGAAGAGTTCGTGGAGTGATATATCTGCTTAATTTTCCGTGCAAACTGCGCAGAAGTTCCTCGATATGTAAATCTGATATGTTTATGGGAACATTATTTCTCTGTGACACTGGCAAACTATAAAAAGAAGCAAGAGTTAAGCCAAGACTTTTTTTGTATAACTGTCAATTTGATGCAAGATAATTATGGATTCCATTCTCCTCTGTTAAGAAGAAGACTGCAGAAGAAGAAAAAAAACACAAGGAAGTTGGATTGAACTAAAAATAAGGGTTTGGGGCTTTAATTGCATGATAATCCTGTTCTGTGTTTATGTGTATGTGTAAGTTGGGATTTGTGTGTTTGCTACCCACTGAGAGGTTTGGGCAGACTCATGTTTATTTGTTGTTGCTGCAGTGGTTGCTAGTTTCAATTTACTTGGCACTTGTGCTTGTGGTTAAGGCTTAATGTTCACACTCCCATTTTACTACTGAGGGAAAAACAGGTTAGCGAAAGAAAGGAGAACTGGAGCAACAAAAGAATGTGTGAAAGTGCAAAACGAAGAAAGAAAGAAGAAAGAAGGCTCACACAAATGTACACTAAAATGATGAATGGCAATTGCTGTACCGGCATGATCAAATAAATGTGGTTTTAATCTTTCACTTTATATATAGTTTATAGTATTTGTGCATGACTCAAGGACTGTTTAACAAAAGGTTGAAGCTGTGGAAGGTCTTTTTTTAAAGTGTCTGTCTGCCTTATAGAGAGTGAAGGGACAGAGTGAGAAAAAAGGCTGGGATAGTAAAACAAAAAGATTTATTTATTAGAAACAGCAGTGCTCTAACTTACAAGCAAAGCCTGAACTTCGCAGAATTCAACACTAAATTTATTTTATTTCTGATGATTTAAAATGAGAACATTTCAAAATACATGACAAATACAAGAGGGAAAGTAAACATTTTGTTTTCCAATTTAAAGTCAGTTATTCATTATCTGAATGCTATCTGATGTTACGGTGGAGCACAGGTGCTGCTGTCATGGGAAGTTTCATATAACCCTTTAGAAAATTCTACTGGCAAGCTGTGAGCTGCAGCAGAATGGCCCAGCTATGACCTCTCTCTGATATTTATTAAAGATAAGCAGGGAGTGTCAGGATAAGTCAGTAGTGACAGCTGGGATGTGATACACTTGTTATTATGTTTAACGTTAGTGCTGTAACTCAATGATAAACACAAGCTGAATAATAGCTGCTTAAATAGCGACACTGAGAAGTGGCACCCTTGCCACTCTTTGATGATGAAGCTCGGGCTTTGATATGTGTGTTTTATGCAGGCTGGAACTAGAGTGACCCGAGCAATTTATTGGTCGTTAAAAGTTCTGAAAATTGTCGTAAAGTAGAATTGAAAGTGACGCCATCATACTGTGGCTAGACAGATAGATAGCTAGATAGATAGCTAGATAGCTAGATAGATAGATATATAGATAGAAAGATTGATTAGTGGGGTATAAAGGTAAAGACAACAGAATATTCTGGTTTTGTATTTAAATGCAACATTTAAGCAGTTTGCTTTGTAACACTGGTTCTACTATGCTACTTTTCTTACCTAGCATAAAGGGATAAAGGGTCATGTTAGACATAGACAAAATCTGTTAAACCCTAACCTATGTGCTAATGTCAGGTCTTTTGTAAGATTAATCAGGAAAGCATCCAGTTCAGATGTAAGCTGGTAGAAGACATGCAGGATCCCCCCCTGCATCTAGGTTAAACAATGCACTGTCAAATACTGAGATGAGATAATTATAGCCATGAGACAGTGTTAACTCAGGGCACACACAGAGAGAACCTTTTATTAAGAGCTCTGTAATTAGGTGTCAAATTGCTGTGATGTGTAAATGCTGTCTTATCTGTCACCTTTTCTGCTTTAAAAAAAAAAAAAAAAGCATACATTTTAGTAGGGCAAAATCAGCTCATTTTACTCCAGTGCAGGCCCAAACCAAATGAATTTGCTAAGAGTGGTTTATGTTAAGTGCTACGCCGCGGTTTTTGTTTTGTTGTTGCTATGTATTATCATTCTGCATAAAGTATTCCTGACATTGACATTGTCAAAAATAATCCACTAATCAGTCACTTAACAGATTATCTTGGTGAATAATTGATCACATTTCACTACACACTTCTTCTCATGTTTTTTGAAACATGGTGTTGGGGGAAAAACCATGGGGCACAAATATATATACATTGCTTTAATCAAGCGTTTGATCTTCAGTACAATTCAGCAATAAGTCAATTAAAACTAGGCCTGCCAAAAATGAATTATGCAATAATTTTATTAAAACATTTATCAGATAGGCTTATTATAAATGGATGGTTTCCTGTGGAAGATAGGCAGATGAGATGAACAAGTCATCAGACTGGCTTCTTCTCCATCTCTCTTATTCAACTTGGTTGTTTACCATTTTGCATGCAGATTGTTTTTCATTATGATGCACTAAAATGTCTGGGGTTTTTTTGCTAGTCTTTTTTCTTGATAGTCTCCATCCAGTTTAGTAAGTGTGCTGTTTTTGGTTTCTGACAACTTGAAATGGCAGCCAAAGATTTGAAAAGTCATCCTGTCCTTCATCGTCTGCTTTTATCTCACTTTTTTCCCCCTGTTTACTTATCAGGAAAACGACAAATCCAGATTTGGCCCTAACAGACTGTGTGGCTTCATACTAACCTTGGGGCATGTAGGGTGTCAGAGAGCACGCAAATGCAGCGCTGCCTTGAGGAATTGTCAGTGGAAATGCTACCAGCAAATCAATCTCTCATGGGCCTCATGAGACATGGGTTTTGGTGTGAGAATACACACAAAAAAAGTTGTACATATATATAACTACATATAACATGACAGCTTTAACTGGGATTTTAATGCAATTGTGGTGATTTAAGTCAGCAAAACAAAGCAAATGCTGTTGTCACATAACACTATGAGAAAACCCGATGTTATATCCTGTCCAAACACCAATGTGGATTTTAAATGAACATTGCGCTACATCATTTATGCCGCTATGTCTGCATTTATGTTTCACGTTACAGACTATTTGCTTATTGTTGTGCGTCCTTTTGTGTCTTTGTTTGTAATTTTGACCTTTGGATCATATGAGGTGAGAATTGAAATCTCACAGCAAAGGGTTTAGAAAGTTGCTCCGGGCCTATTGGCAAACAACACATAAGAACTCAACGCTCAAGGTGCAACACCAATCTTAGGATTTTGGGGCTGCTGTTACTTAATTAGAAGGTTCAAGTGAAGACAAAAAAACAGGGGAAAAGTACAAAAAACAACATAGATAAGGACAATTATTTTTGTAAGTGTTTTTGTGTCTGTTTATATGATTCTTCTGGGCATTTTGGAACCTGTTGACACAGATTATTCAGGTAGAGGCCCGAGGGGCTGGCTGAGGGCGCTAAGCCGGGCCACTGTGCACATCTCAGCGCTTCTCTGGAATGGCTGCCAGCTCCGTCTGCTCGGCTGTGATAATGGAGCCTCCATTCCCCTCTCTGTGTTGTGTGGAAATGTTTCCATTAGCCTTTGACAAGAAAAGTCCTCTCTGCAATTTAGTCCATCTTTTATGTCCATCTTGTTTCTTCCATGCATGCAGATTTTATGCCTGCCTCCCTCTCTTCCTCTCTGTGTCTTGTGTGCTAGTTTACTGCCTGCTACACCCCTCAAGCACTACTGGAATGCTGGGGTGAGATAAAGAAAAGGCCCCGCTCTGAGCAGGTTCGAGTGTTTTGCCTTTTTAAATCAATGACCTTTTTGGGGGGATTGTAAACACAAGGGATAAACTATGGTTTGACAGAGGCTCTTCCAATTCAAATCTGGTCTCTCTCAGTGGCCATTTCAAAACATGCATTTTGATGGATGTGTTTAGTATGACAGAATCATAACACATTGCTGTTTGAATGGTATCCTTGTTTCCCAAACGCGCTCACGTCCACTGACACAAGCACATCTGGAAATTCTGATGTGACCTTTATTTGCATTACTAAGCTCATCAAATTTGAACAATAATTCACACATCCAGCTGAAACTAATGTGAAATATTTTGGCAAGCGCCTGAAATGAGTGTAATGCAAATCTCATGTCTTTTTGTAGCACAAATAGGAGCAGCAGCCAAAAGACTAACAGCTAGGCAATAATTCAGTCAGATGTGGAATATACTTAGAGCTCAGTGGGGGGAGACAGCAAGAGATGGAGAGGGAAAGAGAGAGAGATGTGAAGAGGCCATACAAATGCTTAGTCTTATGGCCTGGCATGGGATTCTAGACAGGTTAGCCAATATGAAACAAATTGCAGTGCAGAATGACTCTGTGAAATGAGTTGCTTACAATGGATGGCTTCTTGGACCTCTGGCTGTCTTGAGGAACCACTGGAAATACTGTATGTAACTGCTGAACTAATATATGAGATTGAGATTATGCCTCTTTATGGCCTTGTGGTATGGATGCCTGGAAATATGGAGAGCATACTGGAAAAGTGGTTCTCTGTTTTGGAAGAGAACATTTGAACCTTTGAACTGAGACACAACTCAAATCATCTGAGCTTTAAAAAACAATTAAAAGTCATTGTGTTAGTGTAATAACAGCACATCATTCTGTGACCACTCTGAAATCTAATCAACATCTGTCCATCTGTTTTTACTAAACATAATATATGTTTCCATGCTTTATAAAAAAAATATACAATAGAAATCAAGTAGAGGACACATCTAGTTGTAGGCACTTTAGTGTGTAGAAACAGGCCTAGCACTGCACTGAGCAATGCATTGTGTGGGCCAGTATGTCTATTTAGTCCCAAGTACACTGGCTATGGAGAATATGGAATGTATGTGGACCATTCATGCAGCGCATGCTACAACACTGCTTTCACTGTAATCGGTAGCAATGGATACAGGCAATTAGAGCAACGCGTAGGTGGTGCATATCAGCACAGCTCCATATGCATAACAGGCCAGTCGTCTATCTATAGTTTTTATACAAGGTGTCCGCGGTCCTTTACACAAAAATGGAAAAGTGTTTATACTGTATATTTTAAATCAAATTACCCACAAAAGACAAAGAACTCAAGTACTGTCGAGTATTTCACCAGAACCATCTGGCTGTTGTTTGGTAACTTTATCCCTTACATACACTACTGTATCCTGCAGATGTTAACTAACCCATAGCACACAAACACAGTGACAGAATGCATGTTCATTGTCTTGTTCTTGTCATCTGTGTGCTGCAAGTTTTGCCTGTGGAAATATACATTTTGTGGCATGTCTATTCCAAAAACGATACAAATAAGTTGCGTTCAAACTCGGCAACTTTCAATGTTTGACTGCACAGTTGCATTTGATGTGTCTTCTGTGCCTTTGTTTTAGATTATGATAGAAGCTACTGAATTTGTCATCAACACAAACACATGTCACCTCAGAAAATTTAACTATTCATAGAAAATATACCACTTTTCACTATTTATTTACTTAATAATGGAGCAGAAAGCAAAGTGTATACTATTCATGCTTCATCGCTTCCAGATTTTGTTCGTGCCCAGTGCCCCCCCTCAAATTTAAAAACAGCATGTTCCTAGAAGAGTGCGTATGATTTGAAACTCAATACAGTTTGCAGCTGTCTGTCAAAAATATTACCAGTGAACTGTTTGGATTTGAAGAGAGAGCGAGAGAGAGAGAAAGTGAGAGGCAGAAGGAGAGTGTTATTTAATCAGTGTAAATTATGGTAAATTAAAGTGAATAAGCTGCATTTGTTACCAATTAAATGCTTAAATTATGAAACTGGATGACTACTGCTACTACCAAAAAGCCTTGAATGTAACAAGTGTATACCTGTAATACAATCTGTTCTGAATTTGAGGCCTATTTCACCACTTGGGGCTCTTTCACCAAAGTTATCATGGAAATTTCTGAAAGCTCTGATTGTATGGAACGGTGGATGGAAGCAGTATATTCAAATGTGGTTGTGTGTTTGTGTGTGTATGTGTCCATACGTATCTAGATCTAACAGCAGGAAGTGCTGGGTGATTGACAGACTTCTCTCATTTCCTCAGGGGCAAGGTTGCATGTACTGTTGCACCAGGTGACTACAGCAGTGAGACTGAAGAGCATAGGAAATCCATTAACTCCTGGTGTTATTATTTACCAACCCTCTGAAACCCCAAATGAAGGTTGCATATCTACAAATGCAGCCAGCATGTTACATGCCCACTATCTCCTTTTATCACTAATGTTTGTGCAGCATCTCTCATCAAAGTGAGTATGTTATTAATGTGTGTCTGATGTGTGATAAAATATGCAGGAATGTCGACGACAAACACACAAAGCTGCCCCGGATTGTAGTGGGACATTAGAACTGCTTGAAACATGAAAAGTGAGCTCAGTATATCAGTTTACATAACTTTCAGGCGAAAAATAGCATCTGGGTAAAAAGCTAAATTATTAGGACGTAGATTTAAATAAGATGCTGATTTATTGCTATGCTGCAAATGCGCTTTTGTTGG
The DNA here is from genome assembly GCF_036321145.2 of Pelmatolapia mariae. Taxonomy (NCBI): domain Eukaryota; kingdom Metazoa; phylum Chordata; class Actinopteri; order Cichliformes; family Cichlidae; genus Pelmatolapia; species Pelmatolapia mariae. The sequence continues at coordinate 46,261,995 of NC_086236.1, read as the reverse complement.
TGACATTTTGGATATTTGTCACTGAAAACCAGAGTGTGTGAGCATTGTTCAAAGTTATCACGCGATACAACAGATGTGTTGCCTTTTCCGGTCTTTTGGAGCTTGCCCAGTCACACTTAATATAGATCCACTGTCACATACACTTCACAAGTGTTTGCAGGATAAGTGCTGGATTTCACCAAGTGTTAAAAGCTTAATCCACCCAAATGTGTGAAACTGAGAAGTATTTTGTTCACACTAGAAGGAGCAAATTGAATGAGGTTTGGTGTCAAGCACTTTGCTTTGCCATAAGGGGTTAGGGTCAATAACATGACCCTTCATAATGATTTAACTTTCAGCCAACTGTTTAAGTCAGGGACAAAAAAAAAGTGTTGAACTTTTTTCAAGTTCTTCACAATGCTGTAAAAACTGAACAAATTTATGATACTAGTCTTCACTGACATAGAACTTTAAATCAAAAGCTTTGACTTTCAGGAGGCACAAATTCTTCTAAACATACTGTAGAAATATTGCTGTAAGCGCCACTGATGCAGTGGCTTCTGTAGCTTGAATGAGCATCATAATTGGTTGCACAGTAAAACATGAGCAAAGCAGAGAGGATTTCAGTAGTAGGAGCATGTTTGCTGAAGAGTTTATGGATTTGTCAGAGGGAAAGACCAGATCTCTATGTTCCAGATTCTATAATGCATCGGTTTGATTCCAAATAAGGCTCCCGCATAGGGGCCTGTTCCTTATCGCAAACATGTCCACGTCAGTCTCCAAGATTTAGCCACAGCTAAATTCCTGCATATTTAGGCTGGCTGAATGATATGGACATCTACGCAGTTCCAATAGCTGCAGGCAGTGTCTCTTGAATAGCATTTTGTACATAAGCTTTAGCTTACTAGCCTAGGATACCAGGCCAATGTCTTATCCCTGTTAACAGAGACCCTTCTAAGACAGGATTAGTGGGGGAGATAGTCAGTGACAACGGGGGGACGGTCCATCTCCTGGGAAGCACCAGCGCTACCCCAATGGTAATTGCATATGTTTAGATATGGAGATCACAGCAAATCAAGTACTGTTAGTACAATATTGCAATATAATTTGAAATTTATGGGACCCCACTATATTATAAACAAGATTCTTATTTTATTATTGTACCCTTTATCTCTTTTATAATTTGACAGTCTTATTTTTTATAAGCTATCCTGAATTTGACATGTGATAATTTCCTGTAAATTATAGGGAATATTGCAGCTACGTTTTTCAGAATATATTTAGCTGTAAAGTCAGGCCTATACCATCCATCCAGCCATCCATCGATTTTCTTAACCACTTATCCAACAGGCTGAAGCCTTTGCCAGCTGTCACGGGACAAGAGGTAGAGTATACTCTGGACAGATCACCTATTCATTCACTCGCACATTTACACCTATTGCCAATAAAAAAACCAAATAAATCCAACAAGCGTGTCTTAGGAGGAACCTAGAGTACTCGGAGAGAACACATGCATGCACAGGAAGAACGCGCAATCCCAACACAGAAGGCCCCCAGCCAGCCGCTAGATTTGAATCCTTTGCTGCAAGGTGACAGTGCTAAACAGTGCACCAGCATGCTACCCAGGACCATGTGGTGAATATTATTTATTGTGAAATATCATGATTTCATGTCGTTGAGCTGGTTTTCCCAATACAAAACACTATGAACAGAGACAGTGAGTAAGGTACTGTAGAGGAAAAACAAAAAATAGAAAAACTAACAGCAACCTGACTTTCAGATGTGACCTTCCACTCTTCTCCTAGTCTCCCATTCCTTTATGGGTTAACCATCCTTAATGCTTTATGTATGCCTTGTGTGACACTCTTTGCATAAATGATACCAAATAATTGGGATTTATAAATTATTCATTGTGTATTAACGCAGGTGAAATGGCTTTTTGGCTTGGACTGCTGTCTGTCGTTTAGAAAATAAAACAGGAGGAGGTGGGGTATCATAGATACTTTGCCAGGGAAAAAAAAAAGAAAATACCCCCACAGAAATATATGCAATCAAAATGCATGAGCAACGCATGGTCAGCGCAGCATTTATAGCAGCATTTTCAACCATTCTTTCCCTCTTTGTAAACAATAACAAAGACACTGAAATTGAACTGCAGATTTAAGCATGAGCTATATATACATGCAGCTTCACATATCTAGATTTATATTTAAAATTTTTAGATTTATAGTCTTTTTTTTATTATAATTGTTGGATTTTAAAAAGGTTAGACATTCAAAGAAGCACCATAATCGCCATTGTAAAAAAAAAAAAAAAAAAAAATATATATATATATATACATATATATAAAACAGATATTTTAGTGATCATTTAAGCCACGGATTGATAGTAACCACAGTTAGACTTGTGTTTTAATGACTGACTGGATGCTTTGTAAAGCAATACTGTGTTCACTCACTGGTACTTTTTTTTCTAATAAGTGATATTGTTAAAAGGGGTTTTAAAGTATGCCAAGATTGGAAATTATGTATACTTGCTCCTGGCTTCTTTCTACTTATTTCATTAAACTACAGCAACAAAGCAGTAACATGAGATAAGCAGAAAAAGGTATAAGTCTTACTGGTGATTAATAATAATTTTAGAAACAGAAAAAAAAACCTATAAAGTGGAGGGTCAAAGGTCTAAACACTAGCTCTCTGTCTACTTTATGGATCAATGTTTCCTAAACTGAAAACTGCATTGTCATCCCTGCCTCAGCGTTTGGTTTCCCTATTTTTACCCTGTTACTTTGCATAACATCCCAGTTTCAGGGCTATCATGGCCTTACTTGTCTACCAACCCATACATTTTAAGGCTTGCAAGGCTAGAAGTATTTCGACTGACTAGAGAGAGACCCTTCTCCGTCCCTGTGCACGTTTTAGTGCGACATAATATTTCTTTTGGCAGAGGTCATGGGTGACTCGACGTACATCATCACTAACTTATTAGATCTTGAGGCAATTAGCTGAAAACAAACAGGCCAGACAGACCAGCTATTGAGTTGCCTGAACAGGGAGAAAATAGCCTATGGCACTCAGTCATTTCAGAGCTGCATCAAAGAGGAGTCCGAGGCATCAACAGAAAGAAAGAAACACATTGTTGTGGTGTAACGCCTATACAGTACCAGGGGCTTAGCGCATTATTTTTCCAGTGATTCAGGTTACAGACCCAACTTGCCCCAGAATGATAGGGTGGTAGAAAGAACTTTTCACCTGAACACTATATGCAATGTGCAGCATGGTTAGTTTAGGATTAAAAATCCATTTAGGGTCCTCCCCTGACATGGGAAATTAAGCCTGTAGATTATAATGTGGCTAACCTTCTGTCTGTCACCGAGGTCAAGAGGACATCTCAGTGTGCAGTGCTATAATCACTGCAACAAGAGTGGGCACAGAAAACTTAAACTGGCCTCCTTCACTCAAAGTGGAAGATATTGTTCCTTATAATTGTCTGCAGTAATTACAAATCTTCTTTTGAGTCACTAGATCTTTACACAGAAAGGTCTGCAAGTTTCCTTTTACTTGTTAGCTTGTTTTAAATAGCTAATATTTGAACTTTTTTTCCTCGCATACATGTATTACAGGTCTGCTCTGTTGAAGTCATGTGCATCTGCTTGCTTATTTTGCGTCTTGTGCAATGATGTTTGATCTTTGTTCAGCGCATATTTAGGCATTAGACATCTTTACCACACATCAGTTATTCCACTGTTTAACATTATTCCACAATTTGCTCAAGAAACAAAGGGCACTTTCATCACACACTGTGAGGTGGAGACATGGGAAAGAAAAATGGGAGTCTTTTGGCTTTTCAGACTTATCGGTTTCATGTGAATGGTCACTGGAATGCCAAGATTTTACTCTGCCCTTTTCCCACAAGATTTCTGTCGTGCTCTGTCTTTTTTTCTTAATTTGTTCGTCATTCCCTCCTAAGGATCTGGTTCCTGGACATGATATGCCAAATTACCTGCAGTATCAGTTGTGCAACTGACAATGCATTGTAAGCTTGTAAATTCCACACAAACCCCTCAGAAGGATTTGCCTCACTGCTGTCACTAACTTCATTGTCTTTGGAAAGTGGCGGTACAAAAGAAGTTGAGAGCTTAGGCATGGTATTATTATAACATGTACTGGCAAGATGAGGAGCTGTTACGAATTGAGGGTCTTAGATGAGATTTGATCAGGGTAATTATTCATGGCTAAGACCCAAACTTGTCACTTTATTAAGCTTTTAGAAAGGTTAACTTTGTCATGTTTGTTATACCGTAGACACAGTAGTTTGCGGCAGTAAAAATGCATGTTAATAGAACAGACAATAGACATAAGATTCTATATTTTAATGTTAAACCATGAGGAAACAATATAGTGGACACTGCGAAACTGATCCAACTGTGGAAATCATATTTGACATCCCCTGCTTCAGTATCAAAAGTCACAGATGCAACCTATAAACCATAGTTTTGGACATCAAACAGTAGAAGCAATCTTACTTCTCCCTTTGTAATCCAGATAAACCCACTGTGGAAGTTACCCTTAGTGCAAAGCCTTTACAGATGCACCCTCTCCCAAGAAGGTGATTTTCGTTTGGAAAAGTTTACTTTTGCTGGTCAAAGCCCAAATGATATGTCTCAGTCATGCTGTGCACACACACACACACACACAGACACACACAATACAGAAAGAATTCTTAACTGGCCTCTGCATTATATAATTGCACTATAGCGCTACTATTGAGCAATGGGTGACTAATATGTATATCAGTAAATTTTATATATTTACTATATCAGTATAAAAAGCTTCCTAATACAACTTCCATTATGAAATACTACTGAGTGACATTAGTTTTGCATTACTCTGCAACATCAACAGCTCTGTCACAAAATCAGTCCCGTACACTGACACAAATCCCTACCCTAATTAGGACAAACATATGATTTAAAGGATTTTTCTTTTCATGTTTAAGTATGACCCCAATAGTAGCAAATAGCAGAGCTGAAAAAGACATGTCAAAGTGATCTCCACAGTGATTCTACTGTAGAAAATTTGCAGGTCAAAAAGGAGAATACAACGATACAAGCCCCATACAAGCATGATACAACCTTTGTTACCTGTTGAAGACCAGGCTCTGGCTGTTGGGTTGGGGTCGGCATACTCTCAGTTATTTATGCTAGCAAAGAACTGTGCAGATGTTTGCAAAAAGCCAGTCATGTGTTAGGAGTATAATACAGCTGTTTCTGACTTGGATATCGTTTGCACTTTATCATCAAACCTTGTCCTTTTGTGCAATAAAAATAAAAGTTATGTTAATATTTCTTTCAACCTCAATTGATTTAGAACTGTCTACCACTTTCCTGTAGCGCAGCTGTACCGGAAGAAAAAGGAAGTTTTTTTTTTTGTTTGTTTTATATCATGCAGATAATTGAAGAAGCTGTGCAACACAAGTAACAAGATACCTGCAACTCATGTGTGATCACTGAATTTAGTATAGTCAGTGCTGGCTGTAATGAATTCCAAAGTAACGTATAACTGTAATGTCATTACATTTAATGCAGTGATGTAATGCAATACTATAATAAATTCAGTAACTTTACAGTACTTTACAGTTACAGTTGTTAAATGCTTTACAAAGGTTCTTCAGTTCTCTGTGGACAAAAAAGACAAACAAACATATGCTTTTTTTCCTGCGTGCAAATCAGCTGATTTGAGGAGAGCAGGACAATAGAGAAGGAATGGAGATATGGACATTACTTTTATTTTCACTGAACAAAAGGGCAAAAGTTCAATGGTGAAAAGCAGGACAGAAACAGTTGCAGAATACCGCTAACATAACTTTGCCTCTCGGCAAGCATCTAACGCAAAACTAGCCAAAAACCCAGAATGATGTTAAAACTGACCTGAGCTCAGCAGCCAGAGCATGTTTTAAACTGCAACAAAGGCAGTGAGCAGATGAGCAGTCAGGCTTGTAGCATCGTGGCCTCCATTTCCACGTCTACATGATTCAACAGTAGAATCACTGTGGCTATTTGGTTTGTTGGATTTATGTTTATACATAAAAACTAAAGGAAAAATCATATATTTGTCCTAATTAGGATAGGTATTTGTGTTGGTGTGTGTAACTGCAGCCTCAGGTTTTATTGTTAAATGGTAATTATGTGAGAGTGTGTTTCAGTTCATTTTATGAAGTAACACAAAAGTAATGTAACAAATAACTGCGATAAGTGATTAAGTAACGTGCAGCTTTAAAGGAAAGTTCCGAGTAATGTTTAATACATTACTGAGTGCCATAACACATGATCAAAAAATGTAAAGTGGTAACAGTATTGCATTACTTTGTGGCACATTACATGTAACACTGAATACTGATCACAGAATTAAGATATCTTAATATCAGACCTTGTAAAAAGAAGCTGGTGTAATACCACTAATTAAATCTAACTAGTTTAAAACCAGTTCTTCATGCTATCTCCTCTGAAGCACACATTTAAAAAAATCCAAACAAAAACAAAACAACAATGAATGAATGAAACAATGAAAATATGTTTCATTTCTTTTTTGTAGTTCCAGCATACAAATCATTACTGCATTGCACCATTCTACTATGTTTTTAATTCCAAATTTAATTCCACTATTTGAAGCATTTCATCACACTCAGTGTTACCATGTCAAGTTATAGTTCATGTTTTATCCAAGGCCTAACTCATAGGTAGTTAGTTCCTAGCCTAATATCTTGGAAATTGAAAAAACAATACACATCAAAGGAATTTGCATATTTTTGAGTTACTCTACATTGAGAGTATCTTTTTGTTTAAATAGTTGCTTTGCACGCCTCTGGATAATTTTGATTATGGATAAAAGAGTTTGTGGTAATGCAGCAGTAACAACAATGACTCTTCCATCTGGTTTGCATAAAGTATAATCAGCGAGGTCTCATCTTATGACTTTCTGTGTGAACCTTGCTGTAGTGTTTATCTAGTGTCTATGTGTAGAGGTGGATAATCTCAAGGGGGCTGCTGGGTAGGTGGTGAGGTTGGGGCTGAGGGCTCATTGCCTATGCATGACAGTGTTGTAGGGATATTAGAATAACACTGACTATATTCTGTAAATGAAGAAGAGAAGCAAGGGAAGCCTCAGGAGTCCATTATGGATTTTAATAATACATCAAGGTAGTGTAACTGAATAACCCATCTCAGAGGGAAGTGGAGAGGAAGAGAGAAGAAAAAAAATACACACGTGACATTTGGCTAATGTTACAATATGAATTATGAAAACAAAAAGCACTTTTAGTTTATCTTGTCCTTCTACTTTTCTTCATCTTTAGGCATTTTTGCTTTTTTTTCCCCTTCCAACTTCGCCCTGAATCCAGAACATGGTGTAAACAAATAAAAGTGGAGGAAAAACAGTTTGGCATCTCTGTAGATTAATTAATGTGCCTGCGACTTGGCATCACCAGGCAAAAATTATGTGCATAAATAATATCACTAATTAAAAAGATGCAGATTAACATGCAAATAATGTTAATGAGGATCTGCAATTCCAGAGTGTATTCGCATAACATCAACAATTTAATGTGTTGGAAGGACTGTGTTTGCATTACATTAATAAAATTCAAAGACCCGTGCATAGAAAATTCTGTCGGAGTCTGTGTTTCCACTTGTGAGTTGTAAATTCTGTGGGCAGTAACAGCCACTTCTTTGGCAGATGCAAAAGTTATTATCTCAAAGGCTGGCTGAAGTGGTGCCATGAGCCAGTACGACCAGCTGTTAGCGAGTGGCCAGCCAGAAAAGCACTAAGACAATTAACTGTATTAGTTGTTGGGTTCCACTGTTTATTTTCCCTCAGATTAATTTCTTGTGGCTGACGAGAAATGTGCCGGAGAAAGTAAAAACAGGCACAAAACAAGTGAAAAAAAAGCAATACTCCAACTCCTACATAGAAATACAATTACTGTTAAAAGCTATGATATGCAGGCTCTAATCCATACACATTGCCATGTTTTATATGAATCTCCTGTGTAACATACAATTGTGGAACAAGGCAGAGCAAACTTTTTAAATTATCTTGTCAAATGATCTTGCATCAGTGCATTTCAACGCTTTTTCAAAAATGTTCACTCCTCAAAAGAAGATCCTACTCGTAGCTCATCCCCCCCAAAAAAGAGCCAAACACTTTACAAGCATGAAAAAAAGAGAGCCTCAGTGTTTGGCCTTAATGGATTTCACAGTAGAAATGAAATGACAAACTTGAGTGAGCGCACCCCTTCCTGTGGGGCAAATGTCTGCTGGATTTGGATCGTTACCTGCAGAATAAACAAGGCCCTTTCTTAACAAGGAAAAATACTGCCTGTGTCTATCAACACGGTGTCGAGCAGGGAAAAGGAAAAGCTCTTCAGTCTGCGGTGATATGCATCGACTGTCCTCAAGAGGACATTCACTCTAAGCCCATTCATTTCATAATGGGATAAGGCTCAAAGCCTGTTCATCTTACAATTGGCAGAAACCGTGTGCATATATCATACGTGATAAAAAAAAAGTGTCTTTTTCTACATTCTCAGTTTCACCAGATACAGAGCATTATATATCTTTATTGAAGGCTTCATGTTGCGGGAAATGATAATAATGGTGCACAAAATAATAAATAAATGAATAAAAAATAAAAACATCAGTGCACAAAAAATAGAACCAGCATAGAACCAGATTATACAGAATAATCACAAAATATTCCCCTTTCTTCAGTTTCCTGAAGTGATCAGGTGAAATGCAAATGTTTTTCTTTACAGAGGCTGTCCAACCTGTGACAACTGACATGTTAACCCAGGAGCTCTTGCACACCTTTAGCTATCGCTGTCTGCATCTTGAATGCCAGCTGTTTCCTCACTGTTGCCATGAAGCACATGACATTACATCATGGCAGCCACAAGCTTGAGCCTTGAGCGCCCTGAAATTCAACCAGCTGCACAATAAAAATCAAAAGTTAAAGAACTGAACACTTGGATTTTTGTTTATTATGTTAATATGATATGATGCGCAAATTTATCAGATGTTGCTTGTATATTTATATAATGGACACAGTTTTAATATAGATAGTAAAGATATTAAAAACATATTTTTTCTTCCAAGAGAAGAACTACAAAAAGACATCAAAAAATCAAAATGATCCCATTGTATCCACTATGTTATGTTATGTTGTTTTTTTCTTGTGAATGGGGAAATATATGGAATATATGGAACCTGTTAATATATTTAGGCACAGCGGATGCAAACGATAGCTTCACAGGACATACGGTTTGTATTATGTTTGGCACTGACTGTGCTACAGTGTGGTATTCTGAGAGAAAAGTGGAGAGAGAAAAAAAAACAGAGAAACACAATGACCTCTTCAGCTGGGCATGGCTCTAGCAGCTGGCCAATAACTTAAACAGGGCCTTGTAATATGCTTGCTTTGGGCAGCAGGGAACTGCACAGACAACACATAAAAATATGACAAGCAGATGATGGATTAGGGTCATAAGTCTCAGTTCAGCCGTATAAACAAAACATCATGATCGTGTGTTATGACAATACGGTTAATAGACAGAAATTAGCAGATGTTGATTGCAGCATGGATACTGTCAGCATACCAAGAGGTTTTTAGAGAAGCACGGCTGGGCTGAACAGGGTGATCCAATACATGGAGCCAGAGAGACCCCCTGCTCACGACATGTGTAAAAGCACAACCAAATATCCTTTTTCCCCCTCTTTTTCACTGTCAGTTGTAGACTGACCTATCTCTGTAATCCTCACACTTTCAAAAAAAAAAAAAAAAATACTAAAGCCTAATCTATTTTTTGATCTGCCATGGAGCTGTTTCAAAGTTGTCAGGAAAGAAACCTGCCTCAGTGTAATGATTTGGGGTTTTTATGTTCTCCTCTAATAGCCTAGGGTGAAATGCACATTTCATCAAGGTTATGGAGGGCTGCTGTACTACTTGTGCCCCTCATGAATGCAAAGTTGGCTTTGCCTGTCTGAAAACTTCCAGTGAGATTTGAATGCTGAACTACAAAGCACTTGTTGGAGCAGAGCTTGGCATATAATTAAATTCAACCCTCTCAGTATCTGTGTGCTGGAGAAATTTCCTAAAAATGCTTGTTGGCTGCTCAAACTCGTTGATCACTCTCATTGTTGTTTTGTCAGTATAACATTATTCTGTGCTGTTTAAAGACGAGAAAGGCACAAGGTTATTTCTGGATTAAAATATATTAAAGATATTTGTATGTGGTGGTTCATAATTATGTTGATGCTACTAGCAACTGCAACAGCTATTATTTTAATAACTCCTTTGAGAGGTTGGCAACAACAGTCATCCAATGAGGATTTTATAAAAAATTCTTGAATTGTATTTCCCTAAAAAAAGCACCTAATGATCTTCTTTAAAAAGATAAAAAAAATAAAAATGATGATCACTTACAAATCTAAATTCAGGGGAAATTGAATAAACCCATCCACTCAGCTTTAACTAATACAGAATTAATAGCGCTCACAATGACCGAATTATTTTCAAACTCCAAACAGACAAAAGAGAGCTTGGGAGAGGCAGAAAATTAAATCGCAATTATCATAAAATCCATCATTGCAATTCACACAGGCTGAGCGTTGCAGTGTTTGGATAGGTAATGATTTTCTAATATGAGAGAGCAATTTGCATAAATAGCCTGGAGATTGGTTATCGTCGTCATCATCATCATCATCATTTTTGATTCCCCACAATAACGATCCTTGCACTATATATCAGAGCTCACAGCTATGTAAAACCACAGCACTAATTAATAAGCCATTTACAGACTAGCAGCTAGTTACAGTTGGTCCTGCTGATGACCTTAGCGAAGATGAGCCGTCTCAGAAGTGCCTGTGTGTAACTACAAACATAATGATGTGCCAGGAGGGAATCATTAAAAATAATTTACACAAGCCTTCATTTACCCAGATCTTTTGATAGCACGCTTCCCCCGGTGTTTAGATCCGTGGCACAGAACCTCCTTACCATTTGGAAAGTGCCGGCCGGGGGAACGAGTGGGGATACCTAAGTGGTTAATTAAGAGCTGTTGGGGCGCCGGGAGAGCCTCCTGAAAAATCTCTCTGATGTCTGCCGTGTCAAGTGTCTCTTCCAGACTGAGCAGGGAGAGGTGGCTGCCACACTAGGCTAATTACTGGGAAAGGCAGGGAGCAGCTGAGTAGAGGAGAGGGCCCCTAAATGAATAGCTCTTTCCAAGAATCCCAGCATTTGCACACACATGCATATAATAGAGATATGCATACACGCAGAGAAACAAAGACACTCGCACCCAGTGGCACGGCAAATATTTAAACAATCAAAAAGCAATGAGGGCTGCCCCATTAAGCAAAAAGATGAGGCATCATGAGTGCACACCTATGAGCCATGTGAAAGGGTTAACTACACCTGGATGACAATGATGCTGTGATGGAGAGGAAAGTGTGTTTTGTACAGAGAGACGGGGAGTCGAGAGAGTGAGAAGAGAGAGTTGAACACTGTGTGTTACTCAGAAGACATGATGAAACAAAGTCCCGTTGCTCTATTGAAGCTAATGGCATCATTCTGTCCCTAATTGTCTTATCTGCTGAAGAAGACCGGCACTTTACTGAAAAGGTTTGAGAGCACACATATGATTTATCTGTAAAATACACTTTAAAGAGAGAAACGGAAAAAGGTATAACCAAAAAAAAAAAAAAAAGAGGACAATTACATTTTTGTCTATTCCTTGCAAAAATGTACAGATAAACATATTATGAAATGGAATCTTGAGCGCATAGTTAATATTTTCTTTGTGATGAATACTATTTTGAATGACAGAATAAAGGCAAAGAAAATAAAGTCCCCTTTCCTATTTAATGCCTTGATTAAAAATTTGCACCTTCCCCCAACGACAATAAAGTGCCAAGAAGGAAGTGTACCAAATATGTCCCCTTTAATCTGCAGAATTCCCCACTGCAGTGTCAAAATTCTGTTCAAACGAAAGTGCTGCCAGGGAGAAAGGGGCTGAACAATGCTTCGGGATGCAGGCAAGCGCTGCCTGTGAAAGCCTATGCTGATCATGATACATTGGACCAGGCCCTCAAATGTGCTTGGCGCCTTCCTCCCTCTTTGCCTCCCTCTCTCTTTCTCCCTTCTGACTCCAGACCATCCTACGGCAGGAGTAGAGGGAGAAAAGGGTTAGCCGGGGGAAAGATAGACAATAAGGGTTTTAAAGCCTCGGAGCTGCCTACAGCAAAGCCTCTTTCCAGGCAGTGAGGATCCAGGCAGACACTACCAAGCCAAGCGCTCCAGCCACATCAACCATGACAGAAGGCTGGCAGAACAATCATCTTAACAATATGGCTGAGTCGCTGACCCCACACTGAAATGGGGCTATCGCTCCAACTATGGCTAGTGTTATGGCTGGCTTGCCACTGGCGCTAATAGCTCAACACTGATCCAGGCCTTGGACCGGGCTGATTGCGATGGGACTGCTGAAGGCTTGTGTTGGTTGTTTTGGAATGTGAAGTCACAAAGGCTGAGGAAGAATGATTAACAGAAAAAACATTATGTATATGGACCCATATGATCTTTTTTTTTGTTTTCACATCGGGTGTGTAAAAATATTTAAATATGGTGTCACATGCAGACCTCTGTTCCACATTTGGTTCTTACCTGCATATTAAGAAACACTGCATTAAAGCTAACCCTCACCAAATCACTGTGTACTCCTCTGTATAATCAGATACTTTATGAGAAAAGGAGTTGGACTTCACAGCTCCAATTATATGCAACTGCAAATCCTTAAATGTTCTAAAATTCCCAGACCTGGCAGTTATCACAGAAATACTATAATTATTTTAATTGACCAGGCTACTTCTATCAAGCCAAAAACCTGGGTATACCTTTGTGAGCTGTCAAGCTAGCAATTACATGTTTCAATACGAAGTGAGCATTTTTTTTCTTTGAAGAATACTTACAGATTACAGGAGAAACAAACGTGCTATTATATGATTTCCGCTTATGTCTGTTGTACTTACACACACACATCCAAAACTAAAATGTAACATTTCAGGTAAAACTAACTAAATAATCCAGAAAAAAGAAAGACTGAAATAATAATCAGAGAACAGAGCATATTACAAATGCTTAGCAAAATAAAAATAACAAAGGATAATGCTGAATTTCACAAATGTATCAGTTTTTTTTAGCCGAGAAAGGACAATATTTTGAGATAAAAAACATAATCACGCCTGTTAATATTTTATGTTTATTGTGATTAAACAACATCAATCAAGAAGAAAAGACAGAAAAAAAACAACCCTGAAAAGAATGAAGTGCATACTTCCTCTGGACTCATATTCCCCTATAATTTTATAGGATTTGTGTAAAATACAGCGGCCTGTTGACTCATTGTATTATTTGAGTCAGAAATGGATATTTGCACAAAGGCTGAACTCCCCAGACTGAAAATGAGTGGTGTAGGAATGGCGGGGCCACAGGGCGTGGGCACTGTTGCCAGTGCTCACAGTGTTTTTCCTGTTGGATACACATAAACACATTTAGAAAGTAGGAAGGAAGAGTTTTGGGATGCATGCATTTGTGTATGTTTAGTCACAATGCACAGAAGATCACAGGTGCAAACAACCAGACGTATACTCACACAAACACACATATGTAATGCACAATGCCCCAGCTGTTTGGACATGGTGACGGAGCAGAAATAAATCTTCTCAGAACCAAAATATGTTACATGCATGTAAGTTTCCTAATGCTAGATTTGCATTTTTGAACTTATAGAGCCAGGGTTGAAGGGCTGAACAGCGATGCAAGACTTGTGGAACTGGTTCTTATACAATGCTCTGTCTAAACATCATCTGGTAATTATGCATTTTTTTTGTTCATGTGACAAACCAGCAATTTTAAATCAGTCACCACATACAGTGGTCATCACACCACTTTTCTTCATTCGTTCACTTAACCACATAATGAAGCATTGTAAGGACTATGGAAGACTTGTAAGTAATGTACATGCACATTGCTGTGTATTTGCATTTTACTCCCTTTTTTCCCCTTTTTAATGAGATGAAAATGAAGGATTTCACTTTTAATGCCACATTTTCATGCCTGCCACGCTTCACGCAGCCCCGCGAATAAACACTGGTATCAATGGTTGGCCAGAAAGTACTGCCATAAAGGCTGCCATGAAATTTGTTTATCTAGCTGGTGAATTGTATTCAGCTGGGGATATATGGCATAATAATGCAAGAACTGTGGGCTCTGTAATTAAGTCTGTCTTCTGATGCTTTCGAAGCAATTCATTAACACAGTCTCTCACTGTCAGCTGAGCTGCAGAAAGTAATGCCATTCATTAAGTGACGAAAGTTAAGTTATTAAATGAAAATTTTTAAGTTTTTAGACTAACCAAGGATAACTTTTTTTCCCTCTTGTTTGTTATAATTAATATTTCTCATAATGAGTTTTGCAATACAATAATTGGTGTTCCAGAGTAAAGTCATTAAAAGCTACATGGCATTTTTGAGTATTAGTTAGTGACTGTATTCCAGAATATTTGAAGTGCTAGGTTCATTTCTTCATCTTTTAAAATAGTATTTCTGTATCCGTTTTGCATGTACCAGGGCTACAAATGAAACTTGTAAGGAACTGTGACTTGTCTTTGTTAAATTAAGAGTGGAATAAAGCTTTACAGTGGCGGTCAAGGTTTGAAGAATTTTTCATGTAATTTTTGTTGGGAATGCAGCAACAGTGTAGAGGCAGCATTAAAGGAAAAAATAAAAAAGATGGTGTTCAGCAAACTGTAGATGGCATTCTGGCCTGTGCTGTCTGCTTGTCACTGCTAGACTACCAAGGAGCCAAGATTTGCTTGATTTCTACATTTTAATTCCCTATTTGGTCTCAATATCTCCATTTGAGTCCAATCTAAGTGCACTGAGGCGTACTCGTTTAGTAGACAAGGAAGTACTGCTGTTTCCAACAATGTAAATGCAATCTAATGAAATCTTGTTGGACTTGAAGCAGTGGTGTAAAATTACAACTTGGTTCGATCAAGTAATGTCATATAAAGACACTGATAAAAGCTTATAAGTCACTTGAAGTTTCCCAGTACATAATATCTGCAGTAACTGCAAGATAAGGCACATATTGCACCATATCGTCAAGTATTCTCATGGTGATGCACAGTCAAAAAGCCCTTTTCCCTTCTTACATTTTGGACACTTTTCAATTTACCACAGAGGCTTAGCCAACTTTAAAGTGCCTACAAATTATGAAATGAGGCTTTTGCCCCTATTGCGCTCTTGCCAATTGGCTGCCTATGGCAACACATCCAAAGCTAAAAGTTGTTTTTTCAAAGCCAGGCCAATTAAAGGATATAAAACACAACATGATTTAAACTGTGATCCTTTGGCAGAACCTTGGAATGAACAGTGGCTCTTGTAATGGCCAATCTAAGGATGCTTCAGACTGCTCTGGAGGGACACTAAACATTTCCCATAGAGCTAGACAGGGAAAAAGAGCGGGAGAGAGACAGAGAGGTGGGGAAACCTGCAGTATGCATGGTGTTATATTTTCATCTGATGGACTTACCGGGTCAGCAGCAAGAAAATAATTATTTGCATACTGAACGCACATCTGAACACACGCATTATAAAATGCTTCAATAAAGGGAAAAATGCACAAAGAACCCCACTAAAGATAATGTCACATGTCAGTGATCTAAAACATACTTTACGGAAAGGAACCTCGCAGTCATTCCTTGACAAAACAGTCATCTTATTTACAAGGCTCACAGTAACCCTACGCAAATGTCGAAAAGAGGAATAAAGAGAGGGGAGGAAAAAAATAATTAGCATATTAATCTTTTTTATGCCGTCATCTCTCAGGTCCAGGGGACCCACGGTGTAATTTAAATCTAAATGCTTTCCTTGGCATTAGAATTCATTTTAGATGGGTCAATTGTTCCATAATAAAGGGATAGAAGGTGTACTTCATGCAAGAGATTTATGTTTGCCATTTGTTCATATTCATGTGCTACTGAATACCCCTCAATTCAAATGGTGATGGCAGCTCATATCAGTCGAGCTCCAGCCCTACAGATCACTAACCGGCAGCAATGAATTTCATTTGCGGAGGACAAAAAGATTGAGGAGGGAGGGAGAGAGTGTGTGTGTGTGTGCGAGAGAGAGAGAGAGAGAGAGAGAGAGAGAGAGCGAGAGAGAGAGAGAGAGAGAGAGACGTGGGGGGATCAGCTCCCCAACACAGTTTATTGATTTTTTTTTTCCTGCTCGACAGAAAGCCTGTATAACAGCTCTATTGCCCTCATAATGATTAGTGACAAAAGTTTAATTAAGCAATTATGAAGCCAATAATAGAGTTGTCTGGTTTGCTTAGCTTTAGACTGTTTAAGACTTATCTCCCTCTCACACATCACAGCAGCTGGAATGTGCTTGAAGAGATTAATGCCACAAGAACACAGATGCCCACTTTAATACAGCACCATGATGCTGTTTGAATGAAGTTGAGAACACAAGCTTCTCTTTATCAAATTACAAGTCTGCTTTTCATGAATATGGAGGGAAAACGAAGAAAAAAAAATCAGCTATGGCTTCAAGGTGTAATTATAAAGACATACAACAGAAAGACACACAATTCCATTTTAGTAATCTCCATGTATGAAATATGCATGATAATGTATTACTGAATAAAGACTTACCATGTTCTAAGAGGCTTTGGCATTTTACATTGGCTCAAACAATTGGATAGTCTCAATATTCCTTAATGTTGTATTCAATCCTCTACCTCGCCTTTTTGTTCTTGCATCGTCTTTTGCCTCTGAAAATTGATTAGATTATCTCCCTTCTCCATACGCAGCAACAAATAAATGAGGTTTCAAGATACAAACTTTGCATTCAAGTTGATGCCATTTGTCCCTGTTGATAAATCTGTGTGACATATGGTGATGTATGGACAATTTGCATAGATCCATCAACAGATGGATCCAGATACATTCAAAAAAAGGGTAATATTGAACATAATGTGGGTGAAAAACACTACAAGTGCGAGCACTGGATTGTTCCTTTTTTTCTGTGGGAGGCACAGGGGTTTCGGTGTGTTAGTAACACCAGTATTAAATCTAATATGAATTCAAAAACAGGCGCACTGATTAGCTGTTCATATGTTAGCCAAGAGTGTGCTGTGTTTAGGTGCATCTTTTGTAATTCTTCTTCATTCTCCGTAATCCCACCTTAAGAAGCAAGGTTTTTACACTCTGATCTTTAAAGGATGCACTCGGTTGATTTCAGTGATGCCACTATATTTCAGGAAAGGCTCCCCGCCATAGAGGAGCTGTCCTAACAGTTCATTAAAACAAATAATTAAATCTGAGTCACCTGAGCTCATCCACATTTACTATAAGTGCAGCAACACAAAGTTGTGTGCTGTGACAGCCTAAATCCTAGAGGAAGCACAGAGCAGAAAAACTGAACACATGCTGCTGTTAGTATTACAACATATCCAGTATTTATATGTTCGGAAATAAAACTATTATAAGACGGGAATCTTAGAAGGCTCTGGGACATGTTTACACCATTTTAGATAATGCCTGCTCATGCTCTACATATTGAATCACAGATTAGTCTAATATCAAGTATTACAGTGTGTCTGCCTAAAAAGGAGGTCAAAATTGGCTGGATTTAATATATTCTCTGAGTGCAGTTTTCCAGTTTTAGCTTCAGTATTCACACAGATTCTGTCCTGAAAAGTAGTCGGAGCTGGAGGAATGCGCCTAAGCCACAGGGTTAGATCTATCGATGGTGGTAAAATTAAGTGGATGCAAAAGCACATAATCTCATCAAGTATTGTCACAGAAGCACTAAAACTTCACAGCCCTATTTCTGTTTAGCTGCATATATGCCCGCACGTGGCTGCATATACTGCACTTGTATAGCTTCTGGTGAAACTCTGGAGTACTTTGTGTGGAATCTTTAAGCCTAAATTGTGTCACTTCTCAAGGTTGAGGGCACTTCAGGTCTCGATGTCTGTCTCTCTCTGCTGGGTGTGTCAGTGCAAGAAGACAGAAAGCAAAACAGGAACAAGGAAAGGGAGAATAAGCACAACATCCCATAACACATGCTGCGTTGTGGGATGTTGTGCTCTCTCTTTCCTTTTCTCTCTCTCCCCATGGCTTCCTAGGACAATGAGATGACATGCTGAAGGTGGGACTGCATCTGGCATCATATTTAAACAGGGCTGCCACATCTCAGGAACACAGGTCGTTGCCAGATTGCAGGCTAATTAAGGAGCTTCTTGGATGACCATCAGTGCCTGTCGGTGGGCAAGGTAGCAGGCTGAGCCTTGCTCTGCCACGCTCCCACTGTGAGGCCCTGAAAAGACGAATGGCCACTGGAACCCCCTTGGGATGTCATAATGCTACATATTTTCCTCCAAAACAAAAGATGTCCCTCACGGGATTCCTGTTTCCCATTTCCCTTTGTCTCCTCCCCTCTTTTCAAACAAGTGTAAATTACCTTGCCATTTGGGTAAGTGTTCGAGTGGCTTGTCCACACAGATTAGCCGATTGTCGCAAAAACAAATAGGCACTAAAATATGTATTTCACAGATGCTAGAAGCCGAATGCAATAATTAGTGGTGATATAATATGCTGTGAAGGTTATTTAATGACTTTGTCCACTAATTCTGAAATAAATAATTATTTTGTATAATTAAGGGAAGGAAATGTGATGAAGTAATTTTATTAGAGATATATTAGAATTACAGGCTCTGCTTCAGGGATAGACCAAAGCTGTTATTATGTCGACAGATATACCCTGTTAACCAGTTAAGTGATAGCATTTCTTTGGCTGCAGTGTGACTTGCCATTAATTGCACTGTAAAAGTTCTGCTTTAGCAAGGAGGGCTCAAACAAGAAGCCTCTCCATTGTTTTTGTATCTGGCATATTGCCTGTTTATGACAGGCAATATACCATAGCAAAGTACGGCTGGTTTGACAGCAAGTGGGAAGCCGGAATTGTTTACTTGACTTCATTTCTTTTCCCCACTTGCTGCCTTTATTTCGTGCCAGTGTGAGAAAAGCGAGGGGAAACAAGATGTGGTTGAAAAATGCAGCTGGCTGCTTGGCTAATAAGATGCCCATCATGCTAGCTAGCACTGCTGATTTGTGTCTTCCTCTAACTCTCTCCATGATTACATTCTAAGAAGCCTCCCCCCTCTTTCTCGCTTCCCCCAGCTGATCCTCGTCTTGTTACGTGGCATTAATGACACTTCAGTCATTGTGGCTTTCAAGCAGAGCCCTTCCACAGCGAACAGAGAGTTGACATTTCCTGACATTTTCCCAACTAATTACAGTACAAATAATTAAGCATGTTCCTCTATGTAACAAATGAAGGCGAAAGCCGTCTGTCAGCCTGGGCCATGATTGATGACACTCCGGGAGACTTTATCTGATGGGTCCTGCCATGAGGTACAGAGGAAGCAAATTTATTAGAACGAACAATGCAAATTTAGAGTCATCTCATCCAGTTATGCGCCAAGGCAATATCCGTGTCAAGGTGAATGTGACAATGAAAGCAAAATATTAGCATTTTGTGGAGCGGGCTGAAGGGGAAATCAGAGCACTGAGATGACAGGCCTAATTATTTCGGCTCACACAGGCCAGGACAGCTGTTTCTGGTGTCCTGAACAAGCCTGTCACAGAGGTAACCAAATAGGGTCTGCGTATGAGCCTCTGTATTCGACACTCCATGGATGTGTCTGCCACTAATGACCAATGCTAATGTTGCTGCCATGTCTCTAAAAATGAAAAAAAAAAAGAGAAAATCTAGAGGTGTCACTATAT
This sequence comes from Pelmatolapia mariae, assembly GCF_036321145.2. NCBI lineage: Eukaryota > Metazoa > Chordata > Actinopteri > Cichliformes > Cichlidae > Pelmatolapia > Pelmatolapia mariae. The sequence goes on along the minus strand of NC_086236.1, from coordinate 46,242,102 downwards.
GATTTTTTTTTCATCAGTCGATATTTTTCTACATAATAATGTGTTTTTAGAATAATGCCTGCCTGTCACATAATTCTGAAACACCCATATTCTCTATATGATAATTTTGACAGTTGTTTGTTTGTTTGCTTGTTTGTTTGCTTTTGTTTTTTCCTGGGTGTTTTTTCTCCAAAAAGGAAGGTAGGTACAGACAAAAAATATTCTGCCAACCAAAAAGAAAAAAAATGAGTTTAGCAAAGCATCTATTTACTTTTAAAAAAAATAATAGTAATATTTTAAAAAATGTGCATGTTACAATGAGCAAGATTTGTTAAAAATTGATGCACACGATGCATAATAATTAATTAAAAACACCCCTGATCAAATGTAGAATGTTATGCAAGCATGTAGTCATCTGCAGATTAAACAACAGTCTAATTGAAGCTTTCTCCAATAAACCAACATGAAAAGATGAAACAAATAGGTGGTAAGGTCAAGTATCAGTGATGTTGAAAAAAAGTACATCTTTAATGGCTAATGTTAAGCTCAAGTACTTCATGGCAACTGCTCTGCTTTCTGCATTAGAGAGCTACTTGTAATATATGAACCAACAATAAACAATGGGCTTAGGCTTTTATGCTACCAAATAGCAATATGTTGTGTGCATACATCTGTGCTTTGGGGAATACAAAGGTTGCCGCCCACACTCATAATGAATCTAGAATTTGTACTCCAGGGCAGCCGCACAATGGCTCTTGAGGGGCAGGAAAATCCGGATGGGTTTGGAAAAAAATCTACACAGGGATCAAAGTTTGCTGCTTAGTGGCTCGCTGGCTGGCTTGGAACAGATGGGCGTCGGAGGCACTATGAGCCCATTGAGATTCAGGATCCAAAGTGGCTTCTGCTGCTCTGTACAAACAGGCAGATGATGCCTTTGTGTCCATGGTTTACCGATATCCATTTAGATTGGTAGGGAGGGATGTGGGCTTTTTTTGGCCTATAACTGCCGAAGTAGAGCAAAAGACAAAACAGCAGTGAAACAGGAGTGCATAAAGAGTGAAGCCTCGTTTAGGGAATTCGCTCACACAAGTTGGTTTAAATACGCCGTTTTCATATTCCTCGGTTGTAAGTACTGTAATTGAGTATATGTATCTTAAATGAAAACAACAGGAGCCCTTTGTACACTTTTCCACAGCTTTGCTCTGTTTTGTTTTGTCTCTGAAAAACTACAATTAGCAACAGCTTTGTAGGCTATACAATGATTTACTGACTCTATGTACATTGTGTTTACAAAATCATTTGGTTTGAGAGGTACAGTAGAAAATTTATAGTTACTTTACACGTGTTTACAGAATATAAACGTGGGATCATTTTTTGCTCGCACCATCTCCTACACAGAATTATTTGGCACATTTTCATTTAGTGCTGATGGAAAACATCCCCTATATAGTGCATCCTTTTCTTAGAATATTTAAAAGGGCAGAGTAGAATGGCATCAGTTTTTGTTTTTTTACGACATTTAACCCCTGGCCTTTAGAAAGATAGTAGCAAGGCTGTGTAGTATTGCATTAAAGCTGACAACAAACACACAAAGAAAAATACTTGCCTGCTAAAAAGGGAAGCAAATATTTATTTGCATTTATTTATTGTTTTATTTACAGTCAAACACTTGTAGTACATTTTACTATTGAAATCTGAACTTAAATTAGGACATATTCAGTCTTGGTAATCTGTGCCACTGGTCTCCAAATATTTCCTGGATCAGTAGCTCCTGATGTAATGCCATTCCATTACTGTTTTAAGTAGAGACAGTGTAGCCTCTTTGGTCCACAGCTGTCAGGTATGAAATGCCATAAAGTTGAAAAGAGTTCAGAAGGATGACTCAGAGCCTGACTTTCTCCTTCCAACATGACAATTAGTTCTTATAACACAGAATGTTGGCATATCCAGCAAAGAAAAAAATAGCAATGTAAAACAGGTTTAACATTTTCTGTTATGGAGACTTGTATGATGTTTCACAGTGCCCCTTGAGACATAGTGCCTTTTGTTCCCGCTGTGCACAGGAGTACTAATTCAGCATGATATATGTTTCTTTTCACTTTTTTATTTCTTTTACAGGCATCATGTTATGTTAGAAGAAATGTTTTGTGCAGTTGGTGGATAATTCAGACCATGGTTTCTGATGTCTGCATGATTTCCTGTTTCTACATGGTTTCTGTAGCAATGACAATTCTTTGCATGTGGAATTTAATCTCCAAAGGACAGCGAATGTGCACTTCTTTGTAAGGATTTGTGAATAATTAGCTCATAGCTTAAAGTTGGATGTCACTATTTGTAGATATAGAGGATAAATACATTATAACATAAACTGTTTATACTATGGGTGTAATTTTTTGTGAATCTGTGACATGAAGGGACAGTATGAAAAAAAAAACCCCAGTAATGCACATAAACTAAATATATTGGCATAACAGGTAGCCAACATGGATAATTAAGGGTACTAATCTAAATGGCAATAAATGTCCCCGTTGAATTCCCATGATACTGATGAATGTGTAGTTTTGCAGCTGGGCAATATTCCTCATACACTCCATCATGTTATGGTTGGTGTAAAAAGAAAAGACAGAAGGGGGTAGACAGTGTGGAAGATGAAGAGAGGGGAAGCAAGAGAGAAAGACAGAAAGAGACAGAGAGTGAGAGAATGCCTCGGGGGCTTGCATTTAACCTGCCCACCAATCCCAATCAATGTCATTACTCCTTTCCACTTCATTTTATCTGCTCTTAGTGACTGTAGTTTCCTAGAAGTGACCATTGTAGGGCGCTCTATGAAACAGTCACAAGGCTAATGGGATGAGATGCAAAGAATTATAAATGCTGACAGTAAATCATATTACATCCCTAATAAGCATTAACTGGATAACTGGGTCAAAGCTGTATTATCTTAATTGATTTTTCTAAAGAAACCTGACAGTGAAATGTCAATGCTTGAATATTTCTTCATGCATCATTAAAACAAGATTGGCTTTTAACTTAAGGGGAGGAGGACGGTATCCTTTGGGCTGAATTGATTCTTGCTCAGGGCTGCCTTGCACAAGTAAGTGTATTACATAAAAATCTATACAGGATATTAAAACAACACCCATTCTGCAAGACAGTTACAATTAAAAGCTGACACCCATCCATGCTTTTGTGTCTGCCACTACTGTCTGCCAACAAATACACTTCAGCCATGTGATTTGCTGCAATCAATGGGGGGACGGAATAAATGCCTAGAAAGCTTATGTTAGCTCGGTAATAGAACCGCTGCTCCCCGAAAAACAGCAGTCAAGTTTTCCTGTCGTTAGGAACTTATATGCTAATCATTTTAATGATTCTGTCCTCTGACAGACATCAACCTGAAGTGAAAAACAAATAAATTGGTCTGTTTGACATGAGATGACAATTGAACATAAACTTGGGGCCGTAACAGATTGCAGTGGGACTTTTGTGTAAAATGACACATGCAAGTAAAATGTATATACACACACAAGAAACATTTTAAAGTACTTTACTGCAGCTTTCAGTCAATTAGAAGAAAGAAAAAGCTCAGGCTTCTCTGTTTACCATCACCATTTACAGTCAATGTTTGAACATAATGACAGCATTCAAAAGATTTTAGTAACATGATATAAGCCTAATACTAGACATCCACTGAGCTGGTAGCTTTGCTATTCACTATATTCTGTCAAACATCTAAAACGCGTTGTCCATATGAACCGACTTGTGATCTGAGGATTAAAACAGAATTGTGTGGTTGTTCGTACTGCAATAATTCATGATCAAAGCTCTGCTGATGGCATGTGAAATCACTCACCGGATCACCGACTTGCATCTCAAGCAAATTTCAGTTGAATATCTATGAAATGACTTGCGGGGTGTTTTACATATAAAGTTGCATGTTTGTGGGATGAGACCTATTCTGAGGGTAAGCAGAGCTGTCTAAGATGTTAGGGTCTGAGAGTGTGGAGCAGAGTGGACTAGGTCAGTTGGCACGACCGCAGAGCAAATGCTGGGAATAAATCAGTCTCACTGACATGGCGCCTCTCATCAAGTGACATCCCGCGGTGTCCCCATCAGTTACAAACTAATAAAGATGTATGGGAGGAAAACAGAAGTGATCACAGCAGATGCCAAGGTGAAATGCATCTAGTGTCTGGAGCGATATGTCAGGTCTGAGAAGTCCATCAGGAATCATTATCAATGTCAGTGTTTTTTTAAAATATGGCCTGTTACAACATAGAAGCATCTTTTATAGATATGCTGTAATAGACGTTTATTACAATATAGACATGGACATCTTTACTTGCAAATGTTTACATGATGTAAATAATAAATACTGTTACTTAATAGTTAATAAATATTGTGTAAATATTGCCTAATCAGGTGCTTCTTTAATAAAATTGAAAGCATGCGTCACTGTAACTGTCAGCACAGGGCTTTAATGTGGGGCACTACTTTGTGAGAACAACAACAGTTTCAATGTTCAGAAATTTCAGACAGAAGTTTGTCCTTATTTATGATGTAATTTTACATATTATTTTGCAAATCAAGCGAATGTCAATGATTAAAAAAAGGTATTTGATCAAATTTTTATTTTTTGGTCAAAGTGTAAACACTGATCTGTACCTGCAGTAGTGTTGCAGCTTCCTGATTTAACACTCATACCAGACTTTTAAAATGAGCCCAAAAATGCTTTGCATTAAGTGAAAAATTTGAATTTTCAGCAATAATAAGAAAATATGTATTTATTATGCGCATGTATATGATATATAACCTTTCTTTACTCATGTATGTGTGTGACCAAAATTAATACATTTTAATGCATTTAACATAATACATTTTCTCTTTGATAGTTGTATGTGAAAATGTGAATGTGAGTGTATAAGAGACAGATAGGAGGAGCTATGTGGGTATGTGGAACAATGTAATATTCATGATGGTCCTGGTAGAAGACGTCTAGTCTCTGAGCTCCAGGAAAAACACCACACATTCACACATACACACTCCAAGCAGCACAGTCCGGTGGCGCTCACCTGACATCTGCATATGCCGTTCAGAGGGGTGATGTGTGTCTGCATCAGTGATTTCTAAACACTTTGGGGTCAACAAATTATTAATATTTAGTATTAGCACTGATGACAATGTGGCATCCTCCTGAGAGCCGGGCAAAATGTTGAGTGGGGGCCATTCTCTTGACGTCAACTGTGTTTGGCAGATGGTGCTGTCAGTTTAGGTCTTCGTTTATTCTTCCATGCATATGGCAGCATCTCCCCTTCGTTAAAAAAAAAAAAAAAAGCAAGCACAGCAAGCTCATGTATTATCTATGGGGCCAAAAAGCATGCAAACATAAGCAGGGATGTATCAGAGGAGCTTTAACTTCTGTAAACAACCAGCAGCGGTTGTTGTAAATGTGATTTTACTGACAGAAATAGTAGAAACATATGGCCTGAGACAGGAAAAGGAGTTGATACCTGGATGGGCTGTGGTTCCGCCAGGGCCCAGAGCACTATGTTTGTGACTGGATGTCATCTGACAGGGAGAGGGTTTGTTTTTTTTTTTGTTTTTTCAAATACCCGACAAACAGAAATGCTGTTCTGTTTTATCATGCTCTCCCTTGTTATAAGGACCGTCAATTTATTTTCAGAAAGTATTTAAATGGCACTGATTTGCATTTGTCTTTATATTAGTGTGCATAATTATCACTGGGATATCAGTTAGTGGCTGAGGTAGTAATAATTCACTGTATAAAAATTTATTTAGAAAAATAAAAGTTACAAATAAATGTTTTGCACTCAAAGTGGTTCATAATATAATTACGATTACATTAGCCAACTTTGGAACAGTCATTGTTTGTAACTGAAAATTCCCTACAGATGCTTCTTTTGGTAGTTTGAGAAATGGTGAAAACGTGACGTGTCTTTATATGAGTAAAATAAGTTTTATTTTTCTGATAAAAAAAACCAGACAGTTACACTTAATATTTCCTTTTTTCCCTATACATGTAAAAACACAGTCACCAGGATCAAATTCACATGTTGCTTTTGCACTAATTCTGCAGCTGTAAGATTCTCAGTAAGACTCCCTATTTATTAATATTTCTTTTAACCTGTCTTGAAGACATTTCAGTATATTAATTGGCTGCTATTGGACCAATAATAACGACGCTTTAAATTATTATTAGCATTATTTCTTGTTATTATTAAGTTAGTTGCTACACTGATGTCATCTTGCTAAATATAAATCTTACTGGTGTTGACTGTGAATTAAGAGGAATATTTTAACTAAAACATAGTAAAGTAAAATAACAAATTCGGCTTATAATGACACACTGTCATAATCTCCTAAACATGAGTATTAGCTTTAAGGTAGACTATGGCATATTTATTGCCAAAACTCATCTTAACATTGAAAACATAAGCATATCCAGTTTTACACAGTTAACAGATAACTGATAAGATAATTCACCCAAAACTCATGTCACTCTTCCTGGCATCCAAACCTGAAAGTGTGTAATTAAACAGAATGTTGTCACACTCAAAATCAGATGAAATTAACTATTAACATCATCTAACAAAACATGTTGCCATTTTTTTTTTATTTCCAGTTGTGAAAATATAGTGTCTTTCTGCAGGATGAAGAAGGAGAGGAAGGAAGAGGAGTGAGAGAGACCCCGGTTAACTTCTGGAGTGTTAAACAGCGAGGGGTCTTACTCCTGCTTTTCTCTGACATGAAGCTGGGTTGGATAGAATCGACACTGGGGTTGAGCCGGAGGATGAGTGGAGATATGAGGGTCCCTGTGGCGACCTGGCAGGTGCTATAGCAACAGAGGGTAGGAAGATAAGAAAGACAGAAAGAGCAAAAGAGAAAGAGAGAGAGACAGACAGAGAAGGAGAGATAGATAGAGAGAGAGGATATCCCGTTAAAAGGAGGGGCTGTGGCACCAGCAGCAAAATCACTTGTGACAGACCCAAACACAGGTCGGCAGCTTTCATGTTGGAGCCTGTGTCTAATCTTTGTGAAAGAAAAGAAGTGAGAGAAGGGAAAGACACTGAGACAGACAGAGAGAGAGATAAGGTGTGAGAAAGCAACAAAGACGGAGACTGTCAATAATTAATCATCAGATTGTTCAATGTTGTGGTTGTTGAGATGACAGCTGTTTTGATTGACAGATTTGGAGCATTTGATCTGCATACCATGGCTCTTGCTGGATGCTCTCCCTCTTTCCTGTTTTTTTCTCTCTCTCTTCACCTCACTCTTTTTATCCTTTAAATCCTCTAGAAGTAGCATAGCATCTATTGCATGGGAGTTATAGCTGCAGGGGGAAAAATGCACCTCCCTGCATTGGAATTTGGCATTTAACGGGTTGTTCTAGATAGCATGTACTTTACAACTCATATAATACACTTATCACTGAAGAAACAGATAGAGGACAGACTAATGTTTTCAAGTGGTGCATGATACGGTATACCGGGAACAATTCATCCAAACATAAATTACGTTTTCTATGAAAATACAGATATAATAATCTAATCCCTGAAGATGAGCAGAGTTAGACAATCACATAAATAGCACAGCTTGAGAACTGCCTGCCGAGTTTCAAGGAATAATGTAGGGTAGACATCTCTATGGTTCGGTAGCGGATAGTACCCTATTTATTCAAAGTTTTAACATTCTTGAAATCAGTTAGTAATTTTGAGTTTAAAATATTCCTGCTACACTCAATACAATACCATTATGCTCAAAATAGCAAGGACAGGATTTGATTAAAATTGGTTCAAATTTAATGAAGGATTCAGTTTAAATTTGGTGTGATATGTCTGTCGGCAACCACTGATTTGCCACATTAGAAAAGTTATTTTCAGTGTGTAGTATCTGCGGGATCGTGGGAGTCCATCATTCAGTGAGACAGTGAGTGTTCCCTGCTAAACAAGGCCTTCATTGACCTAATAACTGGCAGCCTACTCAGTCACCAGCATGTTGAGTAGTATTCATTATTCATGCTCATTAAATTCTGGGCCTCATACAAGCAAAGACTGCCAGCTTGCTGCCAAACTGTGTTGGTTTTGTGATGTGCCCACTTGAGACTTGGGGATTTAAAACCAGGACACCACTTCTGAAAAACTAGCATATAAATACACAGAATGCATTCTGCTTCCAGTTTAATTTGATCACATTTGACAAAATACAAAATTATACTCACCTCCATTCTTTTGCCATGAATAGGATTTTTGAATTAATAAATGTGAGAGAAACAGGCGCATTCTCCCCCGTGAAAAGAGATTTGCAGTCAATTCTTGCTGTTTGAATATGCATGTTCGTAGTGAGCTGATCGTATTTTTTGCCATGCTCCATTCCTCAACATTTATTCTTCAAGGGAATTGAGCTTGTCGAGAAAACCCTTCAATGAAAGGCGTCTTTGAAGTATCTTAAAAACACATTGTTGTATCACGTCCTATTCAGCTATTTTTTTCTCCCGCTGAAAGAACGTCAGCCCTTCCATCTTTCCCCCAACATATTTACGATTTTGGAAAGAAAACAAAGCGCAAACCTGATATCTTAAGGCACAGCATCTCGGGTTAAGTCATTTTTAACATGGTACCGATCTTGAATAGCAACGTTATTTACTTTGTCTATGATCCCGCTACAACTCCGAAATGTTGATTTGTCATGATCTTAACAGACAATCAAACCAAAGGTTAAACATATGCTTAGAAGGAGGTGTGACAAGATGAACCTGAAATGATGCGAAAAAAAAAGGAGGAAAACAGCAACAAGCAAAAGAGGCAATGTTTTACATTAATGCAACATAAAGATCAAAAGCAGCAATGCATTATGAATGCAGTAGCATATAAAAGGGAGGAAGTTTGCATGCAGCTCTCTACCAGTAAAGATATAAAAAGAGGTTATGACAAATAGGAAACAATTATTTATTGGGGCACACATCAGGAAAGTAGTAGCAGCTGTCTGTACCCTTTTCCAGGACTGCACAGCCATCAATATTTGTCTCCCCCATACTCAAATCCCCAAGACAAATACCCACAGTTCCAGCACAGAGAGTGGATTACTGCTTTCCCATATGTTGTCCTGTGCAGACACAGCCGTATCAATCTAAGCCTGGTCAGTTGCTCTTTCATATACTCCTAATGTACTGGAAAGCCTGCCACAGTTGGCTGCCCCTTACTGCTGGTCTTGAACAGATTTCAGTCCCAAGTTCCACAATGGAGAACAATCACGCTTTTCTGTTGGATTGGGGAAAAAGGGGAGGGTGAAAGCTCCTGGTGGCTGATTGTTGTCTGGTAAGGTTATGTTTTAATAGTGAGACACTTCAGCTCTGGCCTTTTTTTTTTTTTTTCTTTTTTTTTTTTTTTGTGCGGGAACTGTGTCAGAAACAAGAGGTCTAAATAAACAGTGAGGCCCACCGGAGCCCTTTCATTCATCATGGCCTCCCCTGACAGCGGCGTGCTGAGGAATCATCTGGAATCATCTTCTATGGGCTCCGGCTAATGTGAGCTCTCGCGCCTAGCCGACCCTGAATGTGAGGCCAGCAATGTGACACGCGCGCGTGCACATGAGTGCACGCACGCACACACACATACATACAAGATGAACTGTGTGGTCTATGAGTACATGCACTGAATATGGGTGAGTGTTGTTCATGTGAGGTTAGACATATAAATAAACACATTATTAAAACATGCACCCAGCACCACAGCTAGCCATCACACACACACACACACATACACACACACTGCAACGGGCATAATGAGCATTATATGAGAATTCTTTGAGGCAGTGTTCTCCATGTTTGTAAAAGATCAGCAGTTATACCTAAATCGTTCTATCTATCATAAGCAGATCCGACATGACAGCCCACGTTTTATGAGTCACAAACCAACAATAGGCTCACTTGTGAGACATGAGCTCAAATATTAGTTTTGAGTCTGTTCTTTGAATTTCTTGGGTTAGTTTGGATTACTACCTCTAATCTAGGAACTAGTATGGTAGGGAATTTCCTGGACTCCATGAGATGGGAGTGTTTCGGAAGAAACAAGACTTCAAAGAGTGTGTGCTCGGCAGAAAGGTAAGGTTGAATGCAAACATGTATTCATTTAACAATATTTATTTTCTTCTCTCCTCAAAGCACTTCTCTGTTCGGATCAAAAGCTTAACCTTTTGACCGTGGAGAATTCGCTGGCTGTGTTTGATTTCTGAAAAAGTAACTTCTTCTTTTTTTTTTCTCAGTCACAGAACTCAATAACTCGTGGAGGGCAAGGATAACTGCCTGAAATGCCACTTGTTTGACGATTTTCTGCGACCAGCAATTAGTCTACTGCATGTTTTTTTCTTATAGCAGATGTAAATAACACCGGCAAACTTTGACTCTTCAAACAGGTGATTGAAAATTGGTCTTCGTGGAGTTTTGAGAAGAGTTAAACCTTGTTCAAATACACAATTGACCCACCCCCGACACAACATAACACCAAACAGGCACGCATCGCAAATCAGTGGAAATGTCTGACATCATCAATGTTTTGTTCAAACTGTATGAATGTTTAAAACGTATAGTGCATAGCTGAACCAACTTTTGAAAGATAATGAGGAGGACATAGTAAAGCTAATACTTTTTCCAAAGCTCCCTTTCTAAAATAAAGAAAACCTTTTCTCTTCTTTGGTCACAAAACTTAATTTACATTTTGGTCCTGTGGCTGGTTGCTGAGGGCAAACCATGAGAGAGCTATGAAATCCTATTTCTGGAAACTGCTACTTTCTTTAAATGGTTGCGTGGTAATTTATTTAATATAATTACCGCATAAGCTCGTAATAACCTAATGACATACTGCACTAATGTTTTATGATCTCTAACAGCTCAGTTCTGCCTTTGAAATAGATGATCTTCTATTGTGCTGTTTTTTAGCCATCTCCACACATATTTTGGGTGGGCGAGATTACAAATCTGGGGGAGGTTCTGAGGAATGCATAAGAAATAATTAAGAAAAGATTTGGTATGCTAAGCTCCTCCAGTTGAGTTAATGGGATGTAGACCAAAAAGCTGAGATGGGGAAACTGCCAAAAAGATATTGAATTTGCTGTTTAAGAGGCATACTGTCAGCTGCCGTTTTCAAGAATTTAAAAAGAGGGGATAAAAAAATAATGTGCTAATGTTGAATTAATTATTTGTTATAACTGCTTGCTGTGCTGCATAAAAACTTTGTTGTTATCACACATACACAATCCTTCTCAGCAGAGATTGGTTTTTTTTATTAATGCTCACTGTTACCCATTAACTACTGTTAATAATGCACTATCTTTCCAATGTTAATAGGATAGCTAAAATTAATGTTTTAATATGGATACATAAGAAAAAAATCTCATTTTCACCAGTCTTAAATGATCAGATTGTTATTTAGGAAGATTGTGATCTTTCTCAAAATCTGTGTAAGTGTGTGTGTGTGCTTCTATAGGGCAAAAACAATGTAAATTCTAATTCTCTATTATATACTGAGAGTTGTCGTGATGTGCTCTGCTTCCAGTAATCTAAGATGTCACAGGCAGGAACAGTTTCACACGTGAGACAGCTGTGATCTGTGTCAGGACACTTTCCCTCCTCAGGCAAGAGGTCATGATGGTTGACTTCATCTCCCTCCCCTGGCTTTCAATCGCTCAAACATAAATCAATACCGTTAATAACTGTTTGAACGGTGTCTAAATGGGATATCTTTGCTTGAAGCAATATTAAAAGAATACCTTGCCCGTTCCCTCACTTAGTCACTCACTGGACAGAGAAAGAAAATACCTGATATGTGTGTTCTGGTGTCGGTGTGTCTTGGCTGTAGTTTTTCCATATTTCTTCATCAGATTTATTTAGGCTGGCTATACTGTATTTAGTGGGTTGTTTGTTTGTTTGTTTTTTAGCAGGATCCAGTATCCCCTTGGTTAAGTTGGAGCATTTTAAAGAAAACAACTTTACCTCACTTCATACGAGGAATAAACAAATATTGTTTTCGTAAGCATCCCTATGTATATAAAGCAGGTAAGGAATGATTCTTCGGTAACATTTCATTGCGCTATAAGATGTGTGGCTCGTACTCTCCACAGAGTACTCTCTATTTAGACTTACCCTTCGAGGCAGAATTCCAATTTAATTCTGATCATAGAAAATAACACTCCGAATGGAGTTCTTGAAGTACCTGTGAAGGTCAGCGCTAACAACTGTGAGAGCAAGGCAGCTTCTCATTCAAATGATCTATTAATTATCTTTCACACAACTGGTAATAACCTACAACATGTTTTGGACATCAGGTATAAGGCACAATAAGTGTTTTAAAAGGTGTTTCTGCAGTCATGTGACCTCTATCTCATCTTGCTTTCATTTATTACATGGTTATGCATCACTGGGCTAAGTGTATTTACTCTGATAGCACTGCCACAATGGAATTATGTGAGCTTGTAAATAGAGTTTGCAGTCAGGTGATCCCGGCTTTTCATTATGAGGTGGAGGGTCCGTGAGAGAGCCGCAAACTGTTTTGCTTTATGATCCATTCTAAAACCCATTGAAATGATGACCATAAAATAATGCCAAAAATAATACCTTACTGCTCAGGTGATGCAGGGTGATCATCAGCACGATTTGTGGGTTAAGTCCGAGCTGGCTATAAGGCAGAATGAGACATGAGGGTAATGTGATGATACAGTTTTATGTGAATATGTAATACATACACATTGACAGCAATGTTTGTAGGATAGTAAAGGAGATTGTGCTCTATAGATTCTGGTCAGAAAATATTCCTTAGTGTGCACTTGCAATGTACTTACATATTTCTTATCACAATGCTCACTCTGGTACTTTCCCACATTCTAATTTCAATTCCATGTTGTTTGAAGCTAAAAGTGCATAAGTACTATATGAAAACACGACAGCAGATATTACCATATATCTATGCTAAGTCCATTTGATTTTAAAGAATTTTAGAAAATTAATGAAAATAATAATGGGAACAGAAGACAAAGCCAGAGTGATATTGTCAACTATTGTTGCAGCCACCAAACACCACTAAATAACCTTCACCTGTGTCCCTCCAAAGACCCTCTATATATATTTGTGTGTGTGTGTGTGTGTGTGTGTGTGTGTGTGTGTGTGTGTTCACAAACAAAGAACTGTCAGTATAATTTTCACTGAGGAGAAAAGAATAGGTAATATTTTAATCTATTTTTTTTTCTTAATTTTTCCCCATTTAAGCCTATTGTGTTTTGCGGTAAAACTGAGCAATGGTGAAACTATGGAAACAAATAATCTGTTTTGCTTCAATGGAAAGTATGTATCATGGTGGGAGACAAAGCCAGGGATAAACATTCAGGGAACCCTAAACAATGGACCCTTAGCAGGCATGTGTCCAAAACTCTGCTGCTCTTTCAGCACACTGCCATCTATCCCTGTCCCTGTGTGGCTCTGTAAAATTGCATTCCGTTTCCTCAAAAAACAGCCCCTAACTGGAGTCTGCCGTACCTTAATGTGTAACAGAAAATGTCATGCTGACAGACATCCAAAGCACATGCATAGCTGTTCTCCAATTATTATCATTTTTAGCCTTGCAAAATGTGAACATTTCCATGTCTAAGACTTAAGAAATTTAATACAATTTGAGAAATGTTAGACAACTTTCAGTTTTTATTTCTAGTATGGACTGATGGCTTGAGCCTACATTTAGTTGTTTTTGCTGTAACGACAGGAAAAGATGAACGTGTGATCACGTTAATCCTATGATGCTCCCATTTACAGAACATGAGGTGTGTCTCAGTCTTATGATGAAGATAAAAACATGGTGTTCATGATGTTCTTCACAGGTACGAGCTGAAATCTGAAGGAAGACTTTGGACAGACACTTTCTATACCACTATTGAGTGCCGTCATCAAAACACCAAATTAGGAAATATCGTTTAGAAGAATGGTGTTCATCCTACCATTTAAGATCTGGGGACTTCTGCAATCAATACTATGTAGATAAAGAGGCACAGCCATCTACACTCGCCATGATCGAAGTGGGGAGGCTTGAAAAATAAGCAGCTGTGTTTCCCAAATACCCTTAACTGGATTTGAGAGTCTGGGATGGCCCTCCTCCAGAAGAAAAAAAAAGAAAAGAAAAAAGAAAAAAAGGCTCAAGCACATCTATCAATTTGCAAACAGACTTAAAAGTGTCAACAGTGGCACACAAGCCATAAGAAATGTTCTGCTTATCCTACACCAATGCACTCCTTCATGTGATGTAATTTCATTCTCTACAAGATTCTCTCTTTTACCCCCTCTTCTTCTGTCACTATTGCACAGAGGGGAACAGAGAGAAAGCCAATTCCAACAGTGACAGAAAACTGCCCACTCTTCCCCCATAAAATTAGAAAAGCTGTTCGTGGTTTTTTTATCTTTCAGATTTCTTGGGTTTTATGGCTAAATACTAAAGCACTGGAGGCTGGTCATGCTTTAAGCTACTAGAAAAAGTTAAGCTTCAGCGTTGGGCAGCAGAGATATGGGCTATAAGCTGACAAGTAATTAAACCGGCATATCTGTAACAACTGTCATCTCTTATTTCTCCACAGCCTGGACGTAAACCAAAGGCAAGAAAGCCGAAAAGGATGGAGTTAAAAAAAAAAAAAAAAAAGCGGGGGGGGGGGGGGGGGGGGGGGGAGTGAGAGAGTGAGAGAGAGACTCTTTACATTGCTGGGCAACTGGTATATCTCCTGCCGAACAGTTTAGCAGACTTGGGCATTTAGGGGATTGTGGAGGAGATCAAAAGGGTCAGGGATCCTTTTACCAATTAACAGCAGGGAGACGGACATCAAATAAGGTGTAAATTTCAGCTCTGCACTTTTCAGTGAGCCAAGCATGAAATGCATTCTAATGCTCTTTTTGAGTTTAGAGACGGCTTTTGAACCACCAATGATGTCACTGTGGCTTTCCCAAAGACGGGTTTAATCGCCTCTCAGAATGGTGTGTAGCCATCTTGTCCAGTGTGTAGATGTCAAAGGGAATGTCGAGTCAGTTATTGATAACGGCGGGACAATGTGTCTCTAGATTTACAAAACTGGAGAGGAGACAATAAGCTTGCTGTGGCAGAGCTTTGACCTCTTGGCTTGTGTAGCAGTATTAAGTGTTATTGATAAATCTGCAAGCTTTGTAAATGAGTGTTTACCTGCGCGATTTAGGTGGGTCAATTGAAATGTATGGTTTAGCAGCGACGGCTGTTGCTGGAGTTTCATACTGCACATTAGTGCATTAGGTATACACATTCCCAGATGCCAAATGTTTCAAATGCATGATTGGTTCCATTATGTTTGCTTAGACTGGACCAGTATACGACATCATAGTTCAACTTTTTCAGTGCTGGAGCAAGCAGGCCTCTGCAGCACTCAGTTATTGCAGCTATGTTAAAACCTTTGGTTTTAAAGCATGTATTTGTAAGACTGCTCCTTGATTAACATTGTGCAACACCTTACCTTACAGCAATCACTGATGCTACAAGTAGCTACTTGAATTCTGTTGGTGACTAATAGCTTGATAGTCTGCAATTTGCTCATCAGCCAGTAATTCAATCATTGCATTTTTCTGGGGTGACACTCTTCCAGCAAGCTCAGTTTTTTAGAGGTGAATACATGAAGTGTTCGGCTCGAAAAAAAGAAATTCGATTAGTGGGTCAAATTTAACCATTTATGGTTCATCTATACTAGACGGTCTTATTATAAAAGCCAAAAAATGGAAAGGGCCTCAGTGTTGCATTCAGTGGATTCTTACCTACAGCCCACCAGACACAGTTTATGTCCTTTAAAAGAAAATTGTAATTGCTATGGTTATCAACTAATTGCTAAAACATGTTAACAGTATTGGCCTGCACTGGTCTGCAGTCACCAAAACACAGTGATACTTCTGTGTTATTTAGTTCAGAAGTAAGAGGTGTTTTGTTGTCTGTTGTTTTGTTGAGATTTAATGGCACTCAAAGCTGTTTTCAGTCTAAATAAGCTTAAATATTCTTGTAAAACATGCTGTTACTTAATGTGCCACAAAACCTGAGATAGCCAATCTGGCTGGCTGTATTTTAAGAACCAAGGATTTGTATCCATGGGAGCCAACTATCAAAGGAAAAAAGGCATTTATACAATCAGTGCATCTTCTGCCAGTGTGAACATTTCACTCCTGCATATAATTACACACATTTCCTTTTTCAAACAATAGCCTAAGTTATCATCATTATAATCTGGTCATACTCTGCTCACTCCTTCATTATGCATACACTGGTAGAAGTAAGTAGAATAATTGTTGGTAATTTAATTGAGTAATCTTAACTCACTCCATTGTGCTAAAGCCCGAGTGAGAGAAATAAAAAATGAAAGATCCTCAACGTTTTTTTTTCACCCTGCTCATTATGCGTATTTTAAAACAATTTGCAATTCAAGGCCACACAAAGTGCTGGTGAGATGGAGACGAGGTAGGTGCTTGGGCTTCAAAGGATGCTGCAAGAGAATGACCCCGTACTCCACTTCTAGGGTCATCACCCCTGATGAGAGTGAGGAAGATGCAATTAAAAGAATTTAAAAACAATGTGTAACCAGACATTGTGGTGCTTATTATCCCAAGGTACCTTGCAAAATCAGTGACCCAAACTGAGGCTCTCATCAATTAAAATATCAGGGTAACCCTTTCACAGTAGTGTATTACACTGTAAAATGTAATATTGTGTTTAATTAAAAATATTAAATAGGCTGAACTCAATTTTTATCAATTTGTTATTAGAACTCAATTTAAATAAGTTACCAGTACTTTTTATGCAAAAATGCTGATAAACTCGATTAATTTGAGTTGTCCTAATTTAGAAAAACTAAGTAAGCTGGAAGTTTTGCTTCTCAGGGCGGAAGGATGAAAGATGTGTTTTGAAAATGCCACGTGACTGCCGTTCTCCTCCCTCCCGGATCAGTCCGCATGTTCATGGCGCCAGCATTTGTTATGGAATATATTGAGCAAACCTGGAGATATTATTGTTGTCATTGCTGTGGATCTTTACTGACTTGGTGAGTAAATGTTTACTCTTATTCAAACTGATTTTGTGGCTTCTCTTAGTTTAGCACCAGGTTTATAATCTTGCTAGCTAGTTAGTGTTAGCCTAGCGTTGCTGCTGCCGCTGGGCTCATGTTACTTAAAAATTAACACCACAGCCTTAAAAACCTTACATAAAACTACGTCGGTGAATTTTTTTGTTGATTGTTTGAAATAAATAAGTGAGATAAGAGCCCAGACAAAATTCTTTGGGAGGTGCAGCCGTTAGGGGTGGGGTGGGTGTGGGTGTGGGGGGTGGATAACGGAGCTCTCCGAAAACGTGGAAGCACTTTTGCAAATATGTGATATTTTGATAAATTAAGTAGATATTTGAGCATTATACAGCTACATTCTCGCCTGAAAATATCTTAAAAGGTTATTTTGTGACCCAGAAAGGGTCTGGTGAAAAAGAGGATCGCATTTGTCGGCCACGGTTGTCGGAGCCTGTGCGTACTTGTAAGCGCGGCAATGGCGGAGGAGCACTGCTGAAAAACGTATTACTTTTTCTGGGTCACAAAATAAACTTTTAAGATATTTTCAGGCAAGAATGTAGCTGTGTGAATTTCAAATATCTGCTCGATTTATCAAGACATCACATATTTGCAAAAATGCTCCGACGTTTTCGGAGACGTCTATTTTTTCATGCTTTGTGGCAGCTTTAGAACATCTGTGGCATCTATTAATGTCAAATCTAGCCTTTATTTAACAACATAAGCGAACTCTATGTTACAGTGATTGCACAGCCATTAAGGATCAAATCAGTTTCTGAAATATGTTCTGTTTTTTCTCCCTCTGCTTGCTTCTTACTGTCTTTGAGGCTCGGGACCAGCACTCCTGTTGTTGGACAGAAAGACATCAACTCAGTGGTAAGTATTTTGGTTTTCCAATATATTAGCAACTGTCAGTGACATTTATATTAATCAGGCTGAACTTTAATCATACTTTAGATCAGCCTGTCTTACTTATTGTTTTGTTTGTGCTTTGGTTTGGGGAAGTTGTTTCTTTACTGATCTTTTCCTGTCTTCTGTTATTAGACTTGAGATATGACTGCACTGTGCTGTTGCTGTGACTCCAGTTAATTCTGCAAGACATGCTGTGTAAGTAAACAAACAACAACAGTTTGGTCTGCACTTCTTGAAAGATCACATCCCCCAAACTTAGTTTAGAGGGTCTACACTGTATATAGTGAAGTCTGCAAGTTTTCTAACAGCAAAATTTGTTTTGTGCCCAAAATCATTTTGCACATCATTAGAATGAAAGTTATTGCCCATGTTTGCATAGACCTTTTTAAAATGATGCTTTCATGACAATATTGTGTGTTGTGTGGTGGTCACGGCTATCCAGACTGACAATTTGGGACATTGAATGTCACCTCTCCGGCGGGGAGGGAGCCTGAGATTGTCTAAATTGGAGTCTGTTTTATACCAAATGCAGAAAAAATGTTTTAAGAAAGCAATTAAGTTCATGTTCCAAAAAATATGATTGTTTGCTTGCAGGACACCAGGAGAGATGAGTCCCCCGTCACAGATGGTGTGGTCAGTGAAGATGGTCGCCTGCAGGTTCAAGCTCATTGCATCTCCAACCCACATCCACTGCCACTGTACTTAAGGGAAGTTAAAGACTTTCTTCTGCACTTACATTTGGATCACCTCGATCCATGATAGTCATTCAGGCAGTAATACCTGGACTGGAAACAAGCCATCCTTAAAATATTACAACATTCCAGCTCCTGTGTTGGAATGAAAAACGAATGTGTTGTTTAAATTAGAGACTGCACTTGTGACAGAACAATAAATATTTTATGTTGATTATATAAATAGTGTAAGTACAAAACAAACTTGTGGTAGGCCTAAACTTATAGACTTTGTTTCGTTGTAAGATTATAACAGTGATGGCAATATCATTTTTATTCAGCAGAACAGTGTCCAGTATGTTGGCTGTTGTACTTTGTTGTGTTTGAAAATAAAAGTTGTGCTCATTTTAACATCATTACAAAAGTGTTGTTAATTATTTTTAATGATATTCATGGTACCACAAATTGTTTTTTCATTTAGTTGAACTTGAAATGTTTGTCAGTAGGTAAACAATTAGTATTGTCAGAAAGTCAGAAATATCAAGTTATTCTTAATACTGCAGACTTGCAATGTATAAGTTGTCCTAACAGTCATCCTAAGTAAGCTTTACTTAGTTTTTTTGAGGCAACGAGTTTCCATAATTTTTTTGAGTTCTGGGAACTAACACGGCTGTGTACATTTTGAGTAGGGTGTACTCAAAATGAGTAAGTTGCCCTAACTTGGTCATCTTACGTAAACTTGATCCAATTTTTTTGAGTTCTGGGAACAAATGAGCTTGTACAGAGTACTCAAAATAAATACGTTGTCCTAACTTAGTCATTTTTAGCTAAGCTTTACTCAATTTTTTTGAGGCAACGAGTTTCCATAATTTTTTTGAGTTCTGGGAACTAATTAGATTTTACAGTGTATTGTATTGTAATATTTTGTAAATTTTCTTTTGTGTTCACTATAAATTTTAGAAGTCATTAAAACCATTTTCTTGCCTTCATCATCAAACATACACTATATCGCTCTGCGCATTATGATTGCATTGCTGGAAACCTAAAAAGGAATTTTGACATATTAGTTCATACACATTAAACTGATTAGGTCAACTTTCCCCAAAAAAAGCACACATGGAGATACAAGATTTTTCATTTTTAATTTTGCATTAGACTTCCAAAGAATTAACAATTTAAATGATTTTGTCTCAGTAAGAGGCCATATGTGCATTTGCTCTTAGAATTCATGACAATCACTCGTAGTATTAATAACCAGTTGCTATCAAATTACAGTTTGCTGCAAAACCCATTATTTCTGTCCTCATATTAAATGTGATATCTGTCTGTACAACTCATGTCAGAGTCACTTTGGCGGAACAGTGATGTATTTATTTTTAGGGGATGTGAGCTTTCTCTCTCTCGCTCCCTTACTGTGTCTGTCATCCTTGCTCTCTCTCATAAAGTTATTGCTGAAACAAATGCAATCAAAATGTCATTGCAGGAATGAAAAGGAGCTGTTTAAAAATGCATCAGGAACCCGCCACAGAGGGTTCATTAATTCTGCTCAGGCTGTGTTGCGCAGTCGTGCTGAAAGCACTACTCTGAGACCCTATCCTCCGACACTCCCTTATCTTTATGGTGTAATTTCCCATTTAGCAAGTTAGCACCTAGGGAGAGCACAGTGTTGCTGGTCTAATTGGGCAAATGAGAACACAATACCAAACAAGCTCACTTACGTACTTTGTTTACAGATCCATTTGAACCCATGTGACAAAGCGGAATTACTAAGGACCCCATACAAGAGCCTTATCTTAAACTTTTATTTCACTACACAAATAGTTTGACAATGCATTGCAAATGAACATCTTTACACTTACAGAAATTATCAAAATCCTTCCCCTTAAAATGTTTAATTTTTTAAAATTCATTGGTGTAGTATGACCATATTTTGTCAAGCCCATCAGGAAAGATCGATGGACAGTTCAGGATAGTTTGAAGAAACTATTCATAAAAGTAAATGAGCAGATTTGTTGCCATCCACATTTTCTTATTCACAGTATCAACTTCTCATCTCTAAAGTGATAGAAAAGGAATTAGCATACACACCATCAATAACTGAAGTCGGCAGTGTCACTTCATGTGATGGATAACAAAGGACTGGTGGCATGCTTCTGCAGATACTCAATTCAGACTGCCTTTGTGCCTACAGGCTACATTTGAATAAGCGAGATTAGCACAAACATGCATACATACTTGTGTATGTATTTTACATGAAGAAACGTACACCAGAAGACACAAAAAAACACACACAAACTACAGTAATTTGGAAAAGCCTCGAGTACTCACCGCTTTCTTTGTTTTTGCTTCCAAGGAGCCGGAGTGTTTTGTCTTTTTTCTTTTTGTTCAATAGCTCTCCTCGTCAACATGTATGAAGGACATCAGGAAAGAGATATAACAGTGTGTGTCTAAAGCCATTTGTTAAACACGATGGAGGCTCTGTCATGGTTTAGGGCTGCATTTCACCCAGTAATGTTGGGGGGGGGGACTCAAGACTTTTGCAAAGTACCGAAACTCAAACACACAAGCAATGCAGTCCCTATAAACCCAGGAGCTATAATAAAACTATACTGCAATTGTAAAAAATCATTCCTAAAGTTGCACAAGAAAACAAGAACACACAGACAGCTGGATAATATGGTACTGTAGCGCTATTAGATTGGATTGCTGGTGGGTAAATTAGGCACACCTTTGTCACAAAGAGCTGATTCAGGCTGATTCAGATTCTGACAATGGCACAAGCAATCCCCCATGTCATAATTTCCTGCCGAGGCATCTGTACTGCATGTTTTTGCAATCAAGTCGAAAGTATGTGTTTACTTTTGCATACCTTTTCATGTGCACATGTGCACAGTTACTTATGTCTGAGCCTCCATCTGAATGAACATCATAGACTGGACATTTTGAACGGGTACATTTGTCTGATAAAGACATGTAGAGGAAGAGAAGAACAGACAAAACCTACTAGTGATCATACCCACACAATTTTTAGCAGCTGACTTATGGCCTGGCCCCTACCTGATGCCTCGACCAATCGGTCAGTCACAGCCTTTGCACGGACAACTGAGAGCAAATCCATACAAGCTCACACAATCTACCATCCCTACCCTTTCACCATGCTGTGGTTCCATGGCTTTCAATCTATGGTAAGTGTAAAACACATTCATGTTGGCAAAGAGTGAGAATGAAGCTATGACAGCTATACTTTGTATGTACGCACATATTTCACAAATAATTTCTATGCTATTTTCTATGACATATTTTTAATATGTTTTGTGATATATGTATTAAACCTTGCTTGTTTTAAACAGTGCATCAAAGTAACTATTTTTAACATGCATTTTCTAAATCTTTTACTAATACGTACAAAGGAGAAATCTCTTCTAAACTAAATCAAATCTAAATTCAAGTCTCATTATTTACAATTTTTAAAAGGTGATTGTAAAATTGAAAGAAAAAAATCTTATTCTTCAAATGATTTTGTTGTGGTGAATTTTAAATAAATCTGTCACTTTAATTACTGTAACATAATAGAGAATGGTGCTTTTTTTTTAAAAAAACATTTTTTTTTATCTAATGAAGAAGAATACATTTCAAATTAGTTGCCAATGGCAAGGTCAAACTGAAACTTATTTGCCTTGATTTTTGGATGCTATTAATTTTCATCACACATGTTTTAAACCATATCACATCAGATAAATGGAGGAAAGGTGTAACAAAAGCACTGTTGCATTACTACTACATAGTTTTTGCTTTATTTGTCTTTTTATCTGCAGTGTAGAAGTTGTTGATGCCTTGCCCTCTGTTTGCTACATGTTGTTTTTCTATCAAACTCAGTTAAAGAGGCCAGAATCAACTTACCTGAATAATTAAAAACGTTCTTTGGAAAAAAATGTTTTGACTCCATTGTTTGGAATTCATTTTAACATAGATAATTTTGTTTTGTGCATTATTTATACTGTGGTATTTCTATCAGATGAAAAGAAGCTTTAACCGATCAGTGGCATGCAAGTAATATACAACTTTGCTCTCGCATTGATAGAATGTACTTACATGCACATGCAGCAGCACACTCTCACAGTTCACAAGTGTCTGTATTGTGGTAGCTCCTATTTTCTCTATCAGACTTTTCAGGAAACAAATGTGGCCTTTAGCGAACACAAGCAAAGCCCAGCTGTGGCTGGAAGATACTATCAACTCTGTGTCTCCTTTTTTCACTTGAACGAGAGTGATAGAAATGAGAAACTGCAGTATGTATTAGTGCATAAAAAATGTGGCAAGCTCTTTCTGTGGTTGGTGTCAGTAACGCACAAGTCAAAAGCTATGCGTGCTAGATGTTATCGCTGAAAGCAGGCAGTGTTAAGTGGAAGAAAATTATGGCTTCTATTGTTTGGAGACTTGCTGAGGTTTATGTCAGATATGCAACAGTCAAATGCTGCTGATCACATGCTAGACGTGAAGAACATAAAAGGCATGCTTACAAAAAAAAAAAAAAACATTTGGGGAAGTGATGAAAAGGATACCAGCAAGTGTTTAGATGAGACAACAACATATATTCAAATTCAACCATGTTCAGAAGATAGTTCATACAAATGTAATTGTAAGGAGTAAAGTTTATTTATAATGAAAAGATGTTCAAACTTTGTGATTCAAATGTGTTCTGATTCTAACTCAAGACGACTGTTGATCTATTTAAGGGTCGAAAAGCTGTTTCTTCAAATGACACACTTTCAAGAAGGAGAAGAAAACACCCAATATCAAAAGAGGAAAACGCAAAACTGAGACAAAATTCAAACAAATTTATTTCAGCTATGGCATGTTGAAAATAAACACTGACATGTTAAATTATTAAAAGCTCTTGCATATTCAGAATGATAATTCAGAGAGTAGCACGGTGTGAATTGCAATAACAAAATGTGCGTAAAGTGAATTATGTATAATAAAATTTGTTTTTGTATAACAAATGAACAACATTTCTCTATTTCTGTCCCGCCATCAGATTCAATTAGTGAGAGAAAATCATCTTCACAAGTTTTGTTTCTGGTAAGCATTGTTTTGTTTTTTACTTTGTTCTTTGAGCTCTATGAAGAGATCAGTCACACATATTTACATGACAAGTCTCTCTGTGTACTGCTTTGAGATGGGTTTGCTACAGCACTGTACTGTTGTAGCAAACTGGGTGCATGTATTCCACCATAGTTTTCTGCATGTCTGTATATGCAGTTTACTGTAGCATACTTTTAGCTGTTTCTCAGATAATGAATTAAATTATTTAGAACCTCAATAATCAAAATTTGAAAGTGTGACTGACTGCACATATCTGCTTATTATATAGTTGGATTAATATTACAAGGACCTCAGTTATCTGTACAAAGCAGAATAATGCAGAGTGTAGCTTAAGTAGTATATGCAACTTAGACGCGTTACTTTAAATGTAATCATATAATTATAAACAAAAAATACACTTTGTCATCTACATATATTGCAAACTTGGAAGTGCTCACACACATGGTCCCCAGGGTTATGTGTAAACCACACACAGGTCTACATTTGCAGGTTGTTATTTTTGTGAGTACCATTGCAAAAATAACAGCCCACTGTGAACACTTGTCTTCCCCAGCCATTTCCAACTGTTAACCTAATCTTTATGATTATTGCAATGGCTTTAGCAGCAGGCCATTTCTGTCAGCAGACAGCAGTTCTCACTGTAGGGGATACTCCACACACGTGCACTAAGCCTTCAATCAGTGGGAAGACAGACAATCGGAGTTTTCCATATTTTGCATGGCGTTTTTGTATCATTAGATTATTTTGAGTGGACAGACAGAAAAGACAGGTGAAAGAGTGAGGAACAACAGGAGAGGAGATTACCCATGACAGGTTATGATGAGCTTGCTTAGAAATAACATATATTATGTAGTAACAACAATAAAAACCTGCGATTTGGATAGTATGGTGGTTTAGAGGTCAGCACTCTTGCCTCTCAAGATACCTGGTTCGAAACCTCACTAGGGCCTTTCTGTGTGGAGTTTCACTTTGTACCTGCCTGAGTACTCTGGGTTGCGCCAACAGTTCAAAGAGATGTGAATTAAGCTAATTGGTGACTATAATTTTGCCATGAATGAGATGTAGATGAAGTGTTTAAAATGTATGAAACAAAGTACTGTTTGAACATCTGTTGCAGTCTAAAGACATTCAAATTTTACATTAACTTTCTATATATATGTTTTTTATTTGTTTTCCATGTTTGTTAACCATAGAATGAATTTTACCATTTACCATTTACAGAAACACTCATAAACGTCTAAAAAAACAATGTACTAGCAGAAAATTCTTCTTGTTCTTCCTTTTTTTTGTTCAACAGATTTTTTGTTTATTTTTTAAATATATTTGACTCATCATGCACTGAGTAGATAAAAAATAATAATTTCTTATGAAAAACAAGTTTTTGAGCATTTAAACCACCCATGTTTCAGTAGAAACAATGAACGAATAGTAAATCTGCATGGTTACATGAAACACTTATCTCAGCACTCAAAGCAAAATTTCTCTAGTTCCCACACATCAGTAAAAGCAATAATGTAACCATCTGAGAAATGTTTGTTCTTACTAATTATGTTCGGCAGTGGGTCTAACTCTCTGTTTGCTTATCTCTGTGATTACCACATGAGGTGTCACACTAAAAGAATTTCAGCCCAAGGCCAATGACCTGTGAGGCCCTTAAAGTACCAGGCAGCACTGCAGGAAATCACTGAAGATGGTTCCTGCAGAATTTAGTGAGATAATACGCCCCCTCCCACTGAATATCCCTCACAACAAACATCAGACGTGGGCTAAAACTAAAAGATGGCTGATAAGGTTATTAGCAGTTCACACTTGGAACAAAGGTTGACACACACAGCTAAGATCAATAGCAGATGTTAGCAGGTAGTCTTAAATAGTTTTATGGTACAAATACCCCCTGTCAGGATGGACTAATGCAAAACAAATTTTCTTTATAGCACAAATACAAGTGTTTGTGTGAATGAGCTTGAGCTCCTGCTGGGAAATTTAGCAACCTTAATGCAACTCCAATAAATTTATGAAAAGGGGAAATGAAGTTGTTAGACTGGCAACTAAATACCCTTGTGTTTGCATATACCTTTGCACACTGTAATGTTTTCTGCTCATCATCACAGTGTCTTCACAGTGACAGCACTCAGTCAGGCATCAGCTTGCATTAACCAAAGTTTAACGTCATTCAAGAGCGCAAGATGACCTACTGAGAACATACACGGGTAAATCTGTAGCAATACAGCGCTTATTACTGTTCCCCCTCAGGCAAATACCTTTTGCTTAAGCCCCACGCAGGGGAACATTTTGTTTTATTACCTTGCAAGATAAGTCGTGAGTGAGGACAGGGGGAGGGCTGCTAAAAGAGAGAGTGAGCAAAAAAGAGAGGGGTGGGGGCTCTTAAGTATCTGGGGAATTAAAATATTCCAGCTCATCATATCAGTGTCTTAGTTCTTGGTTTTCATGTGGGGTGCACGTAATTATTACAGCATTTTAAAATTGAGCCAAGAAGAAAGATGAGTTCAAGTGCAAATTAATTTCAGATTACCACAACAAAGACAATCAATTTTCAATGAGGACGCCAGCAAAATGCTCTCGAAAGGGCCCGAGGTCTCCTACATACACACACATACGCACCCACACATAGAAAAGGACTAAACTAATAGCTCAAACAATTTGTGAAAAAAGCCCTGCTTAAATTACACTTAAGATCTAAAGCAGCGTACATGCTTACCTGGTACAGTCTTTAACTCTCTTTTTCCTCTGCCTTTCTCCTCCCCTACCCTCATCTGACACTCCCTCAATAGCCATCCCTCCCTCATTCCACTACCACCACCCAATGTCTCCTCTTTTACAGTTGTCTCACTCATTAGGAGTCCTATCACCAGTGTACCACTAGACCTCATTAAGGCAGCCTGAAAGCACAAGTGTACCTCTGACTTTAAACGTCAAAGTAAAAAAGGAGCAGGTGGTGGGGGAAATTAGGGATGAAGAGTCAGCCTGGCCTGGCTGAGTAACACAAGGTAAAGAGAGGAATTGCCCATCTTAGATCTTTTCATTGGGCTAATTTTCTTGATAAACTCTGAGCCTAACATTTTCAGCAGAGTTTAAAGGAGAGGAGAAAGGTTAGCCATATACAGTGCAAACAATAAAAAGTGGTCTTTGTCCTCATGGTAAAGTCAAATTTTTATTTTTTGCACAGTTTAACCCCTAGTTTAGTATAAGAATGATCAGCTGATTTTATTTATAACTGGATTTAAAGTAACCCTTTCAAAATGGCACTAATTACTCACTGGAGAGGATTAAGAGCTATGAAATTGGCTTCAGAAATAGCATGCAAAAGACTTCACATAAAAACATTTGTTTGTTTCAACTTGTATTGATTACTAATCTCAGGGGCCCAGAAATGTGATACTCAACAGTATTAAATCTATGTACATATACACTTATTCAGCAGTAGGCTAATTTCAAGCAGTTTGTATATCCCGTTTAACTACCAGTTTAATAACAAACTTATTTATTTATTGAAATAGAAAAGTAAACCTACAATATATATATATGCTGGCAAGAGTGCTAACCACTAAGATGAGAACAGTGCACTGTTGGAATGCTACTATGCAAGTAACCCCAGCAGAAGGGCTTACATGAATCTTTGATATCCAGCATCCAGATTGATGGTGATCTAAGAGCACACCACAGCAACCTCCCTAAACAAGGTGCAGTAACCATCACAGTGGTAGACATCCAAGAGAAGGTCTCCAGTATGAAGAGTTGGACAGCATCATACCCTGACATGCCTACATGCCTACTGGCTGAAGAAGCTGACTGCACTCCACAAAGAGCGATATCTATCTATCTATCTATCTATCTATATATATATATATATATATATATATATATATATGTGTGTGTGTGTGTGTGTTTGTGTGTGTGTGTGTATTCATGGGTAACAAAATTAATTGTTTAATTAATAATAACAGACTTGTATATTTGTCAGAAACATAGGTGACTATGGCAACATGGTGCACTATAATGATGCTTTAGTAACAGAATAAGCACTGCAATTTCACTCCAGCCATTAGTTACAATGTTATGATTCGCCAGTTAGTAAAAAATGCAGTGCCAGTAAAACCAGGCACTCACCAGTGGTATAAACTTCACATTTCATGTGATTTACTGGCATTTTTCACAAACTAACAAAATTGCAAAATTGTTCATGAGTTTGGCCTCCTCATTAAGTATAGAAGGAGGAAAAACAGTAACTCACTTCAGACAGGAAACAAGTTTAGAGTTAAGAGCACTCTCACGACTTTGATACAATAATACTTCAGATGGTAGAGATGATTTTGTCTCTTTCAGATCAACTCTTGTGTTTATTTCAACACATAAGATTTAAAATGTTTCCGTTTTTTCATGCCTTATTTTTCATTTTAAGAACAGTCGAAAGCCTGTCTACTTTTTGACATCAGAGTAAAGACATCACAAATACAATTTATCAGATTATTTAGAACACATCCTGGACACTAATAAATTACATTATTATTAATAATCAAGGCCAATTTTATTATTATTGGCTCATTCATAGCTCATTCATTTACCGCCTCAGGCTAGATATCATTTTAAGATAACATCATCAGGATGAGTAACAATTACTGTGACAGGAGCTTGACTTTGAATCAAAGACTGTGTAAATTTAACTGTTTAGTTCTGCCTTTCCAAATACTTCTTTTACGATCCCCTTTGCTTCACCAGCTTTCCTCAACTTACAATACACCCTTGCTGTGAAAAGAGGTTATCCACACTCCTGTCAAGCTGGCTCAAGCCCCACAGTCCTCCAACTATACCCCTTACTTTCCACAATCCCTTCCCCTCTCTGTCTGTCTTTGCTTCCTGCTCTCACTCCACTCCGCACTCATACCTTGACCCCTCACACCTCCTTTCCCTTCCTCTCTCACAACCTCCACCATTCATCCCTCTATCTATCCATCAACGCACCCTGACTAGAAAGGCCTAAGCATTTCTCCCATCCTGCATGCTTTTCCTTAGGGAACCTGTTGTAGAGTTGAGAGCTGAATGGCTCCTAACGCTGAAGGGGAAAAAAAGAAGTCAAGCCTCATTAGATTCTCATTACCTTTGCATACTGAAAGCAGCAGAGATTTTTTTTTTTCTCTATAAAATTGCAGCTTCTGAGCTCCCTGGGAATTGCACTGAACACCCCTCCCCACTTTCACCACCCTCCCCCCATGTCCCAATTCTACTATCAAGCAACACCCCCTCCAATATTCCCTCTTTCCTTCTATCCTCTTCCGCCCTTCCTATATAATGACTATGCGACACAGACTACAGACTGACTTAGTGAAGGGAATTAAAGTTTTATTTCAATTCCAGTTGCACAATAAATCCCATCATTAGAATAGTCTCTTAAAGTTTAACATCTCTTGAGCTGCTCTCCTCCAGAGTCCATTAGATTGTTCCTTTAACAGCAAGTATCAAGTTTTAAAAGTCCATCATGTCTTATTGGAGGCATGTAAAAATATCACATTTTAGATCTGTTTCTCAAACAGTCAGTCTCATCTTCCACCTCCTCCCTCCAATACACTAACAGACACACACAGGCATTATCACATCCCAGGTGATCGAGTCTATGTGTGTGACTATGAATGAATTCATGACCCCTTGATATGAGCAGACTGAGCCCTCTAAACTTCCAGTCAGATTTTTAGCTCTCATACCAAGGCAGAAAAAAAAGACAGACATGATCATGTTTGACACGTCACATCATGATAATAACCTTGAGATTTACTTCAAGTAAACTTAGAGCTTTACTCAAACAATTTACCTTATTTTACTTTAAGTAGCAGCATTGAGTTGGTGACTATGCAGTTAAGACTTACTTATGCAGTTGAGAGTTGGTAATTTTTTTTCTTTACTCCTAATTCTGTTAAGAACAATTTAGAACAATTTAACATTTGACAGTTGTGCTTTGCTGCAACTGGTCAAGAAAAGCATGCAGTTTTCAAATGTAAATAACTGTAAATTTTTATATATATATAAATAACAACATAGGTGGTTCATTTGACTAGAGATTCCTTTAAAAAACTATAATCTAAAATCCAATGAGATGAAAGTTGGATACCCAATCTTGCAGTTGCTTCTCTGTTGCTAAGACATACAGTAAGAAGAGTATGTGAAATTATCAGGACCCACGCAACGTTCAGGTGACAGTTTGCAATGGTTTTGATTTCGATGTCGGGTCAGTCAGCTTTCCAGCTGATTTCCACTCCACACTCATCTCTCCCCTCAGGTCCCAGGATCACTGAAAAGGGGAGCTCATGATTACTAAGTGACAGCAACTGCCCTACTGGCCACCCTGGCGCTGCCCCTTGAGCCTGCTGCACCACCTCTCCACTGCAGCAGAGCCAGAGACCACACCCCTGCCACAGAGTTGTACGGAAACAAATAGGATAAAAAGCCAAGAAAATGAGAGAAAACAGAAAAACAACAGTTGAGTAATTCTTAACTAGGCAGTCAGGCTGATAGTTAGATGGTTAATTTGGTTACGGTTCTTCATGGCATATCACAATAAATTTATCCCCTGACAGTTCAAGACCACCTTTTATTAACCCTCCCATAATCCCTCATGGATTAGTGGTTATAGACAAACATAGAGTTTGGTTACATAGACTGAAGCTTTCTGGCTAACAATCTTTGGCTTAGTATACATATATCATATATGAAACAATATTTTCAGTGCATTTTATTATTTATTATTAATAACATCTTCAGTGTTAAGCACATTCAAGTTGCATTTTTTATTTTTGTGGTAAATATTGTTTTTTTTTCATGAGATGTGATTATATGTCTGCCATAAGTATTTACAAACTCTTGCTTTACTGGATGAGTATTAAACATCCCACACTGCAGTATATTAAAGTATTAAACATTTTTCCTTAAATCATACAAAAGATACCTTATAATATTTTTATTATCTCGTTCTGAAACTACTCTGTCAAAACAACAAACTTGAAATGGGATCTCTGTTCTGTTTGCTGCACTTCTTTGTAAACACCCCCCCAGAATCCTGATCAGTCCCACATGCTAGGGTCACACGGATAGTGCAGTTACTTACAATGTAAGTACGTGAAACACAAATTAAATGTAATTTCTTCAACATGTTCTAATGCAGTGCTTAACAGTACTTAACTTCTCTTCTCTTCGGTTAGTGGATTAAAGAGAAGAAAGTATTCTTCTTCTTTATATATCACAAAACTTTTATGTTTTCTTTTAGTGGATTGTATTTTCTTATTATTCAATAAACATTGGGGGTGTTCTTACCTTCACATTTATATCAGTGCCTGGAACCCAGTGAACCACAACCTATCTGGTAACAAATGAAGAGAGAGGGCTAGGTGATTAATGAAGTGGTCCACGATAGTAAACTGACTCTGATAACAGTTTCTCTTGCAAATAATAAATTACAAACCTAAAATTCTTCTAGGAAAAATAATAGGGAGGTATGAGGGTATATGAGGAAAACGTTCAAGAGGGAGATTGGAGAAGTGTGTGTGTGTCTGTTTTGTGTGTTAATGTCTGTGGGTGTAAGGAAAGGGAGGTTGCAGGGGGAAATAAAGGGATACATTGCAGTCATGCTGTTTAAACACAGGTGAACACACACTAAAAATGATTAAAAAATAAATAAATAAGTAGTCATAGTTCCCCTGCACCTCTTTCCTCTTCAGAATTTTATTCCTTCCATTTTTTAAATCAAGGATTTTGCATCCAGAGCTGATAGTCAAAAAATACAATAGGTCCAATGCCATATTTGCTCCACATTGTGCTGTGAAAACACATTTGTTGGGCTCCCCCAGCTGTAATTTAAAGAATTTTATTTTTGCTGTTCTCAGATTGCAGTATCTACTCTGAAGTTCAATTTCATGCAACTTGTTTTATAGCATTTCCTCAAAGAGGCTACAATAGAAACATAAAAACTGAACTTAGAAGTTGCACTGTATATTTTCACAATGAAAATAGTGTAAATTTAAGCAGATCTTAAAATTAGGTAAATACAGCTTCAGATGAACAAAAAACTTGACACATTTCACCTGACATTATTCATATATTTGTTTATATTATTTATGGTTTTTTAATTGCTAAAATAAAGAAGCAATGTGTGAAAAATGAAGAATGACCTTATTGCTTCCATAGGACTTAGTACAGTGAGAAGGAACCAGATGTTGGTTGATAAATACAACAATGCACTTGATGAATGATCAGCAGTAACTACCTCTATAAAAGCAGAAGTTTTGGCAGTTTGCTGTATTCAGGTGTGTTAATCCAATGCCAATGAGGAAAGATGTCAACAATGATCTTAAAGGAGTAACTGCTGCTGTTCATCAATCTACGAATGGTTATAAAGTCATTTACACACAATTTGAAGTTCATCTTTCTACAGTAAGAAGGACTAACAAATTGAAAACATTCAAGACTCTTGGCAGTCTTCCTAGAAGTTGATGTCCCAGGAACATCACCCTAAGGTCAGAGAAACATCAAAAAACTAAGAGATATATCTGACTCTATGGGCCTCTGTTAATAGGGTAACTATTAAAGCTCATGGCAGAAAGAAAAGGCCTTAACAATTAAGGCTTGTTTGGAAGGAATGCAAGGAGAACCCTCCTTGTCTCTAAAAAGAACTTTGCAGCATAGCTTAGCTTGCTTATCTTTGCAAAATTGCATCTGATTAAACCACAAGACTTCTGAAAAAATGTCCTTTAGCCAGACAAAACCAAGCTGGAGTTGTTTGGCCATAATGCATAGTGGCAGATTTTGAGAAATCACACATATCAGTACAAAAATGTAATCCTAACTGTGTTACTATGAGGTGGTGGTGGAGAGGTGATGATTCAGACTTGTTTTGAAGCCACGGGATCTTAAGTCAACCGTGAACTCTTAAGTCTTGCAACAGGGCAATGATCTCAAGCATAGCAGCAAAGGAACAAAAGAATGGCTGAAAAAAAGAATCAAGGTATTGCAATGGCGCAGGACAAAAATCAGCTGTATTTTTTTAAATCATTTTTAAGACCTGGCTGGAATATTTCTTATTATATCCTAACATGTAAAACCTTAGAACCGAAAGAGGTGTGAAGAAGTCTAAGTTTAAATTGCATCTCACATTGAATATTGGACACAAATTGTTGGGTTGCAAATCTTTTCCATATTTGGTTGAAATATTATGCCATCTGTGATTATTTAATTTAATTTTATGAAATTGGATGAGCTTGTGTTGCCATCTTATTGTAGGCAGGTTGAATCTAAAAAAAGGAATGCTCAATCTTCAAATTGGATTTTAAAAAAAGAAGAAAATAAAAACCTGTCTATTTTGCAGCTGGATGAATTAATTTAGTTTAAAGGTGTTTGTGTGATGGTACTGACCCTGCGGAACAAAAACAGAACAGAACAGACAAACAGTGAAGTGTGAAAGATGGTAAAGACACAGAGAGAAACAGATGGAGGATGGAGAAAAGGCAAATAAAGGCAGATTTTGGACTATGATTGGAAAAAGAAGCAACTCAGACAGCATCACCTTGGGCCCTGGGCCCAAACCCCTGCAGCACACAAGACCTCAGTAACCAGAGGAAGTTGCCAGGCCCACAGAAGCCTTGGAGGTAATTAATCATTTTAACCTGAAGCCTGTCAAGATACCACTCTGTCTCACTCCCTTTGCTGATTTCCCTGTCAATTATATGTCCAGACAATTCGACAACCTCTCACTCTGTCTTCTTGCCTTTCTCTTACTCCAAACTGCCATCTGTAATTGTTTAAAAAAGTTACTTTGAACCTTCAACATTTTTGACTGCTGAGTGTTTAGCTTAGTTTCAGGTTGCTTCTGCGATTGAGGGTTTGAAGATCTTTTTTTTTTTTAATGAACCCAAATACAACATGTAAGAAAAAGAAATGGATGAAATTAGCAGTCTGCACTCTTATGACAATGAAATAAATAATCCATTAAAAAAGAGGAAGTGTTACACTTGCTATCTGTTCTATGTAGCTTCACTTCCACAAGCATACCAATTACTTTTTTTTTTTTTTAGCATGCAGTGTTTTGTAAGTTACATTGGCTCCTCAGTGAGAACTGGATATTGTAAGTTTTAAATGTTAATTTCCGCTCCACCCTTCCATGAGAAGTATTTTTTCTGGAATACTGCACAAATCTCAATCATCCCAATTCCTGTAACTCCTGTGCTGGTCCCTGACAGCTTGCCCAGTGCTGTTGTGTGACCTAGAGGGCTGGTCCCCAGTGGTAGTCTCCTGTCTCCCAATTACAGCTAACAGACTTACTCAAAACCTGCCTCGCCGCTTCCATATTCTCTCTTTCACTTTTCATTGCTGTGTGGTTCTGTGTGTGGTATGAGCTTTTTCTTCTTCTTCTTTTTTCTCTATCCTTTTCACTCTCTTGTTCTCTGTTCTCCCACCATCTCTCCTTCTCTTCCTCCATCCTCTATGCCTACATCCCTCCTTGTCCTCCAGGGACCGAGTGCAGTACTAGTGCTGCCGCTATGCTTGCCAAGAACAGATGTCCAAGAAATACCAACCCAGTGAGAGAAAAGTAGTGAGAAAGAGAGAGGAAGCACATGGAGGCAGATTAGGTGAACCGTAGGATCTTCTGGTGCCGTCTGGAAATGTGGGACTTCATTCAGAGATTTGAAAACCTGTGTTGTTAAGCTTATGGTTTTTGTGTTCCTACAACATTTGGGATTATTATTATAAAATATTATTATTATTATTATTATTATTAATATTATTGTTGTTGTTATTATTATTATTCACAAACAGATTCTAAAAGATAACCAGATTTGTATTTCTTTTAAACTTTTGAGTACATGTAACTTTAATAGAGACAAACATTTTTTTTCTTCTTCTTCTTCTTTTCCCCCAAAGTTTTGATAAAAGACATTCAGGATATATTAATATGTAGGATAATTTCTTTCTGGTATCATCTGATATTTGAGAAAAAAGTATGAGAGTTGGTAATTATGTACCTGCTAGGTTTGTTTAAAGTACACTGTTTGAAATAGGGATCAATTGGATCAATCAATGAATTTACAAAAATACATCCTGCTAATCTAACATAACTTGTAAGGAAGGAAAGAAGACTTCTAAATGTGCTTTTAAAGTGATGAAATGCAAATCCACCCTGTATGATGCTAACTTATAAGATAAATCTGCATTCACTTGTGTGATGTATCCACAAGTGGCACATGAGTGAATCCAGTGCCAAGGATTTCTTGCTTGGCAGTTTGGTTTCTCCGACCTTGTGGCTTTTTCTTGAATCTCTTCCGCTTAACCTTGCATGGATGACAGGAGACATGAGTGAAAGAAAGCAAGGAGGCCTATTAACATAACGTATAGCCCATTTCACATTGGCCTTGTCGAGCCAGTGTTTTGGTAGCTGTCGTGAATATGTGACTCCGATAGCAATGTGTCATATTTCTTGCAAGCTCTACCTGGGCACCTCCACTGGAGTATTTGCAGTGGTGAGAACAACCAGTGTGGACCTTCTCCTGTTGTTGTGTTATATTTATTATAAAAACAGAGTACCTATTTTTCCTGGTACTGTTTTGAATTCATGTGCAAAAACAGCCTTAGCTTAAATTACATTTTCTTTGTGTTTCCAAGAATATGTGTGTTACCAGGGATACGAGTGAGCATTAAACCTTTGCCCCATATTCAAATATGTCCATGTTTTCCTTACCTTCATTTATACACTTTTATTTCAAGTGAGCTAAGTCTAATCTTGGAAACTGTTTTTCTGCCACATTTCATAATATATGTTTATACTTGTAACGTACAACCTTGTGACCCTCTGAAAGGAAACTAAATATAAATGGGTTTAAATTTAAGAAACGGGGAATGAAGTGATAAAACCGCAACCTGGAGAAAAGAGTAGAATGTAAAATTAGTGAGAGAGAAAACACACATAAAGGAAAAAAAAATGTGCCTGGTGTGGAACAAACCAGTGACCCAAGTAACCTGAGTTCCTCCCAGCAGATTATCATGGGCACTGTGTGATTAAGGCCAGCCTTATTAGCATAATGATTTCCCATCCTCCCTATTCTCTCCTTCTATCCTGCCATCCATCCTTCCTTCCCTGCTTTCCTCTTTTTCTGGGCCCCGTGTTGTTAGCCACCAGCTCCCAGTGCTCCTCAAGTACTTTAAGCTTGTTAATAATCATTATGGGTGTGCAGTGAAGTGGGGGAAAGGAATAATTACCTCACCTGAGCCAAACCAAATTAACCCCTTTTCATTTTTTTTCTCCTCTTTGACTGTTGTCAGTTACCCATTCCATATCCCCACCCACCCATTTGCACATGTGCACACACACAGACATAGCATTCACCTGGGACCTATTAGGGCTGTCTGTTATTAAGTGCTGAAATAATAAGTGCTTGCACACACCATTTGCTATTTGGTAGCAGAGGTACCTGTTTGGATTATATCTAAAGGGTGCTGTTTCACAAAGAAGGAGCCAAGCTGAGTAAAACCAAAACATGCTTTTTGTCCATGGTGAAGAGTTATATATACACACCCATGCACGGGTGTGTATAATATATATATTTATATATATTTTCAACTCTTAGTTCACATTGAACGTGCAAATTCTGTCACCCTCAAATACGTCATTAAATGCATTTAAACCATGCTTTTTCATGTTGTTCAGGTCATTCACAGCATGACAGTCAGTAACAAGTCAACCAATTTATACAATTTTCTAAACTTTTTTTTCCAGTATTTTGTTCATAATAAATCCAATTTCCTCCTCTCAGCAGAGGGTAGACTAAAGACATATGTCTGTAATATTATAGCCTGATGCTCAAATAGAGATAGATTAGGGGCCATAAGAAATGAAAAATGTTTAAATTGTTAAGGGAGAGGGCTGATATTTTCCATATTTCACTCTGCGTATATCAAAATGACATAATCTTAAATGGGAGGAAACAGAAGCGAAAGCTCAGTACATATTTCTCATTTGAGTCAGCTGAGAAGTCAAGGGGTGTAATATAAGGCTTGCTTAACTGCATTAAGAATGTGAATAGAAAACAGATGTTGCCCTTTTTCCTATGTCAAAATGTTCGGCATTTCTGTACTCGAACAAGTGAAAATCAGTGATGCTGGGTAAATGGCTTCCAAAAACCCCAGATTATACCCAAATAGGAGCATAAACCTGATTAGCACCTTGTCTTCCGTGTTATATTTGTGTACTATTATACCTTTATTTTTACAATAGCAGTGAGGCAGTGCCCCTACCTACCATTGTAGTCTTGAGACAGGGTACTTATTTATACAGTTATGCTGTTAGGGGAGAAATTTGTTCTTTAATGTAACAGTACAGAATTGACCTTTTAAAAATTGCCTGAAAACAAGCTAAGTAACTATGAAGCTTGTTAGAATATCTGTAAATTCTTAACACTTACTTCATTAGTGAAAAATCCAGACAGCATTATCTAGATATAAAAGAATGAGACACGTTATGTGGCAGAGCTCAAAGTATATTGAATCTATTCATATGTACATTACAAACATGAGCTTTGTTTATGAAACAGAAGCTATTAAAGAGTTTGAAAACCCCCTAGAGCCCCCATCACTGCTTAGTTTTGCAAGACAAAACATAAGCTCCTGAAATGATCTCCACTAAATGCCTATAAGCAAATTAAACATGGGTGTCTCCGCTGCTCATCAATGACAGCATTCATGGGAGGGATATGTAATGAAAGACTTGGAGTACAGGGGGATAACGCTACAAGCACAGCCATCATCACTCAGGTGTGTGGCTGAGATGAAGGATCAAAGGCAGACTCTGCCACTGGCATGCCTCTGCTGTGCTGCCGGCCCTGCTGCCAAAAAATCACTAGGTTTATTTCAGGGGAGATAAAGTAAGGATTAAGAATAAACAAATGCTTGAACTCACAACATCATTTACACAAGAAACAACAAGCTGGAGATGTGGGAGGCCTTCTGTACTTCAATTTGAGTACTCAGTCTGAGGGAGAAGGTTGGTGTGAAAAGGCCTGAAGAGACGCTGACATTGCATTCAAAGAGCGCGTTTTTTTATTGTTGATCCATTAAAACCTGCTGAGATGTAAAGGTATGAACAAGGTTTGCTGTTGAGACAGTTTCCTGGTAGAAGATGATGCTCACTGATTAACTTAAATTCTTTATTTGTCATTTTATAAATCAAGGTTCAGATCTCCTTAGAAATTTAGTGATTATGTGATGGTAATCAGATTCTGTGTTTTTCTTTTGACAAAGAGGAGTGTGCATTTGTTTGTTACCATTACTATAAATACAGTATGTCTATATAGTTGTTAGGTTAAAGGATGTTGACACATGCAGCTATGCAAGTCACGATTAACCCCCATAACCAGTTAACCACTCTTTAGACTCATTCCCTGGTCCCTTTCCATCTCTTCATCCAAGCAGTAGCATGTTGTTTCACAGGCACAAGCCCGTGTTTTGTTTTGTTTTCCCCTCTCTTTGTTTTTAATTGCTACCGTGGAGGTCAATTAATTTCACTTCCCCCCCACTCTCTATCTGCAGCCCACACAGCTGCGGCACAGTGTGTTTGTTAGCCCATCTCCTTCCAAGCCCTAATGCCACATCACTTCAAATGGATTAATCGAGCCACTTTGTTGTTTAATCTCGCCTCGGCAGAACTAGTGGGTGGGTGGTTTAGGGGGTGGGTGTGTGTGGGAGTGGTGTGATCAGAGATGCACAGGCTTGTCTGTCTTTGTCGTGGACAGACATACTGACGGGCAGACAAATGATTGCGCAGGCAGAGGAACGGAAGGACAGAGGGACCGAATGATTGGCAGAAACAGGCGCTGAGGAAGACAAGAAATGCAGATGAGGTGACATTACTGATAGACACATCGAAAATGTAAAAAAAAAAAAAGGACAAATAGCTGCAAACTTGTCTGAATAGTCATATTTTTTTATGTAAAGTTGTCAGTAATTTTTCAGTGTTATGAAGCTGCTCATCTCATATCAGTTTGTACAAAACATTAAATTACATCTAGAAGAACACAAATTCATGCGGGCCTGATGAAACATCCACTAACAATCAAAGGCCTGCAAACACGCGATGCCAAACGCTGTTTCTTTCGACACACATCCACACATGCACGTACACACACACACACACACACACAGAAGCACAATTAAAGGTCCTGTTTGATGTTTTGATGCTTTCATGTTCCTGATGACAATTTCATCGAGAAGGAGGGAGGTTGCATGGTTCGAACCTCCTGGCTACGAGTGGACAGACATTCGCAACAAGAAAAAAAAAACGACACGGTGCCACCCTGACAACACACAGTCAGAAGCACACACAAACCACATGTACACACATATGTACACAGCCAGCCTTCCAGCTACCAGCATTGCTTTTTTCCCCCCCTCTCTCTTCTGATCTGCTGAGTCAGCCCAAGCCCCCTTAAGATGTTTTGCCTTTACTAGATATCAGAGAGTGCAGAAGAAGAGAGAATGTGATGGGAAAAATAGAGTACAAAAAGGACAGATATTGGTCTGGGGACAGTCAACAGACCTTTGTGATCTTTTAATTTTTTTTCTCTTAATTTTGTTTTCCACCCTGTTGGTTGGGTTGAAGCGGCAGGGTGTCTATGACAGTTTGCATGCATGATTTAAAAGTTGTTTAAGCTTTATATGCATGAAAAATTGCCCAAATCAGTCTTATTTGAGGCAAATCTTTTCTTATGGCATTTGTAAACTGTAAATTGTAAAGGAAAAAAACAGGCCTATAAGGCTTATTTGATTATTCATCAGATTAAAAATGTACAAGCTTGAAAACAAAGGTAAGATCACAATTTTAGCAATATTTAGGTGTTTTTAGGTGCTTTGCATTTATGATCAGCTTACTGACAAAACAGTCATTTGAAAGGCAAAATACACGGTGTATCTTTCATATGAATGCTAATCATGTTGTTTACCCCTCATTCTGCATTTTATGAGCATCCTACTCAAAATGAGGACAGAGCCTGTTTGGGTGACCTCAGCAGAATAAGTCTGATTGAAATATAGGTGGTATATTTTATACGTGCGTGGATGTGCACGTGGAAGTACATGCTAGACAAAAGGAACACAGACACACTGTGGTTTCCTCTGCTCTAAACGATGGGCTTTAGGGGAAGCAGTGAATAAACGGTTTTCAGTTAGCCCCGAATCAGAAGTTCCTTTGCTGATAAGGAGAGCCAGAGAGCTGATGAAGAGGGCAGGTGAGAGAGAGAGCGTGAGAGAGAGAGAGGGAAAGACAGAGAAAGAATTGAGGGGCCAGTGTGGTTTTCTGCCAAGGTGACAGTTGAGTAATATCAGTGTTGCTATTACAAGAATCAACACCACCAACATCTAAAATCAGGTCAGAAAAGCGTCTCAAGATGCAGATAACTATGGAAAACAAGATAACTTCTGTTTGTTGTTTTTTCCATTGTACATCGTAAACGTGCTTTTAAACCCAATGACAATTTTCCACAACGTAAATAAATTTATGGATATCAAAACTGGAAAAAAATGGTATAGCCTATCTGCATAGGCATTCTACATTTTTAGAAAGGAAAAACAAGGAAAGAAAAAAAATCAATTACATAAAGAAAAGGAAAAATGTGCAGCCCTCTCATCTGCTGGCGGATAATCCTTTATTACATGAAAACCAATGCTCAAATTACCAAATAGCCCCCTATAAAGCACCATAACTTTATAATCTGTTCATAATTAGCATTTCAATTATCCTACACATTAATGTTCGACCTTCAAGAACTCTGACCTGCCTCTAATTGGTGCTCATATCCAATCATTGCAGTATATGAAACTAGCCATGACCAAACAAATGGACCTCAGGTACAGCTAATTTCTGGAGCAATTATCTTTTCATGTTGAGAGATTTAGCTGATTATCTGCACAATTTCACACAGTTTTTTTTCTCAGTGTGATTCTAAATGGCATTACATTATAAAAATATATTTTTAATCACTTTTTAAAGCCTGCACAGAGCACGTTCAGATGGTATAAGTCTTAATGCCTGATCGTGTGGAAATTTTTTAAATGCCTGTCCACTCAAGTACATAAAACCATGAAAAGACCTGATATATTTTACCACAGAGAATTTTGAAGACATGAAAGACTTTTGACCAGTAAAAACAGTGGGCACTTGGCATTTTTAAACAGTTATTAAGCCTCTTTTTTGGAGATTTCAAAGAGTAATTCATATGTATCCATTGCTATACTGAATCCAAAGAGATAAAGGTCAACTTATGGCTGAAAACTGATTTTCTCAAAATGACAAGAAAAAGTTCTTATGCTGCTTGAATGCACCTAGGTGCTGTGTTCAAGTGGGCTGAGACATCATTTAACATTTTCTAATTGAATGCTGTCTTTAATAACGAAAAGATATAATAGTTTATGCTCAAGCGTGAAAGGTGGCCAGATGGTATAATTAAATTCAATGTACATCGAGTTATTATAAACATCCTTTGAGCAGGCAACTGAAAACAATGATTATAAGGTAAGTCATTGAGGAAATTACTATAGCATATAGGAAGCTCCTTGTGTGGTCCAAAGTCACTTCGTGTAATGTCCCCATTAAAACCAGGGACAGAAAAGCACAATGACAGTTTTAAAAGCGGGCATAAACAGTGATTAGATGCAGGTGTATTGTAAGTGCTCTTTACACCTTGATGAAGGCAGTGGCACGGGGAAAAACGGCAGTTGTTGGTTAACCAGCATTAGGAGAAAAATGGTTGGTATCAATGACAGAACAGTTTACATATCAAAGAGTTTTCATACCGTCGTATTCCCCTTCAGCTGCGCGCTGTGCTGTGTGCTTCTTAGTGTTACCAGATATGTTGACGACGTCAGTGTGATTCCCCCTCCATAAACAAGGCCTTTAATTCACAGATTTTGTATAATGAGAACATTAATTGTAATGCTTTAAACCACTAAGGCTTTTGATAGCTAATCTTATCAATGCTGCACAACATAGGGTTTATCAAATGAATGCATTTCCTGTGGTGGGTCTAGCAAAGGGGGTTGGTGGGGGGGATACTGGATTATTAAATATAAAGGCAGTCTGAGGAAATGTAAAAGTTAAGAGGGAAAATAAAAAGGCAGGGGAAAAATAAGCTAATATGACAGAAGTAGGTCTGAATTCTGATTGCTGTGCTGGTTTCTGAGTTGCAGGGGTCAGATCAGGTCACCTTGGTTTACTGGTGTGCAACTATCCAAAAAAAAAAAAAAAAAACCCTACACAACATCAAAACCAAAAATGTAAAATACATTAATTCAATTTACAAGAGAGCAAAACTTAAAGCAAAACAAAAAGAGCATACTAAAAAACAAATAAGTGAAAAGAAAATTGCACTTATTTTCATTTTGCGTATAAGACATTTTACCGAGCTTTTTAAGAAGGTTTATTCTATGAATTCTATGAAGGTGGACTGAGAGAAAGAAATTGTGTGTGTGTGTGTGTGTGTGTGTGCGAGTGTGTGGTGGTGGTGGGGGGTGGGGAGGGGGGATTCACCTCTTAAAGAGATCACTTCAAAAAATGCATC
Source organism: Pelmatolapia mariae (assembly GCF_036321145.2). NCBI lineage: Eukaryota > Metazoa > Chordata > Actinopteri > Cichliformes > Cichlidae > Pelmatolapia > Pelmatolapia mariae. The sequence continues at coordinate 46,199,729 of NC_086236.1, read as the reverse complement.
CTCATAAATTGTCATCCCATCCGCTGCTCGTCCAATGTGTATTTTTCTGATGCATGAGAGGCCATATTCAAATTAAGGAGGGGAAGACCTTTCACACACACGGCGAGCTATAATGGGGGAAAGCTTAGCATAACTTCTGTCTGATTTCCAATGCAAATATTAGCAGTCAAGTTCAGTGTGTGGTTGCAGATTATAGTTTATCCCTCTCACACACCACAGAGTTCTTTTACGCTCTGGAAACATTTTTGCTTATCAGTGCAATGCAACGATCAACTCTCCTCATATCCTCTCAGTCCCTTGGAGACTTCAAGAGGGATGGGGGGTGGGTGGGTGTGGGAGGAACAGACGATGATGAAGCGGGCGGGGGTAGGTGGTGGTGGTGGCAGCAAGGGTTGGGGGGGGGGGGGGGGGGGGAGTGTAGCAGAATTAGAGGAGATGAAGTGGGGGAAAGAGAATTATCAACATTCAAATGTAGTCAGATCCACCCCAAACTTTAGCCACAACCCATGATTATTATTTTTTTTCTTCTTGTCTGAATCCTTAGCGCTCAAATCCTTAAATTAAACATCTTAATTGCTGTAAGCCTTACTATCAAATAGGGAATTACAAAGAACTCAGAGGATTCTGCAGCCCCTCTTTCCCCAAACTCCCCCTCTCCACTCCTAATAACATATCACATACTATTGTTTATGTAATTACGCTGCTTGAGATGCTCCAGCAACATCCCTCCCAATCTCCCCCTGCTCTTCTTGTGTTTGTAATAGTATAAAAGCAGCATGACTGATGAGTTCTCACATCAAACAATAGATGGAAAATAGCACAGATAATTCTATTAGCTTATACAGTTTACTCACTCGGTTGTTTGATATGTTTGAAGCATACCCATTTATGAATATTATCTTTTTCTCCCTTTTACTCAAGTAATGCTCAATTCATGTCTGACACAAGCACTAGTGTCACTTCCTAACATGAAATTGGTTAGAAGAAACCTATTGTTTAACTACACTCACTAGTTAGTTTATTCATTCTAGTTTGGACCCAATTTTGCTTTGAGAACTGCTTTAATTCTTCATGGAGTAGATTCAAGGGGGTGCTGGACAGATTTCTCTGTGATTTTGGTTCATATTGGCATGATAGCATCACACAGTTGCTGTAAATTTGTCAGCTGCAGGTCCATGATGCAAGTCTCTCATTCCATCACAGCCAAAAGGGGCTTTATTGGACTGAGACATGGTGGCTGTGGGGACCATTTGAGTAGAGGGAACACATGTTTAAGAAGACGGACTACTTTAATGTCTAAGGAGCTTGGAAAAAAAAGTTTCTTGAAGACGTTTCACCTCTCATCCGAGAAGCTTCTTCAGTTTCTAAGGTCAAATGGTGGAGAGCCCCAGATTTTAAGCCTTAGAGTCTTAGAACTGAAGAAGCTTCTCGGATGAGAGGTGAAATGTCTTCAAGGAACTTAAAGAAGTCCAGATGCTTTTCTTTCCAAGCTCCTTAGACTACTGAGAACCTTCACAGACACCACTTCAATGTGTTACCCTGTTGGAAGAAAGCACCAGAAGTGACCTTGTGGTCATAAAGAGATGGACATTGTTAGCAACAATACTCAGGATTTAAATGCACTGGAACTAAGGGTCCCAAACTGTGATAAGAAAATATCCCACCAACTTTTATAGTACCCATCTTGTCTGAACCACTGATTCAAGGCAGGAGGGATCAAAGCCAAATTCTGACCCTACCAACTGAATGGTGCACCAGAAACCAACACTCATTGCAATAGACAGTGTTTTCCCAATCTTCTTTTCTTAGCCCATACCAACGTTAGTTCCCTGTTCTTCGCTGACAAGAGTGGCACTCAGTGAGATCTTCTGCTATGTAGATCATCTGCTTTAACGTTCAATATGCTATGCATTCAGAGATGCTCTTCTGCATATCTTGGTTGTAATTTGACTTGTTCCTAATTTGATCATTCTCTTCTGCCCTCTGGCGTCAACTAGCCATTTTCATCCAGTGAACTGCTGCTCACAGGATATTTCCTTTTTTTCAGGCCATTCTCTAGTTTGAAATTCATCTTGACCATGTCTACATGGCTAATAGAGCTGGCTAGCAGCAAAGTGACTGGCTGAATCAATGTTTCTGTTAAGAAGTCGTTGCAGAGGTAACTAACTAAGAAAGTTTCCGGTGTGTGTGTGTTGATATACAGTACAGCATGTAGTGTAGTGTACCGGCACTACAAAAAAAAAAAAACGTTCAGGACAGGCATTGTTTCCAAATGTGATCATTTGCATACATCAATAAATTTATCTCAATAAAACAGCATGTCTGGGTCCTAATTATTAGTTTGCCTTGCGGTGTAATGCCAGCTCCAGCCTTCCCACTCTCTCAGATACAGTATGAATCTATTCATTACATTCTTTCTTTCTAATCCAATGATTATATTTTTCAGGTAATCAGTAAATCACTGGTTCTATGAAAGGTCAGTCCCTATTGCATGTTACCAAACACTGATCAGTTAATTTGAGTTTATCATAACAGTTAGATCAAGCGATAGAGCATGCAATAGCTGCCCATTTGTCTGCTGAGTGTTTGCCTAACTTTTTTTCCCATGCCAATAGCAATCACCATTATGTATGTGTATATTTATTATTTTTTATTGTTAAATATTTCAGAAGAAAATCTTTTTTGCTCTTTATCACAGTAGACATTATTTTCAGTAAGCAATATTTACATCTAAAGTACTTTTTAAAGTTGTCAAATGTTCATCTGGCAATGAGCCGTGACTATTGTGCCTTTAAGCAATACGTAGTAATCTATCAACTGATACTGGAGCAACAAAAAGAAAGGCTTTTTTTTTGGTTGATTTTTGTACTCCAACATTCATAGCACTTACACTAGAGGGGTGGGTAAACACAGAGCACCCTGGCAGCAGAGCCAATTAGAAGTTGTATAAGGTCAGGCCAGAGCCCAAGGGAGTGGAGTAAACAATAAATAATTTGGAGGGTAAAAAGCAAAGTCTTGCCCAGTACAAAATGCATTGTGTTCTTTAAAGTCGTGACAATTTATTTTCCCAATGAATTATACATGTGAGACTCTGCTGCAAACATGCATTGCCCAGTGAGGGGGAGATAATCTTCAATCTTTGTAAGTACTTCAACAATGGTGTGTATGACAAACACTGGATGAGATTTGGTGCTGGATGGAGACGTGAAGTGCTCCCTGCATTGTAGACGTGAAGTGCTCCCTGCATTGTAACATCTCCCAACAGCTTTGGAAAACAACAATCCAACTGCACTTATCCTTAGCCAATGTTTACTGATTCTTTCATGTAATGGGAAAAATACTGTATTACAGCAGCTTGTGGAAATAACCGTTTGTGTCAGTATTTTTTTTTCTTAAATAACTGTTTGGAAGCAGAAAGAATGACAAAGAAAACAAAAGCATAAAAAATAATCTGTGTGGTTTACAAAATTTAAAAAAAGTATTTTAAGACAAGCATGTTCTCTAAGTTTACACAAACACTACTATAAGTTGTCTGAATGATGATGAATAATCAGTTGTTAAGACTGTAAGCTGTGGCAATTGTGATTCCAGTGCCAGTGTGAGTGAACCTAAAGAGCAGATTTCGTATTTAAAGTTTTCAGCTGTGAGATTAAAAATTTTCAGTTGGATATATCATCGGGAACCTTGAATCAGAAGCGAACATATTCTTTTCAAAGCAAATCCAGTCACGCGGAGCCATTTGCTGCATTCTACTTTTCCCTATTCTTGTTTTCCAAAACATTAGTCTTGCTAACTCTAATGCGTGCAAATGCAAGGAGTCGAGCAGGCTGCCTGTTTCTCTCTCGCCCTCTCTCTCTCTCTCTCTCTCGTGTTTCTTTTCTTTTCCTCACGCTTCCTCCTTCTGTGTTTAGAAGGCGGTGAGTAAATCATATGGTCAGGCTTGTGCAAAGCCAGAAAATAACGGGATCATATTCCATTCTCTTCCGCCTATCAAAGTTTCATACAATAGCAAAAAGCCTCTACTTTCAATACCCAGGAAATTCTAAAGACTCTGACAAATCAACATCCCTCGACAGCTACATAATGTATTGAGCCTGTGGATCCACAGCTACACTGATTTACCGACACACGCTGCCAGTTGCATTGGATAGAAGGCAAAGGACTGAAGTTTGTTTTAGGAGGTAAAAAGAGTGTTGAGGTAAAAGTAAGCTAAGCAAAAGTCAACTGCTTTTAAAGTTTGAATGGACTTTCAATGGATCTCCCATTAACGGTGGGTGTTAATGTGAAAAGTGTGGAAATATTTTCATACAACAAATTAAAAATGTACATCGCCATCAGATAATGTGATTCATTATAGCCTTTTCTTACATATAAAATCCCACCAATTGGCTGTCCTACAAGCAGTCAAATTGAGCGGGGATATTTCTTGCTGACTGACAAATACCAACCCCAAACTCCAGTGGAAATGACAACGCTTTCCAAAACCAGCTTGCCTCTTTTTTTTCTCTTGTGAAGTGTATTTTCAAGGACATCTGGAAAGCAGCACTGTAGAAAATGTTAGAATATAATCTTTGCATGGATGCTTTCTTCAACAGCTGTGCCGCACATGGCACACCATAGAAATTGTAAGGAAATCATAACATGCCCGGTGCCGAAATTGCCTCGTAAAAATTCCCCCGTACATGCACGCAGTGACAGAATAACCAAAAGAAATGAGGGCAGACAGGAACTGCACTTCATAAAGCACATTCACACATAAAAGCACACTGATCCTGAGCCACACATTAGGTGAGACATCTCATTTAAGTCTCTGTATAATTTAGTATATCATACATACGTCAGGGTCTTGCTCTTTACTCATGCACGCTCCCTCTAATCCAACATTTCCTGGGGTCAAAGTGGAAGTGAGTGGAAGTCATTTCCAGCAGAAGCCCTCTATTGCACATGCCCTGATGGGGTTGATTAATCCGCAGCAACTATGGTTTGTCTTCTACAGCTGAGTGAACAACTTCATTTCAACTGATGAGTTCAAGCTCAGGTCAGGGTGGTCCTCATCTGTGACATTACAACCGCCACACAATGAGAATTAATTTCTCTTACTCTGAAAACAACTATGCGGTACTGGGACCTGGCTTTGGTGACATATTGCAATTAGGATCAAACAACTCGGAGAGGAGTTATATGCTGAAGTGATATCGCTTTGTGTGCCCATGTGTGTGCACATGTGTCCTAAAAGATTTTTTTTGTTTTTTTTTACTTTGTTCACTCTTCATGTGGCTTTGGTAATGTTGGTCAAGTGTAAACAATGATGGGTTTTTTTCCAGGCCTTCTCTGCATTTGACAGATGATTGTTTGGAGTCTGTTCCTCTGTAGTTTCCAGCTCCCACAAATGAATGTACTGAACACAAACAGGTGAAGCAATCTGCAATACTCATTTTAACAAAACAAAAAAAATGTGGTGCCAGGGAAAGCAAACTTCAAGCAATGTTTGTCTTTGTTTCCGAGACTACCCATTCTGTAGTATGGGTTCCATTTGCATCTAATATTACCACTGCAAAATCAAAGAAAAACAAAAACTATTTTTTGATTTCTGTATGGTTTGCCATCTGCTACCATACTTCTGAATTCTGCATTGCGGGTCTCTAAGGCATTTACTCACTTTCTCTCTTATTCACAGCTATTTTTCCACCCCATCTCTTTCCCCCTTTGCAGTCAATCACACAAAAAAAGCCCAGCTATGAGTTAGCCTCTCCAGCATCACCAGTATCCAAGCTTCATCAAAATATTTAAACCTAAGCAATAGAAACCTCATGTCCTCAGATCTGTGTGAACCTTTAGTTTGTTGTGTTGTGTGCTGAAATGATACAGCCCATGCATACCAACGGGAAAATGTTAACACTACTGTGGATATTCACAAAAACAAACCTACACATGTATAGTGTAGGAGGACATAAGGTACTGAAAAATGAAGTCACTCTTAAATGGGTGAGCACTTATAAATCTGCGGGGCCTTTCAATGGACTGTGACCTGTTTTCTGCAGCTTTGACTGAATGTGCTGGCATTTTTACAAATAAATATTGGTTTGAATATATAGCCCTGTCAAAGCTTTGTATTATGGTTATGGTTTCGGGAATAATTAAATCTGTGCAGATGGTCTGATCTGGGTAAATTAATGGATTGTTCCAAGGGGCTGGTGCAAACAGAGAGGTCCAAGGTTTAGCAATTGTGATGTGTGGAAAGTCATTTCACTGTTTAGCATGGAAGGGCATAATGTAAAAATGGTGACTGGTGTCCTGCGATGTATGTCACAGTCAGTTTTATCTTGAGCATGATGAAAATCAAGTGTCTCCGGGGTTTGAAACGACACTGCGTGTTATCTTTCCTGTGGAATATTCATTGCCGCAATTATTTAAAACTCGAATAGAGCCTGTCTGTGTTTATGTGCACCGAGGAGAAAATATGGCGCATGAAAAGTTATTCATAGTTTTACACATAAATCAGCATCATATTATGAAAATCAACACACAGCTACATAAAACCTCACAGTTGATAAGAAATGCTACCTGCAAAGCAGCAGAGAACTCAGCGTGTAGTGTAAATTAATCCTGCAGTTTCGCAGACCGCCAAAGTTAAACCTGCTTTGATAAAGTTTTCCATTTGGCTTCCGAGTCTGCTCTTCATTTGAGTGAAAAAAATGAGATTTGTAAAAGAGACAAGGGAAACAGGCCAGAAGTTGTCAAGATTGAAGCGATAGAGTAAATGTCGCCTGTGCTCTATCTGCTTCCACTCGCATGAAACACAAGTTGGCCGGAGCAAAGACAAAGAGCTTGTCTCCTTCAAGCATGAAGGAAGACAGAGAGAGAATATGTAACCATCCTTAAGTAATTTTGTTTACTGGCCCTGGCTCCTGTGCACTCGGGGTAAAATCTCTAGGCACTCTCCCATCTATTGAACAAAACTAAGCAAATTGGTACCTCAGGTTTATTTCTCTTTGAGCTCTCTCACCTGGGAGTCGGGGGAAGAATTGCCTTGTAGGCCTGAACTGCAAACAGCTTTCTCTCTGATCTGCTCCCTTCGCCCTCACACTATTTGAACTGTGTTTTCCCCTGGCATTCTGGGAACCGTTTGCTCTCTTTCTCTGTGTTCAGAAAGAAAAAGGCTGTGTTCTTCATACATTTTTTAAAGTCTGGTGTATGTTCCCTCATGCAAACCCAAACACATACAGTCATACACATAGACATACTTTCTCCTCTGCACTCGTTGGCACTTTCAGGGCCATTCTGTCAATACCTGGATGTCAGGTTTTTGTTGTTGTTGTTTTTAAAGGAAAAGGTCTACCGACTTGCCCCAATTTGTAAACACGTTTGGACGACATGAGCGCATTAGTGTCGGTTCTCTGTAAATTCAGTGCTGAGAAATGCCAAGAACGTGTATAACATGGCGCTCTGATGAAGCTGTCATCGATCAATAATTCATCACAACTTTGCTTGGCTATACAACCATCTCAATAAGTTTCTAAGCAAATCAGAAGAGAATAAAATGAAAGCAGAAAGCTAAGAAAGGAAACACACACACACACGCACACACGTCTCGTCATGTTTATATTTAAAGGCTTTCTTTCTTTCTAGAAATGCCACAACACACTTGGTCAGCACATTTAGATGGGACGAAGGGAAGTGGAAGACAGGAGCACTGGTGCGGGGGGTGTCTGAAAAACAACTTTGTACAAGCACCTCTGGTTTGTTCTCATTTTGTTATTTAGCGGCATAAAGAAAGAGAAAAAAATTGCTTTGGCCACCATCTTGTGGTATTTCCTGCTAATCCCCACAACCTCCTGCTCAGCGGTGGTGCTGGTTTGTATGTTTGTATGTGTGTGTGTGTGTGTGTGTGTGTATGTGTGTGTGTGTGTGTGTATGTGTGTGTGTGTTTGCATGTACATATGTGCACCTGCATGTGTGCTGGGGCTTTAGTTTCTCTTGTGTGGCCAAAATCTAAATCCATGCCAGGACAGCAATCCAGTTTGAAAACACAGCTCTAATCCTTTAACCTTCAGAACAAGAGAAGAGGGAAAAACAGCTGAAGGGCCCCACGTGGTGAGGCAGAGGGAGCAAGACAGACACCCAACTAAGACCAGACCAGGAGGCCACAGATATTCCTTCAGCCCGCCTGTCTCCTCAAGGGAGGAAAATGGATTTCTATTTCTGGTGGCTTGATATCACTGATCATGGTTCATAGCCCCCTTTCAGGGCCTGGAGTTAACATTGCGGGCCGATGTCAGGATGCGAACACTGATCAGAGCCAGAGAGATGGGTCCTGATGGCCTTCCAATCTGCCAAAGCTGTGATGGCTGCTTTGCTGATACCATCATACTAAATTCTATCACTGTCACTCTCTGTTTCTATCCAGAAGCACTCAGACTATGTGTTGGCACATCTTAGTGTGTACATTAGTGTGTATGTGCCTTTTTCAGCTGTCCGTGACTGACAAGTTATCTGATGGCATTGTGCTCTCTGTGATGTACTGTAGCTTAACCTCAATGATGCAGTCCCTTGAAAACTTGAGCAGCTGGATTTACAGGTGCAATGGCTAATGAGAAAATGAGTAATGTCGCTTTGTATTTGTAGTGTAACAGTAATGGTAAAGTGATACATTTTGATCAACAGAAATGATAAGTGGCACTCAACATGAAAATAGGATTTTTGCTATTGGAGATCCAAATTTGAACATATCTCATTTACTAATATCAGTAAGACAACTTATACCGACACCCTGCCAGTGTTGGAATAGCTTAAACGTGATAAAAGCACAATCTTGCAATAAATGTGCTTGATTTCCTTTCTAAGGTTGTCCTTAAAACCTTCTATTGGTCAGTTTACATGAACACATAATGGTGTAAGCAGCACACAAGTCTGTAAAGTAGTGCAGCCGTGTATCATAGCTTAAACCCACAAACTTGCAATTCTTCATCATTTTACATGCTATCAGAACTCGCCATCCTTTGGCTGCATTGATATTTATGCTGACAATAAATAAATAAAATGTTCCTCCTACTCTTCTGTGTCTGTATAGCCCCCAGCATATTCCTGGGGCCTCAGTCTAGGAAAGGAAATGCATAAACAAGAAAAGATCTGAAGAGACTTAGCCAGAGGCACTGACTACACAAACCCACTCACAGGGGCCCGCACACACACACACACACAAACATATTGCATATGCAGTCCCCACTCCAGTCTCTCCCCTTCACACACGCAAATGTACACACTAGAACATTAATGGTCAGCAAGCCAACTACTTAAAGTAATCAAAGGGTCCTGAATTCCTTGCTGATTTTTTTTCTCTACCAACTTCTCAACAAACTTGTTCAGAGTTTAACTTGAAAGAATTTATAAACGCATGACAGCAAGTGCGTTTGTATGTGTAGGATTGGGGTAGATCACAGCTCCAGAGTGCAACTGCCATATTTTTGTTCCATCTGTCTTTAAAGTCGTTTCTTGCAAGACAGATATAGTCGGTATGCAAACAAACATACAATGCATAGAGGAATCCGACATCCATAAGTATACACATAAACCTAATATTTTTTGGTTCATTAACTGCAATCTGAGCAACCTGAGTTGAGTCAGAAAGCTCAATAGTCTTTTTTTTCTCTTCCCTGTTTACATAACCACAATCAAAATAAAATTATAACATGTGTGACCCAACAATGGAATAGAACAGTCTCAGATAAAGACATATTTTCCTGAATATATGTTAAATTCAGGTTAATCTTACTTATAGTTATTGTGCAAAGAGTTCACTCTGGATCTTCAGTATAATTCACTGTAAAGATATAAACATGATGTTCCTTATGTGGTGGAGGAGGCTGTTTCATACAGTGCATTACATCTCCAGTGACAGGCAGTTTCCCTAGTCCTCCATACCATTAGGACCATCAATGTTGACAGAATCAATACCTGTGTTTTGGCCCCAGTGCCCCTGCCAGAGATAGCATGTCACTGCTGACAGACAAATATCAGCGCTTGGCCCTTTGACAGAGGGGAAATCATAGTACTTTCCCTTTAAGATCATCCAACATGGTATTGATCTGCCCTGTGCTAATCATACATCAGAGCTGAATAAATGGCTCAGAGGCAAAAGTTCCATTGTTCACGATTGGGAGATGTAATAAAAAAGAGAGACATTTCTTTTATTGCTTGTAACTTGGGGCTAGTCACATAATCTTGCTTTGACGGGAAAAGACCTGGTTAGATTGAGGTTGGTCAGGATGTTGTTGCTACTTTTTAGTGATGATCCATCAGCTGAGCCAGGTTCTGATTACAGTTCATGTTGGTGTGTGTGGGAGGGGTTTATGTATTGTGTTGGATGTAAAAGAGCAGATTACTATCAGATTACTTGTTTTACTTACTGTATACAAAAATTGGAACTCCAAAATTGCAGCAATAGGAAAAACTGGAATCTGATATATGACTTGTGAGGAGTCTTCTTTAGATATGAAATGGATGTCCTTAGGGTTGTGCAATATATCACAATATTTTTTGGCTATATCACAATACATGATATATATCACTATATGCTTAAAGAACCTCCAAAAACAAATGTTATTTTCAACCATATAGTGCCTAAAACTGCACTGGTATAGTCATTCAAACTGAATATTCAATATTTTTTTTCTACTTTCAATACAAAAAATCTGAATGAACTAAAATGTTGTTTTTAACCATTTTTAACCATAAGTTGCACTCAGAGGTTTTTCACAAATGACAATACTGTCACACTAAGTCAACAAAAAAGTACATCAAGCAACAATTCACTAGACAAAATAAAACAATTCAATTTAAAAAGGTGTCTTTTGTGCTTATAACTTGCTTTTTTAAATTGTAAAGAAAAAAAATGTGATGACCTCAAATTAGAATAATAAAGCCATTTTAACCATCGTACGTGGTCGATATATATCGCCCACCCCTAGATAACCTCCTACTCTTTCACATTCAGTCAAGTCAATGCCTTGCAAGGGCTGTCAGTTTGTCGCTAATGATTTTGCAATACTTTTTCATGGAAATACATATTTTCCTTAAGTAAGAATCCAGTCCAATCGAAGACTGTAAGTTATAACAAAGTAGTTTTCACATATATTATCAGTCATTTATGTTAAGTGAAGGATGTCATTCTTTCCGCCACCATTCTGTGTATGTTGTAGGACTAGCAATAAGTAGCTTTATCATACCTTCAGCCCTCAGCTGGTCAATAGTATCCCCTTTAATAACAATTTTAGAGTTGGCACAGGTGCTTCCACAAAGAATACTCTGTGAGCCAGAAGTGACAATATGGTGGAGAGCTAATGTATCAGTTAGCACTATAAAGCCTATTAACAGACTGCATCCATAAAGTCTAATGGTGTATGGGTGCAGTGCACCAGCTAATTAGTGCACATTAAGAAAATAAAAAAATGTATTCACAATTGTTTATAGCATAACTTCATTAAAATGATTAAAAATGCTCCAATAGCAGGTTCCGGAATTTTAGTGATAAAGTCATGAGGGCTAACTAGTAGTTAATAATCAGTAACAAGGTTAACACGTTAACTTTTCAGCTTATTCAAGACTAAGACCATTGATATATATGTGCACTCGATTCATTTCAGGTTAGTAGAAGACTCTTCACTGCTGTTTCGCTCCTCTTCTTTGCTATGTTTCTCCCACAATTTGTGTATGTGCTCTTTGCTTAATTTTTGTTCCCATTTCGTGTGTTATGGTAAAACAGAGATGCATGGAGTGAAGGGCACACAAGGAGAGACAGATAAAGTGAAGTTAACGTTACTTGACTTTACAACAACTTATTTCACTTCTGCAAGTTTTAATACATTTATTGTGATTGCAGCTGAGATTGGACAGTTCCAGTCAAGTCATAGTTTAGTGGGTTTCAGTCACAGCAGTTTTTCAGGTTTTATTTTAGTCTCCTGCTTATTAAAAAAAACCTAACTTTGACAGTGTGGGCTGCTTCTATTGTGCATGTACTTGTGGTCCTATAAGGCATCTTTTGGGCCAGTTTGCATATGTGTAGTCATATTAAGACATGAAGGGATTATTGCCATGAGAAAGAAGCAAAAATTAAAACAGTCCAAATACATAATTTTAATGAACATAGATAAGTTTAATTAATGCCAGAATAGGAATTTTAACGGTTAGAAATGTTGCTATGTGGCGATGGTTCCATAATTATTTGAAAAGCAGCTTCTCTTGATCTCCTGTTTCCTTCCATCTTTTCTGACTAGACCTACTCTGTTATCTGCACAATTTCATCAAAAACCATGCTGATAACAGACTGGAGAACTCAATTGACCTTGACTGTGTGTGGGAGAGTAGACACTTGTAAATTGAGGGGGAAAAGGGGCAAAGGAAACTGTTAACACTTACTGTCTGTCTATTCTGTTTTTTGCAAATGACACACTTACATTGTTGTAATTGTAACAGAGCTGTGGGTCTGTTAAGATAAATTTTTTGGTGAAATCATTTGAGGTTAGACACGATACATTTTAAATGATAATAGAGTGCCCCTGTCAATCTAAAAAAATCTTAGATGATGTTATGTTATATTATAACATGATCTATTGCTGATTAATGATTAGCTCGAACCCAGCTTAAATCAGTTTTTGTTTTATTCTTTTATAGCGTTAATTAAGTTTCTCCTAATTGATCAGACAAACATCCAGCAAAAAATAGTACATGGTGATTGTGTCTTTGTTACATTATTCTTGCCATACCACCAGCCTGTTAAGGAATCATTACTTGAGAATATTTGGTCATACTATCTGAAAATGATAGGTAGGTAAATTTGAATATCATAGCACCCATAATATAATATGAAATTTGCGCGGTTTATGTAGTTATTTATTTTAATTTAATTGGCATATTATTATTATTATTATTATTATTATTATTGTTACTGTTATTATTATTGTTACTGACCAGTCTATTTTGATTCACATACTGTCAAATACACTGTTTTGTCAAACTGTGTCTGACAAACAAGATTTAGAGAGATGTCAGTTGGGTCTATTCCACTCACACCAGTGCTTGAAAAGGACCTTATGGTGTCACATTTAAACACTGAGTGGGAGTAATTTTTCAACATATAGAGTTAGCTGCAAAGAGGTATATTCTATCCCAAACCCCAGTCGTTTCCGTTACCTAACCATTTATGCTTTCAGTGATTAAACCCAAACATTTTTTTTTTACTTTACATTTTGAACAAGTAAAACTGAAAGTGAAAAGTTGTGGAAAATTAAATAAATTAGAGTGAAAGCCAAGTAAAACAAAGTCTATAAGACAAAGCTCACAAAAAAGTGCAAACTATGGTATTCTGTCTGAAAAACATCTAAAGTATTTCATACCCATGCAGCCTCCACAAGCTTGATAATCAAGCTAGCAATTACATATATGGGACACAAAGAAAAGTTTAATAAGTGTGAATCCTGAGTGCTATAAGAGTTTTGCAGGTATGAACCATCATTGCTACGTAAGTGTCCAATACTGCTGAATTAAAGAATTAAAGCACCATACATAACTTGGAGATGCTGTTGTGCTTTCTTAAACATAAATAAAATATTTCATTATGCAGTGCATCTGTTAGGATGTCAAACATGTTCGTATAATTTATTCACCATTTATTCAAGCATTCTTTGAGGTGTCTACTTTCGAGGAAAGTACTTCAAAAAAAAAAGGATTAGACTTTAAGCATAGCTAAAACAACACAGTATCCATATGATATAAAGATACATATACAGAAACTGGTCTATATATACACAAACACACACACACATACATTTAATGGTTTCCCTTTATTTTTACTGCTCTATATATTGTAGATACTCACTGAAGATGTCAAATATATTGAAGCAAGATATAGAGAATTGTGTAGCAAAGAAAAAATTGATAAATAACTCAAAATATATTTTATATTTTAGATTCCTCAAAGTAGCCACTCTTTGCTATGTTGACAGCGCTGCAAACCCTTGGCCTTCTCTCAGTGAGCTTCATGATGTAGTCACCTGAAATGGTTCTCACTTCACAGGTGTGCCTTGTCAGGATTCATTTGTGGAATTTCTTGCCTTCTTAATGGGGTTGTGATCATCAGTTATGTGACAGTCCATCACTACTTACTTACTTACTTCTATAATTACTACAAAGGGTGGCTATTTTGAAGAATCTTGAGCATGTTTTGAGTTGTTTCACACTTTTTTGTTTACTACATAATTCCATATGTGATCATTTATATTTTTAATGCCTTCATTGAGAATCTACAATGTAAATAGTCATAAAAATAAAGGAAAACCATTAAATGAGAAGGTGTGTCCAAACTTTTGACTGGTAGTGTATGACAGCCTCTTTTACTAGCTTCTCTAGTGACTGACTTCTTTTTAAGGAACTCTAGACACCCCAGTAGAAGCTGCCAGCTGTCAATACAGTGGAAGAGTGCCAAATGTAAAAAATCACAAACCTTTAGCCTGCCACACACAATCATGAGTCTCCTCAAAGAAAAACTGCTGACCATTAAATTATTCATATTCACGCTATGAATAAATAAAATAAACAGGCCCTGCTCTCAGTCTACAAATCTAGGAAGTATTTGCCCATTTAATCATCAAATTTTAACAGAAGCTGCAACACATTGCATAAGCACTCAGAACTCCTGGGACAGTTACAAACTTGACCAACTGCCAATAAGTGGTTGTGCCTAATTTTCAAGAGCCATTTGTCTCCTATCTAATTCCCTTTCCTCATATCAAGGCCCATAGTATAAAGCTTGTCTCTCCATCCGTCCCTAGATAATTAACTTGGCTTTGTTCTGAACAACACACGCAAATCTATTTCTAATTAGCAAACAGCTTTATATAGCATCTAGAACTACTATAGGATATTTTAAAACACCTAGTAGTATTAGTAGCAGAGTAATAGTGCTTTTTTTTCCGCATGTACAAAATGTAGGTAAATCAATAGTGTCAGTAAGTCGCCGCCAAATAAAATTCACCCCACACATGCCTTGCAGCAAAGTCCCTAATAGTCCCCTTCTCTACATGTAAATGACCTCCTGTTCTGGATCTTTGATTGCAGATCAATGACTGTTTGCTTTATTTCAGCATTCAGAGCTGGTGAACCACAATGCCACAGGGGCAAATGTTGAACAGAGAATTTACAGGTTTACTATTGAGCACTTTGAAACAATAAAGCTGCTAGTGAGCTATTAAACAAATGAGAAAATAAAGTGACTGCTGTGGACTGAGATTAACATGATAGATACAGTGTCGAAAGGTGTAATTATTCTTTACTGACACAAACGTTTAGCCCCCAGAGCGGAACAGTGTTTACCACAAATACTGCCACCACGCTTGACCTAATCAGTGGCTGAGATTTACCTGACTACACTGAAATGCATTACAGCTTATTTCTATGTTGGAGCTTATAATTTCTAGCAGTTCTCTCACTGTGTATGCTCATTTTTTTAAAGTAACCAACACTGTTCATAGTATTATAACTCACTAACTAAATATACTATTATGATAACAAAAAAAGAAATAAGAAATCATGGTGAACCACAGCATCACACATATCCATAATTTATGGGGGACTTTGGTTCAATTTTTTGAGTTCTGGAGATTTAGACTGCATTTGATCATTTCTGTCCAGCATCTCTTTGTTACATTAACAGCAGACACAGCAGGCAAGATCAAATTACACTTTGTTGCATTGTTGTGTTTTAATATGGCAATAGTTAGTATTGTAATAGAAGTGCAAGTCACTCATGCCATGTTCCCCAATATAACCACAAGTACTGGCTTTTGAATTCGACTTTTGGAATGCATAACCAAAATCAATCCAAATTACCCCAAAATGTTGAATTGTGATTCTTTAGACCAAAATTAATCCACAGTTCTTTGTAAATGAGCGACACTGTGAACAATCGCAATGATTTTCGAAAGTTTTCATGATCCTATGCATTAATTTAAGCCATATATGAAGTATATATGTTTTAAATACAGTGCCATCTGAGAGCCTGGAGCTCATATTCTCACCACATATAACGAAATCCCCAAATTTTTTGCAGTTTTAGATTGAGAAAGGTTATTCCTACACTACTGAACTATTTTATCTCTTTTATGAAGCGGTGAAACAGAGTTACAGTGTTTAACTGTGGTTATACATAATGTTTCTGTTTGAGTGCTATAAGCAGAACGAACTACTGACCACCAACAATAAATTTTGTCCCTGACCAAGCTTCTAAATTTGATTTCCAGATGCAGTTACTTGGACAGATCAAATTTCTCTTTCTGGTTGTGAAGACAGGAGATGCTAAATACATATCTGGTGAATTACTATTTCAAAATCATAGCTTTAAAATTCTGCTTTGTTCAAAAATAGTCTGAGGACTCACACTCACTATGACCATACCTAATGTAGGATGGATGTGTATAGTTACAAGGTGGGGGACTCCACAAGCATATACGTAAATGCACAACCAGACTAGCAGGGACAATAGAGGACAGACTTAGCCATTACTGCCAATTCCTGACTGCAGAAATATGGCAATCTCTATATTGTCCTGCCAATGTATTAAAGCCATGAGCTGCATTCCAGGTCTTGATTATGTGTGTACATGTACCACTGTCTATGCATGCGAGTGTATGCTGTACATATTGCATTGTTGGCACACATGTGTTCATGCACTGATGTGTGTCTCTTAGTTGTGTGTGTATAGGTGAGCGTGCATATTAGTTTGTAGCCCTGCTTGTGCGCGTGTGTGCTCTAGCTGGCATGTCAGCTGATGTCCCCAGTAATCCAGCAGTGGGCCTGTTGTGGATTAGTAGCAGGCTCCAGGGGATGGGAATCCCATTCCCGTTTACAGCTCTCCCTGGCAGGAAGAAAGGCAAGGATGCCTTCTCTCCCCTGCCTTCACACCAGTTGGAGCCTGAAGGTGTGTATGTTTGTGTGTGTGTGCCTGAGTTTTTTTGTGTCTCTGTGTGTGAAATGGATGCTTGTGGATGTGTATGATGTGTGTATGTTGTTTAGCATTAATTGGAGTTTTCTTCCAGTCTTATTAGATTACATTACATCTATTTTACACAAGCACAGATTCAGTTGGCAGCAAGGTTATACATGAAGAATTTTTTGAAAAGTTTTTAATCTAGCATCGGTCATATGTGTTTTTATTCAACATAAAATTTTGGTGACTGTAAAAAAATGCATGCTATTTTATGTAAAAGTCACTTTCTCGTGTTGTTGCCACCAAAGCAGAGTTATACAAGTTCCTTTTCCCTTCTCCTAATACAAAATGTCGCTTTCTTTTCTTGCTCTTTCTGTGGACAGAAAATGCTGTATCTATCTGGGGATGTCTCAGAGATACTCCTGCAGAAACGTCACAGATGGGTGGTGATGTTTTCATAATATCCACCTCAGACACACAAATTACGTGGCAACAACAAAAATTTTCCTCGCAGTTGGATTTGTCATGCAAAAACCATCCAACACAAGAGTTGACCTCGTGAACTTTGAGATACAACTTCACCTTCTCCCCTGTGACAACTTAAATGCCACCTTTCTTCCACCCAGAGAAACAAAAAAAACAAAGAAAAACATTTGTGTGTGTGTGTGTGTGTGTGTGTGTGTGTATGTGTGTGTGTAACTGGGACTTGCAACTTGATAGTACAACAAAAGAGCTGTGGTGGCAAGTCCCCACGCAGACATTATATGTCAGCATCACCGTCATACTGTTAGCTGTCCCAACTGTACAAAGCCATCCTCAATCAGGGCACCTAACCAAGGTCAGCCTGGATTAGCCGTTAGTAACCCTATCAGGTCCAGCACAATGATTACAAAGCCCAGTGACACTGGCTGTCAGCAGACTCTTTCTAGGCAACCCTATCTGCCCGACCCTTGGCTACAGAGCCACTGGAGAGGGTTAGTCCATTTCAAATTGTTCCCCCTTTGTGTCTCCCTTTATTTCCCCCTTTGATTTTCGGCAACTCATTTCGTTCATCAATCAGTCTGTCTGGATGTGTGTGTGTTTGAAACCCATGCTGCACATAATTCCTATAATTTGTGGATTCTTTTTTTTTTTCTTCTTCCTCTTCCACATAGCCCATTCTTTGTGTTTGTTACTTCTGAAGCCAAAAGCCATTCCACCTAAATCCCCCAGCCTGCAGATGAATGAGCCCTGTAGCTTTACGCTTTATAGACCACATAACATACTCTGAAATGATCATTTGTAAAATGCAAATAGTAAGAAGACTTTTATATCTAACAGTTTTGGTTTAATCATCCTGTGACTGGTTTAAATTCTACTCTGCGTCGTATACTACTTCATGTTGAATATTCTGAATTGGTGAGACAGTGTTTAGTGAAGAACCTCTATTCTTGCAGTTTGCAGCACAGCACTTGGGAGGCATTTTCCCCATGAATTAGATAGCAGCCGCATTGTTCGCCATGTCTTACCAACTCAGACAGCATGTCAAAATAAAAGCAAAATAAAGACTTGTGTTTCAGTACAAGCACAGTTGTTGTTTCCCTGCTTTTCTTTCTCTTTTTTTCAGGAGGAATTACACTTCAAGCCCATCGGTTTACTTCTTCACTTTTCCTGCCTGAGAACAGTTTCCTCCAACATGCATGTCAGTTAGCAGCATGTCAGACAAATCAAACCTATAAAGAAAGAGCTTTCTACTGATTTAGTTTCTTATAAACAAGAAGAACAGCAACAACAGCGCTAGCAGCATAATGTATTTGAAGCAACGTGGCAACCGATGTTCTCCACTTCAGCACATCAGAGGCGTCCCTGTTTCAGTCACCCTAAAGGTACCCGTTTACAAAGTGATAGGGCTTAGGGTTTTTAACTCGGGGCGAGGGGCTGATTTGAAACCCCCTTTGCTGCCAAGCACATGGACGGCTGCTGATTAGAAGAGGGTTGGCAGCAGTGGGCAGATGCCAGGCGGGGAGAGAGACGACGGCCTGTCGCCAGCCTGCCACCCAACCCCTCACATCAGCCATGAGTTGCCCCCTCCCTTACTGACCCCTCCCCCTCAATGTACAAAAAGAAAAAGGGAAAGAGACGAACTGTAGTAGCGCATCAAAATTCAACAATTGTGACACACTGACAGATAAACAAAGTCGTGTACTTCAGCATTTTGGTTTTTTGTCGGTTTTTTTTTTTTTTTTTTCAAACTGATCTCAGGAGTTTTGAGGAGTTGTTTTGATCACATAAAGCTCAAGTCTGCTCAGCTAACTAAGTTGCTCAAGGAAAGATCACAATGCAGTTTTTCTGCTTTCCTGTGCACACCCACGCACAAACATGAGCATAAAAAACACACATATGCTGTACTTTGTGCGAGCTTGGGATACTGAACATTCTTTCTCCAGCCCACAGAGAATAAAATATTTTGAGCTTTTTTAACGTGTTTCAAAATTTGGGACTATAAATGTTGTTAGAGCATTTTACGCCCTTTTTTTTTTTTAATGACACAAGATTAGATGAGCAATAATGACTGCCCAAAGTACAAAATCACCAGTACGAGTCCAAAAGAGACAGACCACAAGACAAAAGCCGCTTTTCAGGGAGGACAAACTCAGTGCACTCTGCCTTTAATCATTCTGCTATATTCCAGACTCAATTGATTTTCCATCAGCTCAATATGACTACATAACAAGTCCATTTCTAGCTCTTGCCATGCACCTAGAGCTACGGATAATTACAGTAAGGGAGATACATCCATATTTCTTCATTTATCCAGCTGCAGCTAACTCTGCCCCTAAATGTACACAATTAGTGAACACAAGCCTCAATAGTTGCTTTCATTGCGCACCATACAAATAAAGTTTACAGCAGCCATATCCCAGAGGTTCAAGAGTGTATGAAAAATTAGAAATCAATATTAATTTAGTCATTTGTGTTGAGAACAAATATCATGACATAAAGGCTTTATCCTTTAGCTATTTAGTTTAACTCTGAGCAATTTACTCTACGAAAAGAATTAGCTGCTGGTAATCATTGTTACAAGTAACTCTGCCACTTCATTGTTATTTAAAGGTAAATTTTGTTGAGGGGAAATACTGGGAGAGAGGAAATCAATAACTGTTTCTTTTATTCATAAGGGAAGAGAAGATTTCTTATAAAATGGCACCTGATATTAGGCTATCATCAGTGAGCAGAGACATTACAGCTACTTTTAGCCTTTAAACAATCATTTGCAAAAGCATCAGTTAGTTAGGCCTGAAGTCTATTTTTTTATAAAAAGGTATTGAATAATAAAAAGAAACACAAAACATATTTTTGTGTATTATGCTTTTGTAATTATTAATAAAAGTAAAGGTAGTACAGGTCTCGGCATCACAACAATGCAAATAATTTGAAATAATGTATATGGTCCGTGGAAATGGTGTTCAGGTACTTTTATAATGGAGTCAAGTAAACTGGCGATGTGTTCAGTTCATATTGAAAGGTCCACATCATTTTCCTCTCTGCTTCTGTCTGACCTCATGCTTTTCTGTTCCTCTTCACTACTTTAATTTCTGTTGGATCTATAAGGTCTTTCTCTGCCTGTCTCTGTCTACCTCATCGCTCTGTCTATGTGTCAATCACTTCATTCCCATCTCCTGTATCTTTATCAAGTTGGGACTAAAATATCTTTGGAGCCTTTCTGAAACTGAGACCTGGAATGCACTACTGTGGAGTTTAACATGCGCCCACATAGACACACACACTCTCACAGACACACAAACTTATGCACTTTAACCAGCTAAGAGGTGTACTTTCACAATACCAAATGGACACAGACTTGCATTTACGATTTAGATGCACGTGCATATAATTTAACCATCGTATATGCCTTCAGATATAAAGCCTCACAGACCATGCATACATATACACACTTGTTGGTACAGTACTAACAGTTAGCCCATGCCCTGTGTGTAGAGGAGACAGTGCCCCCTGGTGTGGGCCACTCAGTACTCCCGGTCAATAATATCTTGACCCGATCTATTTTGAGAGCACTCATTTACTCTTCTGGGATTGATTACTCCTGCCTGAAACATGGAAACCAACTGCATGTGCAGAAAAAAACAGACAAGCTGTTCTGTAAAATTCAAATAGATCATGAAATAATTAAGGATGTATTAAATAATCTGTAGTTCTGTAATCTATTAAACAATGTATATCTTCCTCAAACAATAAAACAATTTAAAAAGGTACCTACAGTAAAACTTTACTTATATTACTCTTATTTTGTATGTATTTCCGGGAACAGAGTTTTTAAAAAGTGTTCTAGAGGTCCAGCTACTATTGAATTTTAGGACAACAATGTTAGGTCGTGTCAATTTGAAGAATAATCAAATGTAATTTTCTGTTGAAAAAAACGAGAATAATACAGCATGTGGTTAAAATTAACAAATGGTAACTTGCCTACCTTATGCTATAACCGTATGTAACGGTATAGTTATATGCTGTTATAAACAGTATTAAAATGTGAAAATACACATTTTGGGCAACACTGTGTGTAAGTGATTGATTTGTTCACTTTTTTCTTTTAAAAAAAATATGTTTAATGATTAAATATATGGACACTTTGAGTAATTTATGACAGATTGTTGTTATTATTTTTATTAGTAATGGTAGTAGTACCAGTAGTAGTAATATCCACATATATAGTATTAATCAAAATATACTTCTTTTACATTAGATTTTATGTTAATTAGGTGTGAGGCCTATATATAAATTATTCACACATGCTAACAGGACACCTGTTATAGACGAATTAGTACAAGTGAAATAAGTTAAACTGATGCCCATATAAATGTACAAACAGATCACAAAATATCACTATTTCCCAGTTATTATGCCCCCAGAACAGACTGTTTTACAACACTGCCACCCCACAATGCAGCGATGGAATAAGTAACTTATTAGATGAATACACATTCATTTGAACGAATCCAGGCTACACTTTTTTTCCGCCAACAGCTGCCACCTCGACTGTCTTGTTCCAAAACTGGTTTCAGGTTGTCGCCACGGCGTGTTGTATCTCTTTTCTCCAACAGAGGTCATAATGCGTGTAATCACAAATGACTATGCATTAATTAGCAAGAAGACAGGCCTAAGTGCACACAGATATACTACAACGCGTACAGGTGAGCATCCAAACGCACTGACCAAGTAAACAAGCTTGGTTGGAGTTGGTGGTTAATCTTGATGTCTGCATAGAGGAAACACCGCCCTTGATGAAGCGACAACAGCCCACAACCTCCTATGTTATTACTGGTGATGAATGAAATTGTAATAATAAGCGGAGGCCATGTAGATGCTCTAAGTAGTGAAACTTGGGGAGCAGTGTACGCCTCCCGCAGGCCAGAGCGCGCACTGCGTGAGGAGCGCGTACACATCGGAGTCCACATACGTTCGTGGATGTGTCGGTTTGTGAACTACAGGCAAAATAACCAGCTGCAAGTGGAGAGCACTGGCCATTTTATACTCTCGCTCCTGTTCGATCTCCCTCCTCAGCCTTTCCGTTGTTATTGGATTGGATTTAATCACACAGACACCGTGTACCGCAGTCAACTTAGTTTTAAAGCAAAATAAACCGACAAGAAAAAAACTGTCAGTAAAACAGATGAACTTTTATTTCACCTCCCTTTCTGCGCATGTCATGTGCTGCAAAAATACCCAGCCTAAGAAGCCAATTAAATTGGATTTAACCGTTTTTGAAATAATGAAACTGAAACGGACGTTGCGAGTCGATTGTATAATCATGGTGAATTTCTCTTGAAACAAATGGAAAATGAGCTATAACTGCGAGGCTTGGACTTAATAATTTGCGATCACTATAACATTTAGTTGGAGGATATGTCTGATACTACGGGGGTGAAGAAAAAAAAGTTTTAAATAGCCTCATTCCAAGTCAAACGTCTATTCATAGGACGGACGGACGCTACGATTTGCCGCGTGGATTCTTTGGTTATGTTCCGAGGCTCCATTTCTATCAGGCAGAAAGGGGGCGGGGATGGGATATTCAGATGAGCCGGAGTGACAGCTCCTGTTTCCCCCAATGCTCTGTGTGTCTGAAACTCCACTGGCTCGTTCCCTCCTAACTCCTCACTTCATAGTGCTGCGTACTAAAAACATCGGACGCTAGGGGATCAAGACGCATGCCACATTGCCTCTATGTGGGCACTTTAACAGATCTTTCGGGGGGTTTTTCCCAGTAAGGGGGCAGTGGAGGGAGGCCTTTTTTTTTATTTTCACTCTCTGATGACTGTTTGCACGGCTGATTATTGAGTTGATTGTTTATTATTTTGGCCGCTGTTGTCCGCCGCCTTGTGCGTTTTTTTCCTCCCCCTTTTTGGATTCGGCGACCTAACGCGCGCTCACCAATGTCCTATCCTCAGGGTTACCTCTACCAGCCCCCGGGCTCTCTGGCGCTGTATTCATGTCCGGCTTACGGGGCCTCGGCTCTGGCCGCCCCGCGGAACGAAGACTTGGCGAGGTCGTCGTCTGGCTCAGCCTTCAGCCCATATCCCGGGTCAGCTGCTTTCTCCGCTTCGGCCGGTGCAGGCTTCTCCACTCCACTGTCATACTCCACGGATCCAACCACGGGATTCCCATCGTACATGGTAAAACATCTTCTTTGTGTTTCTTTATGATAAAGCTTCAGAGAAGGCGATTGTCGGCGTTTTAAAGTCGCAGGCGAACAGCGCCGATAAATCGGTTTGCGCTTTCTTTTTTTGTCATGATTCACTTCACAGAGAGTAGTTGCGGAACTTTTCCATTGAGTGATATACATTCATATCTGGTGGCCTCCTAGAGGGGTCCTCGCTATAAAAATCTTTGACCCCCTTGGCTTAAATGGGATTTTTGATCGTGAGCCGCAGATTGGAATGGCTTTGTTGACGCTTAACACTTCCTGCGCAGTTAATTGTATAAAATTGAATACCTAGGATTTCCTTTTAAGCGTCTGGCTTCTAAGCATCGACTTTATGCGCCATAGAAATCGAATATAACACCAACTATGACCCTTTTCTTCATCAGCCACGCACTAAAATCAGGAATGGATGGGGTGGTATAATTCTTGGTTAAATAAACTAAATTTTAACACGCAAAGCATGACTCGCAATGTTAATGACACAGGGCACCTCAAGCGTTCTAGGAAAGGTGCACATCAAGTGATTCGCTAATGGGATTTCTAATGCTGCAAAGAGACGATATGTTAACACATTGGGGCTGCCACCACAAACAAAAAGCAGCCACTGAAAGGAAATGAGTTGGTTAATAGGTGATTAAAGAAAATTAAAATTTCCTTTTTGTTATCTTAACTGCTATATAAAAGGGAACCCTGTTATTAGTTAATCCGATAATGATCCTAACCATTAGTTAACCATTACTCCTCGGCTTTTTGTGGCCTGCTTTTGCCCACGATGTGTTCAGCATCCCTGTTTACAATTAGTCCATTTTGATTCAACCCGACAAGTGGGTTAAACCATAACAACAATAACAACAATAATAATACTTAAACAATTAGTTATTATTTATGCTTTGTTTATATGAAACAGCCCACTGCATTCCGAAATCCTTTAAATCACTTTATAATATATAATTGATATAAAATGAAGATAAAATCTGGTACTACTTTTATATTTGAGTCCCGTCATGTTTCACTTGTTTGGACACGTTTTTCAAAAAGGAATGGTTATAGGCCTACTTTTTTTAAACGCTGTTGAATAAAGCATGTATAGTTATAGCTACTTATGATGTAATTTTTGTCTTATCATTTATTATTATTCGTCAAAATGTAAAGTTTATATATACATATACATTTGTAATGTCCAACGTATAGGAAATTGGTTTTCAATATAAGTCACTTTTTACAAGCCACATTAATGTCGATTTTTTTTAAATTCTTTTTAATGTCAGTCTAACTCAGCTCAGCTCTTGACTTTTTCTTTCTTTCTTTCTTTTTTCCTCCAACTTTTATCCAGTCCTCTCCATACGACGCGCACACCACAGGCATGGCCGGGGCGTTGAGTTATCCCCCTTACGGGAGCCCAGGATACCCCTTCCAGCTCAACGACCCGGCTTACCGCAAAAATGCCACCAGGGACGCCACGGCCACCTTGAAGGCCTGGCTGCAGGAGCACAGGAAGAACCCGTATCCGACGAAAGGAGAAAAAATCATGCTGGCAATTATCACCAAGATGACCCTGACGCAGGTCTCTACTTGGTTCGCAAACGCCCGGAGGAGGCTCAAGAAGGAGAATAAGATGACATGGGCACCCCGGAATAAGAGCGAAGACGAGGACGAAGAGGACGGGGACGGCGAGAGGAAAGAAGTGGAGCGCTCAGAAAAAACCCTGGATAACAGCGAGGCTTCAGCGGAGGATGAAGGTGGGGTATTAATTCAGAGTTGGATGGGAAGGAGGGGGGTGCCCCTTTTATTTACTTCACAAGTTATGTGCTGCACTGCTGCTTTATGTCAAAATATCAAAGAGATAAAATTATAACTCAGTTACGTGAATTATAGTTCTAACACACACACACACACACACACATATATATTTAAAAAATTAAAATGTGTTTGCAAGACAGTCGAGTCCATGAACTATTTAGGTAGCCACGTTGATTGATATCAATTTTTAATGAAAAACGAGGTTCTAAGACTCAAGCTACACGTAATGACCTGTTAGAAGGAACATTTTATTTTCTTTAGCGTGATTAATGACAGGTCACTGGCAAGCAGACACCGAGCATAGCAGTAGCCATAAGTGGTCCCAATAAAACTAGACTGTTAATATTGTTACGATGAAAACGTCGACGTGTATGATTATGTAAAAAAAAAAAGAAAAGAAAAAGAAAAAAGACAGCACAATTGTTATGGTATAAAATATACATTAAATCCAGCCTACTTTATAAATGATGCATGTACCACTATTTAAGTGCGGCTGGCTGTAAAGCATTAACGATTGATGGACTTTATAAGTTTTATACAGTTTACTTTTGAGACTTTCTCACTTTCTTTAACATTTCTAACCCTTTTCCATTTATTTGCATGCTCGTTTTAGGCATCAGCTTGCACGTAGACACCCTGACGGACCATTCCTGCTCGGCAGAGTCAGACGGGGAGAAGGTCAGCTGTGTGGGCGAGCTTGGCTCTGAACAAGCCGGCGACAAATGCGAAGAGGACGGCGAGGACCCAAACCGCGACCAGCGGGCTCAGCTTTCACCTAAACCCGTCACGTCATCGCCACTGACCGGAGTAGAAGCTCCAGTTCTCAGTCATCATCATCACCACCACCACCACCACCTCCACCATCTCCACCACCTCCACAGCCAACGCGAGGATTTAGCCCGGAGCCTCATCAGTAGCAACAATATTAACACCAATAAATCCTCCTCATGCCTTGACAACAGGCCTTCTTCGGGAGCGCCTCCTAACCCCACGGTCAAACCCAAATTGTGGTCGCTGGCGGAAATTGCTACCTCGGACCAAAAGCAGCAACATCAGCAACAGCAACTGGGGCAGTCAACTGGGCAACCAAATTGCCCCTCCTCCAGCGGTGGACTTCTCACTTCCCCAACGCCTTCCGCAGCCTCCCCGGCTGCCAGTTCGCCCTCCCTCTACCCGCCCCCCTCCATCCTCGGAAGACCTATTTATTACACTTCACCCTTTTATAGCAATTACACAAACTATGGCAACTTCAGCCCCCTGCAGGGTCAAGGGATCCTGCGGTACACTAATTCATCTGGAGTGAGTCTGGCTGCTGCCGCCGCCGCCGCCGCCGCCGCTGCTGCAAACGAGGGTCTCAGTTCCTCTCAGCAGGCTCTGGAGGCCAGCACAAACCCCAAACATAGGCCAGACTCTCCCCTCGTTAAAAATAATCCAAACCAGATTGTTGTTGAGCAGCAGCAACAGCATTTCAGAACCGCAAATTTAGAAGCAAAGAAAGGTACGTAAAATATGACGCGGTAAAAAAAAAAATCATAATAATTAAAAAAGAGAGACTAACTTATGAAAACTTATTTAATCTAGTGTTGAGTCCTAAATTTGTATTTTAATTCAACCCTGTAAGGAAATGGCGCCACGCTGGAGGTAAAATGAGCTCACTTGTTTCCAATGCAAACTAACTGGTTTTCTTTGTCACTTCCATGTGTCACTGCAATGACACCAAAGCATGATCTGAACTCTTTAGCCTTGTTTCGAGAAAGAAAAAAAAAAAAAAACACAAATGGCAACAAAACAGAACAAAATGAAGCCTTCATATTCAAGCGATCTTTCACAAGAAACAGCTAACACGACGTGATTTTTCACTTGTGCTAAGAAGAGTACATTTTTAGGACTGAATATGAGACTAAATGACTTATTAAGTTGGACATTTTTCAGCGCAGTAAGGAAATGAACGCGCACTATGGCCTGTTATTCGTTTTCATTGCAGTAATCTCCCGGAGTAATCAATTTATAATTGCCCACCAGCCCTTAAAAAAGAAAATAAAAACTACGCATATTTTGATCTTTCCGATGATCCCACGGGATCATAAGAATCCGTTGACGGGGTTTCTATTTGCAACAATCTTGCCTTACAAAGCAGTAGGGATATAGCATACAAGCCAATTGCAAACAAAACTTACAAGATCGCGTCTACAGATACACATTAAAACAACACTATGAAGGACGGGCCTTAAATAAGCTTATCCGCGCGCGCGCGCGCACACACACACACACACACACACACACACACACACACACAGTGGGCACCCTGTGAATCCAATAAGCAGACAAAATGTTGCCATAGTTTTGAGCAGGAATCCTATTTTTAATGTTTCCTGTGTGTGCGCGCGCGCGCAGCGGGCCCAAGACCTTATCTTTCAGCCTGGAATAATTCTAATTACACAGGGTCAGCCAAAAGCAAACAAATGAGTTTGTTTGCTGTGTGCAGTCATCGTGGAACTTCACGTTTTCAAATGTCACTTAGGTAGCTGCGGTGGTTACTTTCCTTGCGCACATTTAAAGCTTTCCTTACATGCCGACGAATAGCTTAAGGACGTTTTAGTAGCAGTATAAGCAGAGACACCCCCCCCCCCCCCCCCACCCCATTTTTAATGAGCACTTGCAGTATAGAGGTGTTTTTGTTCATGTTTTCTGTGGTGGTGGACGAAATTGATCATTTGATCGTGTGGGACTTTTTTTTTAAATTTCCATGGTCTGCAGGTAGGTGTCACAATTGCTTTGACTATAAAACGACAAAGGACACCACCCCTTAGCCTCACGTTTTAACCCACATAACCTTTACTCCAAATCGGATCTGGTGCCACCATTTAGTCGGAATGACAGCTGCTACCGCTTTCTAAGCCCCACGCAGACTGGGACTTTTTCTTCAGCTAACGTTTGTCAGAATGTTATTGTATTATTTCCGCCGTTCTGTTTGAGGCAATTTGGACGACAATTACATATGCTGGTTTGAAACCGATCTCCCATTATATGTGATTTACATGTTATTTCTCAGGTTCCTCTAGTTTGCTTATTTGCCACGGTATATTATTTCAGTATATATTTACGTGTGAAAATAAAAACTAAAATTTGGCCTGAAACCGAGGTGTCTTGGGGACGCAAAGTGGACCGAATTGAACTGAAGTGAACTTGAGGACTTCAAAGTGGAATAGCCTACATTTGATATTTATTTTTTTAAAAGGATGGCGAAACGATGCCTATAATTTATGCAAGTTGTATTGCAAAAATGGGAAACTGACATCGTCTGTTTGTTTTGTAAATATATATACATATATATATATATATATATATTATGGACGGTTTTTATTTGAAACGCATTTGGGGAAAAGGCGACCCAATCTTGTTATCAGGAGTACTTTTACTAATTTATATCTTTGAATGTAAATAAAATCAAAACTCGCTGGTAAAGATATACTGGTGGGGTATTATATCCATTATTCAAATGAGAAAATATTAAACTGTTTTCCCAACTATTACATTCATCTTTGGCAGTCTTTCTTTTATTCATAACACTGTTTAACACTGTTGCATTTTTTATTCCTTTTTTATTCTCTCTGCGCATTATTCTTTTGTTTTGTCAGTTGCAGATGGGAGATGTTTGATGAATCTCACTTTTCATAAAGATTATGAGTTCTCACAGATTGCACAATCCATTCTTTCTAAATGGACAATCATTTTCTTTTAAAGCGTCTGGTCAGGGGATCTCCCTCGGTCACATATTCAGGACCTTGATGGGGATAAACGAGATGCTTATTTTATTTCATTTTTCTCCCAGCTCCCCTCTCCCTGCCACACATTTATTTTTCAGTGTGATTAATACAGCCGTGGGACGCATCGGGCATTATGGGCTCCCAGCGGGGCCGTCCCTAGAGCTTTTTAGCCTGGTTCAGGATGGGTCAGCACTGCCTGCTTCATTACGGCACGGCATTGAGCAATCCATAAAAGTCTATCTAAGCATCTGCCAGCTCCAATGGGCTGTGTGATGGGCCCTAATCGGACAGGCTTTTCACTGCTTTTCATCATGGCTGGATATTATATCACACAGCTAACTGAACAAATTAGAAAGAAAAAAGGTAGTCTTTAGTTATTATTATTATTATTAATTTAAATATTTTGTCACTTTATTGTGATATAAGGTATGAAATACTCAAATATATAATATTGACATCCTCCAAGAAGAGGCCTCCATCATTGCTCCCAGCTAGACTAAAAGCTAATCCTTCATTTTCCAGTTGAATTTGTGCTTTGGAGCAGTCCAAATGTCATGGGACCCCCACCCCTCCCCATACCAAGGACGTAATATTTAGCTGCTACCAAGGGAGCACTGGAGGGTAAACCTACCTTAACTCACTTAGACCACCTTTTAAGTTAACATAAGTCTTTGTGACATAAATGCATACTTTGCTCTAAGAGTAAATAGTGTTACACTCCCAGGATGGTGTAAAAGTCTCTTTTGGATTGTTCTTGAAACCATCACTATTTTTGTTTTCAGGTTCTTTGGTTCATCAGTGCTGTGAATTGAAATATTTTATCATTTACCTCTACCTCACTAACAGACTGCTGCAGTAGACGGAAGACATGAACGTTATAGCACCTGGCCAGTTTCTTCCTCAGTCAAAATGCTTTCATTAGGAGCTGATTTATTGAAATGCATACTTTATTCTCAGGTGGGCTCCCCCAGGGACACGGCACTGTTGTCAAATAGCACCAGAGGCAGTCTTGAGAGCACATAGGGGCCCTGCCTCTCACTCAGTTTTTCTTTCTGTCACCTGCTGCTGCTCCCTTCAAATGTCAACATTTGTTCGCAATAAAAAGTGTTATTGTTTCATTCAAAAAAAAAAAAGAGAAAGTGCTCGGCAACCAGTCACCTTTGAACACATGAAAAGAAACTTCCACCCCTCCTCTTTGTTTGACTGAGAGCAACGGCAGGTGAAAATAGGAACAAGGCGGCCATTGCACATGACAAATTTCAAGCTGTGAAACCCCTTATGAAACGATTGTGAATTTATGCCACAATTAGTCACAATTGTGCAGAGGAATTCCTGACTCTTTTGAAATAGCTCTTCTTTGGTCCACATCCATTCAGACTATTTGTGGAAGAAACTAGGGTAACCTTGACACAGCCTCGATATTGATCCTCAAGGGCAAAACAGACGGTTTCCTCAGTACCATAAAGCAATGTTTTAGTGTTGGGGAATGATTTAAACTAATCTAGATATTCTTTTAGTTCCATGCACTGCATACCAAATAAAGACATAATCCCATCAAATAGCCTACCAACAAAGATGTGATCGTTACTAAGGACTAGTCGTCATTGAAAACTACATTGATGTTATCGCAGGGCTCATAGGCTTCATGTGAGCACAGACTTGAGAGCAAGTGGACTCATTCCCCTTATCGCTGATCAAATAAGTAGCTCGCATATGCAGATAATTCATGAGCTCTGTGTATCTTTTATCCTCCTATCAACACTTTCTCCTCCAAAATGGCTCAAGCGTTTATCTCTGATACACACCTGCTGAAGCTAAAGTTTCACTGTAGCCAATTACTATTTTACAATTGTCTTTTACTGGAGGTGCAATGTTAATTTGACATGATGTTAAGGAAGACTATTAGGCAGTTGACTGATTTGCTACAGATGCCCAGATGTTAAAAGAAAAATTGACACTTGCATATTATTTTAGATTCAGTATGCATGGACTTCCACTTGTGTCTATCATGGGCAGACAGAAGCAAGAATAATTAGCCTTTTTTCTTGCGTTGAGGATGTAATGCAGCTATTCTCTTGCATGATACAGTGAGATCATGTTTTTAAAATTGCATATAAATCACTAAAAAATAACCAGCTGAAATTCCAAGGTGTGAACTTAGCTTTATAGAGCTATATCAGAAACAATACCACTTAATTTTTATAGCAAATTTGAGGTCTTGTGTAAAAGTAAGGCAAAATAATATGAAAAGCACCATTAGCCTTTAATTTAACCTGTCTTTTATTTTAACCTGTTTGATGCTATTAAACCCTCCATGGTAAACTCACCCATTAAGACCTATCCATAAATACTGCTGATGTTCAGAGTCAAAGGTAAGTACTACAAATATTCAGGGAAAAACCGAGAGACCAAAGAGAGAGGCGTACAAATCAGGTGCAGTTGTGTTTAATAAAACACATCAAAGTGAATGAGGGGGGACGTTAAAAATGAGTCCAGGGTCCTGTCCTCTCGTAAAGGTGTCAGGTGAAATGTTCACTACTCTGGTTGATCAAGGGGAGAGTAAGTTGTGCAGGATTTCATAGTGATCCTCACGGGTCTAAGTCCACACATACACACACACATCCACACACGCACACACTCGCTCTTAGACTGAGACACGCTAATACATGTCCGCACAAAAGTCTAAACAAGGCCATTAGGAGCCTTGACTTCCACTCCTAATTGACAGTTATGTTTAATGCCTTTGGTGAGTAAACACTTTGCAGTAGTGGACTCCACCTTTAGGTTGTCAATCAGGCAAAAATTGGTAGGCAGCTGTGAAATCTCCTGCAAAGCTGAACATAAAAGGTAAGGTGCAACATACATGCGATGCAATTTATTGAATTATTAAAGGCTCTGTGTATGTGTGTGTGTGTGTGTGTGTTTGTGTGTTTGTCAAAAGTAGTTTGTGAAAACACACGCAACATAGGTGTATTTATTTGACAGTGTTTTGCTCACAACTATACCATAAGCACAAAAATAAGTTCATAATACTGTATATACTAACGCAACTCCATATCTATATCA
Organism: Pelmatolapia mariae; assembly: GCF_036321145.2. Taxonomy (NCBI): domain Eukaryota; kingdom Metazoa; phylum Chordata; class Actinopteri; order Cichliformes; family Cichlidae; genus Pelmatolapia; species Pelmatolapia mariae. Next base: position 46,167,421 of record NC_086236.1, on the reverse strand, counting down.
AGTATGGAGAACCTTCACAGACATCTAAGTATAAACTTACATACAGTATATGCACTACAATGAAGACAACATATATTGTTAACAATACTATGAGAACTATTGCGTTTACATGCATACTTTAACTGAAATTCCACTGATAGCGCTACACCTTTTATTTTTCTAGGTTATACAGTGGGACATTAAATGATACACATCACATTATCTAAGTATCACATATACACAACATGCTTGTTTGCAAACACTAATGGTGCACTCAGTGCTGGACCTTGTTAAAAGTAAGAAACAGAATGAGTGACAGTGTGGTGACATGAAGCATACGATCAGAACAGTAAAAGATGCCACTGTTACGTAAGTGTCACTACTGTCCCACTTTGTCATTTTTGCTTCACACTCTCAATACACCACATAAATATGTCCAGTGGTCACACCCACACAAACACCCCCACACACACAGACACACATACAAAGGCACAAAAAGAAACCTGTGAAGAGTCACTGAGTGCTGAAGAAACAAACAGCCTTAAAATACAAATTCATGCAGATAATGAGTCTTAGGCATACATACACATATTGTATATTGATAAAACTGTATGCAGAAGAGTAGAGTCAAGACATTTCTTCCATGTTTTTGTAAGATATAGACACATCTGTGTCCAGTACAGCTCTTCAAGTCCAATATTGTGTTTGAATTAAGGATGTCTTCAGATTTATAGAAAGAAAATAAGCCAGCAGGGATGATATTGGGAATTATGAGGTTAAATCTGATATGTGTGATGTGCTATTTATGTGCAGCAGCACTTTTGCATTATGCTATATAAAATTATTAATGTAATTGAACTAATATTCAATTTGGACTTGTGTGTTTGTTTGCACATGTGGGAAGGTATGTTTTCGAGGATTCTGTCTATCCATTGTACGTTACTGCTGCTCTGCAAATTGTGATATGTTAAAGTTAAACCTCCACACCCTGACCTGCCAACTGCTAGCTTTCATACCATTGAGTGCAACAACTGGATGAGGTAAACATAGATTTTTTCCGTCTGTATGTTTCAAGTGCTTCTTTTTTTTCCTTCTCTTTTTTTTTAAATCACTACATGTCTGCACTGAACCTTCTTACTCCGATCACATGTTCTGTTAGACATATCAGGGAAGTGATTCATGTTAAATATCTTTCAGACTTGTAGGCTAATTAAATGAAGCTTTGCTTTAAGGATAATATTTAATGTCATGACTTTTAGCATGACCGTAGCTTTCAAGCTAAACTGCTTCCACAGAGTAATAGCACAGTGTGCAAATAAAAAAAGCATTAATGTGTTGAAGAAGCACTGTGACCTAAGATGATCATTTAATGAAAATATCCAGGGAGACATGCCTCGAGGCACAGTTTGAGGCACTATATATTAGCTGCCAAAATGTTCACTTTAGGCTTTCTTTAAACATATTGCATCACTTCAAATTATATCTAGATGTTATGAATCAAAGGAAGCTGAAAAGCTTCTTGGAAAGGTTGGGAAACATCTTTAAGACCAAAGAGCCATTTCAGTTATTTTGACTGCAAAACATAACCTTGCTAACAGACAGTCAGAGAAAGCAGGATGTTCAAACCAAATATCATTTTTTGCCCTTTTAAATTAAATTGAAGGCATTTTCAGATGAATGAATAAAATAACCCCGTTGCAACAAGATGTCAACTTTGGAAAAACTAAATTTGCGAACCCTGACTTCAACGTCAGTGATTGTTTTGGATCCTGTGCCAGCTTATAATAATCCTTTATTTAACCATGAAAGCGGTGGCATTTTTAAGGTTAGAGAAAACTCTAGATTTTTTGTAGAAAAACATGGATTATTTATTTTAGTTGTATCATGTTACTAATTGCGAGGCATATCAAGACACAATTAAAAAAAGTCTGCAAAATCCAGTCTTTTGTGTGGCATTAAGACATGCTGTACTCTCGTATACCACTCTTACATCCATGTCAGTTGATATTGGATATAAAGCATAATGTTGATGTTCCTTGGCATAATGGGTGTTTTTTACAACTGATAATAAGGTAGTGATTTTTTTTTAAAAAGATAACTGATCACGTTCATTTAAAAGGAAAAAAACTGTGGTGCACAAATATACAAATTGGAAAAATTCTTAAAGCCTTTTATGAGTAGTTGTTATAAATTTTTATCATCATTTTACCAACTTCCATGATTGGTTTGCCAAAACTAAAGAGTGGACCATCATCATGGAGATCAGGTAAGCTGTGGCAACAACAAATGTGGTGGTGTGGAGGAAAAACCTAGAGTGTGCAAGAAAAGTTTCTTTTGCTTCACATAACTAAAAGAAAAATTGCATTGAGTGAAAGGGTTGCAGTCAAAACAACAGACAGAACCAACAGAAATTACCGGTATAGGCATACATCGTAAGGGTCATCAGTGTTTTTGTACTTGCTGCCAGAAAATCGGAGCCAAATGTTACATACTGTAAGTTTAAACTGCTACATTAGCTTGCTGTGTTTAGTCTGTAGCTTTAACATGAGTTTTAGAAATGTTTTAGATATTAGTTTTGAAAGGTCAAACCCAGAGTTCTACAGTGTGCCTCCATCACAAACTAAATGAAATACAAACCTCCAACCAAAGCAGTCTAGGGCCCCAGCTCTAAGACCAACCAACAAATGTCTCTCCTAACTCCTTCCCCCTTTTTTAAAAAGCTTCATTTGTACTCCCTCTGCTCTAATCAGGGTTATTCCCCAAGTGTTGTACTGGGGAGGACTGGGAGACTGCACATTGCAAAGCACATTGCTCTCTCTCCTCACATTCCTCCATCGCTTTCTCTCGTAGGAGAATCCCCTTTTGACTCCAAACCAACCCAGGAATATTAGTCTTATTGCTTTTAATCACCAAAGTCTCACACCCAAAATATGTCAATTCATTAAAGGCACTCAGATATTCAGGCCAGCTGCTTCCTGGCGACGGGCTAAAGACAAGGTGGAGACAGACAGACTGTGTGTGTGTGTGTGTGTGTGTGTGTATACGTGTCTGTGTGTGTTCTCTCTTCGTCTCCCTCTCACTCTCTCTTGATCTCTCTCTCTGTGGAGACAGGGCTACCCAATCCTCAGCAATGCCCTGGCTGTGCTCAGCACAATTTAACGACAGCTATACCTAATCACACTACACAGAGGTGGTTCTGCTTATACTGTATGACTGTATGTGTGACTGAGGTGAAGAAATATGTGTGGAAGGATGCAAAGTGTGTATACACAGAGAACTGTAGATGCACATACTGTATATGTACACACACATACACACACACACACAGCTTTGCAAGGCTTTTAAAGGACAGACTGTTGATCCCTCCACAAGCAAGCGAAGCGGCTTACATCTTTCTGTTACAGAGGATTGGAGGTGCATTCTAATACAATTACGCTGACGAATAAAGTGCTTGTATATGAGGAAGGAGGTGCTCTAGCAACATCTGCAGCTTGAAGCTGTCCAAAGGCACTTCAGCGGTGACACATGAAGAAAGAGGCAAATGAGTGGAACAAGGCCATTGTTGCAGGCAACGCGACTGCGGTTGAGACAGTCATGTGAAATTACATTTGGAATCCAGAACAAAACAAATTGAACGTCCTTTCATGTGTCTCTGTTACTCGTTTTTGGAAAGAAATCTGTTTCCCCTCTGAGCAAGGGCATGTGAGAGGCAAGTGCAAGGTTGTCTGCCCTTGTGAGTCTTTGTGTAAGAGCTGGCAAAAAAAAAAGATGATGCTTGTGTGTTCATGTGTTTTTCACATTCACTTGTATGTGCTCACCTTTATGTGTCATTGTGTAGTTGGGTATTACAATATACCCGATAATTTAAGGTCAAGATATGCTTTGGGGTTGGGTTAAGTTTAAGTTAAAGTTAGGTTTAAAAGGGTTGGGAATTGTTTTTTGATATATGGTTCTATAGTTAGGACGAGGGTTAGAGCTGACTAACTGTATGTCAAAGCAGTGTCACTTGAAATCTTGGTAATGACTGCTTGTGTGCACATATGTTTGAGTGTGTAAAATATTCTGAGAGACAGAACAACGCATCTGCACACGTGGCTGTATGTGTGTGTGTGTTTCACATCCAGAATATATTCCACAGACCAGATGGCTGCAGAGTGGCTTAGGAATCAATATTTAAGAAGAAAACATACCAACAATGCATCTGCATGTGTTTGCTGTACCCCTGTGATAAAATATTGACTCTCTGGTTTTTGCAAGAATTATCGGCTGTGGTCAAAAATAGGATTTGCGGCTTACCGGCCTGTATCTGTTTTGTGGAAGCAGTGATGATGGCTACACATTTGTGTCAAATGTGGATGTAGACAGGCAGTGTGGATGTTTGTCATGAATTACTGCTACCATCAGCAGATGTCAAAATGTGTTGCTGGCACTTGCAGTTACTTCTGTTTGAATGAACAGAAATTGAGAGAGTGAGAGCAAGAGGAAGATAGATGTCACACTCAACTGTCCTAAAGCTATGTTTATTATCAGAAGCTAAGCCCGAAAGTGCTTTCAGTTTGAAAGATTAAGCATGTTGGCATTTTATATTTTCTTATTATTTAACCCCTACAGGCTCAAAAACTGAAATTCATTCTCATTTCTTCCTTCTACAATTGGCCCATTTCTTTGAGATTGAATTTAAAGCATTTAGATGTATTAATTTATTTAAGTTCTTCCTCACTGAATAATGGCACAGTGTTTTAATTAGCAACTGATATAAAGCATACATTGTCAATCTTGTATTTTATTATTTAACACAAATGTTTGTTCAGACTATTAAAGCCAAGGCAAGGGAAGCTCATTTAGCTGGGTAATTGAAAAGTGCTTTTGCATGTTAAATAATAAAGTACAAAAAAATGTCATTTAAATGGCACCCTGGTGCCATCAGGGTCATGGTGTCAACACCACTGCCTTTATTAAACTTGCATTTATTTAAATGACCAAAACGAGCTGTTCACTTCTCACTTTAAACAATTACGTTGTATTTGCAGAAATAAGTGAAAGAAAACAAAATAACAAACATAAAGAGTTTCACCCTAATATCATGAGGTGCTGAAGGACAACATTCAGCAGAAAGCTACAGGACTGTGGTGCTTGGCATCATTTGCCAAGACACGAGTTCTTTTTGGCCACATTGATATAATCTTCACTCACCACCAACCCTACTAGCCAGATTTGGCTTCCTGGAGTTTCTTCCACATTCATATTTGGAAAAAGTTATCCTGTTATAGATGGGATTTAGCGAGTATTACAAAGGCTTTCATCTATGGGGACTTCCAGGGAGCAATCTAAAAGATAGCTGCTGAGCCGATATCATGACAAGATGACTTTGAAGGCGAAATTTAAATCAGGCATGGTTTTTGATTTTTATGGGCTGATTCCATAGAATCGGAAAGGTTCAATGGTCTTGACTGACATAGAGCTGTCAGTATGAAGCCTATCCCAGCTGTCATAAGATGAAAGGTGGGGTACACCGTGGACAGGTTACCAGTGTGTTAAAGGGCTAACATAGAAAGACAGACAACCACAACACCTATTGCCAATTACAATCAACAATTAATCTAATCCACTGATGCGATAAAGCCAGAGTACCCAGAAAGAACCCATGCAAACAAGGAACTCTCCACACAGGAAGGCCCAAGCCAGCTGGTGGATTCAGGACCTTCTTGTTGTGAGGTAACAGTGCTAATAGCTGTATCGCTGTGGTGCCTGAGTATTATGGTTAGCTAGTTTGGTCATTGGAAGAGAAGTTGCCAACTATTAAAAAATAAGTAAAGAAACAAATGCATTTTCCCATCTCCGTGACAAGATATCTTTATTGTACAGGGTGGGCCATTTATATGGATACACCGTAATAAAATGGGAATGGTTGGTGATATTAAAGTCCTGTTTGTGGCACATTAGTATATGTGAGGGGGCAAACTCCTCAAGATGGGTGGTGACCATGGGGGCCATTTAGAAGTCGGCCATCTTGGAACTACGGATACTGGATGCCTGTGCTGGCATTTCTCCTGCGGTGTTGCTATCAGTGTGTGAAGAGTGGGAGAAGAGGGTTGCATTGACAATCCAACACAATGGGCAGCACATTGAACACATTTTATAAGTGGTCAGAAACTTGTAAATAACTCATGAAAGAATAAAGTTACGTTGAAACCAAGTACACCATTGTTTTTCTTCGGCCATCTTGGATACAACTTTTGTTTTTTCAATAGGAAGAGGGCCATGTGACACATCAAACTTATTGGTAATGTCACAAGAAAAACAATGGTGTGCCACAAACAGGACTTTAATATCACCAACCATTCCCATTTTATTACGGTGTATCCATATAAATGGCCCACCCTGTATTTCACTTGATAATGATAATTCTCCAATACCAGTGTACATCTCACATATGATATGTTTGACCCGTGAGACGTACACCAGTGGACATGTACACTTGGAGAACATTTTTCAGTTGACAGTATCTTAACTGGAACCTGACCTTGGCGCTCTCCCTCCCTCCTCTTTTTACGAAGAGTGAAACTAACCTCTTTATTTTAAGTCAACAATACAGCATGTGAATGAACGGCACAGCTGATAGAGCTGCTAGGACATATCACAGATTTCACACTATACACAGATTGAGTTCTCTCTCTCATGAGAAAGTATGCAGTTAGGACATTTGGCCTATGAGAGGTATGACTTACATGATACTCTGAATCACATCTGAGAAGAGACAAAAATCAGCAAGAGACCACAGAGTGGATTGAATATCAATGAAACATATGCACTGTTATTCAAGTATAGGTGACTGAGTTGTTTTAGAGATTGGAATGCACACTTACCAGATGAGTACTTCTATTTTAAAATAATGCTCCACAACACAGTTGTTAGTCTTCCATAATAACGTTTTTTTTATGGTATTCACAACATATACTATTAATATTAATAGAAATGACTACTCTTAAAAGGTTTATTAGCGGGACTTTACAGTCACAAGTCACCAGTCAGTACTACACATCCCTTCCTTTAATGTGATTTGGTTTACAAATATTCTTGTGTTATGCAAGTAACAGACTCTCCATCACAATTTAACAGGGGTTATTTAACACTTATTTAACATATTGTGCCTGATTTGTTTAATGAATTTCTCACTATATGTCTTACAAATGCTTTGGAAGTTGGTGAATATGGAAACAGTAAAATGTAAATGTAAAAACAAAGATATTTAAGTCAAGAACTGAAAGCATTCAGTTTTGCAATATGTTTCAAGTTCGAACAGCTTGACTTTTAAAGTAAAGCTGTTAGTTTGAATAATCCATAAAAGTCTTTAACCCACTGTACTGTAAAATATAGTAAATTAGTGAGGCCTGAGAATTTCCCATATGGAGGTGATTTTGAGAGGAAAATGTTGTTTCTCCATAAAAAAGTAAATGAAGAAAAACTGAATCTGACCTTCATAAAATCATCTTGCAGACAAGAACTGCCTCTCCATCATTTTTAATGATCAGTATTGATATTTACCAATATCACAGAGTTGTGACAGCAAAACAAAGTATTTGCAATCACTGTGAACTGTTCTTGAGGGGGAGTAGTGACAAAAAGGACATTAAACAACTGTTCCAGATATTTCATTATTTCATGGTAATATTAAACTATGGAGAGACTAGAAATCTGTTTAAGGTTTAACTCACTTCTATGACTGGGATAGACTCCAAAAATAAGATCAATTTGACTTATCTTATAATAATAAAGATGTGCTTTATTAAAAAGTATGAAGAAGGCATTACAGTAAATAACAAATAGGTATTTTGTTATTGAGGATTTGTGAGTGTGTGTGAAATTATGTATATGTTTTACACAGCATTGTTTCATAATTTAATTTTTTCCTCACCAGCCACTATTTCTAATATTTTAGCATATATCTGATAGTCATGGATCAACAGTCAAGCATCAGGAGAATGATGTGTGTAAAGTAACAGCCTATAAAATATTTTATCCCATCTGGTTGGAGTGCAAATATTTGACATTCCAAATCCAACTGATGGCTCTACGTGTACCCCCTCTTTTTCCCATTTGTCTGTCAACCCCATTTGTTAATGATATAACAAAGAGGATCTGACATAAAATAACATTTAAATTACACACTGACTTGCTCAGAGTACACATCTGAAGATTCCTGTGCCAAGAAGGAGGAACAGAGACCTTTGAACATTAATGAGAGTGGAGTGGTGGTCTCTGAAGAGCCAGTCTCTTGGATCCTATGTGTCCCTGTACAGTCCTAGGCGACTGAGCATGCTTTACAAGATCTGATTAGGTGTAAATTAAAACTTCATTAACCGTCAGGCCTGATTAACAAAATGGTGGAAGAATGCTTTTGTTTGAGTTCATTAAACTGGATATAGCCACGTTGCCTCTTTGATAATATTTGCATGCATAAATATATGCATATACATTCATATATATATATATTTATAAAAGTAATCAGCCTTCAGCTTTCATCACACACATTCAGTATTTATTTATTTTGTTCTCTACATGGTTTAGGCATATTCACAGACAATTGGTTAAGCAGGTCACAGTTTAAAATAAACCCAGTTTACCACATATACCAGTCCAAGTATTAACGAGTAATACTGAAAACATGGGCCAGATACAAATGTGCATTACAATGAGTAGACATCAATATTACACGACCATAAAACTCAATTCTTTTAAGTTAAAAATAATCAAACTTTATAACTGTTCATGGAATTTTTATTATTTGTCTGTTTACTACAGCCCATTATGTAAAGCATTATGCATTATATGTATAAAGCTGTACAATATACTCACCAGCTTCTCAGTTAGGTACACTTGCTAAACTGCTCAGTAACACAAATATGTAATTAGTCAAATGACAACAACTCATTGCATTTGGCGGATGTAGACAACAGTAAATGTGGATGAACAAGACTACCTGTTCAAACAGAGCATCAGAATGAGGACGACTGGTTATTTAAGTGACTTTGAATGTGGCATGGTCATTGGTAGCTGGCATGGGTATATCTGAAACCGCTGATCTACTGGAACTGTCCTGGATAATCAGGGTTCACAGATAATGGTCTGAGAAAGAGGAAATATCCAGACAGCAGCAGGTCTCTGGGCGAAAATACTTTACTGATGCCAGAGGTCAAAGGAGAACAACCAGACTACTTCAATCTGTCTGGTTGAAATCAACCAAAAGTGACAACAACTCAAGTAATTGCTCATTGTAACCAAGATATGCAGAAGAGCCATCTCTGAATGCACAACACAGCGAACCTTGAAGCAAATGGGCAACAGCAACAAAAGACCACACTGGGCACCACACATTATTATCTAAGAGCAGGAAAAAAGGATAAAATTTGCACAGGCTCATAAAAATACGATAACAGAAGAGTGGAAAAAAATTGCCTGTTCTGATGAGTCCTGATTTCTGCTGTGACGTTCGGTTGTTGGGGCCCAAATTTGGCATAAACAGCATGAAAGCATGAATTTATCCATTTTTATCAACATTTCTAAGATGGTGGTGGTGGTGGTGGTGGTGTAATTGTGGGAGTGATATTGTCTTTTCAGATTTTGGGCACCTTGGTACCAATTGAGCCTGTTTAAACACCACAGCGAACCCGATCATTTCGCTAACCATGTGCATCCCTTTTTAGCAACAGAGTACCCATCTTTTGATAGCTGCTTCTAGCAGGCTAACCTCAAACAGCTTTCAAATGGCCTATATGGTCATCTCAACTCAACAGAGCTCCTTTGGGATGTTGTGGAACAGGAGATTCACATCATGGATGTGCAGCTGACAAATCTGTAGCAACTGTGTGATGCCATTGTGTCAGTGTTCTTGTTTCAGCTGCTCCATAGTGGATCATCTGCCTCTCACTTTATTCCTAGCATTTATGAATCTGTTTTGTTGTCTCCCTATTTTCCTCTTCCCTGGCAGCTTCATACAAATCCACACATTTTATAACCCGTTCTAGCTAACCACATTTTGGCTAAACAAAAGTGTTTCTTGAGGCATATGCTAAATAGTGTGTGTGTGCGTGTGTGTGTGTGTGTGTGTGTGTGTGTGTAGGTGTGTGTGTATAGGTGTGTGTGATTGTGTGTGTAGGTGTGCACGGGCGTTTGTGACACCATTTTTTTTTACCGGGCTATTGTCCTCCCCCACCTATGTCTCCTCCTCCTGTTCTCTTTAACAATCCACATCTTTGATGTGATCCAAAAACACATGCACACACCCAAACACCACAAGCATGTGGAGTGCATCTGCTTCATTCTAAGTACCTGAATTGGCATTACCTTAATTCACCCCATAACACTTGCAGGCCTCCACCCACCACAAACACATTCATAGTTGACAGTGCAATGGATCACTCAGTGGCTTTGAACATCAAAGTTGAGGTGCTTGCCAGCATAGTCCTAAAATCCAGCAAGTCAGGTTTTAAATACACACACAAAAGTACAGCATATGCTTTCTCATAGACCACACACACTGAGAACATTATATTCTAGTGATTGCACAAGCAATATGTCATTGTCCCATGTTGGTGATCAAGCTCTGGCAACAACGTATGATCAACGAAAACCAGCGCCATCATGTCAGTTTCTTCTGTTCCCATAACTAAAAAAAAGTCAGTTGACTATATCCTGATTGTGGAGATGTTAACCTCAACGACTAACACTCAAGACATTCACAAAAGAGAACTAAAATGGGAGAAAAAAGTATTTCTAGTTCACTTTTCTTCCAAATGCCTCAGGCCTTTTCCATTAATGGAGGGTTTAAGCAAGTGCAAGCTGTTTAAGTTTATACACACTCGTGAACACATCAAAACCTCTGCTTAGGGCTTCTGCTCAATGACAGTTAGGTTACAGCCCACTAAAAATTAATGATGAAGACAAATTGAAGCAGCACCTGGCTAGCTACTTATCAAAGCCCTGCAGCTGAGATGGTGCTGTTTGCCTGTGAGGGAATTTGGCGTATTTCACCGAGAAGTGCTTTAAAAACACAACAGAAGCCTGGTAAGAGCAAAAACAGACAGAAAGTGAGACGGACGTCATTTGCTGGCTGATTGAATTAGAGAATAATTTACGAGTCACTAACACAATTTTTCTTTGTTTGTTTTAAAGAATGACTCGTGAATTGAGGTAAAAGCTCAATTTCCAAATCAATCCCTGCCTTTCAAATCTTGTTCGTCTCACAAGTAAAAACAACACATGAGAGATGAGAGTAAGACAGAGATAGACAAGTAAAAACACGAGAGATCAGCGACTTCTTTTTTTTCCCCACCTGTGAAATTATTAATAAAATTCTTGACCACAATTCATTTTGACAAATCGCTGCGCAGGGCATCAGAGTAGTTTGACTGTGTTGAACACTGCCTCACGCCAAGAGTTTGATAACCTCCCCACCTGCACAAGCTCTACCACAAGCACTCCTCCTGCAGGATATTTGATGGAAAGATAAGCTCAGATGCTTAAGATACATGTTTTTTTTATTTTTTTATTTTTTTTTTGGGGGGGGGGTTCCCCTACAGTGTAAATTTTAGTTGTAGCTGGAAAAACGTTCAAGACAAAACATGAAAAAGATGTAGGAGTGGTTCCCACACTTGAGATCTTGAAATACCTGTCAGTCTATCTTTGAGCGGAAAGATGAGTGGGGAGAGCTTGAGTGAGGCTCTTTGAAATCACAAATGCTCAATTAGTTAGCAGTTAGGTGTCATTTTCTTTCACCATTTTTCTTAAGTGATTTTTTTGAAGCTGTGTGATCTTCGGCAGGTCAGTCCCTAGAGCACTTCAATTACTTTTGGAATTTTTATGACTGTGTGGCTGCACCTCCCTGAAATCAAAAATCACTCATGATCCTGGCGAGACATTAGTAGGGGAGTCTGGAGTTAATTATAACATGTTAAACTCACTATGATGTACTCGAGGTGATCGTAAACCTTACATCATACAGTGAATTTACTGTGATTGCTATCCAAAATCAAATAAAGACATTACTCAAAACTGTTATTTAAAAGAGATTAACAAACAAGTAAAGGGTTCAGCTCCTTCAGTGATTCATAAGAGGAGGACTGCCTCATTATAAAAATCTCTGATCTCCACCTGTTCATTGGTCATGATCACAGAAAACAATAAAATGACTCATTTGAAGGCTTGTGTTTTCTTAATTAAAGGTTAACAACTACCTTTTATTAGTACGTTCTTCTTTAATTTCAGAAAAAGTACAACTCTACTTTGTGATCTGAAGCCAAGGAACATAATAATATGCGAGGCATGAACAAGAAAACATGAAAAAAAACCCACTGATGTCACAGTAACATGTTTTATCTTTCTGCTACAATGCATTTTTTTCTTTTTTGTTTCTATCTACCTTATGTTTACAGGCTCTTGTCAGAAATCTCAAGGAAAATTTGTCCTTTCACATTCCCTCAGATGCATTCAAACTGCATAGGTGGTGGAGTGTGAGATCTCAGATTAATGAGTGAGAAGACCATTATGCTTTCTGACCCTTCAAATGCATGTGGGTCAGCTATCAGCCCTGCTTAGAGGTATTTCGCACACACGGCGTTGCACAGTTTAGATGGTACAGATAATGTTAGAATAAAATTAATCTACTCTGACTTTACCTCAGGCTGGCTGTGGCTCCGCTACAGTCATGCCCATGGAGTATGTCTATGTCGCCATCCACTTACAGGAGTAATCAGTCATGCATCTTGCCCACACCACACCTCAATATGGGCCAAACAGCACTAATCCATTCACTCACTTCATTTCAGCTCGATGATTCACTTCATGTACATCTACTTGACACAAACAATAAAGCAATTAAACTATACCAGTCATGTACAGTCTATCTGTGTATCATGATGTGCATTAGTCAGGTCGATTGCACATTTGACCTGTCAAGCTGACTCTGCAGAAAGGAGGCAACATGGTGGAGACTGCTTTAAAATGCAGAAATTTCTCTACATTTTCAATATCTGGTGCTTTATCCCACTGAAGTACTAATGTAAGGTTTGACCTGCTAAGATTAAGCTGTTTTCAGGGGCTTATTGCTGAATCCACCCACATATTTCCCTTTAGTACTCACAGTATCGCTTTCTTTTTATGTAGCCTATAACTGTGCACCACTTCTATAAGTTTCATCATTTTATAAATTTCAGTTTCAGGTTCACGGGTGCCCAAAATCGCACACACTACTCATAGCCACTAAAACTCACACATCTGCACACAACACACCCTCTCTGCCGTTCCAGTGGCTGTACACAGTGTACATCACTAGAGGCAAGGTTACCTTTGTTGTTTTGGCTCTCCTTGCCAGATGCCTTTTGTAGGTGCCTCGCCCCCAAGCACTTTGTGGATCCTGGAACACACACTCACACACAGACACAAGTATGGCACAGTGTACACGCAGTGATGCACACAGACACATTATCACATGCAGACAAATGCACGGTTACATACAAGCTCACTCATATACACTCATGTACCACCTCCACCTTGTGACTCCTCAAACACACGCACACACACACACACTAAAGCCCACACAGTCTACCCCCACCACCCATGGGTGATGAACAACATCTGCTTATCCGTCCCTCCGTCCCTGCCCCTGGCGTGGCTGTTGGCTTGCTTCTGGCTTCTCTGCCACAATGTCATCTTGTCTGCCTTTCTGTCACCCATTACAAAAATGTGTAGTGACAATCAGTTTTTTTTTCTTCTTCTTTTACACAGACCCTTTCACTTACATCACCTTGGACCAGTGGTTCCAGCATGCACAGTGGCCTGATAAAATGATCTAGTGTCATCTTCTGGCTGCTGGAATCATTCCCATGGATCAGGACAAGACTTTACATGATGGGGGTCTACATTTTTGTTGTGAAATTATAATTGATAAGACTATATTTGGCACTTTGGAACTTTTAGACTAAGGAACATTTGTCCTCATTCACCAAAGTTTTCACTGTGAACCACAGTCTCCCCCCCCACTTGCCACCACCAATTATATTAAAAAGATATAAGAAAGTAGAACAAATTCAAGGTTGGTAGTATTTTTTTTAGTTAAAAATCTGATTAGATTAGCAACAGTTGCCACATCCCAGATGGACATATTTGCACGTTTAAGAGCAGAACATTTGTTAAGGAGCAGCTAACTTGTCGTAAAATCTTTAATAATGAAAACTTTATATTCGAAATTCATTATCCATCCACTAACTACAATAAGAAGTAAACATGGAATCAAAAAATTGATATCTTATAAACATGTGGGATTTTAAAGTTGAGCTAATCAAACATTGATAATGAAACCAAGGTGATACAATTGTTTTTTGTTTCTTTGATTTTTCAGGTTTACTTTTGTGTTCCAGTTTGAAGAAATGAGCAAGTTCCATGACTAATGGGATTCCATCAAAGTTGCCCTCTAGATAATAATTGAATGTCATTGCACATATGTATTTGTGAAGCTATTATTTCAGAATCCTTTCTCAAGCTAAAACCTGGCTGTTTGGATGACTAGAGAGCTGCTAATGCTAATGCTCGGTGAGCAAGACAGACAAGAAGAGTTTTTCTATTAAAATGCATTCAAATAGCTGAAGTTTAGAATTAAACAACTCCATACCACATTCCCACACACTCTAGTAAATCAGTTATATGGCTACACTGCAAAGTAATACGAGTTTATGTTGCTATGTTTTCAGAGCTCAGATGTTTATACTTCCTGGTTAAAAAATGAATAAAAAAGAGAAGGATGCTTGTTGTAGATATAGCTAAATGTTAAAGAATTAGTACTAGCCAGGCACCAAAACAGTTAGCCAAACAATAAAAAAATAAATAAAACAGACACATACTTAGTTGTATTGTTATGGCCTATGTTGTATTTCAGTGATCATATGTGTGATATTATTTTTTTTAATATTTATTTTTATGTATTTATTCTTTTTTGGGGGCGGGGGGGGGGCATCTACGTGATAAAGATATTGGTTTGGAAGCTTGAGCTAACACTATAGCTCATTCCATTTAAAACAGATTAGAGTAATTGGTTTGTGTAATAGTGTCCAGTTTTGAAACATGTGTCTGTGCTATAATTGGTCTATCATATGTTTTCGAAGGTACCCCCATACTCTTTCTCTTACACTAGTCTTACTTTTCAAAACTCTGTGTTCAGATAGGCTGGTTATTCACTCTTGTTTGCATTTATTTTTCATTTACATAAACATGATATTTAAAAATTAAAAACTAATTTTACATTAAAGTATTTTAAATAAAATTGCTCTTTTTATATACCACTTTCACTGCTGTTAAATCTAATTAATCTCCCATAACAGTGACAAAACACAGAATAAACAAAGGTAAAGATTTACTTAACTGATAACTGATAATTGATATTGTTCTATGTATGTGCTAGTTACAGTATTTTAACATCGTTAAACAAATATAAGTGAATTTTCTTAATCATATAGTATAAATGTGATATTGTGACAGCTCTAGGGTTAGTCTACAAAATCATCAGTGACATTATAAAAATGAGACTAAAAGGTCACTAGCAAAAGCTATACCATAACTCTAACTTTCTTGACTGTAACTAGGCTAAAATGTTACTCAAAGGTATTTTTATATGAAAATTACCTAAAACAAAACCAGCATCAAGTGTCAAAATAAACACTGTCCTGTACTTGTACAAGAGCACTGCAGAACCCTCTGCTTTGGCTTTTCTGTGTCTGCCATGGCAAATAAACTACTGTAGCTGTAGGGGGCAGGTCACAGAGGATGTTGCTGTAAAAGCACATTCTCTCTCACTCTCTCTCTCACTAACTCTATATACCTGTCTTTGCCAGTGGGTGTCTGTTACTTACAGGTCTGCAGGCCTGCAATCTCCTGACACAGACAGATGACATATTTATTAGCTTGTCAGATCTTCTTCTACCCTCCCCCCTTGTTCAAACACGCACACCCTCGTTCACTCTGTGCCACGCACACAAATATGTACGCACACACATACACGTACACACAGGTGGGAAATACAATAAAGCTGACACGCGGATATCGACTTCAATCAACATACATAAATGCAGTCTGATATTGTATCACTGTGTCACCTTTCCAGTCCACACCATAAAATAGCATTGCTCCTTCTTCCTTTGATGTGGTTACTGTTTGCTCTCTCTTTCTTTCCCCTACACCTAAGCTAAACAAAACAATTGGCTTCACTGTTGGCTAATTGGGACGGGCTCCCGTGGTGAGGAGCAGGCAAAGCGCTTGATGAGGCATAAAATGATGATTAATTAATTTACTGCTCAGTTGATCATCAAACTGAGAGCTTTATGAGACTCCCAGCAGTCAGCCAGCCCAGCCCACTGTAGTGCAGCACAAAACACTCATACACACATGCACACACACATTCTCAAACATGCAAATATATATGCAGCCTCCGAATGTTGCCAGCCATCAGCTTGGATGCGCACATCCACACACACAAACGCAAATGCACACGCACACACACACACGCTCCCTGTGGTCAGTGCTATACACTGAGTGAGCAGGCCTGCCTTTGCAATGACCTGTGTTGGAGATTTACTGAAGCATGGAAATGCAGAGGTGTGTGCTGGCAAGTATTTATTTATTTATTTGTTATCTGAGTCTGAGAATTTGATCAATTAAATAAAATACTCTTGACTTTGATAGCAATTTAATGCATGTAAACTGTTAAGTCTGTTATTTAAACTTACTTATTTGTGTAACAAAGTTACAGCGCGAGCATATAAGAATGTGATAAAGAGAAAATGAAATAGAGGAGGAAAGGTGAGACACAAAGAAAAGAAAAGCAGTGACAGATTAGACAGAAGTGATAAGGATCAGAAAGAGAAACACCTGTGCTCTCAAACCGGCTGACATATCTTCATTCCACTCTGTTTATTTCAGCTCTGTCA
Source organism: Pelmatolapia mariae (assembly GCF_036321145.2). Taxonomy (NCBI): domain Eukaryota; kingdom Metazoa; phylum Chordata; class Actinopteri; order Cichliformes; family Cichlidae; genus Pelmatolapia; species Pelmatolapia mariae. Next base: position 46,150,469 of record NC_086236.1, on the reverse strand, counting down.
GTGTGATTGATCGTCTGATATCCCTTCACTGTCAGTCTTTCTAAAACGCTCTTTAGTTTTTCTCTTTTCCCAGCACCTTCCAACTGATATGCAAATGCAGTGAAGGAAGTCAGACAGAGGAAAAGGTGCCAAGTCAAATATTTTAAATAGAGGCATTAGGAGCTTTCAGAGCATTGCAAGGTTGTACAACAACAATTGTCTCGTCATCATCAAAAGCTTGCTTGTCAGGATTATGCAGCGCGAGCAATATGCATTTGTGCTGCTGTTAGTTTTGATTGTGAAAGACCTCCAGTTGTCTTTTAAGTCCCTGTGGTATTACCCACTTGAATAGGGATCATGGAATACTGTCAATACGGAGACAATTTTTCTTTGTCTTCAGCTTTACAAAAATCATCATTAAATCAACAATACATTGTTTTGTGCTTACTCTAGGTAATTGAACAAGGCATTTCTTAAAACAAATCCTGCCCAGATTGAAACAATCTGAGTTTCATGCTGTCTTTACAATTTTAATTCATGCCAAGACAGCAAAAAATGTTGTGCTAAAATTAAAAATTCACATATGTAGATGTGTTTTCAAATACTCAGTTGTATACTGTTTTCTTTCTCTCGCTCTCTCTCTCTCTATATATATATATACATATTAGTGCTGTCAGCGTTAATCTCGTTAAAATGACGTTAGCGATATAACTACATTATCTCCGTTAGCGAGTTAGCGCGGATCGCCTCATGCGTAGGGCTGCACGGTGTCAACATGTTAGCGTGGTTAGCTCGTTAACGCGTTACTGTATATATGTATATATGTATACATATATATATATATGTATACATATATCCCAGGAAAAACATTTTGAAGGACAAAGACCGCCCGCAGGGGGAGAGGGGAGGTTTTTGTTTTTTTTTTAATTTATGAAAATATAGTACTAAACAATACTGTCATGTTTGCGTGGGTGTGCATGGATGTTGGGGCAGATGTATTTGAATATTCAAAACCTAACTTTTTCTTTTGAACACATCTGTGTTGGCAAGTATATACAAGGTGAGCAATAACCTGTCATTAACCGTCATCTAAAAATGACAGAAGATTATGTTATTAAAACGAATTTCATGTCTGTCCTAGCATGTTGTGAAGCATTTCTTAGTGAAAGCACTCTGTGTCTATCTGACAAAAGAAGGATGGAGCTTAGGGCATTAGTTACTTGGAGATTGTACCAAACAAAAAACATGATCATTTTAACCACTCATGCTTATACCTCAGTTAAAATAAAATATATCTAAGGATTATACTGAAAAGGGGAGAGTCTCAAAATATTTTTTCTGTGACCCCAGTAAAAATATGTCAAGTATTTGACTTTTTTATTTTAAAATTTACAGCCAAAATGGGACCCTTGACTTCAGTGTAAAACTGATATGCTTGTCGAGTCAAATTTTAAAGGGCATAGCATATGTGTATATGTGTGATGGCATTACATTATCCCTAGGCTGCATTCCACAGTAACATGATCGCCTGAATTTATACTATTATCTAATTTAGTTCTTTTGAATAGCATTGTATAAATTTGTGTATAAGCCATTAACTCAGTGTGAACAGAGTCTGTTGTCTTTACACAAATAACTTTCACTTTCTTCATTTATGCTATAGCTTTAACTATTTCTGACTGTTTTGGGGGGGTTGGGGGTGAGTAGATGACAAATGCACCGGCATACCTGAGAAATCTTACTTGCGTGTCTTTTTATGGTTAAATCTGCCTACCTTCAAATGTGTTGAGCTAACATGATAATGTGTTATGGTAGTTCAGGTGTTAGCACTGTCACAACAAGTAGGTTTCTGGTTTGAAACTCCTGGTTGGCTGAGGTCTTTTCTCTGTGGAGTTTGCATGTCCCCCTTTTGCCTGCATGGGCTTCCTCCAGATGCTCCAAAGATGTGTGTTAGTTTAACTGGTGATTTTAAATCGGCCACGTGTGACAGACTGGCGACCTGCCCAGGGCCTTCCCTGTAACTGCTGAGAATGGCTCCATCAACCAAGCCCACCCCTGCACCCCACCACAGGCAACCCTCAGTTGAATGAGAGTAAAATAAAAGTAAAATATTGTGAAATTTGTGTCATGAGGAATTGAGGTGGTTTATATTGCATACTGATTTTTATTTTGGTTTCCTGATAAAGTGCAGAGTAGCTGTGCACTGCATTGTATAACGAACAGAAATTACCAGGAAATCTCTGACTTCAATACCAGTGACGCTGAGGTGGTTATGTGAATCAAAAGTTAACGTATTGGCTAATTTCTCTCTTTCTTTGTTGCTCTTTCAGTGTTGGTAACTCCCTCCTTCCTTCACCAAGTCTCATAATTGCTTTAGCACTCTGTGGATCAGCGCCTGAATTCAAAGGTGGAGAGTAATAATTGGATTTGCAGCAAACATGCTGAGCTGTGTAGCTCTCACTGTCCGGGCTTGTCCTCAGGGCTACAGACTGCACTTTATATATTGGATCCATGCACCACGGAAATGGAATATACAGTGGAACCCTGTATATGATGTATATGTGTACTGTATATTGTGTCTGTGTATATGTGTGACGTTTTAAAGGAGACAACTTTGTAGAGCCCTACTAGAATATTTGGTATAAAGGTGGAGGTCAAATGTGTGTGTTTGTGTGTATGTGTGCGTGCATGGTAAACAAAGGCAGTTGAACTTAATCATCCATTATCGTCATAAACAGCAGTGCAAGGATAGGCATAATATGACTCACCTAATTTAAGACCTTTTGCTTTATTTTTTTTCTGCCACTGTCTTATCTCCATTGTTCTCATTAGACAACTGTCTCTCACATGAATTGTGCTTGCTTTATTGCTTTATTTAGTGGATTGACACAGTGTGGAAGATCAAGAGAGAAAGCAGACTTCCTTAATTTGAGTTTGTCTCTGTGAGCATGATAGACTGCAAGATGGAGACATTCTCTGTGCGCTTGTGTGTGCACTTCTTTGCTGTCTGACAATAAGTCTGTAGCTGCAGGTGAAGAGTCTTGGCTGAGAGTCTGCAGTGTCCTTGGCAGGCATAAGACTATGTCACATCAAAGCTTAAACCCTGGAGAAATTGGAGTGTTCACTGTGTGTTTTTAGTGTGTATCAGGGTCTTACTCTGTGTGTTGAGGTTGAGGTTTGCTGCTAAGCAGTTCTCCACATTGTAGAGGAGAAAATGTCTTTGGATATGTGATGACTGGTAGATAAAAGTGACATTTTTAAAGCAACTCACAGTATCTAAGTTTCATAGTTTAAAGACTTAATATATATTAAATAAATTAGTTGGCTTTATTTAGTTATTTTTGACTCAATCTCTTAGGATTTATATAATACTTCAATTAGAGTCAGCAAAATGGCTCAAAAGCTGCCTTACTTCACAGTTCAGTTGAAGCGGGAATGTCCATTTATGGCCAGCTTTTATTGTAGCCAGAAAATGCATTAACATTAAATTATTTTATTTTATTTTCGCCTCACAAATTTCCTAGCCATATTCTAAAAAGCTAAATGCAGTCGCTGGCAAATTGTTTGGATCTTTCAATACTAGCATGACACAGAAAATCAACATTTTCATATAATATTATATCAATGTTATTTTTTGTTATTCTGGAACCAGAATTATCACAAGGAGATTACAAATACCGAGATAAACCTGTTGATAATCTTCTGCCTTAGAAGAACGTTTTCTCTGGGGTCGGAGACCCAGAACATTTCTGAATAAGTCATGATCAAAAACATAAAAAAGCACTGTTCATTGTGGTCACTACATGCTCTGTTATTGAAAATGACAAATGGTCTTTCATGTCTTCTTAACTTCCTCTGATTTCACTTCACATTTGCTCTTGGGCTTTTCAGGTGTGAGTCCTTTCCATTATAGGATTTTTTATCTGGGTCCAAGAGGGGGCTGACGAACACAGAAAAGCATTGTAATACAGCACTGACCACCTAGAGTAAGAGAGTGTTTAGCTTCAGGCTATGTCCTAAGGACACAGTGCAGCAAACCACTGTAGACATTTGTGAATAAAACATTTAAACAGAGGATAGGTCCATCAGAAACTCTTCTGCAGATGTCCTGTTCCTGAAGATGAAAAGAAAAGGTGAGTAGGGAGTACAATGTGTGTCTGCACATGTTGTGTACATCTCTTAACACTCTGCTGTGTCATAGACGTTTCACCTTGAACTAGGGACATACAAACACATGCAGCAAACACATTAAAGTGGACAGGTGAAGAAGGGGACTTTAGTATAGATCTTGTCACTTCAATTCATATTATACCTGACAGTAAGATGCATAAAGCCCAGTGTCCAGAGACAGTCCTTTACTCTGTAACAGTGGCAGGGTAAAGGACATGACTTCACGTGTCTACAGTCAGCTTCTGTTTTCTGATGTAGACAGATTCCATCCTTGACAACAGACTGTATGTCTCCTAGATACAAATTGTAACAAATCAAACTACTTGTATTTGTTTTGGAGAAAAAAACTCCTCAAAGCATATTTGAAGCAAACAACCTGCCAAATATATATTTAAACATAATCTTCCTATTTGTTCTCCCTATCTTATATTTGTGTAGGCCTACTAATTTATTTGCAGGTTTAAACCATTGTGGATATGAAAACAAAACTTATTTGATAATATTAACCAAGGAAATCAACACACACAAAATAAATGAATAAATTAAAAAAATTCAAATCCTGTTTTGGTTTAGGTTGAGTGACGTTGATCTGGTCGCGTGCTAGTCGCCCACATGACCCCTTAGTTGCTGACAGACGGCTGTAAGCAGAGTCGCCAGAATGCTAAATCATTTATAAGCTGCACACCAGCCAACCACCCCCACCCTTGTACTCTAATTTGGCTTCATCAAAGTCTTGTGTGTGTCTTTCTGTGTTAGAGAGTGCATTCTATATACATATCTGTGGATTAAGTGTACATGTGTTTGCTTACTCTTGTTGGCATTTTGTGCAAATGTATGTGTGTTTAATTGCAGTGACTTAGGTGAATGCTTGGAATGGTGAAGGCAAGCAACAATGGTCCACTGAACTTTTGAATCTACTAAATAGTTAATGAATGATTTGATTAGGACCAGGAGGCCCCTTATTGCTGCAGATGAGATCAGTGTCTGGGTCAAACAAGGAAGATGATAGGACGGCGTCTGACCGATAGCCACAATTTTAAAGTAGGACTCTCCTATTGGCATGTTTTCATTGTGTAGATGTGAACTGTGCTCACCTGGATTTTGTCAATATAAAAAGTATAGTTAACTACAGCTTATGAAAAGTATCTAAACATTAATTTGCAGTATCCTCTATGCTGGTGATACTACTGGCATCAACATTACAGAATATAAAGAATATGCAGCAGAATATTTGCAAAGCATAGGTATGTTACTGACAGGTATGTCATTGTATTTTAATATAATACAAATATATAAATAAAACTTGCCATATTTAATCATTTCTGCATTTGCACAAATACTATCGTGTAATACTATCGTGCTTTGTAAGTACAAATGCTAATAGAAATACAATTGATTCTTTTGGGTTAGATGTTGAGCAGGTGTACTAGGTATCAATTCACCTGTCCATTTCCATTCTCTTTCACTTTGTCTATGTAATTGTCATGTCCACACACATACACTCATGCTATCTCACTTCAGATATATGCTAGGCTGAACAGCACCCACAACAACAAGTACTAATGTCACGGCGTCCTCCTCTTTGCTTCTTCCCCCCTGCACTCAATAATTTAGTTCAAGGTGTCAGACAAAGCTGCCCTGGCTCATACAACCCCTGTAAAAGACACCACTGCTTGCTTCACTGACTTACATCTCCACCCTACCACTACCACCTTGTCTCAATTAAACATTTGTCTAAGTGTTTATGGGTGAATGAATGCAAACAAAGAAGTGATGGAAACAGGATTATGGCCTACCTGATTATTTTTACAACACAGATTAAAAAGTTCTCGGTACAAGTAAAGATGCTTCTATGGAATGGATTTTATTTTTTAAAGAATTATGAAATGCATTAGTGAAGCTACAGGATGCTGGACACCTGTCATTTGATGGCTTTAAAGCAAAGACTGATTTTATTAGTACAACTGCTCTCTTGCCAAGTAGTTCTGTAGTCTGAACAACATCTTGCTGATTGTACGGGATATTTTACATATGTCTGGTTATCAGTTGTCAGAATTCCTTTGAATTTTTTGCATCACCATTCTTTACAATGTAATCATGACGTAAAAAGTTAAGAAAATACAATGAAGTGTATATAGATTAGACATTGTTTGTATAAAACATTTTGAAGTACTAACCCTACACAAACCTGCACTAAAAGTAATGGCACACACATTTTCTTTCACTTACTAGTTCCAAAAAGGAAATTCTTTCAAGTGTCTTACTTTCACCATTATGATGAAGTGAATGTTTGGTTTGCTACTTTGCTCTCACTCCAGTACTTTTACCTTTGGCAGTCATTTAAGACAGTATAGTAAGCACACTCCACCACACTCAAATATTCTGACACATTATCTGAACCAATCTAGGCAAAAAAAAAAAAAAAAAAAGGTTGAATGTGTGCACTCACAACTGGTAGACTGCAAAGTTGCACAAGAAAGTCAAGTTGCAAACTCTGACAGAATCTCCTTAGGTAGTGTTTTTACTCTCCACTGTGATATCGGTAAAACAGCATTGCTATAGACCCAGATCAATTTTTCAGGCAACACAGATGAAAAGAATGTAATTTAGATCCACTGATTAAGAAAACATTTGATATAAATGAGAATTGGGATGAGCACATATATTACATTAGGTATTTTAATCCCTGTTATTAAGTTTGAGAGTGTAAAAGAATAAAAGTCTTGACCCTCCCTCTCCTACCAAAATTGCGAGACCCTCAGACAGCTCTGTGTGGTAAGGTGAACTCCAAAATTCAGTTACAGGTTTTAGCCCTACAAATGGTGTGGCCCAAAAGATATTTGGATAAACTGCCATAAAATATGCAACAGATTTTCTATTTGCTATATATTAGATAGACTGGATAGATAAATGGTATCTGATTCAGGCACAAGATCTACCATCTGTTAATAAATCACTTAGTGTCATTGTCAAGCCAAGTTTTCACTTGTTGTATTGTTTGCTTAAAAAGAGAAAATTAGAGAAAAAAATTATGAATATTACCTGCTAAACATTAAAATACTGACAGTGAGCAATATAACATGCTGACATTGCTTCAACGCTAATATCATTGGGCCTAAGTACAGCTTCATAGAGTCATTAAGTGGGCTGTAGTCTAGTTAGAACTATTTCATTTTCAGCTATTCCATCTTCTTTGTTTCCAAGCAGTATAATTAATTACTTCACTGCAGTAATGTCTGTTTTTAGTAATGCCCCGTTATAAAGTCCAATAAAAATCAAATAGACCACACAGTGTAGCAGGAATAACACTCAGTTACCACTAATTATGTCCCTCTTTGACTTTCTTAGTTGCTGCCTTTATAAAATCCCTCCCCCTTAACTCCTAAACTACCCCTGTGTAGCTGGTGGGACATGGTGGTTGCAGGGAGACACTACTGACAATGATGGATTTGACAAGAGGAAAGTGTTAATGATATTCCCGCTTTGATGGCTGGGGCTACTTCACACACATTTGCATTTCCATTCATCATCCTGGCATTTATCATTATGGGGTTGCTGCCAAATCTAATTACAGTCCTGGGCAAACGGGGGTGACACGCCTGATATGAGGGCCTCCAGCCCCTTACTCATCTTTATTTCTCTGTGTTTGTCACTTCCTATCATTCTCTCATTTTTCCTTTAATTTTTTTCTCATCTGACTTTCCATCTTTTTTATTTGTTACTTTCTTCTCAATCTATATCTGTTTGCTTTTAGATTGCGCTCTCCCCCCTCTGTGTTAAAATCAGGAGGGAAACATAAGAAAGTATCCAGGCAGGAAGTGTAGCACCAAACCCAATTAACTTCACTCTAAATTAAGTCATTTGAGGCCTCTTCATTAGAATTACTCAGAGAAGTGAGGCTAAGCATGGAGGGAAATAAATAAATGAGGGATGAGATTCGGTTTCATAACTCTGTTCCCGCATGCCTCCCTCCTCTCTCCCCTCCTCTCCTGTGGGGTGATTTAAGCAGTGATCCAAAGAGATCACATTAGGAGGTTGGTGATTATCCCCTCATAAGTTTATCAACACTAATTATTCGTAACGAATCACTTGTTACAAAAAAGGTGTTTGCTTCGTTTCCTTTAAAGGTAAATCCAAATTTCTGCCATTTTATTTTAAAGGATGAATATACAAACTTTTTAACTTTTCAAATGTTAAATAGTTTCCATTTCTCTGCCCTAAACCTACCCTCATCAAAAGTTTCAAGCACAATGTTATGATTGTTTTGTGTTCCAGGACAAAGCCTGGTACTGTGCTACCACGGGGGTAGCGAGGTCATGGTTGGACCTCCTATGAACCAGTATAACCATCTCTCTCTATTCATCATGTGCACAGCATGATGTAGGCAAACATGGGAAGAGTCATCCTTCAATAGTCAAGAGATGTTTACACACAGACACAAGCACACAACAAAAAAACAGACTGTTAGCCAAACTGTTACCTTGAGGGTAGCTCAGATAAAACTGAGAGTCCTTCAAAAAATCACTCGAGTGTCTAAATCGAGTGTCTAAACTTTTGCATGCAATTAATTGTTTTTTGTTTTGTTTTTGTTTTTTAAGGAACAATGGTACAGCTCATTGGCCAGTTTATAAAAATGACTGCATTCAGAAGATTTAATTAGCTACTACTGTTTTAAAGAAGAAGCCAAATGCATAAGGAATTAGGGAAAGCAGGAACAGTGGAGGGACAATGTGATTGTCTTGGATCAAGCATTACTACCAAATAAAGACAATCTATAATTAACAAATAAAGAAGTCGATAACTCTAGGACCAAATAAATAAATACATCATGTGCTGAAGCAGAATTGTCAAAATAAACTACAATTCAAAAGATATACATTTATCCTTTGACTGTATATTTTCTACTACAAAAGAAAAAGACACAGTAAATGTCGTATATTAAAGCTGTGACATCCATAAATCTGACTCTCACTCATTAGGGTTTTAAGTCAATCAAATATAAGAAGCAAGCCATTTAATAAAAAATTCCTTAGATAATAAAATGAGGGGTGGTTTAGGTGCGGAGGGTGGAGCAGGAGACCTTTAGTAAGCCAACCCATGCTGGACAAATTGCCAAAAGACCTACTAAAAAAGATAACGGCAGCATGAATCGAGGAAAAGCCCAGCGTGGAGGAAATGAAAGGTGCCCTGTACAGAGATAACCATCATGTCGACTTACACAGCAAATTACTGAGCTGGCTGTTATAACTGGCACTGGATGCTCCATCGTTAGATGTAACATGGCTGGGGGAGGAAAGGAACAAAAGTCAAGTTCTGAAAAACAACTTCAACTAAGTTGTTTCCTTTTGCTGTTTGGCCGTCATTGCAGACAGGGCTCTTTGATAAGAAGCTAGTAACCTGAACAGCAGATAAAACGATGTAAGACAAGGGCACACACTTACACGCGCACACACACACACACACACATGCAAACACACACACACACACACATACAGCTGCCATATGTTTCAGGAAGCCAGAGACCCTTCAAGATGAGAAGGGGGCTCTGAATTATTGATCAGTGATTAGCAGATGCAATAGAAATGTTACCCTTGATGTTGGCTGTGTTTGTGTGTGTGTGTGTGTGCCATCACTAATCTACTGTTTGTTCTGCCCTTGAAAAGTGCATATACCTATGCTATTTGTTTACCAAAGTGAACATTCAAATGCACATTTTATATTCTAACCTTTTATAATTACAGTTCCAAGTGTTTGTGTTTGTGTGTGTGTGTGTGCATGTGTGGGTGTGAGTGTGTCATCAGAGGCTACAAAGAGCGTCACCACTGCATTTGAAGGGGGATCTAATTCATTATTAAGTCAGGGACAAAACAGGCAGTATGGGAGGCGGGTAACAGTAGGTGATTGCCGGCCTGTATTGATTACTAGCAACACCAGGAGCCAAGTGTAGTGTGACGGGTTGAACAAAACCCGCCATACCAGCCACACACATACACATACACCTACACACACACACCAACAAACAGATCGCGATGGCAGAATAGCCATTGTCATTGCCTTTAGAGCGTATTGTCCTGGCTGATGATGCTCTTTCACAGAGGTGACTCATTTGGCTGAGGAGGGTGGTAAGTTACTACTGTCAGGAAGTAGACATCTAGCTAATGTGGTGCAGTGTTTTTGTTTGCTGTCAGGTGACTAATTGGTGTCTATTCTTACTGTTAGGTGGGTGGAAGAAAAGATAATTTGTACATTCATACAAATGCTTTTTCAACTAAAGAAAATGTTTAATTGAAAAAGCATGGACAAAAGCACTGCTTGGACCTAACAGGAAAGCAATGATGATGCTCAAACTATGTCTTGATGTCCTTAAGATTAAATACTATAGATACTGTCCATAAATGACAGTTTAAAAACCCTAATCAGAGTCCTATCGGTTTAGCTTTCTCTGCCTGTGCAGGGAAAAGAGAAATTCATTGAATGTGCAGGCTTCCACTTGCATGCAGTCCTCCAACAAGCCAGCAGTGCAATGTCTTTGGGGAATGGTGCTGCGCTTAGTTTGAATTCTAATTGGCAGAAGGTTGGCTTGAACTGGAAAGAGAACAACCACAATGCAGTAATATTGAAGATGCAAGTAGAGAAGCACCAACAGTTTTGACTATTTTTAAAACTACGTTAGTGTACAAAGAACTTTTCCATACACAATGACAATGCATTTATTTTTTCCACAACAGGGGTAAAGCAAAAGGGCCGGCAGCTGCACAAATGTGAACAAACAATGTCTACCTTATTGATGGTGCCTCTGCCCAGAAGTGGAAGCAGACAGACAATCTCCAAGCTGACAGAACGATAGACATTTGTCTGCAAAGCTCTGGGTGCCCTTTGACGTTATTCTTTCCTAAAGTAGGAAATAAAAGTGCATTTAAAAGTTGAAATTCATGCCACATAAATTGAATTTTGTTGAAAACAGAACTAGGAAGTGATGCTTACTGTGCATGCAGCAGGCATAAAGTATTTTTCTGAGGTTAGTGCCAAAACAATTATCCAATTAAGTGACTGTTAAATCAATAGAAAGCTGATCAGAAAAAAAGTCACTTTGTTTAGGCCAAACTGTCCTGGGTCAAAGTTTTAAATTACGAAAATTTGAGGTAACCCTCTGTAATAGATGGAATATAATTGAATTCTGGATTTTTGCTGAAGCAAATTTTAATAGGAATTTTACACTTGCTTCAAACAATAAATAAATGAATCAAGAAAATAAATAGCAGACTTACTGATTATGACATTTCCTCCAATTTAGTAAAAATCCAGTACATTACAAAACCCTCCAGTGATCACTTTTGGTTTGTCATTCACCACAACCAAAATGATACGCTAAACTGGATTACATGTGCCCCAATATCTGATAAGTCTGAAACAGTTTTATTGCATTTGTGTGCCTTTTCGGAAGATGTATTAGACATTAACAAAATTTGATCAGTGCGTTTAGAGCCAAATTGAATTATATGTGTGACTTGATAAGGGCTGACATATGTTTCAGTATCTCCCAGAGAGGGATACATTATTCTGTGGCCAGTATAAAGACATAATGAAATATAAATATCCATTAATCCTCACATTTCAGTCACCACACAGTCCAGCTCAAACTGTTAAGGTGATGTGATGCCTGTGTGTGTGTCTCACTTGAACAGAGTACAGTTGTGTTGTTGTAAGTGTCCTGCGCTTGCTCTGTTTCTGCGTCTGCGATCATAGTTGTGAGAGAGCAGTTCACACTGTGAAAGAGTCATCTTCATTATAATGTGCCAGAAGTAGTGGGAGCTTGGGAAAAGAACTGCCACAGCTAGGTAATCGAAAGCCGCTATGCTGGGATACAACAAGGGGCACTTTTGAGACATACCAGCACAACCCATATGGCATATTGGCTTGGCAAAACTGGCAACTCTCCTGTCTATATCCAAACAAATGTTGCCAGCCCACATGACAATTGAGTTATTTTGTCAGACTGACAACTTCAGATTACCAAGTGAAGGATTCTGTTTATTTTTTCCTTCTTTTTTTTGTATCTTTCTCATTTTACTTTGGCTTATTCGTTCTTTGTTCTCCAGTGCTGATATATCTCAAGAATCACTAAAACTGTGAAATTTGCTTTAATATCTCAACACGCACATGATCTCAAATGTTATTTAAGCATGTCGTTTTCTGTAAGCAAACAGAAATCAGGGAAGAGAATTATATGAAACTTGATCACATTAGTTAAACTGACTCTCATTTGACCCCAGCGCATTAGCTGTAAACACTTGGGTAATGCAAACCAAAATAAATATTAGCATAATGCTGGGGGCAAGAGAGTGATTTTCCCATATAGTGATTAAAATATGAGACCACAACGCAACACAATGTGAAGTCCCATGGCATGATTGCAGTTAGTGGAGAAAAGCTAATTTCATGATAAATTAAAAAATGATGTGGCTTTTCTCATGAGACATCACTCCCTTGTATTTATTTCATGAAAAGGAGTAAAATTAGCCTCATCAAGTATATTATCTTAAACATAATTAATAAAACATTAATTTCTGGGGGAATTCTTTATTGTAATATTGTCTTTCTTTATCTTTGCTGTAGGTTTAACTCTCTTAAGGTCCAATTTGCATATTTCACAAACACAAAAGAACAATAGCTTGATGTACTGTACAAGAGGATTGGTGCTATGCTAAAGAGTCAACTGAAGAGTCAGACTGATAACCAGCATACATCCAGTTTTATTAAAGTGTTAAGAAAATCACTCTTTTTTAATTTTTTAATTTTTTGCCTTATGTGAGAAAAGAACCTTAAAATTTATTTAATTTATTTTGTTTTTTTGCTGGTGTTTTATATAGTAAATAGAGTTACTGAATTTTATTTTTCTTTTCAAAATATCTGTTCATATTTCAACAAACAACTGGGCATCTTGCGTTATTTAATTCCCCGCTGTTTTATAAATTATGTCTGCACTGCATTCTGAGCCAAACTTACTGTCTTTACCTACCAGGGTAGAAATGCAGTGAATAAAAATGGAGTCAATAGATCATGAGGGATACTTAACTGCAGACAGCCATGATTATGAGGTGCGGGGATGTGCCACAAACTTACTCGGGGCCAATATGTATTGCTTACGCTTATAATAAATGTTATCTTTCTGAGGAGAAAAAAAGCTGTCAACTTGATGAAAGACACAGATGAGCATCTATATGGCTGACCAACCATGCATAGATATGCACAAATGCAGTTTTCACTGAGGGAGCGATGGACGGGGAAATTGTGCTGCTATATCACCCCTCTCAGTGAGCATGAATAATTGTTTTGACTTGTTTGGATGTTAATTCGCTTAGTTGTGAGATAGAAAAAAAAAACAAAGCATGTGGGAAAAAAATATCCAATGATCAAATAATACAAGTATGATACACAAATAATTTTTTATCTTAAGATGCATCCTGGTTTGGACAACTGTGTGCTCCCACTGTAACAATGTTCAAGCCCTACAATTGTGTTCTGTCCTTACAAAACATCTTCTCCCCGGTCCATTATCTGGGCCCAGATCTTAGCTAGGCGTGTTAGAAGCTGTACTATTTGTTTGTAATGAATATGTCTACTTTGCCTTGCGTATCAAATAGCAGTGTTAACATGACGTAGAGCAAACATGAGATGGTCTGGAAACTAAAACCTGTGTCGGAATATCAGCGTTGTCCTTCTCTCTCCTCACCTGGCTTAAAGGATCATTCATGTAACCTCTCATGACTAACAGGAATTAGCTGTCCTCCATGTCTTAACCTCAATAGTGGAAAAAGTTTTTAAAAACCCCAAACAAAACAAAATGAACAAACAAACAAACAAAACAAAAAAAAAAAAACCGAGGCTTGATACTGCTGGATTCAATTATTCTGGACTCAGTGGTGTAAAAAAAAACAACGAACAAACAAAATAAAGCAATGTTTCAAAGACAAACACAGGCCATTTCACTTTAAAAAGGACCACTAGGTTTTTAATTTATACAATTGACTTGACCACAGTGTTCAAGATGTCGATTGATGCCATGTTTGACTATGGCCTTATCTTAATAACAAAAATGAATAATCATGTTCTATAAAAACCAATGTGATAAACTAATATCAGAATGCTGAAAAAGTTGTAAATCCTGGAAGAAGTTCAGCTATATCCACATGCATTTTTTGTAAGGGCTTCCTTGCCCCCTGAATATGCTACTGGCACTGTAACAAGGGAGTCCCTGTCCTGTTGTCTGGTACCAGGCCCCAGGCCAGCCCTAGAGGAGCCCTTCTTCCAACATCAAGAGATAAATACATTGTTCCCTGTTGTATTATTTCTGCCTGAACACAGAATAAATACAGTCTGTACTCCAGTGATGACAGTAACTTTTAAAGAAAGTCAAAACTTAAAAGTTAAAATCTCCTACAATGTAAGCAATGGAGACTTTGAAGAGTCAGATCAGACAATGTATCAAGATGTAATAGCATGATACATGAACATGCAAATGTAAACGTGTTAAAATGAAACACCAGTCAATGGGTATAGTTTTATGATGATAATATGAATATAAAACATCCATATAGCAATCTAAAGGCTAAAAAATGGATCACTTTAAATATTTCATAGCTAATCAGTGAAATATTGGTGGAGAGCTCTCTAAAAATCACTCAAGATCTTTAAATGAAAACATGTTGGTGGCAAACATGGTCATCAGCTCAAGTTAAAAAGGGCACAGCATGTATGCTACAGTGCATACTGCGGTTTTTAATTTTCATAAAAATTTATTTTTTGGAAGAGCCCTGTAATACCAAAATAATTTATAGAGATTCTATTACAGTAATTAACCAGAAGAAAACTTTTCCAAAGCTTAATGATGTAATAATGCATCACCCAAATACCGTTTTATCTCAGTCTCTTTATATTTATGTTTATTTTAGTCTAAAACCAGCTACTCCAACAATTTCTTCATCCAGATAACCTCAGGGAAGAGGATAACATGTCCCAGTGGAAACATGTTTCTTTGCTTTCTCCTTAATTTGAACTGAAAGGAAAATTGTGTTGTCTCTGTATTTGCACCCATCCTGCATTGTGAGTATTTGCATTTTTGTAACAACAAAGCCTGTCGGTGTCAGATCACTCATTGCTGGATATTGTTTGCCGATGTAATGAACGTGCTTCTGAAGTTCTCAAATAAGAATCAAATTCCCATTCAGGGAGATTCTAATTTAACTCATGGAGAACAATTGTATGCAGATTGTTAGGCTGCCCTTGTCAGACAGTTTGACTGTATACTGTTTATAATGTGATATTTGATCATGGACCGCAGGGAGGAAAAGAAAAGTCTCCTTTGTTTTTATGTAAAGCTAATTTCATGAATTGAAAAAGCAAAGAGTAAACTTGAATTGTTAAAAATATGTTTAGAAGATTTAGAAACCTCCTTTTTATGGTTCTGCATTTAACTGGTAAATATGATATTTTCTTAAAATGCATATGCTTGCCGTTGTAAGTGTATGATAATAGACAGACAACAGTTTATCTTGTAGTTTGTTAAAAAGGTATATACACCCAAGTTCGAATGAATTATTTGTTGTTATAGTTACTTGTTTTAACAGTAACTTATTTTTACTTGTGACAAAATGAAATGGAACATTATGGAAATGAAAGGAATTCAGTAAAATCTGTATGTTAGGTTTCCGTATTAGAAATGCAGTGAGAGTGCCTATATATAAGTTAAAAACAAAAACAAAAACAGAGAAGCAGTGGAATGAAATGTTGCAATTTGCAACAACATTTGCAGTTGCCAAAGACATTTCTAAATTCTTTGGAATTACCAGTATATTGGCATAGATTACCCATAAAAAGTGGTCTTCATCTAAAGCAGTATTGATTACTAATTCTGTCTGAACTAAGCTAAAATAATGGAACACATTTTGTGTGTGTGTGTGTGTGTGTGTGTTTGCTTTGTACTTCTTTACTGAACACCTGTTACACATTGACAGTGTGGGATGAAAAAAACAAATGAACAAATTTTGGTGCTATTGACCTCTCCATAAGTTTCTTGATATAAGGTGTTCCAGTTAAGAAGATGGGATTGGACGTGGGGTGTAGAAGTGCCCCTGCCTATAAATAAAACACACAAAGTGGTTAGTGTGAATCATACCTTAATCACAATAACTTCCATGGGAACTTACAAGACACAATATGCAAATATACAAGGTGCAATATGGTTGTAAAATAATTTCTAAAGACCTGTACATAAAACCATAAAATGATGTGCAAATGTTGTTAACAGGAGCTCAAAGTGCTGTGTTTAAAGAAGAGTAAGTTAAAGCAAAGGTTATAGAAAACAGCTGGAGAAATCTTTACAATTTGCTAAATTATTAAGTGCTGCACGTGAAAAATATTATGAAAGAACACCACATCAGTCCAAAGCAAAATAAATTAGATAAAAGAATAAATAACAATAAATGATTAATTATTATTATTTTTATTATATTAATAATTGTCTCAATTGTATCAATAAATTTTACAGGTGAAAGTCAGTGGAGCAGTGTACGATGAGAAGCTTAGAAGAGTAATGTAGCACACGGCATAAGATTTCTCTGCAAAATTCAAGATTTTTTTTTTTTAGTCAACACTGGAGGGGGCTCATTATGTCCAAAACATAACATGCATAATCATTTGTGTGTTGCATTTGTGTAGCTGCAACTTATAAAGAACTGGCTATATTTTATGATTAATAAGTGCAGAAATTCTGGTAATTTCCAAATTCATAAATGTTTGAATACAATTGTAGATTAGAAAAAGTGGGAATAGTTGTGTTGGACCAAGTCAAATTATTAAAATTTCTACATTAAAGTTAAAAGACTGCAGTGTTGGCTGGTTTCAGGAGCTAAATTAAGTATTAAGGTTATTGAAAATTGTGATCAACCCTTAGATACTGATAGAGGGATCAACCTGTTTGAGCATGTTTGTTGGTGAGCAAATTTTTCCCCTCTTACACAAGTTAATGCGTTTCATCGGTGTCCTAATTCCAAAATATTAAGATAAGATCCCACTCAACTCATCACACAGGCTCTGTGAAATCAGAGATAGGATTAAGTTTCATGGACACTTGGTTTCAGATTTGTTACTCAGGTGCTGTATGCATCTTTACAAAAGAGGGCTTTACCAATACTCACCATGAAGTGTTACCATATACCTTAAAATGAGTTTCTTACCTCATCCTGTCTGTCACTGTAGTTTGACTCATTTGACTGGATAGTTTCAATTAAAGCCTTGTGAGTGAGTGAGTGAGTGAGTGAGTGAGTAGTAAGTACACTATTAATGTTTGCATTTGCTTCTAGCAGGAGTTATAAATCTGAACTTGTCAAGTTAAATTTATTTGATTTCCAAAAAGGCCATCCTAATAGGTGCAGTGACATACTACTTACTTGCATCCTTTATCCATTTAACATTTCAAAATGCTTTACACAGCAGAATTTATTTGCAGTCTGAATAATAACCTCAAATAACTAGCCCAGGTTTATTGCCAGGGTATATTTTTATCAATTCTTTCAGATGTACAAAGGTTTCTTGAGTGTACCTGTACTTTAACCAGCCTCTTTATCTCAATAATGGAGATAGTGCCTATGAAATCGGAAAGCATAAATAAAACAGAAGTCCCAAAGCAAGAGAAAAATATTACATTACTTATAACCCACAGTTTATAAGACCAATCTCTCCATTGATGTTCATGCTGTGATCTATGCCTAAGACAAGAGTCTGCACTGTACATACCGTAACAGTTCTTAATAAGTCTGTCTGAGTCAATACTGATAAAGACACTTTCTTTATATTCCCATTTATTCCCTAAGCAGCCGTGAAGGAAAATGCTATAAACTCCAAGCAAACGCAGCAATTTCATTTTGAAGATGATAAATATTTCAGAAGCACCGAGAGCATATTTAAACTACATTCAAGATTTCCTTCGCTTGGGAGATGATGATCCTCCTCTCGCCTTTTAGAGATAATCAATGACTCCTGTTATCCCTCCCGCTAGAGCCTTCTTTGAGTTTTGAATGGTAAAAATTAAATGTGTGTGTATGTGTGCCATGAATGCCCAAGATGTAACAAGCTGTGAACACCATTAATCTACATGTTCTGGAAATATAACCAATTGTCAGACAGGCACTCACAGACATTCCATCACCTATCCAATTGGCTTTTGCCGAGCTCTACATTTCATTTGCAATGTAATGCGCCCAATAAAATGTAATTCTGGCTGCTGCATTGATTGAGAAATAGCTTCATCTTTTCATTGAGAAAGAGATACATACCACTCAATTGGATTCATTTAAATTATTGTTGCTCAGATGTATGCAGCTCTTTTCACCTCTTCTGGCTTATTTTTTTTATTTTTGAATGTTTAGAAAATTAACTGTACATCATGAAAAATTCAACAGTACGCATGGTTATAGTATGCTGCAAATGAGCATGATTTAAAATCAAAAATAGTAAAATTCAAAGAACAGCTCATTCAGACAAACCATTTTAAGACTGACTCATTATTACACTACAGGTATTAATTGTATCTCTGCATAACCAGATGTGAAAGACTGATTGGTCTGTGGATGGATCTATGCTAAAGTTTCTGTATAAATGTTTATAAAAAAGAAGTTATTAATGACATGAAGATCCACTCTTTGTCTCTCGTTTTTCCTGCTCTTTTAATCTCTCCCTTGACTGCTGCTTTATTCACTCTTCCCTCTTCTTTCATAACTACCCCTCCTCTCTCTCTGTCACCCTGCCTTCAGTATGTGTGTATCATTAGCTCCTTTTCTCCATTATCTGCAGCCATCTAGTGTCGACTTTGTGCCCTAGAAATTATCCTGCCTCTCTGCCAGCTTTTATTGCTTCACAGTAAAGATAGTAGACACATACTACGTTCAGTCCCATTTTGAAGCTGGTCTGATTGTTAAAATGGGTTAATCCAAGAATAGTGAGAAATCTTCGCAATAAAATCTGGGTGTTTGTTAGCACATAAACATTTGCTTCATAATAAGTTAAGCAGGAGCAAGAGCTATGGAAGTTATGCGTTAGTTCAGAACAAGCATTAGTGTGTGCAATACTCCATATGTAGGTGTGTGTGTGTGTGTGTGTGTGTGTGTGTGTGTCTGCGTTACTGGGTGAGAAAAGTCAGAAAGAACAAGAGCAAAAGCAGAAAATCAGTCAGACAAACTTGACAGACTGAGAGCACAACCTGACAGCGAACGCAGACATTACATTTACTGATATTGCTGTTCTCTCCCCAGCCGGGACAGACAGTCAGTAATAACAGTGAGCACCTGGGCAGCCTCCAGGCTCTACACCTCAGCCCCTGGGGCTCTTCACCTGGGACAGGAGGCCCTACGCAGCTTTCCTTCCTGCTCGAGAGCTGCCTGGAGCAAGCAGATTATCGCTCATCGCCCAGAAGGGACATGAGACCTGGAATTCTGTCAAATTCTTTTACATTAATCATCAGGAAAGAGTGACAGTGAGGCAAGAATACAGATACATATCGTAAACGTAGCACAAAATTCTTACAGTGTCAAAAAGTCAACTTCCTCAAAAGTTACAGTGAAAATAAAGTAACCTTAACTATTCATCTAACACTTTTTTGTTTCCTTTGGTTCATCTATCATTATGATTCAACAGAATGTGACCACAGAAAATTAACCCTTTAACCATAGCATGTCATAAAACCATAACCATATTTTAACCATAATATATAAAGCACACAAATATGCAGATATAAGGTGAACATCCTTTAATATTGCTAAATGTTTTTAATACTGTTGCCATGGAGGGCTTTAATAGCAAAAAAACATACACACACACAAAAAAAAATAAATCAATCTACAGAATGGATGTTATTCAAACTGCTTTCAAATTGTTTCAAGTAACTCTGTGCTCTGGACATCCGTTCTTCTGCACTAACTGTTTGTGATGCCTGTAGAAACAGACTCGTCTCCATCTTGTCCACTTTGCATATGCGCCATCTGCCCTATGCATTCCAGGTAACAAAGACTGGGAAGTGCAGAACCAGTAGAAACAACACCAAAACATTAGTAAGGTCATAACTTTTGGCTTATTCAACAATAAGAGTGATAATGATCAGCATACACTACAATTAACATTTAGTTAATCCTGTGCATTTCAATCCAAGCAGGAACTAAAAAGAGAAAGAGGATGAGGAAATTAGAAATATGTTAACTATGTACAAACCCAGGTTTCACCCACCACCACTCTACCTCAAGAGATTTAGTAGCATTGCAAATGGGGCAAAAGTCGCATTTCAGGATACATTAGGAAACAATGAATTCTGTCATTTAGGCATGTGGAAGTTTTGCACTGTCTCAGTTCCAGGAAGAGAATAAGGAACAAAAGTTGTTCTACAGACAATCAATCAAGTCAGTCAGATAATTGGATGACTCTATTAAAAAAAATATGTTCTCTTGTTGCAAAACTAACCAGCAACCAGTCACTCAGGCCATCATTACCATAGTTTTGTATTCACTAATATCTTGGTGGTCAATATTTTGTCAAATTAGGGCAGGAGAAAATCTAAGTGAAAACATACTGTGCATTTGTGTGTAACTCATGCACACAGAAAATTCACTACACTAACTTGTCTGCCCATATTGACATAAGGCATTCAGGGCCAAATGAAAAACTAATTAAATGAAAACATATGCTAAGCTCGGCAGTGGATGGACTTCTACTGTACACACAGAGCTCTGTTAGACACTTGTAACCTAATTCTGTTATGTTTTAATTATCATACACACCTTTGGAGTCCACAAGAAGGTTAAGCAAATATGACGCAGTATATATACTTAAGCTTTAGGTGCACAAAATTCAGGCCTAAATGCCCCTGTCTTTCTATTTAATTAAGTTAAGGTCCAGACTTGTGGCAAATATGAGCCTGGGTTGTTTTTTAAGGTAACTGGTAATTTGTGTTGTGGCCCTAAAGGTTCAAGGTCACATACAAGCCAGATTCGCTATATCATACATCATTAGTTACCTTTTTATCAGTGCTGTAAATGTCAACTTTGCTCAGTGAAACTACAAATACTTAATTTTATCAGATCCCAAATACGGTTGTTATGAGCCCTGTTATTATAACATTTTTGGCCCAAATCTTTTCTAAAGAATTCATGTTTATGTAGTAGAAGAACTGCACAACTGTATCAGGAACATAAAAAGGGATTATATTTAATCTTAGTCCAGGCTATGCTCTGGTGAGTCTGCTGTAAATGCATAGTCACGGGCAAATTATTTTGCCTTCTAACACCGTTATTGTATTGAATAATTGATGATACGTCTGGCAAAGGCTGTTATGTGTTTACATGATGACCACCCCCATTTTATGTTTGGATAGCCTTCAAACCCTTTTACAAGAAAAAGGAAATGGTGGACCACCAACGTTCCATTGTGTGTTCTTGTGAGAAATATCAATGAAAAAACAATGGCATTATTTAGCTCATTAGAGTTTTATGAGCTGTGTGATTCACTAGTGAACAATCTAGTCTGTCATTTAAGGTATGAGGAAGTTTTGTACTGCGTTTGTGCAGAAAGAGAATAAGGAAAAAAATAAATAGTTTCAACCATAAAGATTGTATGGACAAAAGTGAGTCAACCATCATTACTGGAGGGCTCTATTCAATAAAACTGTTAAAATATTGCTAATTTGTAGGACATTTCTGACAGAAATAGACTCATGCCAAGTATATATATGTTTCTCTCAAATTTTTACTACGAAAGTATTTTTATGTTCATTTTAAAATTCATAGTGATTTACCCTGGGGGGCACTGACAGATGAGAAACAAGTCAGACACCAGTTGCTATGGCAAAGAGTTAAAAATCAACTGAAGAACCGTTCAAAACAAGGAATCGAAAATTCTGGGTTCATCCATTTCTAAAGCTATGGAATTCTTGAATTTCATGGTTTGATCTAGGAAATAAAGGATCACACTGGAGCAGTTTGAGCTTTTGTTGGTAGAGTTAGGACTACATTTGAGGAGACGGAGAGATAATGTCTTAGAGCTGATTGACCTGGAGCAGCATCTAGCTATGTGTCTAAGGTAAAACAGTATTATTCTATCATTGTATATTCAGTACTGGTGCACTTTTTGGAATAGAAGCGCACTTGTTATCAAATACAGTCATCTGATTGGTCAGATTTGTTTATTTGTGTGCAAAAAATCAGAATAATAAAGCTTGATCTGAAAAAATAAGTGCCACACATTCATCCTGCAAAATTACATGTCTGGTGTGAACATCTGCATTAAGAATAGGTGAGATGGAAAAATATTTGTAATGCATGAAATAGCACAATTTTTTCATGTCTGTTGTGTAAAGGCCCTGTAGGCTAAAAAAAAAAAGGTCTTGTATTTATTATTTATTTGCAAGTTAGTGTAGTGAACATAATCAATGTTGGGGATTGTTAGTCAAAAAAGCAAAATACTCATTAGGGATTCTTCTTCTTAGAATGTGCAATATGGTACTGAATGGTGAAAGTCATTACACTACTTTCTTTTGCATTACAACATGACCTAAACGAGACCTAAAATGCATTGTCAAACAATGACCAGTTAGCAGTACAACCTTACCGTAGGTTACAGTCCAGCACACCAGCACAAACTTATATCATAATAACATGAAATATTCAGAGGCAGAAATGGATGCTACAAAGCTACAACCTGGACTTCTAATCACTACTTTTGTTACCTGTTGAAGTTCAGGGCCTAGCTGTTGGGTTGGGGTCAGTATTTACTCAGCATTAACATCACTCTGGGTTCTTTATGCAGTTTGTGTTAGCATGCTGTCTCTTTGCAGACAATTGCAAAGAGACAAACTTTTGATAAAAGAACGCATGTTGTGTTAAAAGAAAGCAATTGCAGAGATTGCAAAAGAAAAGATTTTTTACATGCCACAGTTTTTTAGACTCCATATTGTGTTATACACAACCCATAATACAATATCTAACTGTCAGGCATTTCTATTATTATTATTATTATTATTATTATTATTATTATTATTATTATTATTATTATTATTATCATTATTACATAGCATATTTCAAAATTACAAGTTGTCATTTCAGGCATACTGAAGGAAATTTTATGTGATACCTCAGCGTCCACGCCATTCCAGCTTTCCTTACACTACAGAGCTTATGTTTCCCCATCCCAAGCTAAAAGGGAGAGATAAATGTGATTTAAATTAATAGGTGCTACCAAATAACTCCTCGGCTGGTAAACGATGCATTCATCAGATACAGACAGCCAATATCCTGTGATTCATGGCACTCTTTACCACGTGAAGGGTGCCAACAAAAATTGTTATTACTTTTTAATAAAGTGTACCAGTTACTAATCCTCTCATTTATCAGTGGAAGGCAGTTGGTATGGAGGAAGTCAGTGTGAACCGGTGTGCCTGGCTGCTCTGATGAAGAGGAATGGGAACTGTATGAATGAAAGTGTATTTAATGTAGAGTGCTCCTTTTCAATGCAAGCTTTAATATGGAAGCATCAAAAAGTCAGGTAATGGTAGGCATCACTATTAATAAATACTTATAAAATTTCACCCATAAAACAAACAAAACATTTTTTTCTTACACTGGTGCTGTTTTTATATGAGCTACATGCAAAACAATGGTTGTCACATGGATTGTTGCAACTGCTCTTTACTGACAGGATATTATAGTAATCCCACTGAAATGTTGGAGGATAAAGCATTTTGGTTTAAGTTAAACCTGAGCCCCAGCCCCCTTTTATTGTTTTACTGGAAAGGCTTTGTAAGCAACATCCCACCTATCTATCTATGCACCCATCCATTTTCTACTGTTTTTTCCTTTTTTAACTTAGGTATAGGGGTACTGGAGCCTATAGTTGACAATTGTAGCTTGTAACTCTATTTAATCTTGGGGGGGGGGGGGGGTGTTGTTGTTTTCAGGTGCAAATCAGCCCAATCATTGATAACGATGTTGACCTGATTGCAACTATGCTTCCAAAGTCAGTGACAAGAAAACACAACAAACCTTGCTGTTTGTTGCTATATTTTGCCACAGGGTTTTTTCACCAGCAGAGAGCAGACCACTGAAGACAAACAATGTTGGTGCCTCATCAGCTTCATAGACTGAATATTAGACAAGTTTGATTAATCAACCAGTAATCATTTTAGTAAATAATAATTGGAAAACTTGCCATATTGGTGATGACACATTGAAAATATGTCCCATTTGTTAAAGTTCAACCTTAATGAGTTTATGCAAGGTAAAAAGCAGTGTTCCTGTGGTGTGCAGACTCTAAGGATTAGTGGTAGTGGACTTGCTGCCCATTCAAAAATATGTTTATTATTCCATGCTGACATTGTATGCTTCTGTTTTTGTGTTGTTTTTCCAAATTTTTATTTTTCCCATTAGTCTCTTCAGGACACCTACGAATACACCACAATATGTTTCACAACGTAAGATTGTTTAATTTTTAAATGCTATAAATGATTATTTGATTTAACAACTTCTAAATACAAAAATGGATTGTTTGAATTGAATGTTTGAAAAGTCAAATATCTGACTGCTGACTCACTGACTGCGAGGTGTAATTGATGTTGGTTTCGCAGCACACATATTTCCTAGGATTATGTCCAGTGTGTACACAGAATAAAGTAAAAGCACCACCCACCACCTCAGGATAAAGCCATCACTGTGAGGTACAGTGATTAAAGACTGTGTCTTGACCTTGTATCCTGGACTGAGATAAACCCTCCAAAATTCCTAAAACAAACAAGCCGCAGCTCTGTTAATTTAGCCCTCCAGCAGAAGCAGCGAGGCTGTTGAGGCAGCCACAGATGATTCCTCTTGTGTATGGGCCAATGTTAAGCTTCAAGAACAGGTAACAGTCAATCCATTAACCTTAGCTTTTAGTGGGCGCTTCATGTCACTACCTCTGAGTCTTGCACACACATACAAATGTGCACACTGCCATGTGGACACAAACACATCTACACTTAAATACAGGCGCACACACACACACCCTTCACTGCCTTGATACATTTTTTTAATCGTTGCTATGCAAAGACTTGAAAAGGTCAGTGCAGCTCCTCTTGACATTGACTCTGCCATCGTAATAATGAGCTCTTTTCCTTTTCTTTCCTCCAACTTTAACAATACCTTATCACTAAGCCTGAAGCCATCCATCCACCTCTTATATATTGGCCAGCTATGGTCACAAATCTCACAGCTGCACATACTTAAATACATTCAAAGGGACCTAAACATCCAAACAATCACAAGAACGTAGCATAAAGTGGACACAATGGAAATAGAGATATATGCGCATAGATAAAAACACACACGCCTTCTCACACACCCCTTTCCCACCCTCCCAGCCCCCATCCCTTTAGGCCTAAGTGGGTGTCAGCAGCCATCTTCAGCTAGGTAATATAAAAGGGCTTCCAAAGGCAGGGGTCATGTTAAATTGTAACGCAAATGTTATTCCTCAATTATCCTTCTGGGGGAAATGTCAACTGCTTCAGGAGGAATTAGACTGGGCCCAAAGACCGTGTGTGTCTCTATGTGTGTGCTGCCTCAGGCCAAAGAGTGAAGTGACTGTTCACTCTTCCACTCTTGTCCCCACTACTGCGCACAGTGGACACAGCCACTCCATAGAGTAATTAAAAAAAGTATTTGTGAATTATAAAAGCTTTGTTAAGATGGAGAGATAAAAACAGGATATAATATATCCTGTTTTTAAGTCTTAGTATTGGCTGTTATAGAGACATAAGTCTATTATTGACAGTAATGTAATTAAATAACATTAATTAAAACATTTAGCTGTATTAAATCTGTGTATTCTCAACCACTAACCCAAATTTTGTGCTTAGAATTTCTTATTTAAATAAGTTATTTAAGATTTCATTGGAAAAGTATGCTTCCCTTAGCTGATTTTGGGAATGTTCAAACATACCAGTAAGAACCAGGTCAGCATTTTTTTCTTGATTATTTTCAGATGAATACCCTATCCCATGAATTCTTGTGGTGGCTGCCCAGTTGGGACCTGGGGAGTTTATCAAATGAATTTAATGAAAAACTCTCCTTTGACTGGCAGCTGAATGCCAAAGCTAACAATGAGGGGTCAGAAGTGAAACTACTATTGCCCTTTTCCAGTGGCCTCCTCTGACTGCCTCAGTGGATATTACAAGTTACCACATTTATATTTGCAATAACAAATTGACTCCAAATGGTCTAAGTGGGGATCAAGACCTGGCTGGAAATTTGCAGTGCCTTTAGGAAATCAGTTTGTGGACCTTTGTGGAAATAAGGGGTCTAAAACTAAAACCCAAGGGTACACAAGGACAGAGAAAGACACACATGTGCTTATTATATCTCTGCTCAATTTATGCTTTTACAAACAGTTTTTTACAATATTTATGCACATTCAAAGCACAGATGTACAGTGTATCTGGAAACTATTCACAATGCTTCACTTGTTAAACATTTGTTGTGTTACAAAATGGATTAAAATATTTTTACCTCAAAATTCTGCATACAATACTCCATAATGACAAAGGGAGAAAAGTTTGCTTGAAAGTCTTGCAAATGTATTAAAAACAAACACACAGACACACACACAAAGTATTCAGTCTTTACTCAATACTTAATACTTTGCTCAGTGCAACTTTGGCAGCAATTAGATGGTCAGGTCTTTAAGAGTATGATGCTACAAGCTTGGCACATGTTTCTCCAATTTTTCTTACAGAACCTTTCAAGCTCCATCAGGTTGGATGTGAAGCATCAGTACACAGCTATTTTCAGATCTCTCTAGAAATGTTCAATAAGTTTCAAATCTGGCTGGGGCACTCAAGGACATTCACAAGGTGGTCCCAAAGTCTGTTATCTTGGCTGTTGTCCTGTTGCAAGATTAGCCTTCACCCTAGTCTAATTTTCAATGCACTCTGGGACAGGTTATCATCAAGGATGTTTCTGTCCATTGTTGAATTCAGTTTTCCGACAACCCTGAGTAGCCTTCCACTTCCTGCTGCCAAAAAGCATCATGATGTTGCCACCATTGTGCTTTATTGTTGGGATGGTTGACCAGGAGATAAGTGGTACCTGGTTTCCTCCAGACATGACACTTGGTATTCAAGCCAAAGAGTTCAATCTTTGTTTCGTCAGACCAGAGAATTTTGTTTCTCATGATCTGAGAGTCCTTCAGGTGCCTTTTGACAAACTCCAGGCAGGCTGTCATAAGCCTTTTACTGTTTTTGTATGGCCACTCTACCATACAGGCCTGACTGGTGGAATGTTGCAGAAACGGCTGATCTTCTCTAAGGTTCTTCATAGAAAAATGCTGGAGCTCTGTCAAATGACCATGGTGTTCTAGGTCACCTCCTTGATTAAGGCCCTTGTACCACAATTGCTCAGATTAGCCGGGTGGCCAGTTCTAAGAAGGCCTGGTGCTTCCAAACTTCTTCCATTTATGGGTGATGGAGGCCACTGTGGTCACTGAGACTTTCCATACTCAGAAAATTGTCTGTACCTTTCTCTAGATGTCTACAGACATTTCCTGTCCAGGTTTGTGCTCTGGCATACATTGTCAACTATGGGATCTTATTTAGACAGGTGTTTTCCGTTCCAAATCATGTCCAGTTAATTACATTTACCACAGGTCGACTCCGGTTAAGTTGTAGAAACATCTGACAGATGATCAGTGGAAGCAGGAGCTTAAATTTGAGTGTCATGACAAAGGCTGTAAATACTTATGTATGTGTTATACTTTTGTTTTTATCTTTAATTTGCCGTTTGCCAGAATTTCAAGCATACTTTTTTCATTTTGTCATTATGGGGTATTGTGTGTAGAATTTTGAAGTGAAAAATACATGTAATCCATTTTAGAATAAGACTAACATGACAAAATGTCGAACAAGTGAAATGCTGTAAACACTTTCATGTTTACACATTTTCTCTTTTCTGAATAAACACTTTCTGGTCAATTTGTTAGATATACCTGTTCAACTGCCCTTGAATTACATACACTGTTTCTAATAATCTAATCTTACAGAGAGATGTAGACATGGTCAAGTCGACCTCCTGAAGTTATCAGTAAGCATCAGAATAAGGAGAAAAGTAACTGAAGTGATTTTGAATATTTGCTAATAGCTCATCTAAGTATTATATTTCAGAAACTGCTGATCTACTAGAATTTTCCCACACCACCATTTCTAGGGTCCAAAAACAAGTAAATATCTAATCGGAGCAGCTCCCTGGACAGGTTTCTTGAAGATGATGATGACTTTGTTGTACCCCGCATGGACTAGAATTCAATTCAGTAGAGCAACTTTGGGATGTAATAAAATGGGAGATTTGCATCATGGATGTGTTGCCTAAAAGTCTGCACCGTGTGATGCAGTCATGTAAATATGGACCAGAATGTCTGAGGAATGTTTACAGTACCTTGTTAAATCAATAAAACATAGGATTAAAGCAGATTAAAAGGCAAAAAAGGGCCCAACCCATGTACCCGAACTGGGTGAATGTATATAAAATTACATCCATACAACTTTGACTACCTTCGCACAAAACAGTTTCAGTTATTACAGATAATCAGTGCTTTAAAGTGAACAGATTATGAAATTCCATTTCCACTCAATTGACAAAGCAGATTTGATATCTGTCTTTTAATATAGAGCTATTGCTCAATGAATATAGTGCACACATGTTCCATTAAACAGAAGCCACAAAGAAACCTAATCAAAGTGCCCTAAAAATGGGCTTAAGAATCATAATTGAAAAAAAACTTATAACACAGTCTCCTGTGACTAATAGCTAAATAATAGTAATTATGATCATCTTGCTATAGCCAGATTTCTGTCAGAGACAGAATTTTTTCAGCACTATCCTATCTTCTCACTTTTATTCTGTCTTTCACGTCATTTTTCTTATCACTCCCTTCTATTGTAAGCACTGTTGGTTTCGTCCCCATGGCTACAGCAGATGGTATCGTGTTATCATTGTAATAAAACTAAAGTGCTGAGCAGGAAATTGAAAGTGTATTCGTACAGGAAATAACAGTGCTCCGTCATAATCTACAGTCAAAAACATGTGTTCATCCACATATTGTGTCTTTATCTGATGATGGAGAATACGGTGTGGTCAGCCATCTTTTTTTTCTTCTTCTATCCTTCCTGTTCTATTGTTTTTCATCATTCTCATTCACACACACTTTGACCAATCAGGGCTTAATATGGCAAATGATGAGACTGCAGTATAAGCCTAAATCACCTTTCAAACACTTGTAGAGTTTCAGTTTAATATAAAGCAGCAGATCGTTGAAATAAATGACTGTTGAAAATGTAAGCTTTTCTGGGAGTGTGAAATATTAATGCTGGAGCTGGCACGTTCCATTTTGCGTAACTATTTTTAAATCCCTGTAGAACTGCAACCACGTAAGCTAGCACAATAATTGTTTTTGCATAAGAAACCGGAGGAGTTGTACTTACACTTTATGCCATCAGCTTGTCCTAGGTCACGGTTTCCTTCCACATACAGCTTTGCAAAAATTGCATAAAAAGCACTTGCAGCAACAAAAACATAATATTCCAGAAACACGCTTTGCCGATCCGATCAGCTGTTCGTAACACTTCCTACCTTGGAATAGCGTCAGCGCGAACTATCGCATGTCCACCATTACCTGCCCGAAACCGGAAGTGACGTCATTTTCAAGGAAAATGTAGTTTTTTACCTTCGGGGGGTGTTTTTAAAAGTCATGTTTGACTTTATGCTTTTCTGTATAGTTTCTGGGATGCTTAGAACTCAAATTGCACTGCTGCACATGCTGTTTTTTTGCACATTTGCATTATAATATTTTTTCTTTGTTTTTCCTGCAGTATATAAAAATTGGTGTATCTCAAAAATAAAACTATGAAGACACTCAAAATAAATTTCCTGTTGTTGGAAACTATTTTGTGCAACGTTTTTGTATTTACAGTTTTGAGGGATAAACCTCTTAAATTTCTCTAACTAGAAATATATGTAAAAAAAACCAAAAATGATTTTCAATTTTATTGTAGTTTATTGCACGTTTTTGCAATTTGTGTAGTTATTATGCACTCAATGCATACATATTATTAAAGTTTGGGCTATAATGGTTGTATTGATGTATAGCAACTGCAAATGCTCCCAAAAATGGTACTACAGCATGTAAAAATATAAAGATAAGCTCTGGCGGACTTGGTTCTATGGTAGGTCTTAAAGGGTTAAAGGTTAGAAACTTAACCAAAATACCATATTCATTTGATTAAATTGTGACTGTTTTTGAATGAAAAGCAAATGAGTTCTGTGGTTGCCGTTATATAACTGCAGCAGTGTGCAACAGTGTAAAATTCAAATAAAAAATACTGCACACTGACTATAGATAACAGAAACTTCTTGGTTTAGAATAATAGAAATTGTAACTTTCATAGTTGGTGGTAAACCATTTAACCTTGTTTTTCTTCCAAAGATAGAAACCACCTCCCAAAACAGGTTCCTGAATCTCACGTGTTCCTCTTATCTGACTGAGTGGGAATGAAAGAGAGTGAGGTAGCTGACACAAGGCCGCCCTCTGTCTGAAGTAACCGAAAACACCCTCTACTGTAAATGCTTTATACAGATATTTCTCAAATGGTCTGAGCTTGTATGTATGTGTGCCTTTCTAGCAATGTTCACAGTGTGAGTGAATGGGGGGACTCTCATTTGCACAGAAGGGAACCCCACTGATGAGCCTATAATGACTAATATGATTTAGTAATGAATATAAAGTTAATCAGGGACCAAGAAACCAGAAGGATGCTTTGAAACCCAATTTGCAACACATTCTAAAGAGAGTGGCCCAGACAGTTATGTTATATAGGCCAGTAAATATAGTAGATCAAACACCAAGCACAAGCTAAATAAGGCAAGGTAAAGGGTGGAGGCTATGATAAAGAGAATGCTCATAAAATGTGTCCTATCCTTTTGTCTTTCACTAGTGACACTGATTGGCTGATGCAGTGCGGTATTAGCAAAGTTACTGAAGAATCACAGAAACATAAAGCAAAAAATTCTAATTTCCATGAAATGAATTACCACTCGGAGCTATATTCAAGCTCAGATTGGCTGGGGCAACATATATAGACTCGCTCGTTTTCTCTCTCTGCTATTCTCTGTATCGTTCTCTTGCTAATCTACACATTGCTTCTGTCGTCTCTCTCTCTCTCTCACACACACATGCACACACAGGTCTACCCCACTAACTGATGTAAATGGAAAGAGTAAAGGAGGCTTGGTGAGGGTTGACCTTGTAATATCAGGGGCAGCTCACCCCAATTAATCACAAGATCCTTGCCCAGATGCTTCAAGCTAATAAACAGCACTCTGAATCAAAAAGTCCCTGCAGTTGTACAGCCACTCCAATGATTGCACCCCCTGCCCAAGATTAAAGCCCACTGTGAATTGAGAAAGGGCAAGTGGCACTTCTAACAATCCAGGGTGGCAAGATGAGTTAGTTAGAGGCAGATGAGAAGCCTATGGAAGCTTTTTTTTCTCACATTTAAGCATTTTACTGCAAATTGCATGTCAAATTACCCTTGTAGTGAAATACCCTTAATGATTCCTTCTTTTCTTGTGTAAATAGTAATTTTCCATCCATTTCTTACCCTGTAATACTTACTGGGGGATTTTAGGGATTATGGGAACAAAATTATTTCACACATTTTAAAAGGATTATTTTCACAATGTGGGATATGTCAGTCTAGTGTGCGATATACAATGGCCTCTCTGTGATACAATTTGAAAAACACTACGAAAGCGCAGACAATTGAACCTGGTGAATGGCACACACAATATTAGGAACTACAATGCGTTCATAACATAATTACATTGTATATGGCATAAACTCTGACATTTGAAAAGAAGGCAACAATGTGGTATTAAGGTGTGGAACATACATGCCTTTGTGTATATGTGTCTGCGTAAAGCTACTAACCTTGCTTTAGTAATTTCACGGAATATTTGAAAGGTTAACATCTCTGATTGCAACGTGCCATGGCGGCTGGTGTTTGATGTATGGTAATTCGCAATTCCTACACATTGGGGCCTCTGAGACTGTTAAGTCTATGAAGTGGAGTCGTGCCTCTGTTCCTTAATCCACGCTTGTCTCTCTACCTCTGTGTTTATCTGAAACTTTAGCTGAAGAAAAAGCAATCAACTCTATGAGGAAAACAATCTAATCAAGGGTATTTTGAACCTGAGCAATCTTGTAAATCAAGATTTTCTTTCTGTATCATCTTAGTTAATAGTGACATAGAAATGTCTGAGGAAATCAAGAGCTGGACTGCTTAATATAGTAAAGTGCAGCAGGTGTCCTGTTCAAGCTGTTCCTGGAGTTCATGCTGTGCAAAAAATGTTCTAAAAAAAGAGCAGGTTCATTGAACTTGAACATGTTTTCTGCGAACAGAAATATATTTGCAACTAAAGGAATGTGACAGTCATTATACAGGTATGTTAAAGTCTCCACACTGTAAATAACCATAGTGCATTTCAGCATGGCTAGAGTTTATAGTCACATGCATACTTCACTGACAAGCTGCATATTTTCTAGTCACCATGTGCAGGTAATGCAGTATTGCACTGTAAGCTTAATGTTGAGAGTGTTGAAAGTGAAAGTGTGGAAATTATCTTTTTAGTGTCCTATCCACTATTCACTAGGTAATCTTGCCACAGCTTGGTTGTTTGTTTGTTTTTGTTGGTTTGTTTTTTTTTTGTTTTGTTTTTTTTGTAGATTTACTTGTTGACCAATGCTAAATAGCCTATATATTTCATTTTATTTTAAAGCCCTTTGTAAGCTTTCACCTCTGTATTTGTAATTCTGTATTTGCCATGGTCATATGATCTCATGTTTCAAAATTCTAAAAAACTTTATTCTTATAGGTTACATATCATTAGTAAATACCCATATCTGTTCATGAGAGTAGCATCCAGTGATTGATTAATTCCTAATGTGAAGATTTACCACAATTCCAAATAGAAATTAAGACATTTTTATTTTTTATTTATTTTTTTGTTTGTTGGAAACATTCGATTAAGTATTAAGCCAGTTTGTATAAATGCGTACAGCTAACTCTTATGACGTGCGAATGGGGTATCCTTGGCTCATATTGTGAAGAAGAAAAAGAAAATGACAAACAGGCAGAGACAGGTCAGGACATAGAAATTTACATTAGGTAAGGGCAGCGAGTGTAAGCAAGAGGGAGTGTAGACAAGGGATTGTAGGTAATATGAAAGCAGATGGGAGGTGAAAGAGAGAGTCAACATCCTGGCCAGGATCCCAGGATGTACCAGCTGTTGCTGTAACTTCACCCCTCACGTCCCCTTTCTCCCTTCCACATCATCTTTTTTCACTGCCTCTTTTTTTAAAGCTCTTTAGGCTAGAAGATGTAAGCGCTCTTGACAAGTGCCTTCTTTTAAGTATCTGTCATATAACACAGAAGATAAAAGAAACTGGTGAAATTCCTTAGCAAATTTAACAGACTGACACACACACATACATGAATATAAACATATTTAATCTAAGATGTTACTGAATTATTTTAAATTTCAATCTTTTAAATATTGTCAAATTTTCAAGATGATAAAAATATTTTTAATAAAACAAAGAAGAATGAAGAAGGGATGAAAATATTGGCATTGGTCAATTACCTGCTACATTTCCTGTATACAATAAAAGTGCAAACAAACAAGGAAGCACAAATGAAAAGCAAGTAGCTGAACATAAGGAAACCAAGGAACTACTTGAAAAATTAATGAACCACTATAAACGAAGTGGATCGCCAGCATTTGCATTGTGTGAGTGTATGCGTGTGTGTGTGTGTGTGTGTGTGTGTGTGTGTGTGTGTGTGTGTGTCTCTGTGAACAGGTGGAGGCTGGTACAAAGAGCTCACATTTGGAACAAACACTGATGTCTGTGAAGCACCTTTATGTCTCCCTCACTCTCCTGCTCTCTCTCCAGTGTAAGTCACATCAAAGTCTGAGGCCTGTTGGCTTGACTTACACCTCATCCAATTAGTCGGCAGTATCTCAGCGACCCTAAAGAATAGCCGGTCCTTTTCGAGGCTCCGCCGTCACTTGATCCCGAGTAACACAACACCTCGGTATGCGGACACGCGCGCATACACATAAACACACACACAAGCACCTGATACCTGCGGCTCATGGTGTAAAGATAAAATGAGGCAGCGAAAGGCAGTGGGCACAGACGTCAAAAGCATTAGTGAAACAAAAACACCTGCCCCCCTGTCCAAAAAAAAAAAAGAAAAAAAAGAGTAAAGGAGAGAGGGAGGAGAACAGAGCCAGGTACAAAATTGATGGCTCACAATACAGCCAGTATTGTAACAAAATGAATTTGTCGCCCTATTGTCTGTGACAAAAGGCCTAATTGAATTCAGGCCTCCTGTTCCTTGTCTGTTGCTCTTCTTGGCATGTTAAGTATCCTGCAAGATATGCTGATTCTCACTTGAACTGAATTATTTAGATAGGCAAGAAGCTGCTACTAAGCAAGGAGAAAAGAAAAGATCAGACCTGTGTGCACAGGTGTGTGAGTGTGTGTGTCGGAGTGTGTGCTTTTTTTTTGTGGGTGGGTTGGGGAGGGACATAAACATTGAACCTAATAAAATAGATTACAATTTATTACGAGTTAACAAATGCCACATTACAAACCCACGTTCAATTTGAACATCGTTTTATTTATTTATTTATTTATTTATCACAGCTCCCTCACCAGATACCATGACACAGCATTATCAAGCTTGCAAGGACATCTCAGCTCTCTGTACCGCATGCCTGGAATCCAATTACTGGGCAGCAATTTATGCTGTATGAGGATACATTACTATTTCAATATTGAGATGTCAAATTACACACATGGCCTCTAATGCACTCTGGCAATCATAGCCTACTGCTCAGACTGCCAGCAACAAACCTGTCAGAGGACCTTGTCACAGGGGAAAGGAAATCTGATTCGTCCATATTCTCTCTTTCCTTCTCTCTCCCTCTCTTTTGGACCATGACTTCCTTCAGTTAACCAGCGCCACTGTGTTCTCTTTCGTCTGCTCCCTCTATATAGCTGGTGTTCCTTGGAGGGGTTTCATTGCCCAGAGCTCCATGGCAGGGCGATTGATGAGGAGGCCTCAATTCTCTGACAGTTGACATTTACCAGGAGACTCTCCTTGGCATGCCCACCGTGAACAAACAGACAACGAGACAGCTGGAAATGCCTCTGAAAAGAAAGGACAAAAATCCCCTGCACCACAGTAAAGGATGAAGCTCCATTTAATAATAATTTAAACAATTTTTGTTTAAACTGTAAGCATATAGACTTTATCATGATCAGAAAATCATCAAAGATCACCAAAGTGCTGCTTATTTATCATAAGAAAAGAAAATGCCTGAAAATCAACCTTTTTCCATTGTGGTTTTAAGTTCCCTCTTGCTCTTTTCTCCAGCGCTTGCTGTCTGAATTCTCCCTCGCTGCCTGTGTTAGTACCGAAAGTCTCAGCAGTGGACGTAGTACAAAAGCTGACGTGAGGGCTGGTTTACTTAGAAGAATGCTCACCCAGTGAACACAAAACAGAGATGGTTTCTGACATCTTGTGAAGTTGTCTCCGTCCCCGAGTATACCTTTGGGGAGAGAGAGCGGGTGGGGAGCGGCGGCAGCACTGAGACCATCAGGGCCGTCGTTACTTGCCAGGCACTGAATCTTTAATGCAGAAGGCCCCCACAAATGCATGGGCAGCATGGTGTTGTCACCCTGGCATATTTTATAACTGATCAAACATTAGTCGGCAGCTGTTGTAAACTTGTAGCTGTCTCGGTGGCAGTGGTGGTGACAGGCTCTGACACACTGCTGAGAGACTGAGGCCCAGCTGGCTGCTTTTACTTGCTTACATTCTGGCATTGTGTAAAAATAAATAAATAAAAGAGTGTCTCCTCCATCTCAAGCAGTTGACTCTCTCTAACTATCACTCATTTCCTCATTTGGTCCTTCTTTCTTTTATTCTCCTCTTACACTTTTGCTTGTACTTTTCTGTCACATGCTTGTTTGGTTGCTTCTCCTCCCATTCCTCCTCCCTTACTTCTCTGTAGTGTCTTGTGATTTCCCCAACTGCATGTTTGGTGTCCCTGCAGTGTTACTGTATGTGTTGTACAGCTTACAATGGCTACCTGAGCGTGGGAAAAAAGAAAAAAAGAATAAGCAGTAGTAGAGTTTTGGCAAGGCTCTAAAAGAAAACACACAGGGGGAATAGTTTGACAGCGAGAAGAAAGTGTGAACAAACTGTGACATGGCAAATTCTGTGTGCATTTCTTTGGCTCAGTTGTGTTCCAAATGCGATTTTGAAGAAAACAGAAATTGGGATAGCTACTGTACTTGTTTAAGGTGTTTGGAATTCCTGTTAAAATGACCAGCAATCATATTCAGTGGGAGTTGTTACTGCTAATCTAATGCTTTGATTGTCTAAAATCATTTATTATAAACGCCTATAAATGATTTGTTAGTGTTGTTCTCTGTATGAAAATTACTTGCTTTTGTGTGGACATATTGTTAGAAGCATGTTTATTCAGAGTAAAACATCTTTCCGAGCAAATATATTAATATTTCATTGCTTCATTTATTATGTAAATTCTTCAACTGAATATTTCAGTAATTGCTTAGGACATGAGACCCCCCACACCCCCTCCATGTGTCTCTTTTGCACAAAGGCAGCGGTTGGACAGCTCACTGGAGGGAATTACCTTTTGGCTAGCACAAAATAATTTTTATTTCTAATTTATTTCATGACAACAGGCACACGCAAAGGGAGAGACCCTCAGCCAAGTGCCTTGTTGGCAAAGATTGATTACCCAATATCTAATTAGCTGAGATCCAATCACTTATTATGCAGAGTACGAGACAATCAGACTGAAGTCAACTGTCAGCCAATTGATTGATGACACCCCCAATCCAGCTTTTGTTTGCTCTAATGTCCTGACGCTTGTTACAACCACCAAAGCTCGCTCGGACAATGCAGTCTGTCACTCTGACGGTGAGTTGCCGGCCTCCTGTCTCATTTTTAGTTTACGTTTGTTTACAAGTGTGTGCGGTTTTGTGTAAGTGGACAACACTGGTATAGACGTCTCTATTTGTGTGTGTTTTTCGTAGTGTGGAAATGTGTATTTGAAGACAACAAAAGATTTGTCAGGTTGTTGGCCCTATTAAAGACAGGTCTCCTCTTTTCACCCTGAGGGCAGTTGGTTTTTAGTGAAGGTTGAGAGGGGAAGGGGAGCCATATCATGATTAAAAACAAGCAGTGATGAATGACATAGCAGTGACTTCTTTCAGCACAGCTCAGAAAAAATGTTTGGGTTTTTTTACCATTTAAAAAATACTTAAAAAGAACTATGTATTAAATTGAGATTTACATTGTGTTTTTTTAAAGATTATAGATTGATTTATATGTGGGAAATCACATTCTTTCAATTTTTAAAACTACCTTCTTCTATTTTTTTTACCTGTCCTTTATTAAGATTTTTTTATTTTGGATTATTACAACCATAACAGATAGTGGATCGGGAGTGGACCAAGAGACCTGAGACCCAAGGGCACCCCAGCTCCCAGCAGGGGGCCAACAGAGCGGCCACCGGGAGAAAGCCAGTATACACCCGATCACCCAGCCCTAGACACTGAGAACAACCCATGCACAGGCAGGTGTGAGCACCAGCCACTGGCAGGAAGTTTGGCAGTTGGAAATAGCCCCCACACCTGCGGAAGCCTGAGATGTGCTAAGAGAGAGGGGGGAGTCTAAGATGAAAACTAGCCTCTTCTAAAGAAAACAGACTTTTGGACCTGAGAAGGCTGTCAGCTATAATTGAAATGAGTGAAAAAAAAATTATAATTCTGTCTGTAGGTCAAACACAAAATAGGGGTAGTTGTTGTGTTATGTTGAGCTTTTGTGCATGTTAATATCCCTACTCAACTCTTTTGCAGTATACCTTGAGCAGTATAACACTGCTGCTTAACTACCTGCCCTGAGTCTAATACAGTCAGTTTAAAGAAGATCTGTGGTATCTTAATTGTTGAATGTAGAGTATTTGCTTCCCCCTTTTGCCAAGGAGAGCAGTTACATAAATATGTTTGTGCTTGCCCTTGATACATAAATTTTTACTGTATAGTACAGAACTTTCTTAATGTTTCATCTGATGATTTTTGTGCTTTTTGTGCAAAATGCAAAAAGCAGTTTCCTATTTCTGTTTACTTAATAATTTCTTGTGGTTTTGTATGGTTGTAACTCTAAAGCTTTTGCAGTTAATGGGCACAAATACTGTTAACTAAAGAAACAAATATTTTTTCCTTTAGTTATATCCAAGAAAAATGGTGTTCATTGTGTCAAAACGTAGTTTATTTGTGTTTGATTCAACTTTTATTTTTTCCTTTTAACAGCAAACAGTAGAGAGAAATGACAATTTGACAGCATTAAAAATGTATAGCAACTCAAGGGCCTCCGAGGTTTCCATTAGTAAATAGGGTCGGAAGCTCACATAAATGCACACACACACATAGGGATGTGGAGGGTGGGGGGTGTTATCCAAAGCTGACATGTTCAAGGTTCAAGGATGAAGGCCTCTGAGATCCAGCTGCAATTTATTGTGAGATATTCAGCATCTGATCTCAGTGACAGTAGCCTCTGGCTTTGTTCATAAGAGCTAAAATGTCTCTCTTCTGTGCTTGCTTCTGTGTAAGTGTAGTGCTTGTGCCCGTGCATTTTCTGCTTGTGCGTGAGAGGTCAGACGGTATGAAAGCAAGGGTGAAATTCTCTGACATACATCAAACAACTGAAGACAGATGCCTGGACAGTATTAATCAAAACTTTCCCATTTCCTAAAGAATTAATCATTAAATAATTAATTTGGCAGCTACAGGCAGCAGTTAAAGGGGGCTTGTGCCTTCCTGCTGGTTAGAATTAGTCCTTGTCGAGAGGCTAGATTGATATATTTATTATTTATCAGATTAATCATGGCTAGAGACATTAGGATCCACTGTTGAGATCATACCAGTTATAGCATAGGAGGGGGTGAGAGAAAGAAGGCTCAACACATGAGAGAAAAAGGCAGGTGGCAGCTGTGTGCAGTGATTACAGTGCAAGGTGGTCAAGGATACACTTCCAAGCCTAGACACACGTATACACATTCACATGCACATGCACATTAATACAATGTAAAGAGGGGGTGGAAGCCAGGACGTCTGTGTAGCCCGAAGCACTTTTTTTTTGCTAAAGCCAGAGCAGCAGAAAGCAGTAGGAGGGGGAAGAGCAAAGACGCCTATGATACAACAGCTTTACAGAGGTAAGGGAAAATCCTAGGGTCATTTCTGTTCATATTAAATATTTGGGGAGTACCCCTGTGGTGGCAGTGAATGACAATGTCATACCAAAATAATATCTATCCTTCACTCATTCATTAACCCCCACAGTAATCTTAATCCAATTTTCCTTTCTACCCTTTAAGGATATGTGAGCTAGCTATGTTTGAAGGTTGTAAGGTGGCAGTGACTGATATGTCTGCCAGTGTATCAGTCTTTTAGTTTAGAGTTTCAAGCAGATGCATCCATTACTGTCTCTGGGAAGCAAAGCCCTGCAAGCACAACTCCTACATTTAGAGTAATTGTCGTAGTCAAGTTCTGACCACTTGTATGTGCATATTTGCAATGCTTGCTGGATCTCCTTCACTGTATTAAAAAAGTAACATTTTGACTTGAATTTAAGTTTACGGAAGATAATGAGGTTGCAGGAAGCCAAATCTTGTCAATAAGGCAGGTGACAGATTTTCTTGGTGTGGCCAAAACGTTCTACACTGTAAAATCTAATTAGTTCCCAGAACTCAAAAAAATTATGGAAACTCGTTGCCTCAAAAAAATTGAGTAAAGCTTAGCTAAAAATGACTAAGTTAGGACAACGTATTTATTTTGAGTATTCTGTACAAGCTCATTTGTTCCCAGAACTCAAAAAAATTGGATCAAGTTTACGTAAGATGACCAAGTTAGGGCAACTTACTCATTTTGAGTACACCCTACTCAAAATGTACACAGCCGTGTTAGTTCCCAGAACTCAAAAAAATTATGGAAACTCGTTGCCTCAAAAAAACTAAGTAAAGCTTACTTAGGATGACTGTTAGGACAACTTATACATTGCAAGTCTGCAGTATTAAGAATAACTTGATATTTCTGACTTTCTGACAATACTAATTTTTTACCTACTGACAAACATTTCAAGTTCAACTAAATGAAAAAACAATTTGTGGTACCATGAATATCATTAAAAATAATTAACAACACTTTTGTAATGATGTTAAAATGAGCACAACTTTTATTTTCAAACACAACAAAGTACAACAGCCAACATACTGGACACTGTTCTGCTGAATAAAAATGATATTGCCATCACTGTTATAATCTTACAACGAAACAAAGTCTTAGATGTAATTATTCTGAAAATAAGTTTAGGCCTACCACAAGTTTGTTTTGTACTTACATTATTTATATAATCAACATAAAATATTTATTGTTCTGTCACAAGTGCAGTCTCTAATTTAAACAACACATTCGTTTTTCATTCCAACACAGGAGCTGGAATGTTGTAATATTTTAAGGATGGCTTGTTTCCAGTCCAGGCATTACTGCCTGAATGACTGTCATGGATCGAGGTGATCCAAATGTAAGTGCAGAAGAAAGTCTTTAACTTCCCTTAAGTACAGTCGCAGTGGATGTGGGTTGGAGATGCAATGAGCTTGAACCTGCAGGCGACCATCTTCACTGACCACACCATCTGTGACGGGGGACTCATCTCTCCTGGTGTCCTGCAAGCAAACAATCATATTTTTTGGAACATGAACTTAATTGCTTTCTTAAAACATTTTTTCTGCATTTGGTATAAAACAGACTCCAATTTAGACAATCTCAGGCTCCCTCCCCGCCGGAGAGGTGACATTCAATGTCTCAAATTGTCAGTCTGGATAGCCGTGACCACCACGCAACACACAATATTGTCATGAAAGAATAATTTTAAAAAGGGCTATGCAAACATGGGCAATAACTTTCATTCTAATGATGTGCAAAATGATTTTGGGCACAAAACAAATTTTGCTGTTAGAAAACTTGCAGACTTCACTATATACAGTGTAGACTCTCTAAACTAAGTTTGGGGGATGTGATCTTTCAAGAAATGCAGACCAAACTGTTGTTGTTTGTTTACTTACACAGCATGTCTTGTAGAATTAACTGGAGTCACAGCAACAGCACAGTGCAGTCATATCTCAAGTCTAATAACAGAAGACAGGAAAAGATCAGTAAAGAAACAACTTCCCCAAACCAAAGCACAAATAAAACAATAAGTAAGACAGGCTGATCTAAAGTATGATTAAAGTTCAGCCTGATTAATATAAATGTCACTGACAGTTGCTAATATATTGGAAAACCAAAATACTTACCACTGAGTTGATGTCTTCCTGTCCAACAACAGGAGTGCTGGTCCCGAGCCTCAAAGACAGTAAGAAGCAAGCAGAGGGAGAAAAAACAGAACATATTTCAGAAACTGATTTGATCCTTAATGGCTGTGCAATCATTGTAACATAGAGTTCGCTTATGTTGTTAAATAAAGGCTAGATTTGACATTAATAGATGCCACAGATGTTCTAAAGCTGCCACAAAGCATGAAAAAATAGACGTCTCCGAAAACGTCGGAGCATTTTTGCAAATATGTGATGTCTTGATAAATCGAGCAGATATTTGAAATTCACACAGCTACATTCTTGCCTGAAAATATCTTAAAAGTTTATTTTGTGACCCAGAAAAAGTAATACGTTTTTCAGCAGTGCTCCTCCGCCATTGCCGCGCTTACAAGTACGCACAGGCTCCGACAACCGTGGCCGACAAATGCGATCCTCTTTTTCACCAGACTACCCTTTCTGGGTCACAAAATAACATTTTAAGATATTTTCAGGCGAGAATGTAGCTGTATAATGCTCAAATATCTACTTAATTTATCAAAATATCACATATTTGCAAAAGTGCTTCCACGTTTTCGGAGAGCTCCGTTATCCACCCCCCACACCCACACCCACCCCACCCCTAACGGCTGCACCTCCCAAAGAATTTTGTCTGGGCTCTTATCTCACTTATTTATTTCAAACAATCAACAAAAAAATTCACCGACGTAGTTTTATGTAAGGTTTTTAAGGCTGTGGTGTTAATTTTTAAGTAACATGAGCACAGCGGCAGCAGCAACGCTAGGCTAACACTAACTAGCTAGCAAGATTATAAACCTGGTGCTAAACTAAGAGAAGCCACAAAATCAGTTTGAATAAGAGTAAACATTTACTCACCAAGTCAGTAAAGATCCACAGCAATGACAACAATAATATCTCCAGGTTTGCTCAATATATTCCATAACAAATGCTGGCGCCATGAACATGCGGACTGATCCGGGAGGGAGGAGAACGGCAGTCACGTGGCATTTTCAAAACACATCTTTCATCCTTCCGCCCTGAGAAGCAAAACTTCCAGCTTACTTAGTTTTTCTAAGTTAGGACAGCTCAAATTAATCGAGTTTATCAGCATTTTTGCATAAAAAGTACTGGTAACTTATTTAAATTGAGTTCTAATAACAAATTGATAAAAATTGAGTTCAGCCTATTTAATATTTTTAATTAAACACAATATTACATTTTACAGTGTATGAACATGATACGTGCCACAGTGCAGACAATTTGTTGGAATGTTCTCTCCCGAATGCTTTAGGAACTTTAAGTCCTTGATTTGGGAAGACTGGTTATATCTCAGAAACATACATAAGGTGTCCTGTTTGGCATTGGTTGTAGTATAGTGTCACTCCCAAGTGGCCACATATGGACATTTGGTTAAGACCCATTGGCAACATAGCGAACCCACTGGTTAGGTTTACTCTGGAGCCTATTTTGCATGATTCACGTCTTAAATTTTAACCAAAACCATTTTTTTTTATTACCAAGTAGTTTTGGTGCACAAATATAAAAAACTAGCAAGC
Source organism: Pelmatolapia mariae (assembly GCF_036321145.2). Taxonomy (NCBI): domain Eukaryota; kingdom Metazoa; phylum Chordata; class Actinopteri; order Cichliformes; family Cichlidae; genus Pelmatolapia; species Pelmatolapia mariae. The sequence continues at coordinate 46,107,178 of NC_086236.1, read as the reverse complement.
TGGAGTATGGGAGCTAGAATCTAAACACCCAGGGCTTAAAGTAGGATTTGGCAGGTAGAAGATCCTTAAGATCAGATGTAGCATTCCAGCATGGTGAAAATAATTATTTAGAAAAAAAATCAGAATGTTTTATGAGCTCTAGTACACTTTTTGGTTGTGCAGAAACTCTGATATCCAATGCTCTTTGTGGATTTAGCCACTAAATCGTTTGAATACAACCCAAAATTTGTATACTTTCTGTAGCTAGCTGCTTAAGTACTTTGACTGCAATTTACATCTGCACTATGATTGCATCACAGCGATGAGGAGAAAGGTGTTAGCAGGCCATGGGATGTCATCTTCTTACTTTACTGAGCAAGTTTCTCAATGGCATCAGCAGAAGTAACACCATGCTGCAGCACACCAAAAATGAGCTCATTTGTAACATACATTAAACTGCCTATCTGATTTTTTTTTAAATGCCTGACAGCTTTCTGACTTCATCAAGTTTCCCAGCCCCCTGCTAAAGAGTTAGGCCACAGGAAACAATGCTGCTTTCGGGTCAGAGTGGAGCTTGGTACTGAGGGTTGTGCTTGATTGTTAAAAACCGACTCTGCCCGAAGCTCAAGGCAGACCCACTTCTTTTTATGTTACAAATAACCTGCCCATCTTGAGTATGACATAATTTTCAGACTGTTTTGCCTATGTGGCATTGTTCAAGCTTTGTTCAACCACAAGGCTGCTGCTTGTTGATGATGTTGCTTAGACTGAACTGTTTGCACATGTTGCTTGCTTGAGTTTATTGCAGAATAATGATTTTCTTTTCAAAGTAGTCTGTCATAGATGTTTTCGGTTACACACGATCAAATAAAAAAAACGTATTTTGCAATTACGTGCTTTGCTTGTGTTGGGTTGACAATAATGATACTTTTAATTATTAAAAGTCCAAGTTTGTGAATGCCTCTGTACGCAAAAAAAATGTAAATTCCAGTGATAATTATATTTATTCCTCAAAAGCAGAAGTAAATAAAAAATGTGCATAGGAATTAGTGTGAAGTCTTGTAACTTCAATGGCTAATTTACAGAAAGCTTCATTTTCTGAAAAGTCCAATGGATGTGGAGAAGTTACACAAAGGCAAGAAGGCAACATTTTTATTGAACTATTAAAAAAAAGAGACATCCCAGTCACTACCACTATTAAAAGAAAAAAGAAACAACCAAACCTAGAAACTGGTCACTAAACTAAAACAGTAAAGAGGTCACTGGGTCAAAATACAAAATGCCGTAACCATATGCTGTCTATGTTATGCATGTTAAAGTTGCTTTAACTATTAAAACATCCTACTGCGCTGTTTGATATATTTTAAAAAGTTCACGTCAATGAGCATGCCCATTCTATTGAAACAGTCAACATTCCCATTGGTGGGATTCCCTCCCAGACATTCCATTAATGCCACTGAGTTTAGATAGGAACCAAATTTTTCATGCTTTTTTTATGTTGTATAATGAAAACACTATGCTTTTGTCATTACCCACACTGCATATTACCAAACTCTTGTGCTCATGTCACACCACCATACTACAGGAGATGTTTCAACAGTTCAGCACAGAAAGGAGTTGTACTTGCCACAGCGTGTTTAATTGGAGCATACAGAGTGAAATTATCATTCTACTCCATTTACCTTTCATCTTTTGTCCCCCTTTTCTTATCTCACAAATGAATCTGGGCAACAAATTTATGGGCATAATTGTACATCACAACATAGATACTGAAATGAGAAGTGAGTGGCTGCTTCCTGTTCTATACTCAGCTCATAGTCATTCACAGAAGCAATCAAAAATGGGTTCATGTCAGTGTGAAAAACCCATTTGCGTTCAAAAACAAAACATATCCTCTGCTAATAATGGGCCGAGTCACTCTGTTATCTCCAGCCATGCAAACCGAGACCTAATCACGATGCTTCCCAAACCCAGTTCTTCTTTCTCGATTGGAAAGGAAGAGTGGACGAAACTGAGTTGGGGTGGGGAGTGCCATAGTGGAGGATGGAATAAAAGGTAGGAACTCAAAAAAGGATACTCCTTTTGTGGAAAGGAATAACCCATTTTGTGAGATGATTTGGCTTCAAATCTACAGGGACTAACCCTTGACATGAAGTCATATTGTGTTGGAGTTTCAGCCCTAAATTCATACATCAATTATTTACTCTCATTGCCGATTGTATAAGTGTAGGAAATTACAAGGGATGGGTATTTTCTCTCAGGCAGAAAGAATGTGATACAGTGGATACACCCCACCTAATGTGAGGGACCCAGTGTCCGTGCAGTGTCCAAGGGACAAATTATTTATGCATTAGAAAACAGTGTGGTAGTGCAAGAGGAAAAAGGCAGACACATTATTTTAAACCTTTCATAACATGCATCAATATTTCAGCAGAAATAAATAAAGGATGGTGGGCTTGTTTGGAGGACAGCTGTAGCTCGCTCTGCTTGGCTAGCTTGGAGCAGGGACTCTTGGGATGCCACGCATACCAGCCCCCAGTAAAACCCCTCCATTTCTTTTTAATCATCCACTTAGAACAGGGTGACTGGAGGAGCTGTCAAGGTGAGCTCCTTTGACGCTAGAGGATGGGTATATTGTGGGAAGGAAGCAAAAGAGTAAAGTAGAGTGAGTTTTTGTTTAGAAGCCAATGAAAAAAACAAATGTTGCACTGTTGAGCAACAGTGCGCACAACTTGTAGTAACTAAATTCAAGGTAAAGATGATTTCAAAAAGAATGTGTCTTTTATGTATTAACTTTAGAAAAGTAAGCAAGCTAAAAAAAAGTCATTTAAAGTGCTTTACACTGCACAACAATGGACTAATATGTCTGTTGTTTCACTTTAAGTCTTGTTTTTTAGTTATTATGTCAAAGTAAACAAAGTCAAATGGCTTTACTGTGTCTCTTTAAATAAGGGGAGGTGGGGGGTGGGGGTTATTGACATGGTTTAATTCAAATTAATTGTTGCTCATGGAGAAAGAGCCTTGGCAAATTAGAAATACAGAGATAACCCTACATGACTCTTTCAAGTAGTGCATACAGTAGTCTTTATTTAGAGCATGGGTAGAACTGCTGGCTGTGATTACGCATATACAGTGGTATTCAATTACATTTAGTCATGACTATTTTAATGCTGGTGCCTGTTCCATAATTTACTTCTTGACATCGTCAAAGGCTTCACCAAATTAGTATACCTGTTTTTGTTTATCAACTTTGTAATTACAACACAGTAATGTCTTGCTAACTCATTACATACTAGTCTACAAAATCTTGTAGAGTGAAGGAAAACATTGCTTGGTTAATAGTCAAATTGATTGCAATGCCGTGTCTACTGTTTCTCTTTGCAACACAATCATTCTGTCCTTTGATTTGTTCCCCTGCATTTGGAAAAATCAATTCTCCCAGGACTTGGAGTGAGGGGGTTCAGAAAGAGGATGAAAGAGGGAGAGGGAGCTTCTGTTGCAGGACAAGGTGCAATGTGTTCTATTACAATCCCAATTGAGCCAGCAGTATGCTAAATTAAGGCTCATTTAAACAGTCCACTGCAGAGTGAATTTAAATCCATGGCTGTTAGCCTACGAAATGTGTGTGTGTGTATGTGCGCGTGCATGGGAGGACAAGAGGAGTTTTCCTCCCCCGTCCTTCTCACATTCATGCACCCACACAGGGATCCTTTCTTTTTTTTCATGCTGACATCTCTTAAAGGTCAAAACTCTGCAAGTAAATGTAGAGAAAGGACGGCTAACATGAGCTGGTTTCTGTCCTATGTGTTTGACAGCTCTTTTCATTGGTTAACTTCCACAGGAAGAAGACCGTTGCCAAGAGAGATGCATTTACATCATCGATTAGGCCCAAGTACCGCTGTAAATATCAGGTAACAACACAAGTGACAGAATGTGACAGTGCCTTTTTGATATTACTGCATCTGTTACCTCAGTGGAGTAAAAGTAGCTTTCTGTTTTGTAGATATGCCATCACTAGTCAGACTGACGTTACAGAATGGATAACAAAAATAATGAGGGGGGAGGTTGTCATTGACTTGACTCAGCAGATTATTGCACTGCATGATATCATGTATATAGATTTTGAAAACGAGAGGGAAAAATATTAAAATATAGCTAAATATCAGTATTATTGTTATGATTGGAACATGCATGATGCTACAAATTAAATCATGTTGTGTACTTGGGCCTATATATGTCAACAAAAGGCAAACAATTTACAATCCACTTACTTCCTCTGTGTTATTGAATTGGTTTAGTTTTAAACTCCTAAAACCTAAAAGCCTACATGAGGTTGCTTGGGTGCATTTGGCTCATGTTAATGCCCCATTAATCTATACACGGCCAGGGGTATTTAGTGACTGTGTTCCTTTCATCGTACAAAGACAAAGAAGGGTTTTTTTTGTGTGTTTTTTTTTAACAATCCTCAGTGTCAGAGAGGAAGGTCTCGACTCCAGTTTGTCTAAGTAGCCCCTTCTTTTTCAAACCCTTGCCACTTTCCAACAAGCCAATTGGATCACAGCTGCTTATCACGGGCAGAGGCAAGCCTTCCCTGAATATAAACCAGTTGTAGTACTGCCCTCTAGGGATTCGGTAAAGGTACCAAATCTCATTCTCAGCAACAAATGTTATCATGGACCTTCTTCTGTGTCTGCTTTCTCTGGGGGTTCTGCACTACACAGACTATCTGTATGGTCCGGCACCAGAGTGTACTGAGAGGATGTACTTCAAGGGAAATATGATGTGAATATGATTACTTTGCGTGTTTGAATGAGATGTATGTTTATTTTTGACAAGTTCACACATGTAGACTGGTGACCACTTGGGAATAGTTGCTGTTGATGATGGATGTCTTTTAGTCGGCATATTTGACTTTTTTTTGTTTTTTTTCTCTTCACACATTTTGAAAATCATTTTCAAAAGTGCTGACACTTGCTTTTGTAAACTCTTATTGCAACCCATTTCATTGTAGCTGTGACCTAGCTTCTAAGACCAGTTACAGGGGACTTACGCCAGTTTTAGACCCCAATTTTATTGACTGGAAGTGCAATTTAGAATATAATGTTCAAGTGTTTGTTAGGGTTAGGGTTTAATTACATTTTTGAATTCTGTCCATGAACTAACTTAAAGTCTTTTCGATTGGCTACTGATTGCACAACAGTTCAAATCAAGATAAGGGTTCATTTGACCTAAACTCTTATTCACTTTTTCAATCATCCCAAATAATAGTAAGCAGAGAGAGCAGGGCAGTAATGTGTAATCCAATGACTTTTTTCAAGTAATGAGTAAAGTAAGGGATTACTATTAAAAACAAAAGTAATTAGATTACTGTTACTTTCCCATAAGCACGCTACGTTACTGCGCTACTAAACCGTGATTTTGTTTGTGAGAGTGTCTCATGACATTGACATAAGCGAGTGCGATGTCCGTGGCAGCAACAGATGTGTGCAGATCAACAATGGATAATACGGAGTGCAGGACAGAGTACGATCATGCAGCGTTTAAAGCTTGGAAGTACTGACCTTACTTTGAGTTTGATTCCATAAAAAGTGACAAAAACATTAGCATCTGCTGTACACTCTGTGTGGGAAGAAAACTTCTTTCTACAGCGAAGAATTAAGCTTAAAATATGAGCAAGCACCTAGCACGCTGCCACAGGAGTTTTAAATTCACAGAGAACCCCCCCGGATCCTCCCATTGACATGAGTGGGGTGGCACCGGGGGAACCTCCACCCACCCCACTCCTGCTAAACAGGTGAAAATAGATTTAAGAGCGACAGGGCTTGGTGCGGCTGAATCTTTGATTTTATTCATTTTTTGCTGTGTTTTACTTGCATCTATTTGAAAGAGTGAGTGTAAGCCCAAAAAAAATATTTTATTTTATATGCTGGAATATGCAGAACAAAACAACAAATTTCTTCCTGTGAAAGACTGTTGCATATAATTTAATTTTTGCTTGATGCAATGTGCATGAAGTTAAAAGATTAAAACTCATAAAACTATTTTTAAAAAGACACTTTTCCATTTGATTCAATTTCATATGATGGATTTTGCAGCAAAAATAGAATTGGGCTGAAAGGTCTATTGCTTTATTACGCATTCAGGTTGTATCATGTTTTTAAAAAGTAACTAAGTAATAAAGTAACTAATTACTTTTGAAAATAAGTAATCAGTAAAGTAACAGGATTACTTTCTTGGAGAAGTAATCAGTAATTAGTAACTAATTACTATTTTCAAGTAACTTGACCAACACTGATAGCAAGTAAGAGTTTTGTTGATTGTCTGCTGGTTTTAAAGTGAAACGTTTTAAAACCTCTCCTTTAGAGAAGGATATGTAGAAATTTCTGCACATTATATGTGTTATAAGATTTTTTAGTATTCACACCTAAAACAAGTGATGACACTGAAGCTGATCTGAGAGTGAAAAAGTGTGTTTGGCATTAACATAGCTTTAGTATCTTAAAGGTAACAAAAGATATACCTAATTTAACCCAGATTTCAGAAGCAATTTTGTTCACTGATTGATTTGTTCAATCAACCAATCAATTAATAAATTAACTAATCAGTAAGCGAAACACAGTTATCTTAATAAAGTCAAAACTAATCTGAAATCAATCAAACTACAACAAACTATAATAAGTATTCAAGTAAAGTAAGTATGAACGTATGAATTTCCATACAAATAACTGGTTTGGAATGAGAATGAAAAACTGTGTTTGCAATTAACATAGCCATAGCTATAGCATGTTTATTTGATCATCCCCATGCACATGCATTGTTATTAAGTGGCTTCATGTGTGTTAAATGCTATAGCAGGGTTGAAATGAACTGCTACCATGAGGTGAAAATGATTGTTGGCTAGACTGATGTGTTGTATTATAGCACAAAAGACTTTCCAGATCTGTTCTCGTGGCAGTGGAGCTGAATCAGTCTGTTAGAGAAGGTGCTCCGCTGTCTGTCCAGCAAATGGTATAGAGGACGGTGAGTATGCATGATAAATTTCTTAGTGACCTCTTCTCTACCACAGCTTCAAATGTGTCCAGTTTGTAGCCAGTCACAGAGCTGGCATTCCCGATCAGTTTATGGAGTATCACCAGCTCTGCTGGGGCACCCCCAGCAAACCACAGTGATCTACACTTTACTCATCACAGCACAGTGATAGAAAATAGCCAACATTTTGATACACTTGTTGAAGGCTCCGTAAAATAAATATAAATAAAAATTAAAGCAAAAATAAAAAAACAAACAATAAAGCTGAACACCAAGTTCTATTTTGAAATATGTCTTTTATTTTCAGATGTGCTTGGCATTGCATCACACTGTGCACAGCTCTATGGGACTGTGCTAAGGAGAATGGATGGATGATTTCTTCCCTCCTGAATGCCTGAGGAGAATAAAAGGTGCCAGTTTGAGTCTTTCAGATCTTTACACCCTCCTCCGGAGCTGCTTTCCTCCTCACAATAAACTGTCCCTTTTTATGCCTTTTAAGTTCACCCACTTATAATATGGATGAGATAGCTCCCTCTCCATAGCTGTAAGCGGTATAACTCTTCCCTGCCTTGCTTTATCTCCATGTTCCTACAAGCCAGCTTGAATGGGGAAACCATTATCTCGAGCCTCACAAAGGAGCCAGACGTCCACATTCAAGATGTTCTATACATGATATATTGATCAATTCGCAGAGACTAATAGCATTGTAATGAATGGAGAAGGGGACAGAGTTAATGTCTCCAGGGTTCATGCAAACTCCAAACTGCAAATGAAGCACTTGGTGACACAAAGGGTCTGGTCCGGTGAATTACAATTAGACCCTGGCCTCAATAAAAGTCAAGGGGTTGTTGCTCAGCCCTCTGCTTAATTTACTGCTGACTCGAATGACAGCATAAGGAAAAGGCTGCAATTTGTAGAGTGTAAGTCGCTTGAGTCATTTAGAGTGCTGAAATAATAGAAGCAACATTAAGCTGATTGTCAGCTAATATTTTAGGATAAAACTGTTCAGTGAGTTGCTACTCACAGACTACTGTTGAGCAAAGGCTCACTAGTAAATAATTGTAAAATTAAAGAATTGGCTGCCTATTGTTTTTACCATTCCTAAGGGCTTAAGGAAAAAGCAGAGGGAAGCTCTATGAGTGGAGAGGTGAGGCAAAGAAAACAGGGGAAAAAAGAAAAGTGCCAAAAACAAGATTAGCCTTTCAAACACTTGTGAGTGAAGTTGCTTACAAGCAAGCAACTGACTGTGCTGGAAACCATATAGTAAACACATGTAACACAGGAGTGTTTGGCCTAACAAAACTGGTTAACAGCCATTTTATTAAGTCTCTCACTGAGGCATAATAACTCAAGCCCCACAGACTAAAAGGTTGAATTAGTAACAGTATTAAAATAAAGTACTTAATTTGAGTTGACTCCCTTTGCTCTGAATCTGAACAAAGACATAAATGCCTAAAACACTGTTAATGTGACAGGTTCAATCATAAAAGTTGTACAAAAGTTGCCTAGCATTATAATACCCTAGCAGTGTAATTTGCATCAACTGGCAACAAATCTGATAGGGATGGCTTATTATGCCTATCATTTGTTTTGTTCATATCAGTACAAAGACATGCACAGTGTATATAACCCTAGAGATATATATTTCTCACAATTGCAATAGATAAAAAAAACACATTAGGCCATATGTAACTCCTGTGTCAGCATAACAGTCAAGTACCCTTTTTCAATACCAGCCAGCACCTTTTAATCTTCTCCTCTTCTTTATGAATAATGCTAAGTATATTACTCACTGACAACAATGCCTCTCCCCTCAATTTATGTTCCAGCAACCTTGCAGCACGGGGGACAATTTGTATCTTTCCATGCAGGCTCTCAGCTATAAGTTCAGAAGCAAGAGGGAAGGGATCTGTAGGCATTTGATATGCTTTGGTTTAGTAGGTAAGACAATGGGGGCCTCAGGAGTAATGTGTGATTTTCTTTTTCCCTTCAAAGGCCCCTGGAGTAATATTATGAGATTTCACTTTTTTCTTTATGGAACCCACTTGCGGTAAAGCCCACCTACAACTCAATGTGTGAACACGCCTCTTTTTTTAATCCACTGCCATTTACTCGTAAGGAGAACTAACAAAGACGACTTTTGACAACCCGAGAAATCAAACCGCAGGTGTCATAGCTTTTCTTAAGGAAAGGCGACAAAAAAAACATGGAGCAAAAGGAGCAGCCTACACAGTCAGCTCTCTTTACACTTAACACGCCCTTTCTTTAGCCAACACTTACACACAGACACACACACCGAATCACTCCTAGAAGCATCCTGCTTCCCTGCCTCTTCTCCCGCTCAACAAGAACTTTTGCTGACAATTCCCTCAGAAAAGAGGGTTTAAAAAAGGGGACAGGAGCGAGAAAGAGTAAAGAGAGAGAGAGATGAAGGAAGGAGGGTAAGCAAGGACAGAAGTGACATAGATAGAGAGGGAGAGAAAAAGCAGCTAAAAGGATTAAATAGAGAATTAGCTCACGTTTCAGAGGGTTCACTTTGCTGATCTGGTGAGCATTTCAGTCAGAGAACCCCTATCCTTTCCTTCACTCTCGTTCCCTCCCACAATCCATCCCACCCTCCTCTCCTCCACTCTATTTTCCTGTCTCAATAGCTTGGTAGAATTAGTGAGACTCTTGGCAGTCACTCCAGGTGTCACTTCATGGGTTCACTAAGGGCACAACTGCTCCTTTTCCTGGGGCTTGAGGTCGGGGAGACTATGAAATCTCTGTGTGGTTCAAGAGGAACAATGCCCCCCACCCCCCCACCCACCCAAAAAAAAGGTCTAGCTTGGGGGTGGTGGCTTGTGAAAAACTATGTTGTTCTGGGGCCCCATGCTCCTTGAATAGATTTGTTAAAACCCCTATGGTTGGTTTATGCTAAATGGAGCAAAGACATGAGGGAAAGGCCAAGGCAAGCCCAAGCCAGAACATCACTACTGCATCTTCCCCCACTATGCAGAACATACTTGGATGCTTTTTTTTGGGAGTTGCCAACTGAAATCCAAATCTCTTTCCCCTTCTCTTCGCGTTCCTCTCTGGTCCCTCTATCCTCCTCCTCCTTCCCTGCTTCCCCCTTTTCTTCTATTTCTGCCATGCAAAGATAATCAGGTTTATGTAAAGTATGTGTGCTCTTTTGACAGTCGGCAATACCTCATTAATTCAATCACACCAAGCACCATTGTTCCCAAAGTGTTTGAAATGCGTACCAGGCAAGGGGGCCTTTTTAAATCCTGTCAATCAATGTTAACATTTTTCTAGCTGTTGCCATGGCTGGGGCCAGAGTTCATGAAAACAGAGAATATAAGCCAACAAAACAAGAATAAAGACTTATTTGAGATCGGCCTTTTTAAAAGGACATCTACCATGCACAAAAACACGAGAAGCAAATGTAGACAAGTTTGGACACTATAGCGTGGCTGAGAGCGGGTAAGAGAAAAGAGCATTTGGAAACCAAACAGGCGCCATAAAAACTTGACCCGGGAGGGCTCTGGGAAAAACCTGATGAATCGCTCTCCGGAAGGGCTGTGATTTTTCTCCCCCTGCGTGTACTCCAGTGGCATAATGACTAATACATTTCAACACATGATTCTGGAAGAGTTCTACACTCTTGTAATGCCCTCCTGGAATGCTGAATGCCATACTAAACCATGGAAAATGACTTTTTTTTCTTACATTTCAGAAAGCAAGTCTATAGTGAAATCATTGAACTCAAAAGTTTTTTGCCATATTTTATGGTTTTAAATCAATAATAATGTATAGGTTTTTAAACGTAATCATAAAAAATCACATCCAGAGGTCGCATATTTCCACACATCTTCACATATTTTGACAGCCAAGAACTTGCACATTTCACAGCGAAGATGGATGTTCATGTCTGCCCTCTAGTTGCCAGTAAGTCAGTAACAGGACTGTACACCTCACAGATACATACAACACATCAATTAGGTAAGCCTGCTGTCCATTGTTATACAATTGAGCCTTCCAGGTTGTTCCAGCACACCAAGCCAATTCTGAATTCATGATTAAGGGAGGGTAAAAGCATTTATACCTGATAATAAGCAAAAGCAAAGGATAAAAATTTCTCAAATCATCATTTTTAGGAACACATTTTTTTGTTTAATTTAATCTGATTATTTTTTGTACAGGGTTTTTGTTATTTCAAGAATTTTAAAAGTGTTCACATGTGTCAAGCACACACAAAATATTCAACTTTTCACAGTCTCATCAAAACAGACATGGAGCTCATAATTAAAAAAACAAAAAACAAAATCATGTAAAGGGGGAAAGTTCTAGTGTCGGAGAGATCACCAGCCCTTCTTCTCTGTGGATTTACAACCTAATCTGCTGTGAGAATGTGAAAAAAGTGGAGTGAGAAGGAGGAAGATTAAGCCATTGAAGCTCTGGGGGTGCTTCCTACGCATCACTGATTCCTTTCAGGCCAATTTAAACACTGTTTGTTTATTAGTGTCTTATGCTTGGCATTAGCAGCCTAGCTTATCTCGGCACACACACAGAGTTGCACAATACGGCAGTGTTCAAAGGCCAGATATGTGTCTATGTGTGTTTGTGAGTGGAGCGTTGCTTGTTCGTGTTGCTGCTATGACCTTGTTTAACTAGTGAAAGACCATGTGAGACACGAATTATTGGACACTGATGCTCTTATGCTTTGTGTAAACATGCTCAACATACCCGGTTGCTACACAGCCTCTGTGGCACTGACAAAAGACTTAAAGGTATACGGAGGAGATTTGGTTTAAACTAATCTCTCTTCACTATTTATATATGCATGGACATATCAGCTGCTCCTGCCATAGGTTGAGAAATACCTATGGTTGCTATATCTGATAATAGCAAATGTAACCCCCTTTTTCCTCTCTCTCTTTGTGCCCCATCACCTCGAGTCTCCTGTTTTTATAAGTCAGTCTGTTCTAGTCCACCCGTTTCTTTCTTTCCCTTTTCCATCACTTTGACCGCCTGCTGTTCTTTTTCTCTATTTTTTTTTCTATTTTCCTTACCACTTGAACTGTGAACTTTTTTGTTTTGTAAAGATACAGTGCCATCATATTTTCTAAAATTATATATACATAAAAGTCAAACATGTTTGCAGGGTGATCTCGGTGGAAGTGACCACTGCAAGGCAGTGTTGTGTGTAAAATCTTCCTGCATTTCAGACAACTGTACAAGAAAACAGATGACAGGTAGCAGACACACACACATTTTCCTGATGACACTGTTATTTTTTTTTAATAGTCTTCAACATGTCCTTAAATTGCACTGAAAAAAAAAACTTTCTCTCTTCATGCATGCTAGTCACTTTATTCACATACAAAAGAGACAAAGAAACAGCCCATGTTTGGTTACCATGTTGCTGTGATTTACCTGTGTTTAGAATGATATTTCACTGCAATGTCTGATAATAACTAACCTGTTAACCAGCAACGAACCTAGATCTGTCTTGTGTGTGAGAATATGTGTGTGGCATGAAATGTTGTATCTGATCTTGACCTTCAAATGGCTGATTAGCCATTTAGCCATATATATATATGGCAATATTTAAATAATTTTGCTCACTACGCACAGTGTATGTTTACTCAGAGGAGCAAAAATGCTATAATACTTTACAATAAAATTCCACAATAGTTTTCTATAAAATATACTTCTGTTTTATAGTCCTGTTTTTATGATAGGCAGCTTTTGTACACAACATTTTTGCTGTAGTTGTATTTAATGATTTGCTAAATGACACTATATTATATACATGTATTGTAATCTATGTATTGACAGGCTTTTAGAAGTTTGAAGTATTACGTTTGACTGTGAGTGCAGTATGGTGCTTGTTGTAAATACAGACACATGCATAAATCCAAGTGAAATTTTGTCTTTTCAGAATACAGTGTTTAACTACTTTGTATGTAATAATGTTATTTAAAAAAGTCACTAAACAGCAATGCACTCTACATTTTACTGATAATTTTGATTCTGTTGTGTATGTTTCTGATAAAATTTAATGTAAATAAAGATATGTTCATTGTAATGTACAAAAGACTTCATAATTTTGAAGACTGCACCAATGACAAAAAACACACAGAAACACACTAAAGAGAGAAGATATAAAGGTAATCTCATACACTGAATGGGAAGCACATATGCTCTAAGGGATTCAGTATGTCTAAATATTTCATCTGTTGACCAAAAAAGTAACAGATATTACAGAAATGTTTCCAGTCAGAGTTATTTTGGTATGTGTGAGTACTCTTCAGGGCCGAAATATACGGAACACACGGCATGTAACACACATGTCAGAAGCCATCTCTGCCACAGCATCTCAGACATCTTCATTGTGTGAGTGGAGACAACATCCATCAACGTTGCATGAGAATAATTTGCCAGCTTTATTCAATCTACATACGTCTTCGCCCTCCCTCTTTGCTCTACCTCCAAAACTCACTCAGATGAGACGCCATGAGATTGTTATCTTGCCTCGCCTTTGTATGAAAATCAAATTGGGAATTGCTTTTTTCCCTGATTCACTTCCATGCAAACAAAGAAGTTGTTTTCTTATTTTCATGTAAATGTCTTTTTTATAGGAGGCGACAAGTGTAATCAATCTTCCTCAAGACAAGGTAGGAGGGCCTGCCGACGGGGGATTATTGGTGCTTAGTAGCCTGGGGATCATAAAACAAGGAAATTGAAAGTGATATTTAATTGACACTGCCATTTCCACTGCAAGGCGATGTCTCGTCCCCCCCTTCGCTACGTCTCTACCACACGCCAGGCCATCTCGCTTGCCGCAGGTGAAGCAAGAGGAGGAAAGAACTCGCCGGAGCAAATTTCCTTTCAAACCCTCCCCGAGAAACCCGAAGAGCAAGCTGTCAATCTCAGAATACAGCGCTGTGAAAGAGGCAAAGAGGAGAAAGTTTTACGCTGAGAAAAATAGATTTCAAAATGTCACCTCATCGGGTTGGTGCACCATACTCCAGTGAAGTGGAACATGGTCAACATTGTGTATCTATCTGAATAAATAGCTTACCTGTTTTATTCAGCTTTGCCTGCGCAGACAATAACAAAGAATCTAAAGTCCACATTGTAAATATGATAGAGTTATGATCTTTAAATTGCAAGATGATGTTTTATGTATAAAAGTTTCTTTACATATGCAGTTAGTTTAAATATAAAAGTCTTTAAATCACATAATTTACTATATTACTGTAATACGTGATAAATAATACGTACTGTAATAAAAGGTCCCCATCTTTGAAACTGTACACTCTATGTACCTGTCATTTTCCACCACCAATTTGACCAATTAAACCCCCCCAAAATTAATCAGCCTTCATTCAATTATAACTCAGACAGTCTCTGGTCTCTCACAGAAATAAGAGAGAGCGAGAAAGCAGAATTACTGTCAGAGATCCTGTCCCTGAAATGAAAAGTGACACTGTCTAATTAGAACCACCTAATGAGATCAGAAGGTGTCTTTGTCCAAAGACGTGTAGTGGAATAAGCAGAGATTTACCTCTATGACCCCTGAGCGACAACTTATGACCCGAGTGAGAGGTATCGGCATATTCTATGATATAGCTGGTCATTAAGCCCCACACACATATACACACAGAAAAATGAAGTTTTCCAGATGGTATTGCATGGCAGCTCCAATTCTGATGGCTTTTTTCTGCATTCACAATTCCATCAATCCCCAACAACACTGGCAACACCAAACACAGACCTAAACCATGACAGAAGTTCCTTTACCTCTCTGCTGACAACCCTAATCCTACATGCTGATGGTGAGGATTTGAACCAAAACTTTAAAATTTGGATTAATCACTCTCTATAAGATGTCCTGCCAATGATTTTCAGTTTAGCTCTTGTGTAATTTGGCTTACCTCAGGCTTTTCTCACTGATTCCCTTCCTTAAGAATAGCTTCTTCCATTGAAACCATTTCAGTGGGAGAAGTTTTCAGTTTTCAGCAGACAGCTCTTTGGGAATCACCTTCACATGGTGCATATTGTACCATTTTATGGCTGTCAAACTGTATTGTCTTTTAAGAAATGGGAACAATTTAAGTGTTTTTGTGACAGGCTACTCATAACAAAGAGCCTAAAAATACAATTTAAAATTAGTTCATCGCTAAGTCTTCTGTTATCTGTAGGCACAACGCTGGATCATTCCTTGAGTTAGGTGCCTTTCTTATACTTGATTCCTAAGCCAATGTGAAGTGGCTGTTGTTAAATGAGTGAAACATCCAAAACTCCATCATATTTTTTTCATAATTTTTTTTAGGTATCTGCTTATCCTTCTATTATTAACCATTTCCACTGGAGTTTAAAGTTATCACAGAGCCATCAAATATGGTTAGACTTTTTTTTAACCCGTAGTCTTTGTGGTGACACAAAGACTACATATGTATAGTAACATCTCTATTTACTATTTAACATTTACTTTTGCAAATGGTTGTTGCATTGCAGAAGCGGCTAACCATCTTGCCTGTCTGCCTGACGAGACATATTTAAAGAGCTTGCTGCTGACCTACAGAGGCTTGAGGAAAGCTTTGGGGACAGGCAGCAATTGGTGTCAAGGGGAGGCAATGATTTATAGCTAGGAAGATTTGACTGGCGAGAATCTGCTGTTGCTGCTGCCACAATTACTTTTACCGTTAAACTCACACACTGACTGCGTGGTATTCTGTCTGCCACTGCCTTGTACATGCACTGACTCACACCAGCACACACGCACACACTGCTTTCTCTTTCTCACAAGTGCTATTCATGTTTGAGTGGTTGGGCCTCTATGTCTTTGGCCTGCCTTGTCCACTTAAAAGGGCATTAATCAACAGCTACTTTATAAATCAGGAGGTCCTTGCAGGCTCAAAGCGATTATGAGGTCAGGGCTCTGCAGAAGTACTTAACCAATTCCCAAACCCACCCCGGACTTGATATATTTTGCTTCCTTGCAGCTAGGTGATTCATCATCATTCTACCACTGAGGCGTAATGGAACAGGCAGGGAGGGAGGCCGGGATGTTAAGCAAAGGTATAGATGATGAGAGGAAAGCAAGAGAGGGAGGAACAGAGGAAGATCGGCCAATAAAGTGCTACATTTGCCAGCCTTTCTTCCTCCGCTATCTATTATTTTTCCCGCTTCACTCAGTTTCATTCTCCCCTCTCTGCTCAAATCCCTGGACACTTTTGAGGCACTTAATGCCAGCCAGGCCGATTTATTCTGGCCTATAAACTAACCGGAATTATTTCAGGCAAGGCTGAGACAAGTGTTTGGGAGATGTAGCTTCTGTTCTGAAACTGGCTGAGCTGCGGGACAGCAGGATAATCAGCGCTTTCGGTCTGTATCTGGTTTGAGGACTCTAGAAACAACAAAGATCTTTGAGCTGCCTGGAAGAACAATTAACAGGAAAAACAGATGAATGTAAAGATGGAATGAGATTAAATAATCCAGAAATGAAGTCAGTGAAGATTACAAAGTGAGAAAAACAAGAATGATTAAATCAAATTGCACAAATCACTATTGAAGTCACAGTGATAGAGAGAGAGAGAGATGCAGTCAAACAGAATAAGAAAGGAAAGAGGGAAGTTATGGTAAAAGAGGCAAATGTCCCATCGGTAGTCTCTTTACTCATGAACAATACCAAACTGAAATGAAGCCGATATAGTGGGGATTGTACCTGCTTGTAGATGTCGACAACCACAACTGCAAACCATGGACAAGTAGTCATCCCTATTACATTTTTTCAAATGTTCTTTGAGTCCCCCGAAGAGTGCACACTGTAGCATGAGGCTGAACAGAGTCACAAACAACTAGAGGGCTTAAATCAGGTTAAAAGGGCAGTCCAGAATGGCAATAAAATGGGTCAAATGGAGAAATGGGAATGCAAATAACTAAGAGGCATCCAAGGTTTTTAATTCTTGGAAAACTTCTACAAAAACACAATAACTTAGCACAGAAGGGAAACAAGGGTTATCTTTTCTCTGTTAGTTAAATAAAAATGAGTAATACAGTTCTTTGTACACTCTTCCATCTAGATTCTCCTTCAATTACCAAAATGTGCAAATTAGCACAAAAACAAAACAAAAAACAGTGTGTCAGTCTGTAGAAAAACAATGAAATCCTTTAAATGTGAATTCAAAGGGTAGGACAAAAAGGCACAGTAATGGGAATAATAAAGAAGTATGGGAGCTTGTCAGGAAACTGAAAAATACTGAGGAGAAAGAATAAAGGACAGAGGGAAAAATATTTGGAACAATGAAGGGCATGGAAGGCAGCTGTGATTCAGACCAAGAAGGAGAAGCACCAAATGTAAAATGGAAAAGACAGTTTCCATTACCTCTGGCACCCACCAGAGAATAATTTGCTGAGGTTGGGCAAATTGCGATTTAAGAAGTCTAATGACTTGTAATAATTTTATGTCACTGTATGCCAGTTAATAGACAAGACAGGTCTCATAAGTGTGCCTGTGTTTGTGTGTGTGGTGGTTGTGAATGTAGAGAGAGGGAGGGGAGAGGTGCTTTGGTGTCTTGTTGGGTCACCCACAGATCCAGATGAGGGGACAGACTGTGTAATATGGGAAAAGGCAACACAAATTAGCAGTGTTTTGCCTATGTAAAAGGAACAGGAGACACACTAGTATAAGTTAGAGTACATATTCTATTACATATTCTACAGGTTTTTCATTAATAGACTCAGAAAGGCAAACCACTTTTCCTTCCATCTGCAATCCTAAGCAGTTAATTATTTCTAATAAATTCAACCATTATTGGTGTTTAGTTAGCCTCTCAAAAAAAGCTGATGTTAATTATTTGTCATCTTCCCACAACCACCCCCTGCTCATGCTCATCACAAATCGCTATGTTCGTGATGTTTAGAGTAAGTTAAAATTTTTGTATCAAAACCTATTTTAATGAAAAAGTGTCATCAGAATATAAATCTTTGTGTGAATCTTTGTTAAGCAAGTGCCTAGCCGAACCTATAGGCACTCGACAAAGGAGATTTATCTTTGACATATGTAATTTATGAAAAATAAAGCACCGGGCTCTCTGTTATTAATGCCTCGTCACAAGGTCCAATAGAGCAAAGAATCGTGGGCTTTGAATGATTATGTTATCACTTTTAGTGTATGTTTTGCATAGACGTGCACAGGTTTCAAAGGGGCAACTCAGAGAGGGGAAGGCAAATGTGAAACAATATCTCAAGACACAGATGTAATATATTAAAACATTTTTTTGTATTTTTTTTACATCTGCAAGTCTATTTACTTTTATCAAAAAAAAGGGACATTAACATAGCTGACAAATAGCATCTAGAGTTTAGAGAAACCAATGTAAATGAATCCAATATAGAGATATATTTTAGGGAGCAACTTATTTGAAATGATAAATGGGGACATGGAGTCCATTTCAATTATTCAATTCAGTTTATCACTGAGAACATGTGGTGCACTATAATAATGTCAGCAACTATCAGTGAAGTAATAATTGTATGCATTTTTTTTTCTTTTCAGTGAACTGTACCATGTAACTACTTACAGTTATCATTAAATCATCATTAATACATTCTGAGGCATGAAAACATCAGCTCAGCAGATAACTGCAGCTTGCCCAATGTGTGTACGTGTATCACAGTAATATCTATATTACAAGTCCTTTGCTCAACGTAAATGCATAATGCAACCATGTAGAATACAAAATGTCATAAATCAAAATGAATATGCAATGGATTACAATGCTGCAGAGTAAGTAGGAGGCTGTGACAAGGCTAATACAACATCGTTCATGGTCAAAGACAACAATTACTGCATGCGGTTTAATACTTTTTCTAACTTAAGAAAAGAAGGGGGAAAAAGCCATGCCTTTTTTTTTCTTTAACCATTTTTCTAATGATATCTTCTTTCCTCATTCTGTCTCAATCTGCTTCCAAAACAAAAGTTGTTTGATCATAAAGTGTTGAAGTGCAATGGCTTGTCTCCTCCACTTTCACTCAGTGGTCCTAGTAGTAGCAAGAAAGATTAGAAAGTCTGTCACACTACCCAACCAGTCCCAGCATACCATTAGCATATATATGAGATTTGAGACATTTTCTAATATTCTCCAGCAGGACTCATCTGTCATGGCCCGGTGATGAATTATCAAATGCTTGTTTGGGTGTGAGGGAGCTAGCAAAGTGGCAGTATGACTCCCTCTTTCTCCTTACTTTTATAACCTTTACTATAAGTATGTTTTTAAAAAAAAAAGGTAGGTAGTGGAATAGAGGGGGGATTCAGTGTTGGGACATTTCAATAAATAATGGACTTCTGCGATTGGTATTACCTGCTTACGTGTTTTCAGGTGTCACAAAGTAGCAGGAGAAGTAAATGAAGACAACAGATGGAAACCATTACAGCTGCACATACCACTGTATCTTGTGACAGGAGAGCTGTTGCTATCCAGGTCTTTTGCTTTACCTCATGTGCACATTGTTCAAGAGTTGACTGCTGAATCGGATGCAATACAACCTATTGACATGACCTTTGACACTGTACTCATACGTTGTTTACGTACGAATTATCACTTTTTTTGTTTTTCCTTTTTTTGGGCGGTGCTATGATTACTTTGGTCACTAGGCAAATTGCTATAATCACTTGTAATTTGTATAGAAAGTGCCGACTTGTTTGCAAATTCTCACTAACTACTAACCCAGCTGTAGTAAAACTAAAAATGTGACACAAAACAGAAACTGAGAATGTTGCCTTCAAAATAAAGTTGTGCCTCGTAACTGCAATCAACATGATTCAAAAGGTGCAAGTTTTAAATTGAAGGCAAATATTCTCTATTTTTGGTTTATATCACACTTTTCACTTTTTAACTATTTGCCAGCCAGTTGGGAAATATAGTTTTAGCTCATGACCAGTGGTTACCAGATTGTCACTTGGCCTGTGTGACTTTATGATCAAACACAGTTGCTTGATCCCAAAGTGCTCAAAAGAACTTTACTTGGGACACAAACCACAGTGCCAAGGGTCAAGTGTTTTTCACTTGATCCTACAGCATAACACATCCAAAATGTCAGACAAATTAGCATCATGTGGTTGCATCATGGTCAGGTGCAACCAGTGGTGGGATTGTTAATTCAAAATAAGTAATTTATTACACATGAATTGTTACTTTTCTTAAAAATATGGCAGTCAGTTACTTATTTGCTTAGTGTAGAAAGTAATTCATTCCACTAGTGTTTGTATTAGTTTCTCATTACTCCGTAAAATGAACTGAAGCACACTGTCACATAATTAGTAGCTAACAATATGAACTTTATGCTACAATTCAACACGTCAACACAAATCTCTTTCCTAATAAGGACGCACATATAAACTTTCTTTTAGAGTTTACATAAAAACACAAAGTCGAAAACACAAAGCAAAGCTGAAAACCAGTTCAAAGAGACTTCAAAGCGATCTTCAAAGTGTTCTCCACACTTCAGAAACAGGTAGAGTCTAGAAGCGTCACTGTCCTGGATACAGTTTGCAATTTAACATCATGCTCTTATTCTTTTTGTGCTATGAAAAAAGTACTGTTCATATCTTCCCTCCTCAAAAGCTGTATTGGTATCAGTTTTCCTCCTCCCACACATGACTAAAATCATCAGATTGTAGCAGAAACATGTTAGGTTTTTTTTCTGTCTGCACAGCATTCAGATAATTGAAGATCCTTGGTAGCAATAATAACAACATAATAGTAACTATAATGTGATTACTGGATTTAGTACAGTAACGTATTACATTACAGCATTACTGAAAAATAATGTAACACCAACAAGCACTTCTCAATAAAAATTTAGGATATCCTCAACAACTCACCTTAGTATTGCTGTCATCCAGAATTCAACAGAAGTGAGCTTCACTGACTCATATCAGACTCCATTCACAAAGTTTTAGGCCTCCGCCAAAGTAAATAGACACGGATGCTTCTCACCCGGCATATAGACAGCTGAGGTAAAAAATACATTAACAGCTTACAATCACTACAAATTAGTTTTTGAGGTTATTTGCTGATAAATATTTGTTTGGAACATATCCGTTTTTATTTCTGATTTATTGTGTTGATCTTTTTCAAATATGTTAGAATATGCTGTGTTCAAAAATTTTGTACACAAACTATAGTAGACACCTGCTAGCAAGCCGTGGCTGTTATGGGGTGCATAAGTTGGTGGATGAGCTGGTGAAATCGTACTTTGTAAATCATTTCTCTTTTAGCACACAAATACAGCGTGGTCATATAAGTATAAGGACGTTGAAAAGACTGTCCAGAAAGCTGCATCTGATCAGATGGCAAAAACACACAATCTTGGAAGAGTTGGCCCAATTTGTACAAAATGAAATAGCTGGCAATGGACAGACGCAAGGAAACTGATGGTAACACCGTCGTGCAATAAAAAGGATGTATGATATGTCATAAGACATAATAAGATGGCTTTTCAGTGTGTTTCAGTAACTCGTCTACACAGGGAATTTTGTAGAGGGTATAGCAGGTGTGGCAGTTTGTCTTGCAACAACAACTTTAGACTTTTTTCTCAAAACAGAATTTCAATTTTAAGCTCGAAATTTCAACTTTATTCTCAAAATAGTCAATTTTTTTTCTTAATGTGGTCCTAATATTCCTTCATAGGTCACAGCCATTGTACATTATTAAAATAATAAAAAAAAACATGTTTTACTGACTAGTATTTCTGGAACCAACTAGAAAGGATAGCAAGGTTTAAACACCTATTTGACTTAAACATGATGTAACCACTCGCTTACTGAACAGCCTGTTTCTCCTTTTGTTCTTTCTGTAGAATGATGGTAAATATTTTTTATTTACATGTTAACTAGAAATTATTTTCACTATTGCTAGTCATCATAAGATTTTGGGTCAGCAACTACAGTGCTTAATTACCTGAAAATAGACACATCTAATTCATTCAAACCACATTTTTTACCTCATAATAAAAATGTGGAAGACTTTATAATTTAGTTTTCTTTTGGTAATGAAATAATAATTAACATAAATTGGGGAAAAACAGCCCTTAAATGTTTGAAAGTGCACTTAATACAACTGTTATACACCTACAAAGTCATAAATGTTTTGGGATTTTAGCTCTTATTGTCTTCTGAAATTTGTAAGGCAATGCACTGGTCAATGCTTGACCTTTAAAAAAAGATGCAGATAATGCAGTTTATTACATACATAAAAAATTAGCTCATTTATAGCTTACACTATGCATAATTTACCTTTCAGGGAGTTTAGTTACCACATCTCATGGTGTGACAGGGGAGGTGTAATACTTTATAAAGCTTTATATTCCAACTCCTTGCAAATATCCCATGTGTTAATTAAATGAGCAAAAAGTGCAGTGGCCTGTGTCCTAAATTAATTACTTTCTATTAGATTACATTACTGTAGATAGACCAAACCATATTATTAACATTGTTGTACATTCTCCTACATTCAATTTCCTTGAACATTATTATTGAGAGAAATCACTCTCTTCTTTTTGTGCTGCCTCTCTCTTGCTCCCTTCTCAAGATTGTTCCAAATTTCTGCCATGGTGCATTCTGCTCAGTTAATTAAAGAGGGCTAAAGTGCAGTGGCCTGTATCCTATTGACATCAAATCCATAACTTAGAGAGAAACATTTACATTAATTTGCCATTAATATCGCCTATGCCAACTTTTCAATTCCCACTAAGTATGATCTTATACAATAGTTAGCTGTTGCCGGTAAGACAAAAAGGCGAGGAGGCCCATGAGGGGTACAAGAAAAAAATGATGCTACTGTTAATTAAACGAATAAAAGTGCACCAGACTGTGTCTTGGAAAACAGCTTTCGGTAATAAAAATATAGCCAACAATCTCTCCATCTTCTTGCTTTCAATTCAGTTTTGAATGCTATTACACACGGTAATGGAGTTTGGGAATGGAAACTTCTTGATAGCTGTCAGAAAGAGCGTGCTAGAGAGCAGGTAGAGAATGCCTTGTATTTCTTTTCTTTTTTTTTTTTTTTTTAATAAAACAACTAAGCTCAGCAGTCTGTATCCTATCTCAGCTATTGCATCTATTGGATTGGATTATTTTACATTTTGATTGAAATGATGTCCGCCCCAGATAAAAGCACAGACCCCAGCTGTTGTAATTGAATCAGGGTG
Source organism: Pelmatolapia mariae (assembly GCF_036321145.2). Taxonomy (NCBI): domain Eukaryota; kingdom Metazoa; phylum Chordata; class Actinopteri; order Cichliformes; family Cichlidae; genus Pelmatolapia; species Pelmatolapia mariae. The sequence continues at coordinate 46,083,964 of NC_086236.1, read as the reverse complement.
GAGTTGTTTATTCGGTTGATCTACAGCAGTGATTTGCTTGTCCTAACACCCAATGCATAAAAGATCCACTCTTGTTTAACACACTGCTGATTAGATCAGTTTAAAATGGCGAAACAAGAGTCGTCCGTGTCCAGAGATGGGCAGGCATAAAGATAATACATATAACAGCATCAGGAGAAGGGGGAGGAATCCAGAGCAGCAGATGAGAGAAAGGAGGATACAAATGGGGCCCCCGTCTCCCAGACTCTATTGATGAGCGTGAGTGTGTGTGTGTGTGTGTTTCAGTGTGTATGTTTATCTTCTGAGTGCTTTAGATGGACCATCTGCTTAACTTTCCATGTGTGACCAAAAGTTTCACTACATAAATTTCGCATGATGCAGATGCTTGATGCACAGAGATGAGACCCTCAGTAATATTTAAATAAGATTTAATAAGGCACCACCCCCAACAGTGAAAAGGTCTTCACTGATTTGAATAGTAGTAAATCAACTCTAGGATGATTTGGGCTGAATGAACATATAACAAATGTGAAATTAAATGCCAATCTCGAGTGTCCAAATGCTGCTATTTCATGTAATATTGCTCACGATTTAGCGAACCTTATTTGGAGACTACTAAATACATGCTTTACAATGGATGGTTGATCATCAAATAATGACTCTTATCACTTTGAAGTAGGATGCACATCCATCATACTGAGAAAAAGGTGAATGTACGCCCCAGTGCGCAATGCATGCTGATTTTAGTATCACTCCTAGAGGGACCACATATGAAAACATAATCAGCTTAGATTGTGATACCACTGGTACAACAATAACTGTGTCAAGGGCATAGGCAAGTCTCAAATTTGTTTACATTTTTGCATATCAAAAATGAGATATGAGGCCCTCTTTTAAACAAACAAAAACATCACAGTACTAGACATGCAGCGTTTTATTTTAACTTTTGAATGAAAAAGATAATAATGTATCAGTTCTGATCTATTATTTCTTCCAAAAACCCAGTCTATTGACATGTTGATAAAAGTAACAATAGCACACTGACTTTGTGTTTAGAGAACTGTAGTGTGGGTGTAAAACTCACAATGACAGTTCTGTGTTGAGTGCAGCAACAGCATTTTTGTGCATATCACACTTAGTAAAACAGCAATATGTCTTCATTGAACTACTAGAAGATAACTTTGTGCCTTATCGTATTATTATGAAAGCGGCACATGTGTATTAAACATATAACAATCCTAAACTGCTCAGGTCTGACACAAAAGAATGAAACTGCAATAAGCATGTGTATCAAGAGTGAACTTTACTTGGGACACAAAAAAAACTGTAATCTTTGACATTTACTGACATTCAGATTAGGCCAACATTTGTCAGAAAGCTTAACCTTTGTCCTTCCTTGTCCGTATATTATCTGCATATTAAACTTTCGCATCTGACTCTATCATTTCCAAAAACAGCTTTTATGAAAGATTTAGACAATGTGTTTAATAATTTCTCATGTTTCAGGCGCGTTTGGGTCGCCGCGCTATAATCAATCATCTCTATTAATGCCCATATCTCGTGCTCCACCAGCCGTGACCCTTGGACAGCTGAGCTCAGTTTTTATCAGCACATCCCTGCCGTGTTTTACTTTCCCTGACATCCCTATGTTGCGTTACACCTCTCTCTGTTGTCTGCCCATGTGGTGTTATAAGCATCCTGTTGTCTTGTAGTTGTTTTATCAGGCTGGTACCATTGCTTATTGTGGCCCTGTGGTGTGGTAACCTGAATAACCTGAAACTTATCAGACAGCTGAACTCCATTCAGATAACTGAATACAGAGGCAATCGCTTTAATAAGACCCTAGCTTAAATTAAAATATTTGGAGAACATGTATGGTACATCAGATTATAGTAGAAAAGCCCAAACCTATGTACAATAGTACAGCAGTGTAAAATATAAAATAAATAAATAGAGCAGCTTATAAGTTGTGCATGGACAGTAGTGCAATGACCAACAGCAGCAGGTATGACAGTTGTGCAAACAGCTGCAGTAAAGTCAGCAGGATTTAAGATTTGAATGTAACTTAGATTTTATTATGTAATAGTTCTGTTTCTAGTATAGTTTTTCAGTATAGATCGGAATCTTCGTCTCAAAAATTAAAACAATTGTAAGTAGTAAAATGGTTTGCGAAAAAAAAATTGTTGCTTGTTCTGCATGGATTTCAAAGCTGCACACTACAAGTAGAACCTTGCATGGTAAGAGGTAAACCTGCAACCTGTTCAGTGGAATTTTGACAGGTATAAATACATATTAGTTACTTGGTTATTTTTCAGAATGACATAGTTTTTGTGTTTTATTTAGTGTTATTAAAAACAGTTCTGTACTTTATGCTAATTACTTGGAGTGGAGAGTTAAAAACATAATAATCAAAGTCTGTGACTATAAACTAATTAGATGAAGCATTGTTGGGTACATAGAAAAATATACTTTTAGAGACTCTACATTTTTTTTTCTACTGTGAATATTGTAATGCTCCAATAACAATTTATAGTTTACCAGAGCTTGTTGGCCCGCAGTGACAAATAAGTTAAGCAATAATTCTAATATCTGAAACTGCTGTGCAATGTGACTTTAAAAGATACAGATGGCGCGTGCAGCCAGCATTTGCTGTTTATACTGTTTAGATCGTGGTATATCAATCCGAGGTCTGTCTTGTTGGAGATATTTACATCAGTCCACATCAGAAAGCAAGAGAACAAGAAATGATAAAACAGAGATGTTCTCAGCTCATAGACAGCGGTGGGTGACCTTTTCTCTCACTGTCGGTATCAATCCTTCAAACAACACACACACAGAAACACACAATATGCGTGCACACATACACACCCAAACACACACACTCAGAGGGAAAAAAACAGAAAGCAGTAATGTGGAAATGTTAACAACTTACAATTAAAAATGTGATTTATGTTCCATGCAGCTATTAAATGACACTGTGGCCCAACAATATCGATTTCCATATCATTAGCATAATAGTTTTATTGTGGTATAATTACTGAATAAAAAGGCTCTTACCTGGCAAACCTTACTGCATATCAGGGACTTTTAAACGAGCAAAATGTTGCCTCACACAAGTTACATGGGTCAATTGCAGCCGGGGATAGTCGGGGGTAATGATTAGATCATTAAAATTTAGTCTATGCTTCACAGAGCATAGAGAAAATTAACTTCCCCCCACCAAGCTCATTTTTCTGCTGAACATGAAATAATGATTTTCTGCCAGTATAATTACAAAGCTAACATCTGATAGAGTCAGCATCCAGGGGGGATTATCACATGCATGAGTATTAGACCTCATTACCAGCTTGACTGCAAAATTATTACATCTTGTAATTGGATGGCGAGATTTATTCACAGATTGGGCTAGGGTTCCTCGGTAAGATTGTAATTACAGGCTTCACTGGTTCGCTACTTATCACACTGTGTGCAGGAGGGAGGAGGACCGAAAAACAAGCGGAGAAGAGGAGAAGGAAGGACCGTTTCATTAAGCAGGACTACCCTATCAATGGCAGGATGGCGTTGTGGCGAGGCCGTGAGGATGGCTGGGGCGAGTGGGTAACATCTTCCCTCTCCTTCTCTATTTATGAGGCCAAACAGTGGAGGTGTTTGCAGAGGGGGGTGCCGTGAAGGGGGGCATATATTATTACTGGGGTTCCTCTCCCTGACAAATGGGATTTCATTTATTTAACCTCTGCTGATCTATTCCAGTGAAACGTATAAACAAGCCATCCGTTTTTTACGGCCGCCGCAGAGTCAACGCCTCAATTATCTAAAGGCTAACTGAGTGTTAAAGTGAGCCATCTGCCAGTGGGAAGCCCATTGATTTAATTTGCCATGTGGTTTTACCCCTGATGCAACTGGGGCCCCACTTTGTGCTTTAAAAAAAAGAGACAACAGATACACATATCGCTCACTGAACTCGAGTTCAAAGAGAGTGGTCATGGGGCGTTTCTGGGAGAAGGGAGGTTTTGCCGTGTTGTCACACAAGATGTGAATTTTCATCCTCGGTACATATGTATTTATGTACTTCCACTATGCCCCACATTCGTCTGCACAACACGAGCAAAAAGGAAAGACAGAGAGGAGAAAAGAGAAGTTAAGAAGAATCAATACTTGGGCTTTAATTTGACAAGGAGGATGTCAGCCTGCCAATGGAGGGGACACCTTTGTTCTCCTGTAGCCAGCTAATCTCTGCCTGCATGCTGAATGAATATTGACACAGTATGTATGTGTGTGTGTGTGTGGGTATGTGTGCATTTGTCTGTGTTGTCCATGCATATATTTTCCCCAATGCCTGATTGGATAGCGCACTGAGTATTATCTCTAAGCATGCATGTTTTATGTGTGCCCGTGTGTGTTTGTGTGTGAGTTTGCAACCTGGAGGGCTCCTTTGCAGCTAATTTTATAGTCGGCCCCACACACTAATCAGTGTGCCAGCAATAATGGAGTTGTTATTGGAGTCCATTACAAAGACCCAGGTTGGATCAATGCTCGTATCAGTGTTCACAGATGCAGCTGGTTCAACCTATACAGGCGCAGAGTTTCAGAGGGGCGTTTCTGTGAGGGTTTAAATACTTACCAAGCGTGTTTAGAAATTCAGACTGGGAGTTTGTGCCGAGAAGTCTGTTATATGATATAAGGAATTTTATATAATTCACCTTTAATTCTGAGTTGTATGCAATTAGATAATTAACATATCATTTTAGAAAATTCAAAAACAGACTAATAATTGGTTTAACATCAAAAATCCTGACCTATTTGTTAATGACTCACATTACATTACATGCATTACATATTATTACATAAAAATGCTTTGTTTTAAATATTTTATAAGTCGTTTCTGCTTTTATATCCCTGTTAAACATTTTTTTTACTCCCATAGGAATTAGGGTAACTTATAATATGTTGCTATTGATAGCAATGGCAAAAACAATAAAGCAATTTTGCAATGCTCGATACACTGTAAGAAATTCCTCTCTCATCATTGTACTTCTCAATAATTCTGAAGAAGACGAAGAAGAAAAAACCCTGAACTACCCCAAAAATATGTAGAGTATTAATATTCACTTTTAGTAATTGTCATTTCAGCTGATGAATTCTTTGTTTTTTGTTCCTCCTCTGGCTGGAGTTTTGGTGATGTGTTTGGGCACATTATTCTGTTGCAGTAAGAGTCCTTCACCTCAAAGATGCATGCCAGAGGGTGTAGCATGTCTTTAGAATATTGGGTGATGTCTCCTTGTTGTCGATTTGGTGCAGGTGAACATTCACACTACCATGTTTCACTGTGGGGTTTTTTAATTGTCCACTTTTACATACTGTAAAACACTGGTATATTCTAGTTCATATCAGTAATCATAGGGGAAGTAATTAATACAGCTGTTATGTGTTTCTTATATAAATGAGCTAGAAATACCCCCTCAATACCCCCCTTTTAATCCATGCTCTGTCTACCGTGGCTCTAAAACCCCAATGGTGGGCCCCATCCCGAAGTTTGATATCCACAGATTTACAATATATTTGCGCGTCACTCCTTAATCGCAAATCAAAATCATGTATATTTTCCCGCTGTATTTGTTTTTTCTCACCTAACCACTTCTTCAGTCCTCCTCTTTCCCTCCATCCTCTCTCATTTATCTCTCGCACAGAATTTATTATGTTATCCACTCTTTTGTTTATGCTTACTCTTTCTATTTATCTAATGACATTATGTCATCTTTTCATCCTTCCACTCTGTTCCCCACCCCCACACCCCCATCTTTCAGTGAAACTTCCTTTCCCCTCTTCTCTTCTTGATGCTGCTCCCCCCTCCAGCTCAGTTTCCCCAGAGTCACTCATATGGTATTTAAGTGGAATGGGGCCCATTAACCCTGCCAGCTTGTGCCTCTTCTCTCCTCCATTGATCAGAATACACACTGGAGATATTTTATTACTGCTGGTTGTGGGGGACTGACACAGCCATTTAAGCAACTTGAGCGGGATCATCTGTGTGTGTGTGTGGGTGTGTGTGTATTTGAACGAATATAGGGGTTGACACAGATTGGAAGAAAAGTAGTTCCTTGGGGAACTGTAATGAGTGCAGTTAGGCTTGGTGGAAATATCTGTTGAAAACAGCATTGCTTTTCCTTTGTTTTTATTTATTAGACAATGTCTGGTTACTTCATTCAGTCAATATCAATGGTTGCTTTATTGTAGCCTTCAGTTTTTATTTAAAATATCATTGTATCTTATGTATTTACATTAAATATGATTCTTTTTGCTCATTTTGCTAATGGGTTTGCATTTAAATATTCATACCATAGTAGATTATAATATTATTGATAGATAGAATTATTGGTAAATGTCAATATGGAAGCTGTTCTAAATTTTAGAACGGTTCCTGGGAGTTCTGTTATGCCCACTTATGCTTGTATGTGCTTAATTTCATCTCAAAAATCACACTCTGTGTCAAACTGACCAGACTATCACTGGTGATTCAGAGTGGGTTTCTGCTTGTGACCTAAAGAGTGTGATCAGCAGCCAGCACGTTGTTTTTTGACATTCATCGGATTTAGCCTGGAAAATAACCACAAATAAACACCTCTCTAAAATGTTTTTAACTGAAGCAGAACATCGCAACACACAGGGCTAGAAGTATTCTAGTTGCCTATTTGTCTTAAAGCTAAAGACAACAAATACCAACTAAACTATACAACGGTATTGATCTTTTGATAGGTAGTATGCATTAGCACCGCTCAGTGTAATAGTTCGTGGTATCTAACTACATTTCATTTCCACTTCTGGACACTTTTAATGATTATTGAAATATGGTCATATACTGTGATACAGAATGTGCTATCTTGGACCCCAATAAACCATTTTTGAGTACTGAATTGGCAACAGAAAAAATGAAAGAGGTACAGAAAGGCATTCAGAAAAACTCTCCAGGTAAATGTCAAGAAATCTCAAATCCAACTACTTATAACGCTGCAGAGATAAGATTTAATCATGGCTCTACACAGAAAAACCTATAGCTCTCAGTGCCTCTCTGTTGCTGTGATATGGGGTACTTCACCTTACTGCTTCTCTTTTTTCATTCATGGTTATTCCATATCCTTAAGGCAGGATTGTATGACTGAAGAGTGGATGAGTCGTAATAATTCTGGGTTGAAGCGCTGTGCAATTATTAGAGTACTAACTATTCTCCCTGTGATATTCAGCCTGTACTTTTATGCTAAAGGCCTGCCAATAGAACTATAGCATAGAGGGTCATCTGAGGACGTCTCACTCAGTTTCTCTTGATGACATTAAAACTGTCTTAATAAATGGACTAATCAAATAATAATAATCATTCTTCTGCACATTATACTTCCTATTATTATAAGAAGAAGAACAAACAAATTTTTTTGAGAAAGCTTAAACATATGCAGTGATGCTTCCTTGGGTGGGGGAGAAAGGTCTAAGGACAAAAGAGATCATTATTGGTGGAGTCTGACCAGCCAGGTGAGTTTCCAAGAAAGTGAGAAGCAGAGGACTTAATGAGGACAAGGCTGGCACACTGTTGATGAAATAACTTGGTAAGGAGAGGGTGGAAAAGCTGGGTTTGGTGGTAATTTAGTTGGCTCAAAGGTTTAAAAAAAAAAAAGGTCTCAGAGGCACAACGGGACCATTACAAACAACTTCTGTGTCACACTCACATGACTTCATCAGTGCTAATGAGCACTGGATCTCATGCTGTGACCCAAAGACCACAAAGCAGTGGAAGTGAAACATAACTGGCTGCTTGGCGAGGTAACCTATGGGTGTTAGTCTTTCAGGAGGACAGTTTGAACTGCAGATGCTGATGAACAATTTCCAGCTCAGCAGAGACAGGACTTGTCTTGTGTGCACAGTAACAGGAAACAAAGCTTAGAATCTGTGAAATGTGAATATCTCAGGCTCCTAAGAAACAACACCTGAAAGTGGTAGCTTTTTCAATGCTTTTGAAAAACTATAGAATCACAAAATTGAGAATAAAAAGTTGTCTGTTTGTTAAGTTGTTAAGTTTAATGATACGCCATGTACATGGAATGTATTGAAGAAATGTTTTGACCTCACTTTTTAGTTTCTTTAAAAGGGATATCATGGTGACTTCTCAAAGTTTCCTTTTACAAACTGTGACAACTTTCAAGATTGATAGCAGGTTGTGTACTGTGCGTTTCCTTTGAGGAAAGGAACAAATGAGGAGATAATGAAAGAAGTGAGCCTGGGGAGTAAATCAACCCAGTTCATTGAGCTTGTACTTATTTGTCCTTAGCTCAGCAATCCTTAGCGTGTAAATTTGACCAGATTCAACACGAGGATAAATGTCAGAACGTAGGGAATTTTTCTATAACATGGCAGAAAACATTTCAGCTTACCAGGTAAGCTGAAAAAACAGATTTATTAATGTACAAAAATTGAATGTTTCTGCTTTACATAAAAAGTGCTTCTAATAAAAGCCAATATGGTGATACCGATTCACTGTAATCGTAATTTTAGTGTAAGCGCTACAAAATACATAGCTCACATTGCGCCGTATTTCAAGACTTGACTGTTCACCCAGTTGTGTTTCATTCTAATGTATCTTGTATGACATCTGACCAAACTGAGATCTCAATCACAGAACAGCTTTATTGTTATTGTTGCTGACATCGACATGTTGACACATTGTCAGCAGTAAAAGAAAGAGAGGGAGCATTTTGGCAGCTTGGTTGCATGAGAAAAAAAAATCTACTGGACGTGGAGTCTGCTCAGCACAAGGAACTGGCCAATTATTTCTGAAATGGCAAGGGAGTTTTTGAAATGTGAGAATGTTTCCTGGGATATATACCGCAGACAGCAAATAAATGACAAGCACATAAACAAGATGTGGAGCGATGACTTTTTCCCCTTTTCGTTTCCCCAAACACACGCAAACATACACACACGCAGTGGAGAGAAAATTGTTTCTTATATCAAAATTATTGACTCCAAAGCTCTGACCGCTTAGTAAAAGCATTCACCGTGTGTGCTTAGGCTACTGTGTGGGTTTCAGCATGTTTATTTGTGTGTGTGCGCACAAATTCTGTTCGCTTGAAACAGTGATTCAAAGGTTGGCTTGTGTATCATAAACCTAAGCTGTTTGACATTTGATTAAATAGCATTACTGCCAATCAGCAAAGCAAGATGCTGAGCATCAGTTCATACGGACTGTGGATTTTTTTTCCCAGTACTGTTGACAAGCATTCAACTTAGTGTGTCATCACACGTTTCCCTATGCAAGTTCTCTGAAGGAATTATTCTCCAAAATAAAACTGCAAAACATATGGAAATTTCCTGATAAGTTATTCTTAAAGATCAGCACCTTGAAAACTAAGGACATAGTAACTGACTTCAGGAAGTTATCCCCCCAACCCATCCTGCACTAACAGTAGTAAACAGTGCAGCCATTGAACTGGTGGATAGTTGTAACTATTTGGAGGTTGTTCTTGATAATGTGCTGTCCTTTGAGTCACATTTTGCTGCTACATTTGAAAGGTACTTTTTAAAGAGACTGAGAGTTTTTAACATTTCATTTTAAATGATGACCTCCTTTTTTATAAAAGTTTTTTTTGAATCTGTACAAAAATGTTTTGTATCATTGCTTGATACGGTAATCTGTCCTTAACCAATAAGACCACACTTGGTAACCTGGTTAAAGTGGCCATTAAGATTTCAGTGAGGACTCAGGTCCAGCTTGTCCACTTTTATAACAGGAAAGCAACCTCTGTCATGTTATGTTCAGACCATCCTGTCTTTAGAGATTTTCAGCTGCTTCCCTCAGGTCGTCGGTATAAAGTGCCTGCAGTGAAGACCAAGAGACATAGAGTGTCTTTTATACCTGCTGCTTAAAAACACTAAAACATAAGCGTTGTTGCCATCACTATTGCAATTTGTTGATCCTACTGATAAAACTGGGGCATTTCTCTATTTCTGTGGTTTTTGTTTTTGTTTTTTTAATTTATGTGATGCTTTATGTGTGGACATGCTACAAATCAATTTCCCATTAGGAAGAATAAAGTTACCATTGACGATTTTCATTATTCTTATTATCTATGTATAACAACCTTAGCATATGTATGTATATGCACCCTATATGCTCCTTACAACTTTTAAATATTGTCTCTGTTTGCATTTTTTTCTTGAGTCACGTTCAACATACTTCACCCATGCATGACTTAATGGTGACTAAAATTTGTATTGGTGGTGGAATTTTGTTTGAGTCACCAATAAACATGGAATGAAGAAGACCTTGCAAAAACCACCTGTAGGGTTAGTTCTTCTTCTTCTTCTGCTTCTGCTTATTATTATTATTATTAGTAGTAGTAGTAGTAGTAGTAGTAGAAGTAGTAGAAGTAGTAGTAGTAATAGCCACCTATCATTTTTATTTTGTTTCCAAGGAGCCAGATTTTCTTTTTTTAAAGTGATCTAGAGCAACTTAAGACTGACTTATGAATCTTTTAAACTTAAAAAATCCATGTAACTCACAAGATGAACAATTGTTCTGTTTATACATTATAGACAACCCATTTTTGTGTCTTCTTGTGTCAACAGATCCCCAGATTCTCATTTCTTTAGTAAATCTATAAGAAAATACCAAAGATAGCACAACTTGACAGACATAAAATAATGTTTTATTAGTATTTTTGTACCCAAACATTGATTCCCAAAGAGCTATTAGCTGAAAACCTAGCACATCTCTACATGGTGTATGCTGTGTCCTAAACAAATCAAATATATTTGACAAGTAGAGGACAAAGGAGGAAGTGATAGGTCTAAAAATCTATCTACAACAGATAAACAGCAGGAAATGGGAAAAATCCAGCAAAGACCTAACAAAGAGCCTGCAAAATTCACTGGGCCATCAGCTGATCCATCTACTGTTCTACAGTTGCCAAGAAGCCATTCTTAAGGAAGGAAAAAGCAGAGAAAAGAGGGGTCCCCTATTACATGATAACTGGCACACATACAAAGTGGCGAAAGGTCTTATAGAATGGTGAAGCCAAATTTGAAATTCTAGGTTCAACTCATCACCAGTATGTGTGGAAGAGGTCAGGAGCGCTACAACAGTGAATATCTACAGCATTTTGTAAAATATTGTGGAGGCTCTATCATGTTTTGGGGCTGCATTTCAGTCAGTGGTGTTGGGGAGCTCGTCAAAATTTACGGAATTGTGAACAAAATTTTGTACCAACAGATTTTGATCCACCATGCAGTATGATCTGGAAAGCATCTGATTGGCAACAGTTTAATTTTTCATGATGGCAATAATCTCAAGCACACTGCCAGTGCAGTAAAAGTAAACCTTAATAGAAAACACTTAGTGGAACACTATCATGGATTGGTCTCTTCAGAGTCCAGACGTCAATGTTATTGAAGTAATATGGGATCATCCATCCATCCGTTTTCTTCTAGTTATCCAATCCAGGGTCAAGGGGGTGGGGGGTTATCCCAGCTGCCAAAGGGCAAGAGGCAGGGTACACCCTGGACATGTCACCAGTTTGTCTCAGGGCTAGTGTGTGATCATCTTGACTGAAAATGTAACAAAAGGCACCTAAAATCCAAGGAAGAGCTCTGAATGTACTTCATGAAGCCTGAAGAACTATTATTGAAGACTATTCAAAGAAATTACAAGAAAACTTGCCATAGTTCAGACTATATTGATGAATAAATGTGATCATACCTAGTATTGACTTTCCTATCAATTATAGAGGAATGAGGGGTGGCTCAAGCCATTTTGCAAAGTATAGTATTTCATATAATTACATTTAATGCATATTTTCTTTTCAACTGTTTATCCATATACTAGGTCCACTGGACCCCACTGGCTGGATTGTGTATAAGCTGTCTTTGATCAGAGACAGTACCTTCAGACCTAGTACCTCAACATGATGCGTTCCTGTACCAGTGTTTGACTATTCCCAAAAATTCCAGTTATGTGCAGTTGACCTAATTTCTCCTGTTTAGCATCACAGAACAGTTTGTAATAGCTGGTGTGTAAGCCCATGTGCCATATATGCCTGCAGAACTTCACACTAAGAAACTCAACTTGGAAATCATTAAAAAGTCAAGTCGTTTTATAATTGCTTTTACCAGTGCAATGTAAATGGGACATGGCATGATACAGTAAAATACCTACATATACACACATCCATACACACTGAGAGTTTAAACCAGAACAAATCATTCCAGCAATTACAAATATATCACATTATGACATTATACAAAGTTGTGGCTGAATAGAGGATAGAAAACAGATAACGGGGAGAGTCAGTTGATCAGAATCTGTGATTTCAATATTTTATAAGCCAAACCTCATGCAGTGTTCTTCGAATGTGTAACCTAGTTTTTGGGCAGCTGTTAGAAAACCACATTATCCTTTTTTTGCTTTAACTACTGACTGTTTGATCAAAACCAAAAATTAAAGTACCAAGCTAAGAAAAAAATAGAATTAAGGAAAGATAATCAGTATTTATTTGTTTTTGTGTTAAGCTTTGTCTATAATAAGAGCCTGACCCCTGACCCAGCTCTCCATTAATCAATGTAAGATGAATAAACAAGTGGGATATGTGGCAGCTGGCCTTCCAACAAGCTGTCTACAACTGTCTAAACCACTTCAGAGTCATTTGGCATGGGGATAACAATAGATCAGCCAAATGGAGTTTGAAACCTAAAGAGTGGCCAGGGGATTGGAGAGGAGCAAAGAGCAGCATAGAGGAGAGGATGATAGCACAGCAATCTGCTGCTTGTGTGGGGGGTCTTGCTAAGGAGAGAAGACACAGAGACAGAAGAGACAGAGTGGCCAGGAGAGATACAGAGGGTACTAAAATATTTTAGTGGAGTGACGAAAGGTGGGTGGGAGTTTAGAATGACAGAAGAGGAGATGAGTAACAAGTAATCAGACAGAGATACTGGATGATCTGTTGCTGTGGGTGGTCTACAAAGACCAACAGGCAGACAGACATGGCAAAAGAATTACTTGAGTAAAGAAGTGAGGGAAGGGGAAGTTTGTGATATTGTTTTCCAAAGTAAGAAATATTTGAAATAAGTGACAAAACGTTATGAAAGAACCTTTAAAGAGGAGGATGTGGAGATGCTTGATTGAAAAAATGTAATTTAATCTGACCTTTTGTTGAATGTAATGGTAGAGTTAGTAGTCAGATTTAACTGGGCGATATTTACAAAAAATAAAGAATCCATATGCTCTATTAAAGCTAATTGTATTTCCCAAATGTATGTGTAGCTGTGGTCTGTGGTGCTACTTTGACTAGAAATGGTTGGGGGTAAAATCAGTATGAGTGAGAAAAAATTGGATTGATAGAAGAGTGGCAGAAATTGAAGAGATATCTGTGGTATGGAGAACAGTGGGAGCAAAAGGCATTCTATCCTTTCCATTATTGATTATGATCCCATCCCACCAGAGGCACCAGATGTCAACTAGACAGTTTAAGTTTCAACTGGCCTGTTTAAAGGTGCCAAAATTAATCTCCCTCCATAATAACTTCTGTCAGTGCACAGTATACAATGCTTCATATCCTGTTAAATCCCATACTGAGTCTCTTCCACTGCCACTGACTTTCTTTGGCAGCAAATGTTTGGAGCAGAAATCAGAAGAAGTGAATTGAGTCGTGTGACTAACATTAAATAGATGGAAAAGTTTTGTAAAATGGATAAACCTGTGGGAGTTTCACTATCAAACAATCAGAAATGGTGTCTACATAAGACCACATAATTCTAATAGTCCAAAACAGCTTGTTAGAGTGGAAATGATAGAATAAATTGTATACCAGGTACACACAATAGAGATTCATGTACTGTTTATTGGAAATGACCTGCCATTTATTAAATGATAACTGTATTCAACCATCAATAAAGTTGAGTAAGATGCATTCATTCAGTCTCACTATTTTGAGCACAATGTAGGGTGTAGTTAATTTCACATGTATTCATTTTGAATTCTGCTTTACAGTTACAGCCACACTTGCAACTGTTTATTATAGCTTCACATTCAACGTAGTTTCTGGAAAAAATGCAAGGATGTAGTGGATTTTTTTTTCTGTAAAAGACAAATTTGTAGAAAAAGAAACTCATATTTTTTGAAAACAAACCACTCACCTCTTTTCACTCTCCATGTGATTATATGCCACTATTACTTTGGATCAGTAGTAAATAATTTTAAACTCTGGCTCCCTCCAATGTATGTCTTTTGTTCTTTCTCCCTCTGCGTTCTTATCTTTCCCCTCACCTCAAACTGTTTGCGGCTATAGGCCCCTACCTAAGCTGGTTCTGATGGAAGTTTCTTCCTGTTAACACTGAGTTTTTCTTTCCCACTGTTGCCAAGACTTTGCTTTTAGAGGGTCGTCTGATAATTAGAGTTTTCACTCTGTTGTTGAAGGGTCTTTACTTTACTTAAGGCACTGTGAAGTAACTGTTGTTGCTTGAAAATGTTTATTCATAACAGTAAATATATATATATATAGATATAGATATATATATATATATATATATATATGGGTGTAAGATGCTAGCAGGCAGGGGATACATGGAACGCCATAACAAAGTGGCTGGCATAGTATACAGAAACATCTGTGCCGAATACGGCCTGGAAGTCCCGAGGTCAAAATGGGAGATGCCTGGAAGTCCCGAGGTCAAAATGGGAGACGCCCCCTAGGGTGGTGGAGAATGACCGAGCTAAGATCCTGTGGGACTTCTAGATACAGACGGACAAAATGGTGGTGGCTAACCAACCGGACATAGTGGTGGTAGACAAACAGAAGAAGACGGCCGTAGTGATAGATGTAACGGTTCCCAATGACAGCAACATCAGAAAGAAGGAACACGAGAAGCTCAAGAAATACCAAGGGCTCAGAGAAGAGCTCGAGAAAATGTGGAGGGTGAAGGTAACAGTGGTCCCAGTGGTAATCGGAGCACTACGTGCAGTGACTCCCAAACTAGGCGAGTGACTCCAGCAGATCCCAGGAACAACATGGGAGATCTCTGTCCAGAAGAGTGCAGTCCTAGGAACAGCTAAGATACTGCGCAGGACCCTCAAGCTCCCAGGCCTCTCTGGTAGAGGACCCGAGCTTGAAGGATAGACCACCCGCAGGGGCGAGCGGGGAATGTTTTTTATATATATATATATATGATATGATGAATAATAATGTTGCAGGTCTAAGTATTCCAGGAAAAATAGACAGTAGCTCTGTAAATCTGGTTTATTGTCCCAATACATAAACCATTTGAATAAAAGCTGAAAGTCTGCACTGTCAATCACATCTTAATTATTTGCTTTTTTTAATGCTAAATTATTCATACAAATGCAAAAGCCTATTTTACAAAAATTATTTTTCAGTAAAAAAATATATAATAATCAGTGTTGCTAATACTGATAAAATCAATACATATAAAGCAAACATTAATAAAAATCTGAACCATCAGTGTTATTAACCAGAAGAAAAGTCTGAAAATTTTACAAAGTTTTGAGTGAGTTCTGCATTAGTGCTGACACAGCAAGGCCACTTAGATTTCTGTGTCCCATTGTAGTAGGTATATTTTTAATGAGCATATGTTCTTAAAAACCTTGTTCAGCAGAGACAGCTGGGATAGTTGGTGCAATACACAGAGAACTCCAGAGATTTTTATAAAAGTAAAGTTAGTTGTTTTGCAGAAATGTTGGTATGGCATTTATCAGTATCAGCTATGCTTGAACTTTGCTGAAACCAAGGAACATAGGAATACTCGGAGGGGTTCACAGGGTTAAGCTTGGCCAGGAGTTCAACTTGCTTCAAGATGCTTGCATTGTTTGGCTCACAGAGACACAATGTAAAAACATTTTAACCTCCTAGGGCCTGCCGTCCACATATGTGGACATCACATTTTTGGTTATTTTGACCAAAATACTCAATTTTGCTCTACATGGGCTGATATCCACTTACGAGGACATTATACTGCTACTGTTCTATCAAAATTTTAAATGAATATCCTCATTTGTGTCTCATATTTGTCTTAAAAACAAAAATAAGGTAAAAAAAAAATCTGGAAATTCTTTGTTTTTACATTCATCGGGCCCCAATATGCCCAAATATCAAAGAGAAATTAGAAATGCATGTCATGGAAGAGTTCGGGCCTTAGGAGGTTAAGGCGACAGAAAGAGTGATGGCAAGTTTTAGGAAATCTCACCATATTTTTTTTCTGCCTGTAGTGGAGGCAGCAGAGGTGATTATTATCACATTTGTTTTTAGTGCTGCAAAAAATGGAAGAAAAATTATTTACAGATTTAGAGAAAAAAGAAAAGCAGATTTTACTTTTAATGTATTTTACCAAACACAGCATAAACCAAAATAGAACAGAATGTCTATTTGTCTTAATTCATCTTTGTCATTTTGAACAAATGTATCTTGTATTTCTTAAAATGTGTTACCTATAAAGGTCTTTTTTGCTTGAAGTAAACCTGATTGACCGAAAATTTGAATATATTATATAATATACAGTATTTAATTATTATTGTTTGATTGATGAGTCGCTACACACGGCGTTTGATGCTAGTTTACATAACTGCAGTCCTCTGCATGAGACAGCATAACTGACAGAGCAGAAGTAAAATGAAACTTGTTTCAATGTTGTTTGCTTGTCTGTAAGCAAAAACTACCAAACTGAATTTCACAAAACGAAAGTAGAATAGCCCAAATTACAAACTCATTCAATTTTGCTCCAGCTCAAAATCATGTTACTTAAACTTAAAGAATATGGCTTATAACATTGGGGGACAATGTATTCCCTGAGTGTTCCTTTAGTTCTGTGTGAGCATTATCCAATGTAATATTGTGCTTAAATTTTAAATTGCACCTTTTCGTGCATCATTTTTAGCAGTGAGTAGCACATAGTAAATGTAGAGTTAGGATTATGGCGTTATACATAATGCGAATTGACATATAAAAACAAATGTGTATTTATAATAAAAAATAAATACCCTCTTCATTGTTTACATGTTATTCCATGATGTGAAGCTGCTCTTTATATACAGCTAACACTTGGTTAAAGACTGCATGTGGTCCATTTAATACTTGTGTTGTGGGGACTTAAACCTGTTCATATACTTAGTAGAAGTGTGTGAGTGTAATAATAAAATAAATAATACATCAATAAATAAAGTTGTATAGTGCGTGTGTGCGTGTGTGTGTGTGTGTGTGTGTGCGTACATGTGTGTGATCTTTTAGTATTTTTTATGTTGTATCTGTGGGAGACGTCAGGAGGGTCCCAGTGAACTGATCCTGAACAAATGAAATAGTAATGCATTGGATGGGAAACAGGGGCAACCACGTAATTCTGTTTGAAGAAAAAAATCAATTCAATTCCAAAACACAAGTCCTCTTTCTACCACAGTTTGTCACTCGTATGGATGTATATGAAGTCACTGTCCCCGAGTGTGTGTTGCTGCTTCTGTAAGTTGCTGCTGATACTTTGCAGTGATGTAAACCTGGGCAGCAGAACAAAAGAGCTCAACTCTCATAAAAAAAAAAGAAAACTGTGAAAAGAAAGCAGTCAACTATTAAACAACTATTAACAAATACATTTATTTATTGTGTTTAAATATTCAGACATAAAAACATGCAGATACATGACATTCAAATCATTACTTTTGGATTGGAGAAAGGCTATACTAGCTTCTTATTTGATTTCTGTCTGTAAACAGCTATCCTGGTTGTGGTAAAACAGAATCAATGAGCAGTAGTGTGCTGGCAGGTGCCAATATTGACAATGATGGGGATCAAACACTTAAGGCTTCAAAATCAGTGAATTTGTTTTCTGAAAACCAATCAGCTTTGCTGAAGCTATAAGAAATGAAATCAACCAAAAACAACAGAGCACTGGTACTGTACTGGTATTACAGAACATCTAGATGGAACCATTCAAATCCTTTTTTAAAAAAAAAAACCAATATTAATAATATTGTTATTAATATTTATGTCCAGCTACTTAATAATTGTTAAACAGGAATTAAACTTTTCTTCATACTCCTGGCATATAACATTGTAACAGCTTTCAGTTTAATCTTGAATGATATATAGAGTTCATTACAGTCAGTTCTTTGGTTATGATAACATCATTTGTAAATCTTGGCACTGAATATGTTACTAAACTGTGTGGGTTGTGGTGCTCACATGCTGTGAGAATTAAAACTAACAACTGAAAGTATAAAGTTATGCATTTAAGCTAAAAAATGAAATAAAACAAAATGAGGGACACCTAAAAACTATAAATGTATTGTAATTAATGGCCTAGTATAGTATCACTTTTTTTATTGCCAACAGCATGTAAAACTGTTAAACTTGGTGTAAGAGCTTCATGTTGCTATAGCTTCCAACTAATTTCCAGAATGTCCTTAATTTTTAATTAATGTTGACTTCCTAATTTAGCTCAGTTGTGTTTATCCTCATCATTTCAATGAAGTAAAACAGAAAGAGACTTTTATTATGCTCTCTTTTAGTAACTTAAACAATTAAATTGAAGCTATGTATGTAGTACAAGTGTTGACTTGCCTCTTCAAATTAGCAGTGTCCACATACAACCATCTAGGCAGTATGGATTTTTCCCTAAGTTTTGGACAGAAAAGTTGGACAATTAAAGGGTTACAATTCCTTTGCTGCTCAGTTCTCAAAAATCTGCTGAAAGTCAGTATTTTTATGTCAGATCTAATGAACCAGAACAAAGAAAACATACTTGTGGACGTCTAAATATTTACCCGGCTACACTTTAAATCAGAAAGACACACACAGCCCACATAGACCTACATAACTACAACTTACTCCCACATAATCAGAGAAGAGTAGAGGATTATTTTTGAACTCACTCTTCTCTTTCTCCTGTCACTCTATTGATTTCCTGACAGAGGACTGAGAGGGGAACATGCGACCTATTACACACCAGTGTCTGGTGTCTTAAAGGTTAACGAAGCAACAGTAATGGGAAAGAGTCAGACACATTTACCTCACCGCAGACACGTTTGCGTCATGCTAAACTTTTCATAAAATTACGACACATCTCCTGTTCGTGTTTGTGTGTCTGTGATTTTATATTCTCACGTAAATGAGAATTTCTTTGCGCATCCACGTGAATTTATGTGTACGACTGTAAATGGAAATGAGTGCATGTGTGCTCCTCAGATGTTTAAGTAGAATTAAATCACGTTTAGTTTTGCATGGAGCAGATGTGATGTCCACGGTTGTGTTTAAATGTCGCAGCATTGATAAGGTGTGACTGGGCCCAGTCAACTGTTAAGGTTTCGATGTTGCATTATAGAGTGTTTAGTTCTGTGTTAATAGGTTGCTGCACAAGAAAATGTAACAGTCACATCAGTCATTGTGGGCCATGTAGGACATGGAGGAGACTTTTCCACTATTTATCTTGTGCGCAAAAATTTATTGTTCTAGGGTATATGAGATTCTCAATGATAATAATGGGACACATACCTGGAACATACGATAATAATTAATACATACTGTATATTGTTTAGCATTTACTCACACCTAAAAAATTTAATATGTTCCATTCTTTATTCTAATACGCTTAGACTTGTAGGACTTTAGTGTCAGAAATTATTCATATACTTCCTAATTTGAACTCCACAGCTGTCATTTTTATAAATACTTTATGCCTCTTTCTGTGTTTCTATAGCAGGCTGCTGTAACACAACCCTCTGATCTATTGGGGACTTGCAGCATAGTATTTCCTGATTTTGAGAAGACCAGCTGCAATATGTTAAGAAACCAGGAGGTGGCAGCTCCTATACTCTTTCCACAAGCTTCTGAGCCATCTACTGAGGAGATTTAGACTATCAGCAGCACTGCATTACTTTAACTGTCTAATTAACTTTAATTCATGAGCAGCAAATATGTGAAAAAATTGTCTTATTCACTGTTTTATAATTATCTTAATGATAAAATCTGCCAATGAATTGCTTTTCAAAAGATTTTAAAATGTGTGAATTCCACTATTTCTATTTAAAGAAAATAATGCAATATATAATAATATTTCTATGATTTCACTTTAAAATCTGCTCTCACATTATTTTCAAAGTGTCTGGCACGACTTTCGAACCTCTTCACAACTACAACTGCCATCTTATTTGGAAACCTTGTGCAATGACAGACTTAAGGGCACATAAAGGAACAGTCAGCAATTTCCATGTCCATACAAGTACCAGTTTTGATTACATTAAAGAAATTGAGAACCTTCCCAGGGGGTGTTTTGTGTCTATTTAGTCGCCTTTCTTTCACTCTGAGAGGTCACACACCCATTCGGCCAGTTTACATTTCCTCTCACACAAAAGCAATATACTGCAATTTCCCTGCACAAAATACCCCCTCTGGTCACTACCAATGGAACGACCTTTTCTTTCTGTCTTTCTCTCCCCCACTTCTTTCTTTCTCCCTGATGTGATTTAAACACTGTCAATCCATCTTCAAATAAATATATATACTTACATGTTTTTTTTTCTTTACCCCTACAATCCCCTTTATCCATACAGGAATGGAGGACAATCCTCCTGAAAGAAACATAGATGGCTTAGAAACAGAAGCACAGGAGTGTGCATCTAGAAAGCAAAACAGGAGGAATTTGTCGCTGACCTGCAGGAGCAGCACAGATAGGCAACAGCAGCTATTCCCCCCAGGCTTCACCCACTCTTTTCCACACTTCTCCTCTGCTCCCACCTTTTCAACCCTCTTTCTCTGTCTTCCCTTGGGTTCCTCCTTGCCTTTCCACAACCCCCCACCTTCTTCTGCTTCTCCTCTTTTTTTCACTTCCATCTCCCACTTATTTTCCCAGTCTTCCTTTTTTTCTTCTGTCCTCTCCTCAGAACTCATCTTTTCCTCCCTGCTCTGTTTCTCTGTAGCCTTCTTGTCTTTCCATAAGCTTTTTACCACGCTTTCTTCCTTTCTCACTTTTCCCTGTTCAGCGTCTAGTGGCCATTTCTTTCTTTTACTTTTCTCCCTATCTGGCCTTTCTCTTGCCTCATACTTCACGCTTTCCCTCCATCATCTGCCCCACCCTACTGCTCCACCGTACAACCACCACACATACACACAAACACAGACCACCGCTCCCTCTCTTACCCTCTCTCAGACTTACACGGGGTCTTTCTGGCCCACTGACTCTCCTGTTCAAATGTAACAATGCTCAGCGTGATTTGATGATGGCCTCAGTTCACCAGTCTGTGTGTGTATGTGTGTGCACATCTAGACACAGTTCCACTTTGGAAGTGTGTGGTGCCTAAGCATATGTGATTTACTAAAAAGCAACCTTTTTAATTGAAATGAAGAAAAATTTATAACTTGAGTATAGTGTAATTTTACATAATTACCACTTTTTCATAATATTACTCATTTTCTTCTTTTTTTTTCTTATATTCTTATGTGTGACTGTCTCTATATTTTTTGCCCAACAGTTTGTTTCCACACACTAACAGTTGTACATATTTAGCACTTTAAAATAAATTATCTTCATTAAGCTAAGTGCAACTTAAATCAAGAAGACAGAAAGTTAACTTTGATAAGGGCAATGAGTGTGTTTGTGTGTTTGGTGGTGTTTGTTCTCTATGCAAGCGCATGCATTAAAACAGATTGGATGGAGGTGGGGGCAAGTGTGTGTGAGGGGGTATTGACTAGCCTGTGTCTTCCCCACACTCGTGTTTGGTCGGCAAGCAATCTACCAACCGTCAATCAAGAAGAGGCAACCCAAGTTGGGAACCATCAAGCAGTCTGACTTCTAGTGTCAGTGCTGAGGGGGATCTATTTCAGCGTGACACGCCATCAGCAGCAAATCTAAAGAGGGCTCCATTGTCAAAGCAGAGAAACACACAAGGACACACATATTCTTGAATGCTCACACATGGTTTTGCATTACTATGCACACACCTACCTGTTTTTTTGTTTGTTTTTTATTATTTGGGGGTTTTTTTCCAGCAGGGAAGTTTGCAAAGAACTATATCAAAAAAAATGTGCATGAATGAGTCGTTATATAAGGTATATTTTCTTCAAAAAGGATTTAGACAATATAGTTTTACTTGTTTATTTATTATTTTTGTTTCTAATTTAAATATTTGATCCACCATCAAAGCAATTAAATGAGAGGAATCCATAAACTCGGTTAAATGCTGATTATGTAGTTTCCTTTTGTTTTTTTGTCTTTTCTTTTTACTTGTGTTCTTAAATTGGTTTGAAGGAGACGATAATAAAGCATCGCTGCCCTCTGGGGTCTATGATCATTTGAAATCGACTGATAGAAAATTACTTTTTCACCAGTAATAAAGCACCGCACTTTGCCTAACCTTTGAACTCCTGCCACTGTCGCCCCTGGCTCTTTGCCACTTGTGAAGTCCAACATGACATTCAGACAAATTTGAACGTTCTCATGTTTTGAAAACAATTAAACGGTTGTTTTTCCATGAGTAACTGATTAAAACCCCATAGGAGCAAATGCATTGGTTGATGAAAAATTTAACAAATAATGATGTTTACAGCAAAAGAGTAAGTTAGTTTATTTTCAACATATGTGATTCAGTCTCATCGTAAGAGTGCAATAACTCACTCTTTCTAGGGGAATGAGTTGTTACCTACCCTTATCTGAATCACGTGAATTCCTCAGGTCCTTATAGTAAACTCGTCAAGATCCTTAAACACCGTTCCTAAATTACCTAATGACATGTCTTGTTAGCATAAAGTATTACTTATGCAAAGCATATTGATCCTAATTTAAATGTACAACTATATGCATATTGATTATCTGAAAACCATTAACACAATGATTGAAAAAAGAGAGGCATATCTTATAATTAATTATTTCTTAGATACCGATAGTAGGATGGGACAGTCAGTAAAGCTTAATTGCTATGCAAGGAGAAAAAAAGTGGTGATAAATGTATATTGTTTATGATGCATGAAGCAGTGTGTTCTTGTAGAGTCCTTGGGGTTGTATTTTCATTTGTGGAAAGTAAATACAGTAATATACTATACAATCAACACACACAGAGGGAGAGAGAGGGGGAGAGAACGAGAGTGAAAAAAGAGGCTGGATTAAATCTTAATAATTTAAGTATCCAAAATAATGTAGTACACTTTAAAGTCTCTTTCTGTCCCTGTCATAATAGATAAAACTTAAGCAAAATTAAAGTTCCTGTAAATAAATTGTGCAACATTCTCCTTGAATCAAAAATAGCAGGAGGGCATACTAGATTCCACAGGAAAGGTGCAAGCCTCCATCAGGAGTGAATGTTGACAGAATGAGACATTGTACTTTTGAGCCATGAAATTACAGGCTGGTAAGCCCAAGGCAGTCACCAGGTGTGACTGATGCAATCGGGGCCTGCTTGGACAAATTCAGCGTTGTTCACCAACGTTCCTGCATGTCAATCACGTTATAGATCTCCAGGATATAACTCATCACAAGGACCAAAACATGAATAATGAAGCTAGTTTATGAATTCATGTATATTATTACTTTATTATTACTATTCTTTTCCTGTAGGCTTATTCCCTCTTTGGTTTATTTTTCAAATTTTTTAGAAAAAGGTACACAAAAATGCTGTTTGTCACTGGACATATGACAGCTTCAGCAACTGATGCTTTTGTCTTATTGTAGGAATTCAGTTTATTTCTTAATGACTGCAACAACCCTTTGGGTGCAAAACAGTCTTACTGGCAGACTTTGCTAAACGTACTTATTATTATAGGAAAGACTCAGTAAAATGAATTTAAAATACTTTCACCACTAAAATAATGACAAAAAATATGTTGCGCTCACCTTAGTTCCACTAATGCATTTATTTAACATCAGAACAGATTCATTTCATTTCAACTTCATCCCATTGAACAATGGGAACAAAAGATAAACTTTCTAGGATGTTTGAACAGGGGTGGTCTCTGTAGAGAGGTAACTGTGCTGTTCTCCACTGTACTGTGACAATTACAATGAATCAAAGCTGCTGTGTGGGGGCCTTTAAACTTCTCCCTCCTTGGTTCCAACACCTGTCCTTGGGGCACCAAGATTTATGTCTCTGTCCTGCCAATGCACTGCTGTAGTCTCGGCTTTCTCCTGCTGTGTGTGCTTTTGTTTATGAGAGTAAATGTATATGAGTGTGTGAAAACTTGTAATCTTACTCATGGACATGTCTTGGGAGAGTTAAACTTCTGAATTGGCTAAACAGTGAACTATGCACTTTAACTAACAACGCATAACACCTCTCTGTTGGGACACTTCTCTCCCTGAGCAGAAAAACACAAAAATGACCACCCCATTAATTGGTTTTCTAGGGTTTGACCAGAAATAGTGACCACAGAAAGCAAATTCAAACAAGAAGAGAAAGAAGTGTAAAAGCATCAAAGTCATGGCATTCAGTCAGGGCAAACATGGCAGGCAGTGCTTGCACTGTGAAATCTAAAAATAGATTTCAGCAAAGTGAAAGTGACCTCTCCTTTTACATCTTAAACAGTGGTCTGTCCTTTGAAGGATCTTAGATTGCTCTTTTGGATTCATCCAAAAAATTATTGCAATCTTAACATCGCAGGTAGTTTTGTCTCTGCATGCAGATTTCTGTTTTACTTCAGCAGAATCTATCATTACTTTTGTTTTTATGGGTGTGTTCATTCTTCATTAACAAAGCTTGGACCTGGGCAATCTGTGAGGCCAGCAGGCTTCTGACGGAGAGATTTTTTAAGACTCCTTTTGCATGTCAGCAAGGAAAGCTGATTAACATACATGTATGACAAATAACATGCTTGACCAATTCTGTTAAGTTTAAACGTTAACAATTAACTTTCATATTTTTTATGTTCATTAAAAGCTCTTTTTTTAGAGATAGTACAGCAACACTACCCACTACAGAACATAATGCCTTACTGTAAATTTTACACAATATAAACTATTTAAACTGGACTCAGATTTAAACATCTGCAGCATTTACACTGATCCAAATAATCCTTAGGGGGTATTTTTTGGCAAAATAAAAGCTTTGATTTTTGAAATTTTAAGTAAAATGTGCAAAGTTTACACAGTTTGTGTGTGGTGAGGTATTTTTATAGTGGTATTGCTACTTTTAATTAAAGAAAGGTTATGAAATATATTTTACCACTTATCATTGTCAGAGTAGAAAGGTGAAGACATCCATGAAGAGTGCAGCAAGATACATGAGGCTGTCAGCATATATGAAAGAAAAGTGTTAAACAGTGAAGGAAGACTTGTTCTCTATAAAAGTCACTCCACTACATCAAAAACAGAAAAGCAGCATGTGAAGTACCAATAATAGCTTCGGTCCAAAGTTTACATTTTTTATTGCACTTGTAGCACTTAAGAACCTTGTATGTTATTACTTCCATCATAGCTATGAAATGTGTTAAATGCCAGCAATAACACAAAGAAGAGAAAAGGGCCCACATCAGTTGTTCCAGATATTTTTGACACGGCCCCTTTAACATGTAGATCATGGTTTATGAAACGTCGAGGCCACGATATACCTGCTGCTTGGTCTGCGGCTTTCGTCAGATGCGAGGACACCAGCATTATTTTTTGTAGCCTTTTCCCTTGTTGTGGGGTTTCAAAAATGGTGGTTTTGATTTTCGTGAAAGAGACGTTCTCTTGACTCATTAAGTGACGTCACTGACCAGCCAATTGGTGGCATGCAGTCTGACGATGTCACATTTCAGTACTTGCTCGGATCGCTTGGAACTCAGGCCAAGCAGGTTCTGTTTTAGTACCTGGTACCAGGTACTATGACCTCATGGAAAGCTCTGAAAATTATGGCAAACTAATGGCAAACTGTGAACAGGGACTTCAAGGTCTAATTCATTTTAGACTAAGTAACTGATAGTTTTATTTTATTTTTACAGCACAGACCTTAATAAACAAACTTGAAATGGTGATATGCAATATCATATTTAATAGGTAATATGTCATGGGGATACTTTGATGTAAAGCCTTACTAATGTTCTGTATTGCACAGAAATGTTAATGTCTAAATTTAAATTGAGTTAGTAAACAAAAATGGTGCTCTGAACTCTGAACCTATTGTAAGTGATGGGTGTTAGAATATTGCGGCCCTTCTCTTTTAAGAGTCTGTGCTCAGACATCGCTATCATCCTGTTGAGCAGAATGGGCACCACTATAGTGCTTTCTCCAATGCCAGCAATAATTTGAGTCATCTTCTCTCTAAGGTTATGTGACATTCTCCTGATGCCGATAATATGTCGTCCTCATAAATATGATGGGCTCTTAAAGAACTCCCAGGACACTGCTTAAATCCATTTTAAATATGCATAGTGTTAGCCATCTCTCTGACTATTTTGAGAAAGTGAGACATAGAGATAGACATGTCGCTTTCTATAACATTACTCGATTATTTAAGCCTGCACACGGTTGTCTGATGGACTTCAACTGTAATTCAAAAACGCAGGATATCTAATAAACATTAAAAAATCCAATCAATAAAATTAAAACACTTGGTTAATCCATTGATTAAAAAAAGGTTATTTTTTTCTTTATTAAATAAGGTGCCTGAACCTCACAAAAAAGAAAAAAACACACTGCTCATCAAAGCAGAAGGAAGCCACTTATAGATCCCTTGCTATCGAGGAATAAAGTTCAGAGTGAAAATATCGAGCTTTAAACGGTAGCTTTTAAAAGGTAAATGGAGTCAAAATGCTTCAACCAATAAATTTGCCCCCAGAGACAAGAGGGAATGAGTAGCAGGCAGAATAATACATGTGGGCGAGGGGGTAATGAATTGGAAGGGATGCAGAAAATGTGCAGTGCTGTGCATGGCCCTTTGAAATGGATGGGGAGTTCACAGAAAATACTGCTCAGTTACCCTCTGAAACATCTTCGTCCACAAGAAATGAGTATCCTCCAGCTAATTTAAATGGTATGACTCTCTATTCACTGGATAGGAATGGATATGTACATCGGTTTGCACCATTATACAGAAAGAGCATATTGTTGGCTACACATTGGAAGCTTCCTGTGGCTCTCAGAGATTTCTTATTTGAACACAATGATGGGATTTTTAAAACTGTTATCTTTTCAGCCAAGAGTAAGCATTGCAGTTGGGGCTGACTTTGAGAACACATGTTAGAGGTTTGTTTGTCAGCCAGCCTACTTGAGCTGGAGTGAAGTGCTGTTACATTTTCGTTTATCCTGTCATTTTAGCAAGAAGTTTGCATGCTCTGCTTAGTTTAATATACACATGTATGTCATCTTTGTGATTTTTGTAGCAACTTTTTTGTTTATGACAAAAGCATCACACTCTACTTGAAAACATGTGAGCTAGAAGGCAGTGCACACATGAGGAGCTTCAATGCTTTTAGGTCTGTGTTCAGTGAAATGGTAGCAGTTGTTAAACTGCAAATGTTTTATGCTTTTTCTAATTTACACTTGTTTTACTTGTTTTTTACTTGTTTATACATGCTGGCATGGATCATTGAGCATTCCGGGACTGTATTCCTAAAGATCATTCAGGTGGCTTTTGTACCTTTTTAATTTCCTTATAGAGTGACTTTTTCCTGTACATGCATTCATAGTGAACACAGTACAACGAAATGGAATGTGGTATTTTGTATAATCCAGTAATGTTTTCCTCATAGAACAGCTTTGACAGTCTCTTGTAGTTGTTGGTATTTTCTCCTGGGGCCTCTGAACTTCTCTGTCAGTCAACTGATGAAATATTTAGCATTACAATACCTGCCTGTTAAAAAAATGAGTGTGTCACTGGCTTGGGCCCATTGTTGTGTCCAGCGTTGTTATTGTGTGTTTTTTACAACTGTTTACAATTCTTTTTTTTCTTTTTCTTTCTTTCTTTCTTTTTCATTTCGAATTATTAAAAGTTTAACAAAACAAACACAGGAAATGGAAAATATAAAAGAATTCCAACAAAATGATCAGCAAAGTAAAAACAAAAGACGTTCGAAAGCAGGAAGAAGCAGTAGCATATCCTGTCCTGCCCCTAAGTTTACCTACAATGTTCATTTAACCACTGGGTTGTTGTGTTTTAAAAAGGAAATAAAGAGAA
Organism: Pelmatolapia mariae; assembly: GCF_036321145.2. NCBI lineage: Eukaryota > Metazoa > Chordata > Actinopteri > Cichliformes > Cichlidae > Pelmatolapia > Pelmatolapia mariae. Next base: position 46,055,853 of record NC_086236.1, on the reverse strand, counting down.
TAAGAAGCATGGGGTACACAGGATCAAATACAAAATGTATAAAATTCCTGCTCTAAACCTCAGATATGTAAAGGTTGTGGTTGTCATTACAATTTTACGACAAAAAAAAATCTGTGTTTACTGTATAGATTTCCTGCGCACAACACAATCCAAAAGTAACTTTGGGAATTAAACTCGGCTCTTATTTCTTTCTTTTTTTCTTTGGAGTGTTGAAAAATAGATGGAATTGGGGACAGAGCAAGGTGTTGTATTCAATAAATGGGCTTTCATGTGATAAATTGAACGTTATTCATATATGAGTGCACACTGTTTTTTGGTTATTCTAGAGAGAAGTTGCTTCTTGCTACCCAGGGACCCTTTCCCTTTTAACTGAGAAGCGATTCAGGAGCGGTTTAGGAGTATGTGTGTGTGTGTGTCTGTTTGTGTGTGTGCGTAGGAGTGGTGGGGTCTGGGTGATGGTGGGGCAATCTCTACAGACTTTGATACAATTACTGTGCCTTCCCCTCTCCTTCCGCACCACTTCTGGCCACGCTCTCGGTGCGCTCTGGGAATAGAAAGGCCTAGCTATCTGGCAGAAGATTTGGTCAGTCAGGCATCAAATGCAGGGCCCTCTTCTCACACTCTGTGCTGGGGTGGGCACGCTGGGGGACCTGCATTGTGCATTTTCACACACTTCTCTCAGAGGGGCAGCAGGAATCCTTAGCCTTCAGAAGGAAAAGTGGGCAAAGAGAGAGAGAGCGAGAGAAAAAGAGAGAGAGTCAGAAAAACAGCAGAGGAAGAGTGATGGGGAGAATGAGGGAAATAGATGGAGCAAGAGTGAGAAATATCGAGGGAGAGAGATGGAGAGGAGGTAGTAAAACAGGTCCAGAGGCTAGACAAAAAAGCATCAAGGCTTCAGGTGACATCGAAGAGACAAACAACAGCTCATCAGATAAAAGAATGATTCTTTCTGCGATTTTTTTGTTTTTGTTTTTTTTGTCTGTCTGCTGTGCCCCAACCCCACCACCACATCTCTCCAAAAGGTAGAAATGGTTTTACTTGGGGGGTTTTGAGTGCTGACCCTTTGTGGGTGTGTGACAGCAATGGCCATAGGCTATAGGGCTCAGGGTCAGGGTGAAAGCAGGGAATGTATTTCTATTCATGGTTTCAGAGCACTAGACTTGTTCAAAGACTAATGTCACACAAGAATTATTTTTTTTTTTGTTCAGGAAAAGTAAAAGTACCCCCCGCCGCCTTCACCCACACACACACACACACACACACACACTATCACCCAGCAAGAACACTTTCTTATTTTCCTCAGCTATCTCCATACAAAAAGTGACTTTTTTGAGGGGGGGGGATCAGCTCAAATAAATTTGAGACACAGGCCAAAGGGCAACACGTATTATTTGTCTGTGGGCACTGGGGCAAAAAGAACAGAGGAAGCAATAGTGGAGCTGTGTCACATGAACATGCAAATATCCAGATTTCCACATTGCTACTCTAGAAATCCTTTGACTGGCAGGACAAAGATTCCCTGTGCACCTCTTTTTAAGTGGCTGTCTATCTATAGAATAAAACAATGCAATACCAGAGTTAAGTTGTCTCGTTGCTTGGCAGGACTGAATGCAGAATGTTCTCTTTTATCATTTTGGCAAAAAACATATGTTGAGAGCATTGTATATCCTAATGAAGCAAGTTAAAGATAAGAAATAATGGTCTGCCTTTTCTAACTTGCTGTGAATGTGTATGTGTTTAAATGACTATGGAGTTGAGCAGTATTGTGGAGATAGGTCTAGCAGTGTCAGACAAGAAGGTGGTCTGTGTCTCTGTACAGGTAGACGTGGGTGAATTAATTAATTCAACAGAGATATACTCGACTGTTTTTACTGAATAAAGCATTGTAACCTTAATTGTAGGTTGCCATTGTTAAAGTAAAAACTGCTCCTAAGGAGATTTGAAGAACTTTGTCTACAGGTTGTCTTTTGCTTCTATAGTAACACTGAAAAATATAGGGGTCAGTTTATTTACATTTGTTCCTCCTTTTTTTTTAGAATACATCTGCTTTTATAGCAAAACATGCTTTGAATTTGAATACTTGATTTCAAATTCCGTTAATCAGTCTCATTTTAAACTGTTAATCACTCAAACACCACAGTGCAGCTTGCACATAGTTAAAATTGCTCTATGCTTTAATTCCTCACTTTTTATGATTATCACACAGTATAGAAATTGTAGCATACAGTTTGGCATTTCATGTCCCGGTTGAAGGGACATCACTCATCTCCAAAAAGTTGCTCTTGTATCAACATAATTAAATACAACCTCGATATCATTTATAGTGGGTAAATATCCGCTACTAACATGCACATATTTAAAAGGACTATAAAGTTAAACAAAATATCCCTCTTCTAGAGGCGGCTAGTGTATGAATATTATTATTGTTGTGCATCTCTGTGAAAAAGGGAGAGAGACTTCCTAGCCTTCTTTATTGCGGTGTTAAGGCCCAGGTAATGCCTCAGAATAATGCATGATAAGGCAAACATAGGCACTCCTTTCAAAATATTCAAATGTGATCGGCGGAGTGGAAAATAAAGCAACGTGGATGGGTGGAATGACTTCCCTCTTCTCTATAGTCCATCATAATATTCATATCGCCACTCATTTTCTCCTTTACTTTGTTTTTCAAAGTGACCCTAACACTGGAGGAACAAACAATAGGGTGTTTCAGGGGGTTAATTAAGTTATATGAAGCACAGGTTTACCCCACCCCCTCCAAGTCTAAATGTGTGGACACACAGGAAGCAAAGCAAAGTTTAGGCTTCATTTATTGGCATTAATTTGACTGATGGACTGTAAAGGATGTGTTAGTTGATAGCTAATGCCCAGTGAATCAAATGTATAGACATTATCTGTAAATCTATGTAGACACAACTGTACTATACTTTTCTAGGCCCAAGATCAAGGGATTCTCCTTAAATAAAATTAGGTGTTTAACCTATAAGACCAGAATTTTCTTGTTTGGTGATACGGTGTAAACACAGATTTTGACTACATGGCTTCTTAGAAACTTAAATATTACAATATTTAAAAATTAAACTACAGCACTCTATATGTCAAACAGAGGAAGCTATCAGTCGAGAGTATTGTTTTTTTAGTATATAAACAAATCTAAAGTCACCTGATATTGATTTAACTTCGTCATTCCTTAATGTACCTATATTTTATCAAAGCTATAAGAAAATATCATATGTGAATTATCTTTGCAGTTTCCTTGTTGTTTGCCAAGATTAAAACAGCAGCTTGCTTATATGTCAAAAACATTTCAGAAAAAGCGAATAAAATCCTGAATCATAAAGAGCAAAGTACACTTTATGTGGCCCAATTTTTGGACCATAACTAAGGCAACAGAAAAAAAGCCTGCTTGGAGAGAACAGTCCATTTGGTGAGTAAGACCTTAATGCAGCGATTAAAGCCATGGAATACTGCAGAAGTGCCTGGTTGAAAAACCATGTCATGCCCAAAACTGCCACAGTTACTCCTGCATTACCTGCCTGTTTTCTATGCAGAACTGCAAAAATGAGAGGCTCAAAAAGCTGCTGCATGTTAAATAGGTATTAAAATTGTATAGTTTTAATATGTCCAGGTAGAGGAAAATATTCAAATGCATCCACTTCTCTTGTTCTGGTTTTGAGTGATTGAAAGAACTTGTGATTGGGTTTCCACGTTGTGCTCCCGTCTGCACATGCCAGCCCTTATCTGCCTTGATATTAACATGGCTCTTTCATTAGAAACCCAGCCCATTTTCTGGTTTATGGGTAAAATAAGATGCAGAATGAGACAATAAAGTGCATTTGTGTTTTAGTGGATGCATAATGAATAAATAATTGTAAGTGCCTGCATAGGCTGCATTGTCTTCAAGAACATAATCACTTCCTACAACACATTCTCTGCCCCTTAACACAGCTACACTCAGTGTACTAGTTCTATTATGTAGGTGAATATTGAAAGAGGATCATGACTTTATAATACCCATGCACATCACAAGTAGAAACAAATGGAAAATGGTGGAAGAAAATGGAAAAGGGCAGTTTCTGGTAACTATTGCTCAGGTTATTTCTAGACAGAGAGAATGGGAGAAAGCGAAACCCCAGACAGAGGAATTATTTCTTTAAAACTACATCAGAGCTTATACATGTCTAAACAGATGTACTGACATTACTTCCATTACTCTTAAGACTATTTCAACATTGTGCAAACTCTCCAGAGTACTTGTCAGTAAGACCAATTCCATCAGATAGTCTTGTACATAAAATCATATATATATATATATATATATATATATATATATATATATATATATATATATATCACAACACAGCATGAAGTTGAGCATAAGATTAGTACGTATATATATACAATTGCAAATTTCAAGTGGTGAAAATATATTCAATAACTGGTGGCTGCACATGGCTGCAGATGGGTTGGCTGTACTATTGGTGGTCGCAGGTGTTGGAGTAGTCAAGGAAGTCAGTTTTCTGGTCTAAGGTCTGCCATGACAAAGAAATCTGCCACCTGGCCCCTTGTGTGCATAATGCTATGATCAGCATGATTCCAATGTATGACATGATGGTCTGCTGTTAGTGACACAGATATACACACACAAGCACGCACACACACACACGAATACACACACAGATTGATTGACAAGCATCACTGTTTTGCTGGCTAGGCTGGTTGTATTTTCCTTCCTCAGAAGGGCAGACAAAGAAAGCTTTACCATTATTAGATGTGGTGCAGTGAAAAAGTATTTTCCCCTTCCTGATTTTTTTTAAAATTATTTTTCACATTTAAATGTTTCAGATTATCAAATACATTTTAATATTAGACAACCCGAGAAAATATAAACTGTACCTGTCTGACAAAGTGAAGCAGGCTAAAAGATGTTAAGAAGCAACACATCATTCCACAATCGAAAGAAAATCAAGAAAAAAATCACTGACATTTATCAGTCTGGAAAAGGTTACAGAGGTCACACCAGCAAACTACAGTTAGAGCCTTTATCCACAAATGGATAAATCTGGGAATGGTGGTGAGCCTTCCCAGGCTGACTTACCAAAATTACTCCAAGAACACATTGACAACTCATCCAAATTGCCACAAAAGAATGCAGAACATCGAAAGAACTGCAGGCCTCACTTGTCTCTGTTAAGATCAGAGTTCATAATTCAACAATAAGAAAGAGGATGTGCAAAAATTTCTTCTTGGAGAGTTCCAAGGAGAAAACCACTGCTGACCAAAAAGAAACCAATGGCTCAGCTCACATTTGTCAAAAGACATATTAATGATCGCCAAAACATTTGCAAAAATATTCTCTGAATTGACAAAATGTTAATTTTTTTGGAAGATCTGAGTCCTGTTATCTAGAGAAAAAAAACTAACATAACATTTCATACAAATCAACAGTCAAATACGGTGGTGGCCATGTGATGATCTGGGGCTGCTTTGCTGCTTCAGGACTTGAATGACTTGCTGTAACTGATGGAACCATAAATTCTGCTCTATACCAGAAAATCCTGAAGGAGAATCCCAGCTGTTAGTTCGTGCCCTGAAGTTCAAAAGCACTTGGGTCATGCAGCAGGTAAATGATGTGAAACACACCAGCTAGTCCACCTCTGAATCTCTCTAAAAAATAATAATAATAACAAATAAATAATAATAATAACAACCTTAAACAGAATGTTCATGCTGGAAAACCCTCCAAAGTGGCTGAATTAAAACAATTCTGTAAAGAACAGTGCGCCAAAATTCTTCTATATTGATATCAAATACTTATTGCCAGTTATCGCAAACACTGGATTGCAGTTTTTCCTGCCAAGGGTGGCACAACCAGTTATTAGGTTTAGTGGGGGGACATTTTTTTTCACACAGGGCCAGGCAAGTTTGGATATCTTTTTTTCCTTAATAAATGAAGTCATCATTTAAAAACTACATTTTGTATTTACTCGAGTTGTCACGGTCTAATATTAAAATTTGCTTGATGATTTAAAACACGTGTGAAAAAATATGCAAAAACCTAAGATATCAAGAAGGGAGCAAATAGTTTTTCACTGAACAGTAAATGCAGATAGTGTATCTGGTACATATAGATTTGCCCTACCAAATAGATTAATTTTTAAACGTAATAGAGTTAAAGTCAAAACCATATGCTTATATAATAAGCATCCAAAGAATTTTAAAAATTTTACAATAAACTACAAACTTTTGTTTTGGTGGATTAGGTCTCAGGGTAAAGTAAATTGTGTTTGTTGCTCCTATACTGCATACCGTAATGCATTTTTATTTGCTACAGAAAATAAAATATGAGAGTAGATTTAACTTACGAAAAATGGGGAATTACATGTGTTCAATAAAGAGATTCATGCTACGTTCTTTTTTTCTTTTTTTTTATAGAATCAGAAGTAACCATATTTGAAGGTGTGGTTTCTGTGCTAAGTTAGAGCTAACACTAGCGAGCTTAATAATTAAGCAGCATCCATAAACTATATACTTGGGATGGGAATCTATTACTCCAATTCCTTGGAATTGTTAGTCTGCTTCAGTATCAACCCTGCTTATGGCACTGTCGCAGTTGTGTCCGAGCAGGAAAATACTGGTGCAGTCTACAGCATGAATATCAACATTACTTTAATCAATTGATTAATTAAGTATCGTACTGCATTACTTTTAAGAAAAGTGTTCCACATAATATGTGTAATAATTGCTTTTTGTTCAATGACCTCATCACTAATCACAAAAAAGAGGGAAATACCTCCACTATGCACAAACATTTGACCACACAGCATGTAATGCAACGGTTGTCACTCTTAAAGCAGAGTCGATGAAAACCCAATGAGAATCGATAAGAGAACTGATAGGGAATCAAATCGATAAGTGATAGTAGTACTGGAATAAGAATAGCCTAATTCTTATAAGTACCGTATATGTTACATGGACCCAACAATCTGATAACTACCACTACAGCAAATGAAATAGAATTTCACTAAAAATTGAGTCCTTGGTCATTTTGTGAGTAAATGGAACAGGAAGCCACATTGTTTTGTTTAAATATTTTCTTTTCAAATATTTGCATTAAAAATAATTAAAAAGACACCAGTGTGCTGTAGTCAGTTATTAGGGCACTGAAAGTGCCTAAAGTTTTCATCTAATTTAAATTTACAAGTTTAATAAAAGAAAATTACTTACTGTATACTCTTCCTCCATTCACCCCAACCGGTCACAGCAGATGGCCACTCTTCCCTGAGCCTGGTTGTGCTGGAGGTTTCGTACAGTTAAAAGGGAGTTCTTCCTTCCCACTTTTGCCAAAGCGCTTCCTCATATGATTGTTGGTTTTTTCTCTGTATGTATTATTGTAGGTTCTACCATCCAATATAAAGCGTCTTGAGGCGACTGTTGTTGTGAGTTGGCGCTATATAAATAAAATTGAATTGAATTGTATAGACACCGAGATGATCTTGTGGAGACAGCCTCTATTGTCTGTTCATGGAACTGCAAGTTCAAGGTACATTAACTTTTTATCCCTGCAGTTTTCCACTAGATTGTATCATGTTATATCAAGATTACTGTAGCAGTTGCCTCCACTGAGTAGCCACTTAAGCACAATAAATGTTTTCAGTGGTAGAGTAAATGACTAGTAATGAAATATCTAAAGAATAATTAAATAAGCATAAATATAGAATGAGGTCCGATGTTGTAGAAATGATCTCAAACAATTTTGTCTTTTTGAGGGGGGGGTTCCAGTACAGGGATAACAAAACAGCTGCCTGTTTTACAGGAGATTTGATTGTGTTCCCTCATATCCTTGTCTACGTAATGGGCATACATACAAAGTCTGTCCAAGAACACAACCTGTGAACACAGGACCAACACCAGGATTTACAAGACACATTGGGTTCTCATTTTGGGAACCTGGGAGTCTACATATAGTACTTCCGTGTTTCAGTGCCTGGCCAGTTGCTAAGGGAACACCTGCAGATAGCTAGTTAACTAAGTGCAGTGAAGATGCTGCCGTAGTGGTGATCAATTATGAATGACCTGAGAGAACTTTGACATGTTAAACCTCTTAGAGAGGCTGAAGAAGACTAACACCCGGAGAGATGGGAGCTAGAGGAAGACTGAGAAATAGAGGGTCGGGTACATTCATCTCAAGCATATTATCATGTTACTTTTATAAAGTGGAAGCTCCATTTCACTGGATTTTACCATCATTGCTTTGCACCCTGCTTGGTGCTAATTCTGCATAATTTGCATAATTCATCAGAGTCCATCTTCATAATATGCATAATGCAGTAAATAGCATAAAATCTTTCCCACTACATCCTGAGCGACTAAAGTGTTGCTTCATGGAGTTGTGCAACATTAACAGAAATTACAGTTCACAATCTGTTCTTTCAGCTTTGTAATGCTTTTGATTACAGCCCATAAATTACATCTCACAAATATTGCCTTTTGTCTAACATTGTAGCCAGCTGTAAATACCCCAAAAAACGGGGACAAATGATTGCTTTAATTAACAGCTTGTACAGTCCAGAAATTACACCGTTATAAGGCAGCATCGTCTCATATTTTTAATGAAATTTGGTCAAAACATTTTAATTAATAAAAAGCATGCTACACTATTCTTTATACTATAATTCATTAAGTAAACATCTGTAGACTTTTTTTCAGAGCATACATTTTGACTTATCACAGTAGGGAAAACACAATGAATTCCACTTATGGGACACTTAATGGAACTGAGCCCTCATTACCTTTCCCCTCTGACAAGCAAAAATGTCTGCAGTAAAAGAAAATGTTTAGTATTTTGTTTCTTATGAACAAAAATAATAAAGCAGGAAATCACAAAAGAAAGGAAGAAAGAAAGGAAATCGTTATACAAATGGCTGTTTACCAGCTTATTCTCTATCTTGTCTCTTATAGACTTGCCCCATTACAGGTATCCATTACTAGTTGACTGATATTTTTAGAATTAACTGGAAAAACGGTACTTTGAAGGAATCAACTTCAAAAACCACTCCAGTTTGAAAAGACTTATAATGCTGGTCGCAGTGTACAAACCACCAAGACATTGCTAGCAACAACAAAGAATTCCTATTTTTTACACCAAGTTCTTGAAGAAGCCAAGCTTTCTGCTCCACTTATATAAAAAATAGATAAACTTAGGCTTTAGAACCCAATGATAACTGAGGAAAAACAGTTAATTTACTTTAAAAGAGAAATAAGCTATACTTTGAGAAGATCACTAGAGATCAATGTTCCAGCGGGACACCAAGACTAGACAGTAGCTATACTGATGTTGTGCTGGATAAGCATTCCATTTGATTGCTAGTGTGTAAGAATGCTTAGACATATTTCCACGACTACAGAAGGAGAAACATGGACACTATTGGAAAGCCTGGGAGCTGCTCGGGGCTTCATGTCATAGAGAGAGTTTGTCTGTGCAGCTGTCTTCAACTATTGAGGTCACTGTTGGTTTTCTACACTGCTGACTGAAAAAACAGTTATTGAGACAGTCGACCAGAAGACATCAGAGCACTGGAGCATTGTCCACATAAGGTGAAACAGAATGTGACAAAAGGCACTCTATACTGCAACAAAAAAGACCAATACCTTTAAAAGAAATAACATGTCATTATGGATAACATTCCGTTTCATTCATAGCTCCAGAAGAGAAGAGAAGTGAAGAGAAGAGAAGAGAAGAGAAGAGAAGAGAAGAGAAGAGAAGAGAAGAGAAGAGACATAAAGACGATCCACTGAGTTTGTTCACCTGATCTTAACCCACGTCTGGGAGTTTGAACATGGCAGAGGTTAACATCAGAACTATCACTGAACCACACTTGATTCAGACAAGTTTCCTGTCTCAGTTCTAAGTCAGCTCTCATATTGTGAGCAGAATGCACACATTTTGCCTCTGCTGCTTCAGTCTGGGAGTATAAACTGCTCACACAAAGTTAAAAAAAATTCTTATCTGAAAAAAATCAACATGAAAAAATGAATTACAAGTAAATTACATTGTGCAGGGTTTTTTTTCCAGCTCTTACAGATCCAGACCATGTAGATTTAAATATGGAACAACTACTTTCCTTTTTTTTTTAAATTTCCTCATGATCTCAAACCAGAAGAATGACAGATGGTTTTAACAAACCCACAACATAGTTCGCTTAGTAAACTCAGCTCCCACTCCCCTTTCCTGTGTATTTCTTTCACACGTAAACAGTCCCACACATATATCTCCCGCACACTCTCCTCCTCCTCTTGGCTCATTAATCAACAGCAGATTATCAGGAAAGTGACACTTTGTATTATGAGTTCCGTTGGAAAGTCAATGCAAGTTATCAGGCTCAATTCAAAGTGCAACTAAAGATTATTCAAATTGCAGTAATTTAGGCTGATCCGATGTGGCAAACTTGAATATGTAACTGAATGAACACAATTTCAAGCTCTCTGTGGGTATTCTTATGCAGAGTAATTTGCAATATAGTGATGTATAGTCTAATTTGAGTGAGGGGGTTGATTTATGTTGCTCTGTGAACATGATGGATGCTCCTACACCAGGTCTCTACTGAACACAGCTATCTATCCTAATCTGTACAGTAAAGCCACCTTCAAGTGGCTCATTAATCTAGATCATTAGTAACTGATATATTTTTTCTGATTATCGTGTTTATCCTCAGTAAAAAAGGAAGGAACCACACAAGTGCAACCAGACCATAAGCATTACTCCTTTGCCCTAAAATGGAACAACATCTTCCCCCTGCTTGCGCCACTTTAACCACAGAGCATCTCTGCTTCCTCACATCTGGAAGGAAGGGGGAAAAGAATCTCCTCTTTTAATCTTTAAACGCTAAACAAGCATGAACCTCCTTCATTTTCCGTCTAAAAGGCATACACTAATGCGCCTAAATATTTTATCACGGGCGCCTGATAACACTGGGTAACGCAGTGGATAATAAAAAGGTATACACCCAGGGGGAGGAGGTGTGAGCCGTAGCCTATAGTTCAGTGGATGTGTCTCTAAGATTTTTTCACCCTCTCCTTACCTCTGTACACCAACATGTGTAGAGGTGTATGCAAATAGAAACAGACAAAGCTGGACGCCCAGGTTAGTCTATAATGCGTGCGCGTGTGTATTTGTGTTTACCCCAATCCAAAATGAACGTGTCATCACTTTCTCTTTCGTTTCGTCCGGTGTGTGATGTTGAAGATAAATTGGGTTCCGCCCTGCCTTTATGCACTACGTCGCACATAAACTCCAATAAAGGAAAAAAGTCTAAATTAATAAGACAAAACGGAGCAGTAGGCCCTCCGTGTGTGTTCGTGTGTGTGAGAGCTGTGAGTGAGTGTATGCTTGAGCGGTTCAGACGGGTTGTTAATGTTGAGGTGGCATTAGAGTTAATGCAAATTAAAAAGGGCTGGCTGATCCCTTTTGACCCCCCCGTTCACTGTGTTAATGCGGCCATTTGCTTGGAGGTACTAACCCCCTATAATTCAATTTGTCAAAATGAATGAGAGAACAGACATCTTATAAAGCCCACCCTCCCACAGAAACCCCAACTTCTTCACAAAAATTATTTAAAAAGAAAAAAAGACCAACACGAGGCAAAAGTTACTTAACCGAAGCACAAACGTCTTCGTCCTCAGAGCTCTTTATTACTTCTTTCATCTGTAAATGAAAGCAAGCAATTATTGCAAGGTGCCGGAATCATATTATTATGTTGGCCCGGGTCCCCTAGATAGTCATCAATCACTCTCAATCGACCTGTCACCGGCAGGCAGAGATCCAGCTGGAGAGGAGAGAGGAACGAGGAGGGAGGGAGGAGAAGGAGGAGGAGTACATCATCATTAATTTGAGGAGTGACCCCTGGGGCTATCCACATGTCTCAACCCGGGATTCTCCAAGCAGGGCAACGCGCACCGGCACGGTGGGGAGACAGTTTTGGGGGGTTTTACAGCAGTTTGATGAGTCTTCCTAACAAATACACAAGTGATAGATAGATAGATAGATATTGCACCGAATGTTAGTATTACAAAATACATTTACTTTGTTAATTAATTAGTTTCATCTTTGACTGCTATCTTTAGTATGAAAATATTCTTCACAAATTAATTTGAAACCAATTAGCTCCCAATGTCATTAGAAGTTGTTCGGAGGAATGATAGGAATGTGCTTCATTAGGCCTAATTCATTTAAGCGGATACAGACGTGTGCATATTTAAACCATTGATTGGCCTAATTGATTGATTGCTCATGCAAATTAATCTCCAGGACATATTCGTGTTCATAAAGGTACTCCGTGCCTTTTACTCTATTAAACATTTCCTCTTTCGATCGTGCTTTCAGTTTTTTTTTCTCGTCATCCTGAGAAAGAAAATGCATATTAAAGTTACAGTCTGGTCATTTTTAGAGTGGGAAACTTCTGACGTCACAGTCACCGGCGTTTAAAACAACCTGCCTCTGCTGCTGACGTCTTTTATACTACTTTTTATAGGCAAAAATATGTATCTGACAACAAAGTGATTATTCTTGGCAAAGAAGCTGGTGTTGCCCTAATGCGTTTATTTATTGTTAGTGGAGTTTTAAAAAAGGAAAAGGAGAGGTTTGATTAGGTGGTTTAGTTAATGCAGTTTAAAGTCGTTTGAGTGGGGGCTTTTTACAAATTAAACATGCTACTCTGCTTCGCCCTATAAGCATCCTAGGAGCCTGTGCTTACCAATCAATTGGTACAGTCAAACAGAGCCGCAGCCTGCGTTAGAGTGGAGACCTTCAGTCTCGCTTTATTTCTGGATATTGGGGGACTTCTCTACCATGTCATATCCACAATTTGGATATCCCTATTCGTCTGCTCCACAAGTAAGTTCGTGTAACTACGTTTGTTTATAGGATGTTGCGGTATTCATGTCGCAACGGGTGATTGTCTCATCGATTTAAGCTTCATCCCTTTACGCACTTTAGCCAAGATTCCGGGAGACTTTTAATGTCTTTTCGGGCATCGGAAAGGTATTGCATTGCAGCCAGTGGTACCTGTGTAGCTAAAGCGAGAAAGAAAAGGGGTGAAAAGAAGGTAACCAGAAACCATCGAGACCCCCGACCTCCTGTTCACTGATTTCTGTAAGATAATAGCCGCTCTGTAATGTTAACCATATGTTTATCTGCTCTGGAACACACATGGCAACTTGTTCGGCACACGCCATGTGTGTTTTGCGCTATAACACAGCAGCTGTTTTATTTTGGCTGTGAGCCATAAAAAATCGTTTGGGCATTACTTTGGGTATTACCGAGCAATCTCCGGGAAAAGCATGTATCTGTTTGAAAGGCATGGATTTTGATTTTGAATCAAGCCTGTTAGACGGCACATTTTGGACAGTTTTACGCGCATATTATCACGCGAACAGAGTTGTGTCGTTCGACTTTAGATCTGGTCTGATCTATTTTAGTCGCGAATAGATCTGCCATTTTAAATGGGCAATCCACGAAAAAGGGGCAGACAATGTAGATCATTTCAAAAGAAGTAAACTGTATATTTTATAAACAAACTTTTTTTATAACCAAGTTTAATTTCGCGATCTGTGAAAGTGAAACGTGTAGAACTTATTTCATTGAGACAATTTTCAGTTTAAAAAGAAAATACAAGTTTTAAACTAACTTCGCCACCTGTCATTCTGTTTCAGTGCAACATTAAATTAAGCAGCCTATGTTCTAATTTTAAAAAAAAGAAAGAAAAAACAGCCGATGAATTTTCTCTTCATCTCCACCCAGTTCCTGATGACAACTAACTCTCTGACCACTTGCTGCGAGTCCACCGGCAGATCCATAGCCGACTCCGGAGTAGCGGCTTCCGGACAGACACCTGTCTACTGTCCCGTGTATGAGAGTCGGCTGCTGGCCACGGCGAGACACGAGCTGAGCTCAGCCGCTGCGCTGGGAGTGTACGGGAGCCCTTACACCAGTGGTCAAGGCTATGGGAATTACGTTACATATGGCACGGACGCATCCGCTTTCTACTCACTGGTAAGCCCTTCATCTGATTCCTCTTGGCATTGATTTATGGACCTGCAAGGTTCAGAAGCTGAAGCAGGCACACCTCTCTTCTCCCTCTCATTTTTAATGTTCTACGTAGCAAAACATTAGCCTTTAAATGCAGAAGATGCATTCTTATATTTAAGACAAATGTTTCAAGGAAATTAAAAATTCACTCCAAAGAATAACGCACTTCGTATCAGCTTGTTTTGAGGCAGGTTAATTTTAAACGTATGTGATTTCCGTCGTTTTCAGTCTGTTTCATCTCTGCAAAAGTGAATTTGAAGACTCAGCCTGATAAAATTGTCAGAACATGAGTGCAAATAACTTCTCAGAGTTTATTTAATTTATTTATTAATTTTTTTATTTTAATTGAATGATTCTAAAAGGAAGACATGCTCATATAAAGTATAGTATTGCTTGTTTCATTTTGGTTTCATATAAAATTCCATGTAGTGGAATCACTGTTGGCAGTAAAGGGGTGGTTGGAATCTTCTTAGAGATTATTTTACCTACAACTGTGAATTCTAATTATTTGTTTTGTCTGATTTGTTTTTAAAAATAATCAGAGTTCCAACTTTTCAGTCTTTAAAAAAAAGTTTTGTCCCTGCAGTTGGTATAAAATCATATTTATATGTACACAAAATATGAGATGGATTTTTTTCTTCACTTTTAGCAGAACATTATTGTTGTATTATTGGGTTTTTGTTTTTGTGATAGTTTGGATTTCTTTGGGAATCATTATCCTTGTTGATGGCAACCTAAAAGTACAACCAATGCGCATCTCTTCTTGTCAAGTTGATTGTTTAAAATGCTGAAATACCTTCCCCTTTTTGTGTGTCACTCCTCTAAAAACTTGTCTTGCTGTATGATTGCAGGGTACATTTGATACTAAAGATGCCACAGCTTCTGCGCATGCGGGAATAACCCAGGCAACAGCTTACTACCCCTATGATCCTACCTTGGGGCAGTATCAGTATGACAGGTAGGTTTCTGTGACAGCTGATTTTTCTTTTTTAACATGTTAAGAAAGCTCATTATCAGTTCAAACAACAGACCACTTGAGGTAGACTCAATATCCTGCTTGAGTATAATGTGGTACAGGCAGAAAAACAGAGGGAAGTCAGTTGCATCAGAAATGATTTTGAACTATGCGCTTTAAGTCTGCTATCCCAAAAAAGTGGAAACTTATCCCAGCTTTCTTAAGCAACAAACACAAGATGTAACTAAAATGAAAGTGAGAGGTAAATATTGAGCTGTAGTTTAGGGTCAGTTTCCCGGCATTAAATCAATCATTCCCAAGGGGTCAAGGCCATTCTCATCACGTCAAGCAACACTGGGTGATCACCTTCATCTCATGACACATTTCTTTTCTGATGGGGTGAATTGCCTCAGAGGACCCATGCCCCTTTCATCAAAACATAAGGCCTGTACACTGTTGTGAAGAGCATGCCTGCCATATTGAAAGGTCTTCCCAATAATCAGCTGACATCCGCAATAAGTCTGTGATGTGGTGAAAAGGTAGCGTGTGAATGTGATTCATACGTGACTGTGCATTTACCTTAGAACAGAACCTAACAGCGGTATCAGAACTGCATTGTGATACCACATGCTTGTTTTTATTATTATTGCACATTAGTTGATCACACTGGATATTGTATTGGCGGTACTAGATGTCTCATGCAGACTTCGAGCTTTTCAACATGTAGCCCAAAACTTAAGCGACAACTGCTTTTACCAATCACTTTTAATACCGCTTAAAGGGCAAAAGATGTCATCAAGAATGCTCAAAAGTGCACACACTGCAAAAAGCTAAATAACCTGTGTCACCCAGATGAGCAAGCAGGCCAACAGCAGCACCATACTGTCTGCACTCATCTTTTACCTGAGGGCTCATCATTACACTCAATAAAGCAATTTTACAGTCTATTTTATCTGAGAGGGAACAACACAGGCTAAGGAAAGGTGCAGCACTTGTCTCCTTTTGATTCCCTTTTCAGTGCATGACCTGCTCTAAGCTATACGGAGCAATAAAGGCCTCATAAAAGCCTCCCAAGAGGACTTTTACAGCTCACTGCGGACTGAAAATCAACAGCATGCATTTTAAATGTAGGCTTATGGTTGATATTTGTGGGAGAGGTGAGGGTAGGGAAAGAGCTGTAGCCTGCGCTAAGAATGGTTTTAATAGGTGGCACAACAAAAATGACCAGAAAAAAAGAATGTTTACCATAATTTACACTCTTCATCTTTACTGATAAGGTGAGATCTTATATTTTTCTAAATGACAGTAATAGCATATTAACTTTGTGAGAGCTTTGCATTACCTGAGGGGGTTTTAGGGACGTTGTCAGAGTCTCTGTTGCTTTTGATGCCTTCAGTCTTATAAAGCATTTTCTGTGGACTTCACACAACTTTGCAGCTTTCTAAGAAATATTAGCAGGTACAGTATTTAACCTTTGACAGGGTAATGATCTTCTGCTTGCATGCCCTTCGCTACACCTTCGGAATTATATCTCTTAAGTGAAACATGCTTCTGATATTAAGTTTTAAATTTTATTTGCGCTGACGAAGGCAGGAGTGTGACTCCAAGGCTTATAAAACATGATACGCATCAGCTCAGAAAAATTCCAAGAAGCAGATGGCTCTGTCATGGCTGTAAGGAGAGGAACTGCCAGGACAGTGCTTTAAAAATTGTCAAGCAACAAGCGTTACATACTATATTTACTCTCATTAGTATTTTGCTTGCCTTCTTCTCATTAACAGATATGGCTCCATGGATGGGGGAACAAGGCGAAAGAATGCTACACGAGAGACGACCAGCACACTGAAGGCCTGGCTACAGGAGCACAGGAAGAACCCATATCCGACAAAAGGAGAGAAGATCATGCTGGCCATTATCACTAAAATGACCCTGACGCAGGTCTCCACCTGGTTCGCAAATGCTAGAAGGAGGCTCAAGAAGGAGAACAAGATGACATGGCCGCCGAGAAACAAGGGCTCAGAGGAGAAAAGATATGACGATGATGAGGATGGATCTCAAGAGGAGCAGATAAAAAGCGAGAACAATGACGATGGTTAGTGTCAGAGTGCTTTGCAAGGATAAAGTAAAGCTGTGAAACTCCAAAGCTGAACTCTTTCTAAGGGAAGTTTTTGACTTTTTTTATAGTTCACAATAACAAAGATGAGATTTATGTTTTTTATTTAGTTTTTTATAAAGACTAAATAAATAATTTCCTCCTTTACAGCTATAGACAGACACTTAATAAATAGACTTTTCCTTAAATTACAAATTGTAGCATACAGCAGCATTTTGAATTCCATACCAGACTGTACAGATAGTCCTATAAAACCTGACCACACTCATATTTTAGTTTACTCTGACATCTCTTACAAAGAAATATATTTTTAATAGAAGGGTTTTGTACTGTAATTATAGATAGACACTACATCCTGATAATAAATAATTTGTTTGACTGAAATGTTTACCAATGATCTGTGCCACATTATAGGCTTAATCACGTTTACTATATGACATGTGAAACCTGTCAGCAGCAACATTATTTTTGAACTATGCTGCACAGGCCTGCCATCAGACTGGGCCAACACTAAGAACTTACTAATGGAGGAACATGAGACAGGCCTCAGTCAGAGTTAAAAAGAGTCAGATATATAAATAAGTTAAGACTCCTGGAGTTTTGATATCATATTAAGCAGTTAATTGTGATAGAGTTGAATATATTGAAATTAAAACTCTATTTTTTAAGCCCCTTGGGAACCTTTATTTATAATTTGCAGGTGTGAAACATTAATTTACACCTTTGATTGGAAGCCTATTTTCTGTCCTGCTGTATGACACTGACACGCCCCTCGTTTCTTTTCTGTTCTTGTTCTCCAGAGACCAGAAGCCGGCCCGACAAGGACCTCCAGTTGAGCGACTTGGACGATTTCGACACGCTGGAGTCTGAAAGCTCTGAGTGTGACCTGAAGCACCGATATCACATGAACACACACATGACCACAACAACAACCGACTGCCCAGGCGAACACCTCCTCAAGGACGCGTCTCTGAAACTCTCCATCCCCGTTTCTCTCGGAGAGGAGCAGGACTTGAGCAAGAGTTGTCTCAAAACGAATCAAAACGACGGCTTCCAGTCGGACAGCAGACAGCAGGAAAAGGCGTGCTATAATCAGCAGCAAGGGCACCAGATATTAGACGGCAAACCTCGGATCTGGTCTTTGGCGCAGACCGCGACGTCTCTGAACCAAACTGAGTACCCATCCTGTATGCTGAGGTGCCAGCCCCCGCCCTCCTCCCTCACTCCGTCCCCAGCCGCTACCTCACCCGTGACCGGCCTGGACAGGCAGGACTCGCCGGTCACAACCCTGAGAAACTGGGTGGACGGGGTTTTCCACGACCCCTTGTTCAGGCACAGCACTTTGAGCCAAGCCCTGACCAACACCACCGTCTCT
The DNA here is from genome assembly GCF_036321145.2 of Pelmatolapia mariae. Lineage (NCBI taxonomy): Eukaryota > Metazoa > Chordata > Actinopteri > Cichliformes > Cichlidae > Pelmatolapia > Pelmatolapia mariae. Next base: position 46,037,324 of record NC_086236.1, on the reverse strand, counting down.
TGGACCACGAACACCAAAGGCACAATTCTGGAGGCTGAGAGAAGCACGTCGGCCTTGCAGCAGCATCAAAACTCCTCCAAAGACAGTGCCATGAGTTTTCCAAAAACTATCAATAAACTTTTCTGCTCCTAACAAAACCAAATGATCCTTTATTGCAAAGAGAGTGGAAGACTTTTTGTGACTAAAACTCGGATGGAAGAAAAAAGAAAAGAAAAGAGAGAGAGAACTATTGCGTGTCTATGATTCCCTTGTTATGTTTTATTCTTTATTAAAACAGTTGTAGCCATAAACTGTTACACTCGAGTTACAGAAGGGAAACATTTCGATTCAACGCACGCACAAAAATGTATAACAAAGTTTACATCTTGGGAAAAAAAACAACAACAAAAAAAAATGTAGGCCTAAGCTTTTTCCTTTTAATTTTTTTCTTTAATATATGCGCATGCTAATGTAATTGAATATTATTTAGGTCTCAGCAGCTGAGTATCACCAATAAAAAAAATAAGTCTCACTAATGCACTGCTCTCCTTGGGAGTGGATGAGAGCGTTTCAACTTTGTTCACTGAAAAATAAAAACAGTCGGTTTCTGAAGAGCGCTTGTGATGTCGGGTTAATGGTAAGAGTTGCTGTCTATGGTGCTGAACCAGGCCGTTCCCCCTTCTGCTCTACTTTTGCGTTTGCTTTTATCTAAAACAATGACTTCACCCTTCCCCCGCAATATGGGGCCTGCTGCAAGGCTGAGGGGAGAAAACATTTTTAAAAGCATCCTGCAGTTTAAAACAGCACTCCCATCACTCCTAAACCATAAAATACTCTCACGATTTAACATCTCGCACCCTCTTTTTTCTTCAGAAAACACTCACTCTTGTGCAATGACGGGAAGAAAATGAGGCAGCTCATCCCCACAAGACAGAACAATATCAGTATCTAAGATCTGCCTCATTAATTCCCTCTAAACAGGCTGTAATTGGGATGTTCACAGTCATATCTCATGTCGGGCTATTGATTTCCCCTCTCTGCTCTCTGATAATATTATCGAAATATCTCAACATCTTCCATGATGCGGCTGTCAGAAGGGTAAGTTATTCGCCATACGTCCGTTAATGGGTTCAAAACGGAGGCCCCGTGAAATAATTTTGAAGTGAGGAGTTTTCGCTTTGACACTAACCCCTCAATTTTCCTGGAGACGGGGGTGGGGGGTCCGGCAGAAAAACAGCGCGGATGCTGATTCCTCCGCTGAAAAGTGAAAGGGCTTTTACGAAAGAGGCACTCACGTCGTCTGGAAGTGAAAAGGGCAAAGGAACTCGAATTAGTTGTTGTAGATAAAAGGGCAAAAAGAAAGGAGTCAAGGGTACTTGACAGTAATGGCGAAAGAGGAGCTCTCCGGGGACTCTGTCCTGTGAGGAGGGAGTGGGGTGTGGTGGTGGTGTGGAGGGGCTTCGGTGATGAATTTTAATGGGAAAAGCACCAACGATCGAGATCACCCCCGCCCTCCCCGCGCCCCTTTAAAAGAAAGTGCAACGGTGGACAAAAGAAATTTTCTATATAACGCTTGTATTTTTTATTTATTTATTTATTTATTTTCTTTCTTTCTTGGGCCGAAAAAAAACCTTGCCTGCAGCATTTCGAGTAGCAACGTTGACATAACCTCAGAATAAAAATCAAGGAAAGGCATACATGTTGTGAGGGTGCTTATTTTTTACTTGGGAGGGAGGGGAGAAAAAAATGCTTTCCTATTTTACTTGACGTACACCTGTTTAACCTACATACAAAATGGTGCATTTAAAATTTCATGGCCTCTGATAGAAAATTAGCGCATAGTTAAAATCCCCGAAGATCAGATAGCCCCGACATTTAATTAATTTACCATGAAGACAGATTTTATTAGACCTCTGAACCAACTGGCTTTTTATTTGACAGAAAGAGACATGAAGTAAGACAGAAGAGAGGGAGAGAGAGAGAAGGACGGGGGGGGGGGGGGTGTCCTGGGAGAGAGACCAGTGCGCACAGTGCACTCAAAGAGAGAGAGACAGAGAAAAAGAGAGTGAGAGAGGGGCCACCTATAACTAAATCATTCAGCCATGGCAAATACGAACGCACAGAGGGAGCGGGATGGTAAATTAACAGGAGCTTTTTACATAGAGACCAAATAAAACTGTAATCAGCGACGCGTTACTTTTCATTAAGCGGCTCTGACAGCAGCATATTCAGCCACTCCGACACAGGAGCAGGGCCCGGGCTGAAATAAACTGCTCTCAACCCGAGAGTCATAAGATAATTCCTTAAGCTCCATTAACAACTCTTAGCCGCAGGAAATGGGCTCCCCCTGAAAACATCTCCAAATCTAAAAAGCTTTATCGACCTGGCAAACCTCAGCTGATGGCTTCTCTTTTTTTTCCCCAACTCCCCCCTCCCCCTCTCTCCTTTCCCTTTTTTTCAACTTAAGGGACAGAAACGTCCAACTGAGGTAATAGACTTTGACACAACACATTAAATGGGAAATGAGAAAAGGGAGAAGAAAGGGCACTCTTAAACGCCTTTTAAACGTTACCAATTAGAGGTTTAAAACTTGAATAAGATGTAGGCCTTTGGCATATGCCTGGCTGATGGGACATTTAACTGAATGCCTTCTCCACTTGGTAAAAGCAGCACTTAACTGGGCACAGTATGTAGTCCTCCTGTGAGGCGGGCGAGTCAAGGGATAAGCTTTATCTCACTTTATGAGAAAAAAAACGCCCACGAGTCTTGAACAACTGGATAGTTGTAAGATATTGCGCCCCCCCCCCCCTCCCCAAAGCTACGAATGAAAAACAGAACAAAATAAAAGTTGTGGAAGCATCTGTTGTTTATTTTATTTTCATTTTTTTACTCATCTTTGTATGATCTTCCTTCCTACATAGCTGAAAGGGGCTTCTTGCTCTGTCCACAGTGCTAGAAGGCCCACAAAAGCTGACAGAAACTCGGAACAATCAGCAGCTGTGGAGTTTCCCCAGAGAGAAAACCAGCCTGGGTCAGGTTAATACCACTGTGACCCTGAGCCATAAATATATTTACACATCATTACACATCAACATACACACTTAAACACACTCTCTCTCTTTCTCTTCCGCTCTCTCTCTCTCTCTGTATCTCACATACACAAGCACACACACGCACATATACACACACAGTCAGTCTCAAAACCTCTGCCACACATGCCTGCATCAGGCTTAATTGAATATTTAATCTATTCATTGACTAACATTAATATGGTGAGAATAGCTTTAATGTGATCAAAGCTTAAATGAAAATGTGAAGCATGACCACACACAAAGGGTAGCGTGGAGAAATGGCACACGTGCACACACACACACACACACACATACACACACACAAACAAATATGAGCAGTATGGGCACTTTGCCTTAGCAGCCCTTTTAAGAATCAATGCAATGGCCTTTAATTCCAATTATAATGAAGAATATTAAAGCGGTACTCTCAAAGCCACGATAAACAAAACAGCCTGTCGGTGTGTAATCATATGATTCCAAAAAACATATTTTTTATTAGGATTAAATTACATCTAAATGTCAGTTGGTGTGAACGCTTGGCATGGTTGATCTTAGCAAATTAATATATTGATAGAGAACAGAGCTGTGCACTGAAGAAGTTTGTTGAGTCAGAGTAGTGCAGAAATTAGTTTGGATCCAGTAGCTCCATGTTTGGTGGTGAATGACAGGACTAAATCCAAGAGTTGTTTGTCTTGTCATCTCTCACTTGCCACAAGGGTGAGGTGCAGAATATCCCCCTCCCCAACACACACACACTCCACTGTTTTAGGAGCTGAAGTGCCACCTACTATTCTTCCTTCACTGCTTGGAGATATGGTCTGTGTGTGATTGTTTGTGTATTTGTGGCAAGACCCCTACTGCCAAAACGACATGTCCAGGATGTGCCTTTAGGCCCCAGTGACTGCCCTTTATCAGCCCCTTGCTGCCATCACCTCCCTGCAGTCTTTCCACAGGTCAAGAGGTTCCAGCCTGAGGTGCATTGCTTTTCATCATCATCTCTGCTGTCTGTCTGTGACGACATGGGTGAACTGTCTTTCCCAAATTCATATTCACTACTTTTATGAATGAAAAAAGGCTAATCGTGGTATATAATACTCTCTACTCTTCAATGTATTTTAGAATCAATATACAGTATATCTACATATAGAGATATATATATTTATTTATAAGTATATAAATTGTACAGAGCTGATTTGGAGGTTTACCTGGCTGCATTACCATTCTTAGCAATGGTTGCAGCCGCTCACAGAAAAGTCCAGGGATGTAATCTCACACTCGTTAAGGTCAGAGGAAAGGTTAAGAGGATCTAATCGTGGGTCACTGCAACACACTTTGACTCTGTCAGGCAAGTGAGACTCAGTTAGGCTCGCCACTAGATAACAGATATTTTACATGCAAGCACCTGAGTTTTTGAGGATGAATCACAATTTTTATTTATAACCCGGCATAAGCCTAATAGATCTCAGTTTCATGAGATGTCCAATATCTCTATAGTGGAAATCTTGTTCATAAAAGTCGAGCTATTAAGGCAGCTTTCTTAGTTTAATCGAGAAAGAGTCACCAGTCACCATGAACATGCATGCATATTTTATATTTTTACTAAGCACAAGTTAAAAAGTAATCAAACCTATATACACATACTTACGTTGTTTTTTTGTGTCACTGCATTCTCTTATAATTGAAGTAATGATGCAAATGTAATGTATTTACATTTAAGTGTTGCTTTTCTAGTCTTGCTCAAGGCCCCCTAGAATAGAAGTTACATTTTTACAAAATGTTCATGCAGCACTGTATTCTCTAAACTTCAAGCATTTTCTTTGCTTCATATCCACAACCACTTTGATATCATTAATAACCTGACATGCATGTCTCTGAGCTGTGGGAGGAAGCTAAAGCGTATAGAGAACATACAAACTTCACACATCACTCCCCCAGCTGAGAACCAGGAATCCTCTTGCTGTGACAATGTTGTGGTAAGCAGTAAGTAGAGCTCTAATATTTAATCGACTTAAATGTAAATATGCTGCAACATCTTAATCATTTTTCATGTATAATGGAAGGAGCAGCTTCTGTGAAATTTACCACTCTGGTAAGGTGTAGGTGTAGTTACACACAAAAACAAAAGAAAATGAGTTGGACATTGTTATTTTTTTCATCTACAGTACCACTAAAGCCATGTAGAAGTAATTGCTAAAGGTCAAAAGAGGCTGTGTTTTACCAAGACATTTGTGTTTATCATTCAGGACAGATCAATACAATATTGTTGTTTTAAAGAACAAAAGCCAGGGGAGACTTAACACTGACCTTTGGTTCCATTTTCCATCGTGTTCAGGAGGTCATACAAAACATATAAATGAGGCCCTCAGGTTTCTCTGGAAAGAAAAGTTTCTTTTTTTGTTGTTTTTTTTCTTTGTTTTTTAAGTAATGGGCCAGTGTTAGCTGTGGAAAGTGTGGGATATTTTTATATCCCATTATTTCTCCGCTCTGCTGGGCCGTTGTTGTTGTTGCAGACTGACCAACAGCTACTGCTTATTATCATCACCATGTTTACTATGCAGTTTGAGGTAACACACAGTAGTTAACTAAATACATTTAGCAAGTCACAATGATGTTCACTCTGAATATATGTTGTTAATTTTCTCATTTTCATCTCAAACAATCCAATCTTGCAGTATAATTTCACTAGTAATGTATAATGCATTATTATATCTACACCTGCAGGAGTCCAAAGCCATCTTAGTGTTTACACATTGTTTAAACAAATGGTGTGTAGACTGCAGCTGAAAATAAGTTAACCCAATCCATATCTGTTACAGTATTACTGGTGAACACACATATCTGAACTTAACTTGAATGTCTGGCTACAGTATGGGAATGTGCACACCTGACACCTGTATTTAAGTGTTACTATAAGTGCCCCATAAGTCAGACTGGACTGTTGGGAAATATACATTGTTATTATATATTATCCATTATAGCATGGAGTTCATTAGCTGTCAGAGACCTCTGGTTACTGCTTGCCTTATCAGCAATTCCAACTACGAACTTTCATTTGCCCAGCCTTACTGATAATTTTTGTGCCTTAATCATGAGCTTTTCCCAAACAGAAGTAACTTAAGACCACACTGTGAGGTACTGTTTTGCTGGTCTCTCTCTGTTTGAACATGTCAGAATTGTTTCCTCTTACCTACTACTGCACCCAGTATGTAACATATACAGTTGTCTGCATGTATTGCAAAAAGAGGGTGTTGTCTAACACTCAGCAGAAGCTGTTGTTTTCAAGAAGAAGAAAGTTAAATGTTCTACAGAAGTTCAAGAAGAATTTTTCATGGTCTGCCTGTACCTTACCTCAAGGCTAAGGTACAGGCAGTAAAGCATAAACAATTAATTGGCCCATTTACAGAGTAAGATTTCTTCAAATTCTCACTCCATTTCATCCATCACAAATCTCCAAACAATCCTTTAGTAGCTCCAGCTTTTTCTGTGTGTGAACAATAAGTGTGTACATTAACTGCAGCAACAGCGTTTCACATGCAAACCACACGCATCCTATCATTGTAGATATCTGAGGGAGCCATTTCTGACGTACATGTTGAAGACAGCATAGGTCTGAGCTGTATGAACACCAATACGAAGTGTAACTTTGTGGCTATGAATGAAAACCAGTTGTTACTCTTGCACTTGCTGCTTTGAAAAAGCATTTAAATGTTTAACATTCAAATCCAATGTTTCTTTTTGCTTTTCACTGGAAACTAGGGTTCTATAAAGTACTGTGTGTGCTAAATCTCACAATGTGTTTCCAGCACTTAGAGTAAGGCAGGTGGATTCCAAAATAGCTCCTCTAACAAGTCCCACAGAGAGAGGAAAAGAGACACCTTTGCGGGCCCATTGCTCCTGGGCTACAACATGTAGTGTGACGACTCAGTAACTCCAACAGGTCGACTTTAGACTATTTGGAGAGTTTTGAGAGACAGCCCGGCCAACTGTGAGGATGTGCTCTGACGCGCTACGTGATTCTTTATCTGCCATGCGTCTCAATCAAGTGTAATGTCTGCTTCCTGGCTTCTCCATCTTTACCCTTTGCTCCTTCTTTCCTCTAAGCATTTTTTTTATGATCTTTCCTCAGGTGCAAGAAGGGTAGATTCATTTTCTATCCAAATTGTGATGAGTCAGCCAAGCGATGTGTTTTCCACCTTCCTCTGAAATAACTGTTTGACTCAACTTACAAGATGTACTTTCTCCTGACAACCCAGAGGGAGAAGAGAGAGACAGTGTCTTTGTTCACAAGCTTGTAACTGCAGTGGACTGGTTGTGACTGTGTCCATAGGCTGCCCAGCTAACTGGGACTTCACAATGGACAAGAGTCCTAGTTTTCCTTTCGGTGGAATATTTTGCAAGTATTCCCAATTTCTGTTTTTGTACCCTGTTGTATAAATTTGACAACTGACACTACTGACATCAAAATTTCCTCCGTACCAAAATGCATGGATAACTTTTGAAGATTAATATATATAAATATTTTTAAAGGAATACTGATGACATGAAATCTGTAAATAATATTTGTGACAGAAAGTAAGTGGAGGATTGGTTCAGTAAGAATTTTGTGTCTGTTATAGGACACAGAAGTACTGGGAATCTTTGGGTCTTTGTGACTCTTTTAATGTGTACAACACATGGAGTGTACCTGATTGTACACATCAGCTGTAAACCTTTTGGACAACCAATCCAAACATTAGTTATTTAAATAGAGCAAAATTAGATAGAGCAATTAGCGCAAAACTAGAGATGGATCAGATTATCTAGGAATGTTTTCTAAATCCCAAAATTGAATTTATTTGTCGTGTAATAATTAATTGAATTCATTCATTTTCAAATACTGTTTTTACATTGAAAAAAATGCAAATTTTGTTTGTACAAAAAACTAGTATTTTAGAGGTAAAGCGGGTATTGTTTTGCTTCAAGCAAGTTGACCACAGCTCCCATAAAGGTAGCAGCAAAGTGGCAGCTCTCTCAACTCCAACTCCCAAGCAGTGATGAGTACACTTCTTGCAATGTGGGCTATTGACTAATAAGAAGTATACTTATCAGTGAATGCTGGTATTTGTTTCCACAAAGTAGGCCTTTATCATCTCAAACTCGTCTCGAGTCAGAGAACTTTTTCTGGCCTCTGAATAAGTGAGCAGTTTTAAAGAAACACAGTGAAGTGAGGAGGTTTTCAGATGGCAGAAGCTAAAGTCAGTTTTTCCTTGGGTCTGGTCAAGGGTGTTGAGGTCCGTCCCTGCATAAGCAGTGTGTGGGACTGGTACAGCGGCTGCGGCTGACTGATCTGTCTGCTCATTAAGGCACTGGCGAGCCCATTTGGCCTGGTCCTGTAATGGGAGCCTGTACTGTGTCAGAAACACTTATTTGCTCCACAGCCATCACAGAACATTAACATTCACGACAGCCCATCACATGAGGGCGGGTGAGGGGGGTCAGAAGGGTGTCTGAGAGGGTCTGCTCACTGCCCCAGCCCACTCACTCCCACAACACACACACACACATACGCACAAACACACGCACACATAAATGCATCAGGGTACACACATGCAAACAGACGGCCATACAAAGTAGCTGTACCTTTCAGACCTGCACAAACATGCAAACATGATGCACATTGCACATTACACTCACCTTAATACACCTGAAGTCATGCAATTGCAGCTTATGCTGGCTATTATGTATTAACATATGCATGCATATGCACACACATGCACTAGCACAATTTCATTCTCTTAACACATTTTTTCAAAGATCATACACACACACACTTCAAAAGCCTGCGTTCTCTTACACACTCAAGGAAACATGCAATCAGTCCTCTAAGTAAAGGTCACATTTGCAATGCAGGTGACTCAAGCAGAAGGCAGAAAGTAATTGGCTGACGGGACGGGGAGCGCTAATACCTTGTCTCTGAAAGATTATGTGATGGATGGGAAATGCTTGGCATTGGCGTAATTAGATGTGTTTGGAAGAATCTAGACCAGGCCAAGGTCTCCACTTATGGTAAGTGAAAGTAAAGACGGAGGAAGGGGGACAGTCAAAGAGGAGGGTGGTGTGACTGAGTAACAAGGATCACACAAGGCCTCCGCTAAATTTAGGAAAAAAGAGAGACAGAAATAGATCAAGGAAGAAAGCAATTTAATTTTAAATACTGTTTTACTTCTAAGGTACATAGGACTAATGAACTTGAGTGATACACATACCACCACGGTCAGGCAGGTGCTTCGGTCAGGTCATTAACATCATTTATAATACTTTACAACATTAGAAAATAAATGTTACTGTCACAATGCTCTCAACTGTAAATATTATTAAATGTATGACCCCCACAACATAGAATTAAAACAGATACTGTACAATGGAGAACTCATATAGAGAAAATCAATTATACTGTACAAACTGAAGAAAAACAAATATACTGGAATGAGCAAGGAACACAGAGGAAAGGACACATAAGACAGGAGGAGGGGGAGATGAGTGCAAAGCATTCTAATTGAAGTGGGCCAGCTGTGGTGGGGTGAAACCCTTTAAGACACATGCATTATTTACATAGTGCGCGCACGTGTGTGTGTGGGTGTGTGTGTATGTGTGTGTGTGTGTGTGTGACAGAGAGACACCCTGTCTGCAATGCACCTCCTTTGGAGAAGGAATATATTCTATCACAAAGCATTCAAGTGGAAACAAAGACTCATCCATTCTCCATATAGAGCGGTCGAAATGGAAATATTGTCATTGACACTATACTTAACTAGGACTGGGAAGAAAGGAATTACAAGTACTCTGGTATTTTAGCTGTGCATTGCTGAGCTACCAATAGCAGACAGAGTGCAGTTAAGTTCACATTAATTCATAATATTGTTAAAAGTAATTAGTGTACCTTACAGAATTTAAGTAAAGAGGCAAGGACAAGTTTTTTTGTAAATAAAGAAGAGATACTCAATCATATTTTATGTCTGACATGGGCAGGAGAAATTTACTTTACTTACTTTTAACCAGTAACATGCAACTTAATTAGTGGACATCAACGGTGTTTTTGTACTGCGTGCATACTAGTGCACACTTGCAGTCAAACAGAAATAAACTCTTAGGAACAAGGGTCAAAACAGTTGATAGCATTTAAGATGAAAGTATAGAGAAAACTGTGCGGATATTTTATATTTACAGTGTTTCAGATTAAAGGGAGAGATGTATGGAGATATGAGATCAAAAAATATATATATAAATGTCCATCTTGAAGCCTGTCACCTAAGACCTGTCCCCAGCCCTAAAGTACCAAAGTAAAAGCTCAAATGTTCCCCTTTCTCTTATGCTAGATTTGATGTTGTATGTAGCCCTCTAGTGTTTATAACTAAACTATGTTGAAATAGAAATAAAAACATAACACATTGACAAAGTGCTGCAGAATTTATGATCTTGTAAGATCCTCCGAAATGCCAAATTGCTGTTCAAAAGGTTAACAAGAAAAGATGGGAAATAATTAGAAAATATACATATACGGTTTAAATTCCTAAATTCATGGTTTAATCGTTACTGTTCCAATCCGACTATAATGACATAAACTCAGTAATCAATCATCGCCATTCCTCTCCTCTCCTCTCCCAGCAGGTTATTGCCGCTATGTGCAAATAAGATTAGCAGGTTGTATTTTCTCAGGTCTCTGCATTAAAACAGTAAGCCTGGCTGTGTATATAATTAGAGAGAGATTATGGCAACGCCACTGCCAACAACCATGGCCAACTGACATTTTGTGTGTGCATGTTAGTGGGTCAGTGTGAGCTGGCCACGGTTCTTGTGCAGTGGCCTCCCTATAATCTCTGCGTGTATCCGTATGTGTGTACAGGTCCACAGGTGATGTTTGAAGTGTAACAGAGCCAGGATACCAAGTAATGAAAATATGGAGTCTCTGAAAAAAATGAATACAATTAGCCAATATAGTTTTGTTTGTCATAATTTAACACCTAATAAGAATACAATCACTGATGTAAACACACGCGTGAAAGAAAAATGGCAGATTTCCATGATTAGGAGTGCGTTAATTTGCTTGCCAGTGGTAGCCCTTTGTTACTCCAGACTTTAAACTCAGTCATAGTGTAAACACGCAGCCCTGTGAACTTGGCAGATGTCTGTAGCTAGTATCTATCCTCCTGATGGCCCGAGTGTTTGACTGTGACTACATCGATATCCTGTTTATTCAGTCTGCATAGGAATAATCACTTCAGTAAATGTCTGATATTCTGCAGGATTTGTAGGTTTGTAGGTCAGAAGAGTTTTCCAACACTTTGTTGGTGTGGAATTCTATATAATATTAACGCACTCACTGTCAAAAACACTACAAGAAGTTTGCGCATGCATACAAAGAACCTGCAAATGATGCAATGGATGTAAAGGGTTCTTCTCCAATCTGTTTGTTTTACTAATGAACTGAACAAAAAGGCTTCTAATCTGATGACGCAAATCTCTTACTGCAGGATAACAATTTTTAAAATCACTTTTAGCTGACATTCCTATTATACCAATGCCTCCTACTTTTTATTTTAAAAAAAGAGTTTAAGTTTAAATCATTTCCTGTTCGACATCACTTCTTTTTCAGCACTAACTGCAGAAATTCAGATACAATGACTTTTACTTCACATTATTTTTCCATCTGCTTCCCATCACTCCACGTCGCCTGAAAGTTACTAAATAATAGAAGAATTATGTGTATTTTATTCAGCCATTTTTTACGCACAGTTTCACCCCAATTTTTGCTCAGAGCGCTTTTCTAACTGACTGAAGAATCACAGTGGCGTGCTGCTGCCTGTCCTAATAGACGCCTCATAGCTCGCCACTCTCTCCTCTTGCAATTAGTTTTCATTGAATACTATTGATTTTTAACCCCTTTCAATTACATACACAAAAGTCAACCACCTAGATGTTTGTAGTCATTAGGAGCTCCTCTTTGTGTCCTCTCCAATACTAATTATGTCTGGCTACTGGTGGTTGTTATCTTCCCTGCTTGGAAGAAAGAAAAAAAACTCCAAAAGGAAAAAAATAGAATCACTACATGCACCAGTGGAGATCTGGGGTCTTGTTGTGTGCGTCTGTGTATGTGTGTGCATGTGAGTGAGTGTCTGAGTGCATGGCTATCCTTCCACCATGAAGCCTATGGAGAATACACCTAATAAAATAAATATGACTTGGATGAAGAAAAAAGTAGTAAGTGTTTGTCCCTTGGCACATCGCTTTCAGAGAACGTAATGTATTGTATTTCTGTGTGGCTTGGCATTTCTCCTGCATTGTTAAAGGGATGTTCCCAGAAAAGTCTTTGTTGTATTTAATTCTAAATAAATCCTGACATTAAATGGCTATTTCCTCTAAACAGAATTTGAGGATTTATATTGAAATCTGTTTGAGGATAAAACAGGAAAGGAAAGGAAAGGAAAGGAAAGGAAAGGAAAGGAAACTGCACTGAAGGAATTCAGGAGCCAATTCATAAAGGAAGCAATCTCTTTTTACATTATAAGGTAAAGGTAAAAATATTTGGCAGTACAAGTTCCAGTTATGGGCTATTATGGAGCAACATATTACAACCCAGGCTGATTTGTATTAACTGTACTCTGAATTGTCCACGCTCTCGCTCGCTCAGTGAAAATGTTGCAGATCAGAGCAAAAGGTTGCACAGGGTCTGTGTTTGCACTAACCTCTGTCCTATATTTACTCATCCTCTAAACAGGAATGCCATGCATATGTACAGAACAGGTTTGGCTGGCATCTCTGAGTTGAATCATTATGCCCTTTCCTCTGCATGGCAGCAATTCAATGATAGCACCACAACAGGAAGTAAGGGGCATATAATAATGCAGAGATGCTGATTGAGTTGAAAAATCTGTGCAGGGAACCAACAGTGTTGAAATATTGTTGCTTATAAAAGAAGGGTGACTAAATCATTGAAAACTAACATTGCTAAATCAGTTCATTGCTAGTGCTTTGCTTTGATCAGGGTTATGCTTGAAAAGACACCAACTTCAAATTTGATGGAAATTTTTACTGACGAGCATTTCATTTGACAGCACATAAGATATCACGTATCTTATCACGAACAGCACCCTAGCTTCTATGCTAGTTTTTTGTGTGTTTAGTATTAATAGCATTACTTAAACTAGCTCATGTAACATGCTGTGCTTCAATAGAAGAGAGAAATTCGTGACAAGTAAAAATTAGTCCAAAACAGACCATCTGCCAAGCTGCTGTTATACACGACAAAGAGCTCAAAAACGCAAAACAACACTCTGAAAAAGGCTGTCAGCTGGAACTGTAACTTGGATTGAAGAGTCTAACAGGAAAAAAAGCAGACTTGCTGTATACGTCTGATTGACAAGCAACTAAAGTGTGGGTTTTATAATATCAGTGCAATGCCCAATCAGGGAGAATGTATCCCGTATTTTTGGTAGCTACAATTTACAGATAGCCCAAAAGTGTGTTACATGCAGAAATGCAGTGATTCACTTGTAGTAGAAACAAGGGCTAAAGATTTAGAATTTCTTTGACTGTGAAAAAGACTTTCCCTGAAAGATTATTGTGAAATCTTGTCATGTGTTCAAACTGTTTTATTTTACTATGTTATCATGATTTATTTGGAGCCAAAACTGTATTTAAGAGCCACACAAAAGTGAGTAGTTTCTTGGCACTTATGAGACAGATAATGTCTTTTCAAAAAGTTGGAACTTTATTCCTTAAACTGACTTAATTGACAGGCAAATCTATGTCACTGATCTTCTAGAACTACATTTATCAAAGAGACACAAATGAACTTTACTTTCTGATGCGTCCTGCTCTACAGTTTTCAACCTTCTCAGTAAGAAATCATGGAATTATAGAAATCATGAATTTTGAGTAAACAAATGCTGAAAATATGATTTTTACATGTAGCACTTGTTGGAATTGCTCAACTTTACACTTTGGGTAAATAACTCATTGTGGCATAGTAAAGGATTACCGCTATTACAAGCTTTATTTGTGCCTTTTCCACTGACATAAGCACGCCGTCATTTGTCATCACCAAAGGTTAACGTTCAGTTTTTCCTTTGACATCTCATTAGAATTGTTTATTTGACAGGTGCGCATATGTGTCCAAGTTACAGTTAGAATATATCATTTCGGAAAGGATAAGAAAACCCTTTTCCTTTGGATCAAAGTCAGAGAAATCCTCTAATTATGATGAGGTTCAGACTAGGTGTCTCAAGCTTACTTTTCCTCCTGCTCCCTTGATCTCTCTGTCGCAGACTCTGCCATCTATCACAAAGTGTTCCTTTGATAATTACATGCCAAAATGACTTAAAACTCCCCTGCTAGGTGTAAGGCATTACAGCCTGAATGACATGCCAACTAACCCTAAGGATTTTTAACAAGGTAAGTCAGGAGTGTGCCATGCAGTCACTCACTCCTTTGCACAACTGCTCTGCAACTTCTAATTACAGACTTTTATAATCCTCTGACTCGTTATTTTGACTAAACAAGTTCACAATGAAAGCCACTGTGGCAGTCTGCCATCTCTTTTGCTTTCCTCCCTTTCTATGACACTGTTTCTGTGTGTGTCTGTGTGTGTTCTATGGGTCTGTGCATGAGCAAGGAAACGTGCAGACATAAAGTAAGGTAGAGACAGTCTGCCACTCAGTGAAACAGATAATTAATTGATGTACAGCAGACTGGAGATTTATTTATTTATATAAACAGATTCACTGGGCAGGGAGGATACTGCCTTTGTGTTTGTCAGGCGATGGAAATGAGACTTCAGGATAAAGGGGCAGAAAGGAAATAGAATGTTGATAGGCCGAATGCCAAGCCACAGAGTCTCTAGTGAGTTTCTCCATGAGACACTGTGTGTGTACACTTGTATGTGTGTGTGTGTGTGCGCGCGCATGTGGGCGCAAACCCCCAGAACAAGCCAGCAGAGCCTGAACATTTGGCACTAGCAGTTCATGTGTTAAATGTGGGCATGGTTGTCAGCGTGTATAGAGGTGTGTTGAACTTGCTTAGCATGTCCCATGGACACTTGCACACTTTGTATACTTTTAAACAGCATGTCTGAGTTATGGAGGCCTCGCACACAGACACACACACACACACACACCTACACACACACACTTGTGTGTCCCATTGCTTCAGTCTAAGCAAAGCATACTGGGAAGTGGTTTTGTGTTTATGTCTTTCAAAGGTTGTGTTTGATCTCACTGGATCAGCTCTTTTTTTTTCTTTTTGTTCAGCTAGGCAGTAGCAAAAAACAAAAAAAAAAGAAAAAACGTACAGTAAAAAATATATTTGTGAGCATGTTATATTTGTCAGCTAGACAGGTAAATATTTTATAATACCATGGTCCCTTTTATTTGATATCATTAAAGCAGCTTATGCATTTTTTGTACACATGATCTGATAATAGTTAATTGCAAGGGCTTCAGCAGTCTTTACTGAGTTTAAGCTACTCGCCATTTGCTGAAGTAGCTGCTACTGTAATATTTTTATTAAATCTATTTGCTTTGCCTGCTGTTTTGCAGTTTTTGTAATTTGGACTTCTTGCATTTAGCTGCAAAAGAAAATTAATGTTAAAACCTATATTTTTCTTTTTGATTAGTATTCCTGGAAAACAGCAGTATTCCTAGTAGTAGGTTGAACCACACAAAGTCAGTATAAAGTGGTTGGGTTTAGTTTAAGGTTAGGCTTTGAGTACTAATGCCACCTTGCAATTCAGTCTCTTTCCAGAGTGAATTTGAAACCCAGATACCTCAGATACCTCTAATGGGATGGGAAGAGGTTTACATTGAGCCTATCAAATCTAAGTAGTATATAAAGCAACAGTGACCTCTGTGGTTTGAAAATAGAATTACATAATTGGAAGTTGGACAATCTGAATTAAAACCTGGCATTAGGTGTCCAAGCTGGTCAAAGTGCCATAATTGTAGCATAATCTTTTTAACATCTACTATTATTTTATGGAATATTTGAATATCCAAACCATGTGACAAATGTATATGCAAACTGGTTTAATAGTACCCAGATATTTATATTGAAGTCTGTGCCTTAAAAGATAAAAAGTAGGAGGCATCTTAATTCTTGTGTCTCCCTGTTTGTGCATGTGCATGTGTGTGTCTCAAGGAAATCTGTGTCTTCGTGTCCATCTCCCATCCGACATTCAATCTATAGAATCTGCCTCTTTGTCAGTTTGACCATCTCTCTGTCAATCACCGTGCTTTATTTGTGCATGTTTCTGAGTGTCTATGAGGCACAGAGAGAGAAAGAAACTGCCTGTCAGACTGTCTATCTGTCACCAGTGATACTAGCAGTTTGCTGGAGGGGAAACATCTAGATATTTCTGCTTGACCGTACAGCTGCCCAGCCAGAGATGGCCTCTTTTCCGGCTTGGCCCCTGTGCGGACAGCTGTGTGTGTGTGTGTTTGTGTGAGTGTGTGTGTATAAGTTAGACAAAGCAAGACAATGTGTGTTGGGTTGGACAGTGATTTCAGAATCTGTTTCACCCTCAGGTGACTGTCAAGCTGTCAGAAAAGCAGGTTTGTTCCAGCTCAAGATGTACCTCAGCATGTTTATATTTGCAGTTATTTTCCCCTTTGAGTGCTAACATCTTGTTGACAACGCTGTACACAGAGAGGCTGAACAGGTAAATAAGTCACACAACTCTTCAGATCAGTTGGAGTGTTTCCAAAAAATGTGGGATTAACAAGACAAGAGGAAATATGTTTTATTGTTTGGGGGATTTTTCTGTGTGCCTGAAAGAATGTGTGCCCATTATTTGTGGTATTTTTTAAAAAAAAATAGGCAAAGTTTTAATAAGTGAAACACCATTATAGGTGTTAAAATAAAACATTTTAGGCACCATAGTGTAAAAGGAAGACAAAAATCAACCACAAGTCATAGGGGTAGGATAGTTTTTACTTTACCTTAAAAGGAATAAAAGACAAAAATGTTGCAAAGCTATATTAAAAGTCCTTTTTCTGCTTGTTATGTGTATACAATGAAAACAATTATAGTTCTTTCTGAAGAAAAGTTCATGTTTAATCCACCGGAATATGTTCAGACTGAAGGATGAGACCAAACCGCACTGCAGATGTATAAGCATTATATCTGAACTATCCATGTGGTTTATCACTCTGCAGATAATAATGAGCCTCTTAGTTTATCGTTGTACACAAGACAATCTACTCTGTTCATTGTCTCCTCTCCCTGGGTGAGTGCATCCTACAGATCATTTTACTGATCCCTCCAAGGGCAAAGTGAGAAAAGGCCCCTTTCTCACAACACCTATTACCTACTGTGCGGTGATAACCATACAGCAAACAGCAAAGAATGAACACCAAATTTTCTGGCACGAGAAAAGCACGAGTTCAGTCGAATAACAATGCAAAAATGTCCATTTTTATGATCCAGGATTGTAATGAATGAGAGCATGTGAGATTAGCGTGGGGTTTTGTTCAAGCCTGTTATCAAAGAAGAACAACAATGGTGGCGAAAGATGGGACAGGCTTGCATGAAACACAAGTTTTTGTTTTTTGGGGATTTTTCAAAGCCTTCCCTGAGTTGTTTTTTTTTTTTTTTGGGGGGGGGGGGGGGGGGGGGGGGTGAACAATCGCCCCGACGCAGGTCCTTTGTTTCTGGATGGGTATAAATTCAAGTGGCCGAATGTGTCTGTTGTTTGAGATTTCTGGCTCTCAGCACTCATCATTTCCCACAAGATAGGTGATCAAAGATAGAGACAACAGGATGCCAAAGACATATCACAGAGAATGCGAGGATTTACATCTGCACTCCTCAAAAAAACAGAACCATTTACAATGGAGCTCCAATGGGCCCCTTGTGGACTGAGCAGAAATATGTGAGTGTGTATGTGTGCGCGATGGATTTCCAGCTCCAAATCACTCTCCTGTTATTATTTGCTATGTGAGAAAAACCTATGGGAACATCAACAGAAAAGGCAATATCAACAATTTCACACAAAGGACCAAATAGCAGAATTACGTGCTCAAAAACCTCTGTGTTGGAGCTACACAAACTTGCACAAACACACAGCAGGCACATGCACATCACATGCAATCACAGAGCATGGAAGGGATTACAATATTTTTCCCCCTCAGCCAGATTAGACAAGATCAAATTATTTCCCTTCTGTGATGCCAGTTTTCTGCTGTCTAATGCCGGCTTTTCAAACAACACAAGGTTTATTGTGGGCAGTGCATAATACAGCAGATTTCAAATTCCTGTCAAATGCGGTGTGACAGAATACACTAGCTCTTCCTCGTATTCAGCAGGAGGAGGCCCGCGCAGGCCACTTACACTGGCTGCAGCTAAGCTGTTTATGTCCCCCATTCAGCAGTTACACAGGGCGGCGAGTGTAAACACAACAGTATCTTTTTAATTGTGCTGTTTCAAGCCTCGCTTCTCTGTTGAATTAGAGAGCAGACCACTCTGTTTCTCCCCGAGTCTAGCAGATTAGAGCCCTCGCTGTAAGGAAATGCCGGGGTGGCTCAGTTTGGGTTGTCACCGAATCAGCTTAAACTTCCCTCAGCGAGCATGGCGAAGAGCGATAACAACCATACGCTTGTTTGCGGTGCAGATGCGGCAGTAAGGGTGACTGGGTGAAGGCACTGTGCGCATATGTTTGTATGTCCTGCAGACTTTTCTGCTTGTTGTCCCTATATTTGTTAGAAAGCCAGAGATAAGGAGTAAGAAAAGGAAAGTGAGATACATAGGTAAGTGAGTATACCTGTGTATGCACAAGTGTGTGATACAAAGGGACTGAAAGACTATGAGAATGACAATGCCTATAGAAAACAGAGTAACATGTAGTATTATGGCATGCCCTAGAAAACCAAATCTGATGGCCTCAAGAAAATTTCTCTTTATTATTTCTTGGTCAACTACAATCCTCTCTGAGAACTAGTCAGGCACATGCAGTTACATGTAAAAATAGTGAGCATACAGGATACTACACTACATGTTCAATAACTTGCACATATACACATGCAGACAAATGTATGGAATATGGCACACTGCCAGACATAAACAGTAGCTGAATACATTTCACAAGTTTAAACACATGCAACTATTTGACCATTTTACTATTGGATTTAGAAACATTTCTAATGCAAAGATGTGTTAAGCAGGAAAAGAAATAACATCAATTACACCAGCTTTATATTTTGATTCCACTTATAATAGTTTATAACTATTATAAAAGTTTCTGCTTCCTCTCCTCCCACTCTCTTGGCTCTTCTGATTCTTTCATTCATTCTCTGGAAATTTAAAGAGATGATTGGCAGATTCTCACTGCGCATATCCAGTTTTCCTTTGTTAGGTTAATTGGTGATTCAGGGTGGATATAACACTGCACAGCACATAGAATATAGTGCTGTATGATGACGTAAAAATAAATAAATAAAGTTGGCAAAATTTAATGTGTATGTCCATATGATAGTCAAACTCTTCCCACACTGTCACAAACTTGTCTGGAGGCAACCACGTGAAACTCACGAATCCCCTCTTTCTAACAATATGTTTTGATTGTTTCTCATGAACAACTGTGGAATTAAAGCACTCTGAAACCAGATGATTTTTTTAGATACACCCTATCCTTAATTTTATATGTGTATAACTTGAGTCTACAACTACAGCCAAAACACAGCAAATGTCCCATAAACGATTTGTACATTTAATTGACAAAACCCTTGTTGTCAAAGCAAATTTGACAAGTGTTACCAGTGGTAATTATTCATTATGTCAATTTAACACCCAATTCTTACCTAAAAACCTAACTGGAGGTGTTTAAGGTGTTTAATGAAGCAATACTGTCAATACTGGCATCAGATAAAAGTCTCAAAGGCACTAACTCAACTGAAGGAGTGGAGACCCCACAAACAACTGATAGAGAACGCCTAGCTGAAAATGATCTGTCACAAAGAAAAGGCAATTTTAAGTGGAGGGTAAATGATTAGCACACTGCTTTGCAAGTTCACAAAGACAGCCTGGATATGTTACTTGACACAATTTTAACAAAATCTCAGAAGTTTTCTTAGACCCCAAATTTGTAAGTTCTCCTCATTACACATCTGCTCATCCAGCATCTGTTTCTCCCAACCATTAAAAACTTGGTTGCAATGCATTTTTCATTGCACCATGTGCTTTTGTAGAATGATTAGCTGGATTTAAATTGGTTAGGACGTGTAGGTTTTAAAAATTTAAATGTTGTCTTTAAAAGATGGGGGCAGGGATATAACCCTGGCAGTTGAAATGAGGTCTGTACACACTGAAGAAATTAACCTTTTCTCTATTTAAGACCTGTAAAGAAGTGAAACTTAAGTTGTTATCTGGCATTCAAGAAAGAAGAGAGGAAGAGAGAAGCTGAGGGGATCGAATAAAGGGCAGAAGAGCATTATGGAGCAAGTGCTTTTATGTTAATTGAGCTTTTTTTTATTCACAATTTAGGTTTTAGGGGAGGTTTGTGTATATAACACTATGACACTGTGTGAGCCATTAACATTTTGATTACCATTTATGTTACTCTCACTTGGGATCCAAACTAGAGGGCCTGAATACACACTATGACTGGCATTACAAGGAGTTTGATCTTGACTGGTCTACAACACAGTCAAGATCAAACAGAGCAAATAGAGTTAGTAAAGTAGGTTGCCACCGTTTCTGTCTAGCTATTGGTAGAATTTTTACAGCTTTTATCTGGGGTTTTTGAGAAGCAAATTATTATGTTATCCTCTTCAACTGACCTTTTCTATTAACGTTCTAGAGAGGCGAGACTGATAACATTTGCTGCCCATCTCCAAATTTAACGTTATTGTTTTATAACACTGGTCTTCAAAACATAATTTTTGTGTGCTACTGAGAACATATGAGCTCTTTATCTACTGCTTTACTGATTTCAGATAATGGAATCCAGTTTAAGCTATATGTTTGAGCTATATATCACTGATGTCTTGACATTTTTGAAAATAAATATAATATATATATATAACACAATGTCTGAAATTGTAACTGTTTTCTACTAAAATTGTTTTTAATGTTTATTCTGAAAACAAACCTAAGATGATGCCATAGATAGATTAAAGCACATTTCTGTCAATTTAGCTCAAAATAAAACAATTTTTTGAGGAACTTACTTTTACACTTGTGCTCCACATCCATCTCTCTTTGTAAGAACCAACAAAATTAAGTTGGTTTTCTGTCACTTTTATATCGTGATGAAATATTTTTAAATGTTCATCGCTGACATCGCAAAGATTTGGTGGAAAAAAAAGTCAAGATGAGAATGTAAAACGTGCTTCCTCAGGGACATTACTGTAATTATTAACTGATAAAATGTTGCTTTTAGCATGTTATCCACACGTTCAGCATAATTCTCTGTTCTTTCATTGCTAATACAATTTTGGAGAACCCACAGTAATGGTTCCCATGCTGATGATTCAGCTGGCTTCAGTTTTCCTTTTGAACTCACCGTCAAGCATGTATCGATGGATTCAGGGACCAACATAAACACCTTTTTTCTTAAATGATAAAACACATTGCCATTTCTGTCACATGATCCAATACTTAAAACTTCATAACTAAAAAATGAGACATGCCAGACGAAAATGTTTTTTTAGATTTGGAGTCAGCAAGTGAAATTTATTAGTACAGATGAAAGAATAGAAGAATGCCAGTAGCAAAATGGTTGTGAATTGAATTAAATTAACTATAGCTAGTCACTACCCTAACGATAGCTAAACAGACAGCTAACATAGCTATCTGGTTACCGCTAATAGCTAAAAGGCTTATGTTGACTTGTCCACCAGTCAGGTTGAGATATATGATAAATGATTAATACTGACCTCGCAAATTGACACTGAATGTTCAGTGTTGAGTGAACTCTTGTTCATGTGTTCATTTGCTAGTGAGGCAACAGACTGTGATTCTACCTGTGTGACAGCTGGAGGAGGCCAAGATGGCGCTGTTAATACTGATACTGCTGCAAATGAGTATCTATAGTAATTTTGGAATCTGCATTTTAAACTACATTATATAAACAATTTTTATAGACACCCCCACCCTGTTTTCATATTCTGACTATCACAGAACATGTATTCTACTGAAACATTAGCAGTATATGAAATTAGTTATGGATATTAAGATTTTCAGCTTGTCTGATTGCTGCTCTATTTTACATCAGTTGCACTGGGGAGAAAAAAGTTGTTGTAGATGAAAAGCAAAAACATTTGTGTCAAGCTCACCTGTGTAGTAAAAAGGAAAAAAAACAAAAAACCTTAGTTGCCTTGATTGTTAAATGTCATAGATAAGATATCCTGTCAGTTAGAAAAGATGTTTTAAAATACATATATTCCACAGAAAATTGAATTTTCTTTTAATAATTTCAAAGGCAAGGCAAAAATCCACTCTGAGGAGCACTGAGGTGATGCCTATTAATCCCCATCTATTCGACAGCAGCGTTGGAAAAGGTAGAATTGTGAAATGACAAGCCTTAAAAAACGCGAATGAGCACACTTGAACGATTTCAACTACAGCTCCCCTCAACCATGCCTGTGGTTTTGAAAAGGAGGCGAGTATGGTGAATTCTGTCTGCAGAGTGATGCAAAGTCAAGTGGACAGGCAGGTAATAGGAGGGAGAGGTGGGGAAAAAGAGACAGGCATGGAGCAATCATGAAAATGAATGCAAATGGAGGCAAAGGCAGCCATGGGAGGTCCAGGAGCATGGAGAAGGATGTACTTTAAAAAGATCTGTTCAAAGAGCAAAGAGCCCTAACCTTTACTTGAATCGAATGAATAATTGGAATAAGCATACCAACTTACTCTGTCGTTTTCATGAACATCAAATTTCTAAATACAAGGCGTGGTCACATCTTAATATGTCCTCCTTTATTTTAACAGATAAAACACATCAAACTTCCAGCAGAAGCTGAGTTCTACTATTAATTTATCCTGGAATTTATCACACAGATCAGATGATGCAGTGGAATCACTTCTGCAGTGAGTGGGCACATACATTTTCAATGCCCTATTAACAGTAGAGGCCTTTGAGAGATGAATCCAAAGTCATATCATATTATTATTATTATTATTATTAGCCATTATGTTTTTACCAAGCATGCAGTCTTTTTAAAACTTTTTCTTCACTTCCGTGGAAAAACGTGCTCCACCCTTCACTCCATCTTTGCTCCCTTCACATTGCTTTCTGTAGCCCACTTCTCCTCCTGCTTTCAATCCATGCCCACAGTTTCTTCCAATTCCTTTCCTCTCTATCATCCCATTGACATTTCCCCTTGGCTTTCTCACTTGTATGCCTGCCCATTCCCCTCCCTACACTCCCTCTTCCACACAGTGTGGATGTAGGGTAGCAGCTTTTCTGCTCAGTCGTCCCAGACTGACAAGTACCTTAAAAAACACTGTCAGTTTAAAAACATGACGTCCCGTGACCTTCCCGGCATCCCACACCCCTGCCCGATAAATTAATGGAAATATACATCAAAGCTGTGAGTGTGTCTATATACGTGCATGGATGGGCTGTTTTCATTCCTCAACGTGTGGGTGTGAAAAATGACGCTGATGAATATATATTACTCTTGGGCCATTCAATTGTGAAGAGCCTAAAACAGCACAAGGTGTGTCATTTGCATTAGATGTGCGTGTTATGGATGTACCTAAAGTATGTGTTACCTTTTATAGATCTTTTATCATTTTTTTTCGTTTACTACATTTTTAAATTAAAAAATTATGATTATTATTATATCTGATGCACAACTTTAAGTATTTTGCTGTTTATGAACATTTCCAGTCCAGGTTCTGTGTATTGTTTACACTTCTTTAGAGTTTGATGACTTTCCTAATAACTTTGAAGACTACGATGGTAGGAACCAATGTGCTGGGAAACATCATTTCTCTCCCTCTCTCTTATTTGCCCTCTTCCTCTGCACCACAGGTCCTGGATTTCCTGCAGCTTTGAACATCTCAGCTTGTGGTTTCAGATTAATAAAACAGGGAATTAATTAATTTTGGATGAAACCTTCACAGTTGGGGACAGGTTGTGCCTCATCAAGGCCTGTATTATTGACAAGACTAAAAAGCTGCAGTTCCCCAGGAACCAAACTGTTATAGCCAGACACCCTGAACATTTCTTCCATAAAGAATGATAACTGTACAAAAGTAAAGAATTGATAGTTAACTGAACATATTTTCAGTGGCTTAACATGAAAGGAAATATCTTTAATATCAGTAGGGCCTGTCATACACTGTTAGCCTTGTACTGTGGACGAGTTCAAGAAAGTTGTGATGAAATACTTCATAAGATATGAAGATTCACCAGGGAGGAAGTATACATTCACCAACTATTTTCAGAATATATTCTTTTAAAAATAAAATTAAGGTTTTTTTCATGAACTAGTCGAATTCTTATCTACAGAATTTTCCACAATATGGCTTCCATAAGTAGCAGTCAGCAGTAATGGAAAAAGGATGACAGCAGCAGTTTTTCGTAAAAGTTCCCAAGGAGAGAAATCTTAAATTTACTCTCCCCAAAGCTACTACAGATTTTCTGTTTTAGTCCAATAAAGAACATAAATGAATAGAAATTGTGACAAAGCACTGAATTCTTTCACGTTACTACAGTTGTCCTCCTTGATGTGTGACATATGTATGTAGAAGCATCATGTGGTTCCATTTAGTTGTTTTCTCTTTGGTGACTATATTTTGTCCTTCCAAGCAGCTTGCCATGAAAAATTAAATGGATGCTAAGTGACTAATGCACTTTTTCAGTTGTGTGTTGAGACAATAAAAAATTAACAACAGAAATAATTAATTTTGATTGGTGCCAACAGTACTGAGAAACTTATGTTGTGCCCTGATAAGTAATTTATACCTCATGCAAATTCTCCTCTTCACTTACATCCAAAATAATGTCACTTCTATGTTATATAAATTCTGAAAGACTTTTAACTTATGTTCCACCATGTTGTGATTACAATATGCCCCTGTGCACCTCAGCGTGGCTTTGAAATTTTATTTGCTTTTATTTTAAAGTTCTACCCAGTCATCTAATATGCATTTAACCAGAGGTAAACATGCATCCTAAGCAGGATTTCATTTTGTAGCTATTAATTCTTACCTTTCTCCCCGGCATGGCTCATTGTCACACAACTGTAAACATCTCTCCTTTTGTTTTGCTGTCTGCTACGTAGCATATCGCTACCAGCACTGCACGCCTTAAATTTAACTGTCATTTAGCCTAATGCGGCATCCAGTTCCTCTTGTTTACAGGATGTTTGCCTACAACTACCACTGTTTGTCTGTTTCCTAAAGTGATTCAACAAATAGAGCCAATGTTACAACAGTACCTACAGTACTTCTGTGTCTTTACAAGAAGAACAACACTGTATCCCATCTAACTGTGACTTTTGTTTTTAAAGGTTAATATGATCATGATTTCAGGCTATACACAAACTTTTTGCTGTGTTTCCCACAGGTTGCTTCACTTGTGTGCTTCAGTCTACAAAGCTTTCACATAAGATTAGCATTTCATTTATTTATTGTAAAGACATCAAAATGATATCCAGTTTGGATTTTAGGTATTAACTTTCATACTTTCCAGCAGCACGATGGCACGGTGGTTAGCACTGTTGCCTCACAGCAAGAAGGTCCAAATACATGCACTTAGGTTAATTGGAAACTCTAAATTTGCCCATAGGTGTGAATTTGAGTTCAATTGGTTCTCTTTGTCTATGTGTTAGCCCTGTGACAGACTGGCATCCTGTCCAGGGTGTACCCTGCCTCTCGCCCTAAGATAGCTGGGATAGGCTCCAGCGCCCCCCGCGACCCTGAAAAGGGTCCTGCAAATGGATGGACGTTCATACTTTCCATTGCTTTTCACTACTGGGCAAAAAGATACAAAGTAAATACAAACAAAATAGAATGAAAAAAAGAAGCAAACAATGTTATTGCAATACAATAATTTATATTTCAGTTTAGTCTCCAACAAACACATTCACTTACACATTCAAATATAAAAACTAAGTCAACCCATTTGAATTACTGAGTGTACTCATGCACACACAAACAGCCACAGATTCTTCTCTGCCCCTCGTGATCCTCTTGTTATCCCCGTATGGCATCTCGCTCAGTGAGTGAATCCATCCTGACAACAAATGGGATATGAGACAAAGAATATGTTTCCCTTCACTACACCCATATTACTAATAGATAGACTGTTGGGTTGCATAGCATAAATACTTTAACCACGTCGCCTCCATTTGTAACACTGTGGCCCAAACAGATTCAAACAGGAACATATTAAATATAAATTGGCATTTTATAATGGCCTTTTGTGTGTAAGTATGCGTGTGTGTGTGTGTGTGTGTGTGTGTGTGTGTGTGTGTGTGTGTGTGTGTGTGTGTGTGTGTGTGTGTGTGTGTGTGTGTGTGTATCTGAGAGTGTGTTGGTTGGACTCTGGTCATGTTCTGCAGGGACACTCCAGTCCTTGCAGACTAAGTAAATTGAGGAGGAAGACAGACAATGTTTTTCTGTGGGGATTTAAGTTGTGATGACAATAAGCTGAATCGGGTCAGTACAAGAGAGATGTCTGTTATCCAGACAAATTTCTCCCTAGTAAAACACTACACATCCACATAAATAAATAGCCATCCATCCACCCACATATGCACAAATGTGGTAATTTTATGGGGAAGTAGACATCAAAAAGTGCCATATCAGTTTAAATTAAAGGTCAATTAAAAGGCTTCATAATGAGAAGATTTTAAAACTTTATGAGATTATATTAGCACTGCACCAAGTCAGCGAAGACAGATTGTGATAGAAGCAAAAACAAATGAAGAGTCAGCACCAAAGAAAAACTTAGGAAGCATGCCAGGGAAAAAAACGAAACCTGCATAATGGTAGGAAGTAATGCTTACCACGAGAGAAGCACTAGTTAGCTGTGCAAATGCACAGAGCATGTAGACCAGAAGCAACGTGGTTTCTTGGAGCTTGTACTACACTCCTGTTGGACATCATGTCAACCCAGAGCTGATCCATCACGCTCAGACATGCACACACTCTAGCTGTGAAGCTCTGACCACAGATCTGTCATTGTAAAGGCTGTAGAACATCTTGTCTGTCTAACACACACACTACAGCTAAACTGCTGTACGACATCTTAAATCACAGGTCCATCATTGTACTGGGGGAAGAACATCTAGTCTGTCTTGTTACAAACCCAAGACAGCAAATTGAGGCAATTATGGCTTTGTGGATTACAACACGCAAGTATAGAGGCTTAGGAATTTTTTCTTTGGCTTGATTATATTGGCTTAATTTGTGTCACACACCGATGCTTAGTGACCTAATTACACAGATATGAAAGTATGTATATTGTAACACAGCTCACCACTCTTATTTACAGAAAACAGGTTTTTATACAGTACAGAAATACACATTCACTACTAGCACAATAATAGATGCATAAAAACTAACATGGAAGCAATTAAAAGCTCTTAAGCTGCTAATTTTTTTAAAAAAAAAATGGATGTGTACTCTTAGACATTTACTACTAATGCAGTCACTGTTCTATTATTGGTTCAATGCCAAGATTTGTATTATTTTAAAATACAAATTTTTGTGTTTTTGTTATTTGCTAAATGTCTTTTGAGCTCCTTCAAGTCCCTAAGGATTGGTGATTTTAACATCTGTTAGTAGGAAATAACCTCTTTCGTTCTCAGGAAGGATTGTTAACATATAAAAAACACTGAGGAAAAGAACACTGATTTTCTAAAGACACAAACCTTTGCTTACAGTGTTAACATCAATTTTGCTCACACCTTCCTGTATTGGCACTGAATCATATACTGTTGAAAACTTGTAAATCCTATTTTTAATCCCGAGAAGTTCTGTTTAACCCTATTGTTTAACCTAGGTTGCCTTTTTTAGTTATTTTTGAGTAGATACATTTATCATCAGAAAAACATCATACCACAGTCATAAAGTCCTAATCTCAACATTTCACTAAGTCCCATATTGAGCAAGCATTAACTTGATCCATTAAAACAAAGTTTCAGCTCATCATGAAGAATTCATATTTCTGAACATGATAATTATTTTAAAAACATCAAAACACTTGGGGGGAAAGAGACAAAAGTCAGGATGAGTGAAGAGACCAACAACAGACCTTAGGAGTATTAAAAATAAAAAGACTGACAGAAGGAAAAACTGCCAGTCCATCTCACTTCACCGGTTCAGATACTGTCAGCCTTTGATTTTTAGATAATCTTCTTATCTTCTTTGTGATAAGTGGACATTGACTTATTGTTGCTCTCTGTCTATTTGTGAGGTGCCTTGTGTGACACACACACACGCACACACACACACACACACACACACACACACACACACACTCATGTAGTGGGGTACACAAAGTTTGACCAAAAGCATATGTACAGATGCGCATACATAGCTGTCAAGATCACAAATTCGTCTTTGGGTTTTCACCATCAATGGACAATGTTCTACTTTCTCTTGCTTACAGACACAAACATTCTAACATGCATGTACACACATATATTCTGGAGGATAGCTGAGCACCCAGAGGATGGATAGCATCACATGTGAACAATTTACACACCAACTGACTGTTGTAAAGTATCTCAGATGCTTTCTCTCCATCCTAGAGCAGCTGTGAGAGATAGAAAGATATTCAAGACGGTTCTGCTAATGGATCAAGAGACAAATGGGGCTTTAAAGGGGATAGCCGCTTCGCAGGAGTGTGCACAGAGGAGATAATTATAGGACATATTCTTTGTCTAGCGATATTTATCCATTGCCATTTTTATTAGCTCCTTTGAAAATTTATTCTGAAACTGTAGGAGTGCAATGTATCACAGTGCATAGCACATGTTTTATGACATTTTCTTTACCGAGTGATTTTGTCATAGTTGGCTGTCATTGTAAACAGCCATAAAAAGAGTGCATCCACTCTGTAACTTATGTTAGCAATGCACATTCATTATTATACTTTAGTGACTTGCTAAATTTGAAAACTCTTCTTTTTCTCAGTAGGAAAGCATAAACCTGAAACTACAGTGAATCTCTCCCACATCACAGTCACAGAGTCTGAAAACACTATTTTATAAACGTTAAAGTTTGGAATTTTTAGAGTCCAAAAATCTTGGATTCTGAAAATTGGTTCAAATTCAGTGCATTACCATTTATAGAGGTTGTGTGTCACACATCACATGAACAAAAAACAAATGAAAAAAACCCTTACATTTACATATTATACATGACAGAAAAAGGCTCTTTTGTCTATTTGTATAGCAATCGAATGTATATTCATTCAATATATAGACATCGTGAGCTTCTCTATCTTTAAGCTGTGTCTGTGAGAGAGTGAAAAAGAATGGGCGAGAGAATTAAACCATTAATCAAATGTTATTAATGACTCACCCATATGCATGTGCTGGACAATTAACCATTCACAGGTGAATGCAGCTGATAGGCGCTTTGCTTTCTGTGGGACAAATTGAAAGAACTTTGATAACATCAGTGGCATCCCTCTTTTTTCTATACTCATTCATTCTCATCGGTTTTTGTTTTTTTGTTTTTGTTTTTGTTTTTTCTCCCTGTTGTCCACTGAGTGCTCTTGTTGCTTTGGTTATCAAACTATCACCAAAATTTGCTTGCCCATCTACCAAAGCAGAAAACAGGAAAGCGAGCAGACCAGAAAGAGAGACGGAAGAGCCTAATTACTTTAGACTCTTCCAGTGTCAGGTCATTAATAAATCCTAGTTATCTTCCCATGATGCCCAGCCAGGAGCCTCCCCCAGCCATATCTTCTTCTTATCTAGCATAAAATATTTGGGAATTTTTCCTCTAAAAATAATTCAAGATTTTTGTCTTGGCTGGATAATAAGAAAAAGGAAAAAAAAATATCCCAAATTCCATGTGCATGGCTACATGCACATGGGTGTTCCAGGTGGATAAATGTGCTAGAATTACACTTGCCTTAGCTTCATAAACATTGATGGATCTGGGCAACCTGCAAATGCAGATAAGGACTGTGGAAAAATCACTGGGGCAGTATTTTTCCTTCTTGGCCAATGTATATTTAAAAAGGTGTATATATGTGTGGGTTACATATGCATTACTTACTCTTTTGCCAACATACATCAATGACAAGCAAAGAAAAATGAATAGTCAATAATAGCATGGTGGGGTTGTCCCACGGAGTCCAGCCATGCATATTTTACACCTGCCTCTATCAAATAGAAATAGTAACGTGATATGCAGTTCATTTCCTGTAGTGTAACCTCTCTGGCCTGTTTGCTTGGGAGTCTGGTAGATGGAAAACAGAGCGGAGAATTTGTAAATCAGGTTGGGTACATGGGGCAACAATGTTTTTTACCAGCTATCATCTGTCTAGCTACAAGGCTGAAACTAAGTTTACATTTTTATCCATGGCCAACTATATCAACTATATCAGTGCCGACAACTGCTCTCTGTTCTTGCAAGGGTAAGAGAGAGCAGTTGCTTCATAGTGGTTATTCATGGCTGTCATGCAGAGTTAACTTGATTATTATATTTTTTGGTTTGTCTTAATGAAGTAATATTATACCAGTTCAGCCATCTGGCTTGTTTCCAAGCCATGGTCTTCAAGTATCACGGTTAAGCACACAGAATGTGCATGTGTTGAGCGTGTATGATGTCCCTAAGCTTTCAGATACATCCCATAATACCCAGTTATTATCTTCATCTCTCCCTTCTGATGACAGATCATTTCCAGCTGCTTTGAAACAGTAGCACCCTCTGCTGTGTACAGACCTCTGATCACACAAGAGCTGTATTCAGTGGGAAATTGAGAAACTGAAATACTGGATCACGAAAGACACAGTTCACTCAAAATGTCTCATGTCTGATCAAATACATACCATTAATGCACTCAGCAGAGAAAGAAGGAGGGCTGGCGAGTTCAGACAAAGTGTCCGAAGAGAAGGAGAACAGGTATCTCTTTGTGTTCAGTGAGCAGAAATATATTGAGTCTATTTGACTTAGAGGTAGCACATAATTGAACATTCAACTAATAATAGTATATTATTTCTTGCTTTTATATTCAGTTGTATTCATGTATAACCTTATACCTTCAGCGTAAACAAATATATCCTCTAAACTTTGGATGTAAACACTGTGTCCATCGGTCCATGACAAATTCTGGACTTCTATACGACGTCCAAACTACGTTAACAATTTGGACACCCAACCATGACCCAACTTGGGCGTCAATATGGCGTTCAACATTTTAATTTTGGAATTTTGGATAATTTTTTGGGACGTCATGTGGATGTCTATGACAGGTGCAGGAAATTTACACGATTAATAAATATTGTTTTTTATCTACAAATATCAACATTGTTGTTATCAACATGATTCATATGAATATGGATTATTTATAAACAAACACAATTTCTTATGTCTTTATAGATTATTGATTTATTCAGTACATCTGTGTGTGTGTGGGGGGGGGGGGGGGGGGGTATTTTAAATGTTTCACTTTTTCTTTTACTGGTTTATTTATTTTAATTAATCATCTGATTCTTTTGTAACCAGGTTAAAATTGTCATTTATTAAAATGTGTTCAAATATTAAAAATATTGAAATCCATGTTAACATATATAAAATAACAATAGTTATAGTATTAGAAACATTTTGGAATTCCTTTTAAAAGGACTACAATGTGTTTAATATGTTTAAAAGAGTATTTTCATTATATATGGTTCATTTTTACAAGTAACCTGTTTTATTGTGAAGAGCTGATTGTAAAAGGAAGTGAATGTGGTTGTGTTCGATAGCAGGATTAAAAAGGTTGTGCAAGTGTGTATGTATGAACTGGGCTATCTACTCGGCAGTCTTTGTTGGTGCGCACATTTTGCAAGCTACCTGTGAGAAACTGGGGACATTTCTGCTCGAAATCCACCGTGCAGCTGCTCATTTTTGTTTTAGCGTCAAGAGCCTGCACCATCTTGGAGATGTCCACTGATCACTCTGCATTCCTTCATTTTTCTGTACATAAAATATGCCCTCCACCCTCTGGAAACATGGAAGTACAGAGCCTATTGAAGCAGTATAAAAATTATGTCTAAAATTAGTTTAAGTTTGACGTTGAAAAGCCACCCACAACGACCATTTGGATCTGTATTTGGACTATAAATACCCTGTACATGGAGGTCCTACAGACGACAACACGTCAGCAGAAAAAAAGACCAAGACCAAGACCTATTAATTTATCACTATTGATCATGTTTGACTAGGTCAGTAGTGTCTCTTTGACATCATAAAAGGGATTTGTTTGACAGTACTTGCTGGATTATACATTACTCCAAAGAATTTGGAAAGTCCAAGAAATTCAGTGAAGATCTAAGAAGGAGATTTAGATTTACACAATTTGGGTCTCTTGGATGTGTCATCAATTTCCCAAAGTGAGGAAGAAGACCCAAACTATCACCCTCAAATGAGAGGAAAATGATTAGAAAGTTTAGGAACAGTGTCACTGTCCTGCGAAGCAAGTTTTACATGGCCATGGACTGAGAGGGTGCCAGACAAGAAAGAAGCCCCTGCCCCAAAATCCAAAACATTGAAACTCTACTGAAATATGTAGTTCCCCATATGGACAAGCCAAATCTTTTATATATATATATATATATATATAGTTAGATGAGACACAGAATGAACAATTTGGCCATAATGACAAGAGGTATGTTTGGAATAAAGGTTAGGATTTCAAACCTAACAACATTGTTTCAGCTGTCAAATATGGTGGCGGTAGCATCATGCTCTAGGGCTGTTTTGCTGCGAGTTGTATTGGTACATTGCACAAAGTTGATGGAATAATGTAAAAAGATGGCTAGCTCCAAATTCTTCAACTTTATCATAATAGCTGGAGACTTGAAACACAGTTGGGTGTTCCAACAGGACAGTGATCCCAAACACACATCAA
The DNA here is from genome assembly GCF_036321145.2 of Pelmatolapia mariae. Taxonomy (NCBI): domain Eukaryota; kingdom Metazoa; phylum Chordata; class Actinopteri; order Cichliformes; family Cichlidae; genus Pelmatolapia; species Pelmatolapia mariae. Next base: position 46,004,219 of record NC_086236.1, on the reverse strand, counting down.
AATTGCTTTTGGAATGGATAAAGCAGGATAACATTAAACTTCTGGAAAGCCCTGACTTCAACACTATTGAAAATTTGTGAACCACACTTAAAAGCTGGTTCAGAAACCAATCATTTTAAATGAACTATACCAGTTCTGCCAAGAAGGGTTTGCTTACCATGACAATCCACCCTCACCTCCTCCTCCTCCCTATGGGTACTTTGTGGCTCTGTAACTTCACTTTACTGCCTCGTTTGTTCAAGGAAAGCTATAATCATTAGACAATAATGATAATGGTCTCGAATGACATTAAAGATAATAAACTCAATAAACAAGTGGTAATAATTTAGACTCCATCTTTTGCAGGTTGTTAAATAAAATTTGCAATTTACTGTATAAAAAGAGCAATTTGCTGTTTATCCTAAACAAAGCCAGAAACAAAACTCCATCCTCACCCATCCCTACTCCATATGTGTTCGTACAAGAGGAAAGAAACAATTTTATTAATAATAATTGTGTATTCTTTTTGTTTCTTTTAAATGGCTATGTAGATGAAGTCAATATCACATCTAAAATGCTACGTCCAGATGAACAGAATCAACTTTTGGCGAATATCACAGCTACTCACTAAGTTTGTTTCAACAAGACTGCTTTTATCTAATATCCCCTACTACCCACAAGGAATTGTAACCCAACCCATGGCTTAGGGTCTGCCATGGCCATCTCATTTGCTCTGCATTTAGGACTCATGAATAAGTAATGACATCTCTCAGTACTGACAGTAAGGCCAAGAGCTTTCACCTGCTCCAGCCCATGTTCAGCGTTAATGTTTTCCTTCCTTCTTGATCATGTGACAGACAAGCAGCTGACCCGAAACCATCATAAACAGTGGCATCCTGTAAGTGCAAGACACTGAGGAAATATGAAGCTAGAATATTTGATTTGGATCCAAAATCATTATCTAGGTAGAGTCAGTGCACAAGTTATCAAACTTAAGTAAGTGTACTTAAGTGTACACTTACTTAAGTGTAATAGATCAATTTCTGAAATAGCCAGGCATTAATACGAAATGGTTGATATTTTATTGAATTATTTTATTTGAACTTTGTTATATACATCAGTTAGTTAATGTGTGGGACCACTACATAGCACTGGCACAAATTTTAGAAAGTATACAAAAGTATTAATTAAAATACATCCCTATGTAAACGTTAAAAAATAGAGTGATACAAAACTGCCCAAAGGCTTATCATCACAGGACACAATACATTAAACATCCAGAAAAGCTAGGATTTCATTATATAGATTAGTTCTGAGCTCCAGTTTTGACCACTTTCTGTATTTATTCTTTTTTTTCTCTCGTTTTTTTCAGTATGCACCTACAGTACTGTTTACAAGTCTTAGGTCACTTGTCTTTCTTATATTTTGCTAGGAAAATGGCAAATCAGTGCACCAAATTAGTGAAACATGCAAACATAGAGTTTGTACAATTCTCATGAGCTTGAAAATCACTATTTATTATGACCACCTTTATTCAACACATCTTGAATTATCTTAGGCAAACTTTCTCATAATTTCTTTAAGTGGCCTTCATAAACAGTTCTACAGGTTTCCATCCTCTGTCAAGATGATCCCACACTTCAGTAATGTTGAGGTTCGGGGTCTGCGGAGGCCATGACTGAGACAATGTTAAGAACTGTGTGTTTTTCTATCCTGCTTTTACCCCATTGCTTTTACTGCATTGGTAGTGTGTTTGAGATCATTTGGGCCTTATTTACTAACAGTGCATATACACAAATCTGAGCATAATGATTTGCCATCATGTCATTGTTGACCATCAGTTTTACCATGTTGTCCATGTCGACAGTGAACAAAAACTCCAGATGGCTCTTTGTGAGTGCAAGACTTCAATCTGCTACTGAACCTGCAAAGCTTCTTATGATTAGTATATCTGCTGATAGCTTGTAAAGTAGCCAACTCCGCAATGCTATTGACATGCTTTCTAATTTGATATAAATTGATAAATTGTTATCTGATACATCTGATAGTTATATCCTAAGCGTCTTGCAAGAAAAAAGCTATGGTTGGCACTACAAAGTAATATAAAATCTAATAATATCATCATCAGTATAAAAAGTATGATAGGTTTTCAGACTTTTACCAGGAGAAAAGGACCCAACTACTTTGCAAGAAGAAGTGTGTTTCCTTTTTATTCGTACAGTAGAGGTGAACACCGGCACCACAACCTGGCGATAATATGCCGCCCCCCTCCTTTTATAGTTTTAGTCACTTTTTAAATTATGTTCCAGTGGTCATTTTTATCAGTACGCTAGATTTATTGATATGTTTAACAATACATTGTGATTTTGGCTCTAGTACCTCTCCCTTGCTGATGGATTTGCTATGAAGATGAAAATATGGGTTCTAAAGGTGATAATAATACCAGAAAATTTCAATCCTTTATCCCCTTGCTCTCTTTCGCTCCCTTTCTCTCTGTCTCTCCTCTTCTTTTGTTATTGTTGAAAAGGTTGCCTAATGTCCCCACATCCTTACTTGGGCATATTCATTTCATGTTAAATTGATGAATTAAGTTATCCCTGGCTCAAAATCAATTGCAGCTTGCTTTTTTACACTGGCGAGAGAGAGAGAGAGCGCGCGAGAGAGAGAGGGAGAGTGAGAGAGAGAGAGAGAATGCATAGAGACACTGATAAGGCTCAGTCCCGTTATATGTCATTTTAAACAAAGAAGCAAAGCAGCCTGTGGAGACTCCCTATCAGCTATTAAACAGAGACGTAGCACGCAGCCTGAGATTGATGATTAGCATTTTCTACTGGTAGAATAAAGATGCTGGCCTGGACCAGCGATAACAAGAGTGACTACAAAGAAAGGCATCCCTTTTCTCGCCTTTTGTTTCCTCCTTTTTTTAAAAGTATTTTTTTTACTTTATTGTATATTTGACTTTATTAACACCCATAATCATAAATAATCATTTCTTCCTGTTTGTGTTCCACTCTTTTCCATTTTCTGTCTCTTTTTCTCTCTCCGTCCCATCACTCTTTGAATTTCTGTCCTTCTTTCCGTCTCACTTTACAGAGGCAAATAAATGTGCAGGCCACTTTGCTGTCCTTTTGTCTTGCATCTTTGTGTAATCGGTTAGGACTGGACAACGCAGAATCCCTTATGTCACAGTCAGAGACTTGTAAGTCTAGGCCAGATACAAGGCAGAATGACACAGAATGAAAGCGGGTTAAAAGAGGGGATTTAAGTAAGAATTTGATAGGACCATGTAGGGGCATTGTTTTCTTTGCTGCAAGGCCAATATCAACCACTGTGCTGAGACCGTTTCAATAGCATGTAAGAGCTACAAGACAGCTGAGCTTTAGATGTACAAAGAGACATATTTCTCTTGCAAAATACTAACTGAGAGATTTGGCAGTGATAATCTGTTTTTGTAATCTTAAATACACGCTGACTGTCAGATGTACCCTTTCCTTCATTTAAACACTAATACCATTTTTTAAATGTCTTTCATGTAATACTTTATGAAACTTAGCTTTCATTACATTTATACATGGCACACATTTTTTCACCCAAAAAATTAATTAAGTAAAACAAAATTAAAAATGTAAAAAAAAAAAAAATGCATAAAATAAGAGTCAGTTCAGTCATGGTTTTATTCAGTCTCCTGGATTAAATTGCCTCACAGGCTGTTGTATTCTACTGTATGTTGTTTGTTTTGGAGGTCAATTCTGATGTAAAAAAAATTGTTAGAGGCAGGTCATTGAGGTTCCTACAGCATTCAGTTTTTGGCATATGCTTTTGATTGTGCAGCATCTTCAATTTAGAACTTTGTATTTTGTGTACATTATTAGTTTTTAGAACATCTTATTTTTTGTTCTTGTTATCAAGAAAGACACTTTCTTTTCTTTTTCCATTTCTGATTCTGGTTTTTTTTCTGTTTCAAAGATAATTTACATGAAATTTATGTTTAATGTGAATCATTTTTTTGTCTTTTTACTCTGATTTAAGTTCTGTAACACAACTGATATTATCCAGGTTTAATATGTGTTTACTTCAAATTTGATATCTGAGAATTTTATAGGATCTTTTTTTTTAATTATCATATTTATTTACTTAGAATAGACTTGTTAGATGTCAGGTCAGGGTCACTGTGACCTCACATCATTTCTATTATCACATCTATCATTTCTAGAATACAATACATGACACACAAAGGAAATTGAATTCAATATGGCATAAAAGTTCACTTAACTGAAGTATGAGCTGATGAACCGATGCTCAAAGGTTAAGATCATATGACCTCACAAAAAAACTTTTTCCATAACTTAAGAATTTTTTTTTATCACATTTACAACAATATTTAATAAGTGTAGCGATGCAAATTGGTAAAAGTGGTTAAACTAGACGAGTTAAGAAAATAGTCAATAAAGCAAATGGAGTCAAAGTTCACTTATAATCAAAGCACAAATAAGTGTTCTTTATTTTCATTGCTGTACTCAAATTTACACACGTTTGTTACCCATATGACACACATGGCCCTGTGTATACAAAAAAATATGTATAAGGCTGTGCACATTGAACACATGCCCTAACATAACTTTAATCCACAAATGCATGCATCGTCAGCACAGCAGCAGAAGTAACAAACATACAATAATAGGTACACAGTCAAGGTTTGCATGCACATGTATACAGATGCAGATGTGGTCCTTCCAGTGGTCTTTCCGAGTGATCAAAACAATATCACTAGAGCTCCTCCAATTGCTCACAGTTAGTACTGCAGCAAAAGAAAAAAAGTCCACATTGTACATACTGTAGTCCGATAAATGCATAGACATATGGATATAAATAACCTTGAAACAAGTCGCTTATTTTATCCAAATAAATTAAGTATTTCAGCCTATAGCTTAGTTTAGATTTGCAAATCTTAGAATGAAATACTAAACTTTAATCAGAAACTCTAACCTTTATATCTTCACCACCTACATAAAGATCTTAACTGGATGGTTTGAAGAAGATGAGGAACTGACAAAATGAAAAAGCAGGCATGTCTCAAAAGGAAAAATCAAAATCCCTTTGCTTTGATACCTTTGTCATCACCATAGTTAGTCAATTAGACTAAACACTATCCCTCTTGCAGAAGAGAACATAGAAAGGTAATCAGAGAGAGGACGAGAGAGAGAAAATGGGGTACATTTGTTGAAGTGTTGGCAGATTTGGAGACAGGGAAGAACCAAGAAAAAAAAGAAGGAAAAAAAACCTAACAAGGACATTTGACACATGAAATGTGACATCTGCCTTTCATCAGCAAGCCACCCACACTTCCATTCCCACTTTGCCTGGACACTTGTACCAGTCCAAGTAGAGTAATTTTGTTTCTGTCTAATCTTTCCAACCTGCTTGTCAAGAGAAGAATTAACCCTCTGTTTCTTCCACTCTCCTCTCCCAAGCGTTATCTTTTTGAATCTGTCTCAACTGTTTTAATTTTGTTTGTGGTGCCCTCTAATGTAATACATTTTAAGAGTCTGGGTTTGTGTTGTTGCTTTTGAATGAGTGGTAATGAACTGTAAATTACTGAAGATTTAATGTTAAACTGTCAGCCACAACATTAAAAAGATCTGGCTAATATTTTTTGTTCAACCTCATCAACCCTTTGGAAGAAAGTTATATTAGCATATTTAATACAAACAAACAAAATGCTCAAGCTTATTATACCTGATAATGTAAGTGATTTACAGTAAACTGTCCTTAAACCACAAACCTGTCTTCCACAGTTAAAACGACATGTCAGGCTACAGAATAAAACCATCATCTGTCCCCGCTCAAGATGTAGACTGAATATTAATTTAATATTCAGGAATTTTTTGGAATTTAATTCCACGAGTTTCGACTTCCCTTTGTTATCAGTGGTCAGTGTGAAACAAAATCATATTTGGCACACACGCACCAAATGCAGGGTAAATTGGGTTGATACAAAGCAAGGACTGTCTTATGGGCTTCATCTGAAAGTAACGTGTACGTATCAAGAAATGTGCACCACTGCACAGATGGACGTGTCATTTGAACCATATCATATACATAATCAATTATGCCATAATTTAGCAGGTATCCAAAACCATAAAGCTGTATAGTTTAGAAAGCAGAGATACACTTGTTGATCTTGTTCTTGAAAATAATTGTAACAACCTGTAGACCCTGCTTTGGCTAATAAAGTAAAGACTAGAAATTTTAGAAGTACATTTCTTTCTCATTCTTATTCAGAGACACAAATGCACACACACACACACTCGTGGTTTTAACACTGAGGTTGATCCATGTTTTCTGTCACCTGACACTTCCCCTCTGATGATAGCGCCACAAGATATGTGTACTGTGTGTGTATGTGTCTATGCGAAAGAGCAGCATTCAGGTTTTATCTGTTTTCCCTTCCTGCTTAGTATGATGCAGTCACATTCCAAATCACTGACACCCATTTGATTTCCATACTGGCTTGTGTCTCTATTTTTTCTTCTTTCTTTGATTATTCAAGTGTATGGGGGGGGGGGGTTTTCTTATTTTGGTGGGGGGGGGGGGGTATCTCTTTGTTCCTTTGACTTCATTCTAAACGGTTTGAGAAAATTATTTAATATGAAGCTTACAACAAAAAGATCAAAGCATAACCAAAGTCCAAAAAATTATCAGTGATTCAGTCACTCCATGGTCACACTGGTTGTGCCTTTCAAGGTCAAATGCTGTCTCTGAAATATCCCAGCAACATTTTTATGAGTGTTAAAAATATACTCTCACTTCCTGAGAGATCCTTTTGAGACAAAGGGAGGTTGTTTCCCCATCAAACAGGAGTGGGCACTCAGCACCATTTAGTGATATATTACAAAGTAAACACATGCACAAGCACTGTCTGTATAATCTCCCCTTACAACTCCCCACTCTCCCTTTTGTTTTTGCATGTGTAATATTACAGTTGTACAGGTGTCCAGTCGGCAAAGCATCGCTGACAGACAGGCATGCCAGAGGACAGCCAAGCACTTGTGTTCACCACAAAGATCTTTCTTGTCCTACAACTGGCTGTCTTGCCCAACATGTGGCTTTGGTTACAAAACCCGCTCTTCTCTCAGGAACTCCCTTCATCTCTGCGAGGAACACAGAGGACGATGGAAGGTGCTTTCCAAGATGAGCGGCAAAGTGGCTTCCTTTTTCAAAGGGCCGTCGATGTACACGGCTCATGGATTCCTGTGTTAGCTCTGAGATAGCACAGCACCTGGAGAGGCCAGACAGGAAAAAAGGACACGAGATGAGAGGAAAGAGATGAGGGGAAAAAAAAAAGAAAACAGCGAGAAGCCGCTTAGATGCAATGCCAGAGAAGGCACCGGCAGCTTTCTCAGATTTCAAACATTCGTTGTGTGAAATTGCGGTTTCAAACTGTAGCGATCAGACCACCTTCCCCTCCCTACCCGCTTCATCCTGCACTCATCATCAGCATATCATGCAATGTGTAGATTAGTGGTTTCACAAAAGCCTGCTGCACAGAAATGGACGGTTGTGAATTCCTCTCTTACCTGTAGGTTCTGATAAAATCCTCTCTCTGGGATAAACCTACAGCATTACACTTTTGTTTGAGGTTCTTTTCTTTACCACTTTTTGTCTTGGAACCAAATGTAAAACAAACCAACAACAAACAAAGAAAAGTCATATGAATGCGTATTACTCATGCAAAGACGAATGAAAGTAAAAAGACAGGTCTTTGAAGCAATAGAAGAGGGATAAAACAAAGGGCCTTTGGTGATTGACACTTGCAGAGTCCCCTGCCAATCTCGGGCACAATCCATTTCCTCAAGCCAAAGTGTTCTCTTTGTGTGTTGAGTATGTTTTGGAACATGCCGGCCATTGATTGACATGGGCGCAAGGGCTGGTAAAACATTTCTGTGGTGTGAAGCAAACAACGGTCCATCTGTCACTCTGCCTCAGATGTTTGGCCTGGGGGGTGGGGGGGATACTATATAACAGTGCTAAAGAAATCTGGATTTTCTTCTTATTCTTATTCCCTCTATTTAATTTCCACCTCATTCATTCATCATAGCTGTTCATTTGTATTTTTGTTCTCTAAATTTTCTGCTAACTGGTATTCGAACTTATCCACCGTTGGACTTCATCAGCACAGACTCAACCTTCTTTCATTTCACATTTGACAGAGTTTGCCTTCAGAAACTGATAGTCAGCTTTACTGCACTTTAATTCACAAATGCATGAAGCTGCCTCCGTTTTGAATCTGGGTTGAAATGTGGTGGTGGTGATGACAACTAAAGCCACTGAAATGCCTGTTTAGAAATGGAAGAATTTAAGATCCCATCAGAATCCTGTTGGAGACAAAAAAAAACAGTAAACTTAACTGGTTCCAAATTATGTTGATTGTTCACAAAACAGCAGAAACAGAGTGATAATTGTCCTGTTACAGGTTTCACTGTGCATACCTTACACGTGGCTTTTGAGTAAACACCATATGCAATTATAGTGACATATTTATACTTGTTTAGGATGTTGAAACTTCATTTTTTCTCTCCCCTTCAAACAGTTGCAAGGCAGAGTTCTGACACCCAGTGCAAGTCACCACCTTGCACCTTTCTGTTTCCAAATGAAAACAATAGAAAAAAATGCTGTATATATAAAATGTCCTGATAGTTGTGTATTTTTAAAATGTCATATGGATTGATTCAACACCGGCATTACAATTTTAATCAGTGGTGTAGAACCAGTTGTTAAAACGCATGCGGCAGCCCTCCAGGCCATAAGAAATTGGACAAGGCACCGGGAAATTGTCTCTCTTCTAGAAACAAGTGTTTTGTGATTGTTTACCCCATGTCTTTAAATTGGATTTCTTCCTTTTTAATTTAAGCACCTCAGCTATGGGATTGAAGGATGGAAAGAGAGGGAATGAGCTGTCGCAGAAATGGGGGAAACCTTTTCCCCTATTTCTTTCCCCCTTCTTCTATCTCTCCATCCTATCCAGTATTAACCCTGTCTTATATGATTCCTGTCAAATGCAAATGTCACGACCTGATACGGTCAGCCCACAGGGCACTTTGGCTACATGCTAGTCCATACCCAAATTACAATATGAAGTTTAATGGTGTGTGCTAGTCTGTCTGTGCCTGCAAAATGAGCGTTGTGTGTATGTGTTTGTGTGTGTACGTGTTTGACTGGTTGTCCTTGACATATCTGCAATTGGAAAAGCCATAAGCAAAAAAAAGAAAAAAAAAAGAAAAGAAAACAGAGAAACATGACTGCTATGAGAATGAGGAGAAATCAAGTGTCACAATAAAAGTAAAGCCTCCAACATGCATCATCATTTTTCACACTATGCTTGAGTACCTATACAAGCATGTACTTGAATCAATAGGCTTGCAAAAGGGAAACTTTAAAAACTGCTGTGCACACACAATGCAATGCAGTTCAACGCTCTGGCAAATATAAATGCGATACTTTGAGTTTTCTGCACAGTGTAGTCTATTTGTCTCGCGTCTTTTATTATGAAAAATAAATAACTAAATAAAAGTTATCTCCAAATAAACGTGTCTTAAACGTGTCAACTGCCCTGTTCACACCTTTGCTCTGAAATGAATGTGTTGAAATGAAATGAACATATTCTCATGTAGGTACTTAAGACATACATATACACACCCTCTCATATTCTGCTCTCACTAGCAGCATTTTACATCATTTGACATGGGATGGAAAGGAGTTAGTGAAGCAACTGGTGTTATAACTCAAACTTTTATTCATTTTTAAGCAATAAAGCAAGCAATAAACACTGAATTAAATAACATGTATTTATATTTTTTCTTTTTCTTTTCTGCTGCTGACTGATTTCAGTTTAATGGTTTAATGTCATTTGTCAAATCTTTGTCTAAAATATCTTTGGCAATTAATCAGGAGAGCATGATGACTGTTGAGAATCAAAGGAAATGTAATCTTCCACTAAAATTAGCTCTTTATGTTGAAAGTGACGTGTATTATGAACTACATGGGCATCAACAGCTGTGTGTATACGTAAGCATCTTTACACATATCATTGAGTGTGTTATACTAGTAAGTCAGAATTACTGTACTTCTGATGGCACTGTGAGGTTTTCACCACTAGAGGGAAGCATATAATCGGTTATAAACTGGCATTAAGGCAAGCCATTAAATAGGGTAAACAGTGTAAATATATATCACCATAAAAGTTCTCCAGATGATACAAACATTAGGACCAATAATTCCTATATTATAACGTTTCTCAAACTTGATATTTACATATGCATATGAAAGAATATGCATCTAAACATGTCTGATTTAGATACTTTCTGGAACAGAACTCTTTAAAGCCATAACAAAAAGCGGCTCATTAGATAAAGTTTTCTGCACATCTCTTTTTATTCTGACAAAAATGAGAAGGAAAATAATAAATAAATAGGAATTAATTAATTAATGACAGTTCTGTGAAACTTCCCCTGTGGGATTCTTAAATTAGCCATTTAAACACAAAATAGAAAAAGAAACATAAATAGCAAAACACCTCGATGCAGATTTTGGACAAGTTATGGAAACAAACAGACTATCTCCAAATGAATCTCCAAATGAACTAAAGCCTAAAAAAATGGATGGAAAATACTTATTTTGTTTGTTTATTTGAGAATGCAAACCATTAGTCCTAGATTTCGTTGTTTCATACTTGGTTAGTTGACTAACAAAGAGCCACTGTGTGATGAACTACGTTTGGGACAAATGAAATGTGTGTTTGTTTGGGTTTTTTTTTTTGTTGTTGTTGTTGTTGGGTTATTTTTTTGCCTGTTATTGATTACCGACTGTTTATTGAACTCATAGGATATGTTGTCTGTATGTTCAGGCCTATGTCACCTTATTCATTTAAATTCAAATCTTTTTAAGCTACATATTTACAGTTCTGCAATTGATCTCTTTGCAAAGCAGAAAAGACTGCTATCTCATACTTTAGAGGTTATCGTTTGGTTAAGTTAAGCTATGTTCAAATTCACTCTCTTATTCTTCTTCTGGCTCCTCCTTTTAGGCTTTGCCATAACGCACCATCTGCCACAATCTCACCCTATCCCTAGCATCTTCCTCTGTCACGCAAATCCTTTGCATGTCCTATTTTACTACATCCATGAATCTTCATTGTGCACTGTCCTCACCATTGTCTCACTCTCCTTATACATAACCTGCACCACCCCTCACGTACTTTTGACTTCCTTATGCAGTACCACAGTTCCTCTCTTGATACTTTGTCATATGGTTTCTCTAGATCCACAAAGACACAGTGCAACTCCTCCTGACCTTTACAACAATTCTTCTCCGTCCTCAGGCATTTTTAGACAGGTCCACACCGACACAGGTCTGTCATTCACCCTTCATATTCACCCTACATAATTTCCCCTAGGGATCAATAAAGTATTCTGATTCTGATATTCTTCATAGCTGGCCTCCCTCACTCTTACTAATCTTCTGCATTTAATGATTCAATAGCTGTCCTTCATCCATCCTCCCTCTTCATTCATCAGCTCCTGAAAGTACTCCTTCCAAATTCTCAACACGCTCTTCAGTACTCTATCCTTAATCACCCTGACCACATCCTGGTCAGGGTGATTCTTTCCTTTCCAGATCGATCTTTCTGCCTAGCCAATTGATACAAGACCCTTTATCCTTCCTTAGAGTCAAGCCCTTTTCCCTTGCCACATCCCTCTTTGCTGTACGCCTACATTCCCAGTATTCGTGTCTATTTCCTTCATCTCCCTGCCCATCCCACTTTTTCTTTGTTGACCTCTTGCTTTGAATACTTTCCTGTACTTCCTCGTTCCGCCACCAAGTGTCCCTTTTCCTCTGCCCAGAGGATACATCGAATTCCTTCTTGGTAGTTTCCCTTTCCACTTCTGCTGTACTTTTGCAGTCATGGGAAACTCTACATGCACGCTACTCTACCATTCTACAGAACACTGAGGACGTTTTGAAAACATTCACATCATGAACAGTGTTGAGATTTTTTAATATATATATATATGTATATATATATATATATATATATATATATATATATATATATATATATATATATATATAGATATATATAGATATATATAGATATATATATATATACGTCATTATATAATTTTTAACCCACAAGCACACGTGCTTGTGTTATAAATATTCATTTTTTAAAAAGTGAAACGAAATTAATAAATATCCTCCCAAATACAAATAAACAAACAAAGCGTAGGGCAAATGTATCAAATTATTAAAATTACGACATTTTTGTTCAATGTGAACGCAGCATCACACCATGCTGGGCACAGGGGATCGACATGGGTAAGAAAGATTGTCTTGCGCATGCGTGATGCAGGACGAGTGGAACAGCGGCTCCGTTAGCATCCAAAGCTAGCGGACTGGTTTGATTGGGGAGCACGGTGTGGAGGAAGGACTCCTGCGATATCGGCGACTTCAGACATCCCCAGCTAATCCTCGAGCCAGTCATCATCCCTCCATGCTGTCCAAGAAAGGGAGATAGCGTTAATAGCCCTGCACTGCCAGCTCAATTAGCCACTGTCCAAGACAGATAAGGGACGCTACGTTTTGCGTGAAGAGCCTTCCTTTCAAGCAGAATCAGTTTTCTGACTGAAGTATTAAGAAATACAGCTGCAGCCACGACTAATATTACCTCTATAAAAAATGAGGTTGCCGACTAACAGACAATGTGTGATGGAAGGAGATGGAAAGAAAATGGATCAAGCTCCACCGGTCAGAAACCCTTTTGTGCACGTCTTGAAATTCACCCCACTGGAAAAAGCAAAGGTAATTTTGTGTATGTGTTTGCACGCATTTTTAACCTATTCTTGCATTCATGCAGTTTTAGCTGCCCGTGGAACACTATCACTTTAGTGCGACACAGAGTCATACTGGCAGTTATTTAACTGATTCCCTTGATTGCATGCATTCAGTTGAGCTAGTATTAGCTAGTCAGCTAACATTAGCCACATACATGTTGCTTTTTCTCCGCTATCTTGTCGGTTCTACTGCCTTACTTGAGTCCCCATTGAAAGCGCTGGGGGTCTTTAAAAAATCGCCTTAATTGTAGAAAGAATGTCCCATTTTACACACGACTACCTGATGTAAAGCTTGTAAATCACTGTCTCTCTAATAGGAGAACGAAAGTCAGTTATTTGAGCATGGCTGCCTGTCCAAGAGGGGCCTAGCTTGTTGCTGTTTAATTGTTACTCCGGCTATTAGAAATGTTTTTTGGTGGGTTTCACTATATTGGATGACAACATTTGTGTACGGCGTTTATTTAAACATGCTTCTCTTCTTTTTTGCTCTGGCTTCGTTGGTTATCGCGGTTCAATTAACACGTGAGGATTTGGAGAAGGGGGGTTGTAAACCGGCAGACACGTTTTTTCCAACCCCCCTCCTGTCTACAAATAAAATGGATTTCCCCACAGCTCTTAATGTTCAAACAATTTGCCTTTCTCGTTGAAGATGGAGCAAAACTTTATAGCAGCTATTCGTCACTGCTGCTGCACGTAATCAGATTTTGGAGCTTTCGGGCTTCTCTGCAAAAGGTGTTAATTGGAGAGCAAGTCAAGTTTGCAGCCACTAGGCTTACACTGATCAACTTCACTCAAAGTCATGAAACTGTTTAAGTGGGAAGTACAGACATCATTCAGCGGAAATTTGAACCCTGCACAGATTTATCTCCTTCCGAATTGTCTTGTCCACTTTTGCGACGTGTTGCATTAGGCACAGATATTGAGAACCTGCAGTCATCATCTGTAAGCTTGAGTATTACACTGTCATGTTCTTGAAAACTGGGACTGCTTGCGAATTAAAGGCACACGTGGGCCCTTTGTAGTTAACCTCATATGATCTCTCGAAATAGCTGACACAGAGATGTGTGTGCATCTGTGCGTGCATTCTAAACAATTACTTGCAATTAACTGCTTATTCTTAGCATAGATAATGTAATATGTGCTGTGTTAGTAAACAATGTGGAATTGCAGCACAGCTATGTGTTAGGTATTTTCAGTAACACAGCTCAGTGGAATGGGAAGGCCACAGTTTATGAATGAGGCAGCTCTGCCATTCTGTAATAGAGTATGGTGTTACAGATACACATAGTGACTAGGGGAAGGTCAAGCACATCTCTTTATTTGTTGCTTTTTTCCCATAGAGACTGGAGGGAGAATTGAGAATGTGTGGTAGATAGGTGGATCAAAGCCAAGAGAATAGGCTTACATTTATTAGCTGTTCCTCAAGACTAAAACAAAAGTGTGGTTTCTCCAGCAAGTTTAATGTAAACAAAAGGGGAAGAAATAAAAACTTGTTCATGAGACTTTGAGTCTAACAATTGGACAACTGATAAGTGACACTCAAAGAGGCTACAGAGAGCATCGTGCTCAGGTCTTGCTTTCACATCCACAGCTACTTGCGGAAGACACATTTTGGACTTTAAAATGATCAACCCGCAGAGTCTGTTTTCACTTCAGAGAGAAAGGGAACTGCAGTATGTTCTCTTTATTGTAAAACCGGACATTGTCACAGTCTTTCTAGTGAAACACACAAACTGAAGAAGTTTTTGTGTTGCATTGGTGTTTCACACATGCGAAAGACTGGCTCAGTTGTATGGTGATAATTTAATTAAGTAATGGACAATAATAGCAGGATCAGAGGAGTTGCTGTCAAACCATAAAGCTTTAACTTTATATAGTTTTGCAGGCTAACGGCTTGGGAACTGATAGGCTGTTAATGAATTGAGAATTATTCTGCTTTTGCATATTTTTAAAAGGAATAAATTCTTTTCAATGCTTTGCTGATGCTCGAAGTGGATTTCTATAAAAAGAGGCAATCGTAATAAGGTAGATAATTCTTACTAATGGGGCAAATTACTAATGTGGCTAAATCTTGGATCAACTTTAGAGGCTTTGTAATTCAATACTTACCCATTCAATCCACATAAAGTTGCTCATGCAATGTCTGCAAACTTTCATATGCAAGTTAATTGACTTAGAGCTGATCAGTAGGGCGACTTTATGGCAATATTTTGTGATGTTCTTGTTTAGATTGTGGTCAGCCAGTATTCTATTCCAAAAAACTATTCCTGAGAAGCTTCAAAAGCTGGTGAGGTGTCACAATGCATTCTGCTAATCTTAGGAGTCTGATTTTGACAAGCCTAACCTAAAGGCCCAAATCTGTCTTTGTGTAGTGAAAGTGGAAACATTTACAACTTCTCATAATTGCACAAAACCACACCATTAAATAATATTTCCTACATGAATGCCAAAACACAGGGTTCCCTAGCAAAATGCTGTCCTGTATATGATAATCGCTGTGATTCACTACCCGATGAGCGATGATATTGTGGTAACTTTTTAGTATAATTAGAAGTTTTATGTGGTCTGACATCAAGAGTGGGCACATCAGTTGTGTATAGTGCTTTGGAAAACAATACCTCCTGCCCCTTCATAACTAAATGGCCTTCAGCATTTGCTCTATAGTATCCAGCATCTACATCCACACTGAATAATAGTATGAGGGGTATGATCCTGCTCATGTAAAAGTTGTAGTTTATAAACGTTGAACATGAAATGATTGCAACACGGAAAAGATTGCAGACTGCAGGTCTGATAGAGCATAGATTGATTGGCAGAGCACTGCGTACTGTATTAGTGTTGGCATTAGCATTGTGAGGAACCATCACTGTTCTCTAAACTAAATCTCAGCTTCATTTTTTTTTTCTTTTTTTGAAAGTCCACTCCCAGAAGCACTGTCTTTTTCTTATACTTTTGCACGTTAATATTTCCAAATCAAGTGAACATTAAGGGTTTTCTTTTTTCTTTTTTTTCCTAACTTATCAGCGCTAAAACGAGAGGGAGTGGTTAAACAAAAACCCTCTGGGCATATGCAATTCGCTTGGATTTTTATTTGTCAATGCTGCTAATTCAGAGACATGTTTTACTATTAATTTGTTGGCATCTCCTTAAACACAGGCTAAAAGCACTCTATTGTTTTTGTATTTTTGCTGATATTTAAAAATGGGAAAAAAAAAAAACCCAAATGCACAAAAAAATCATCTTTGAGGTTAGTGTGGAACTGCGTGTATAGCTGGTGTTTAACACAGAGCTCACTTTCTAACTTAGCCTTCTGTTACATATGTATGATTATGTGGTTTAACAGTGTAGATTGTTTTCAGCCTCAGGACAGAAAAAAGATTCATACAGTCTGTTAGATAACATTTTTATATTTGATTACATTATAAGCCCTAAAATAAAGTTTTTTAGTACATTGCTATACCTCTTAAATTCCAAAGAGTCCCTTTACTAGCATTGCCTGTTGACATTCATGTATTCCTGTGCTTTGAATTGATCTTTCAACAGTGCACAGGTCTAAGACATTCTTAACAACAGGAAATCCCACCCCCCTTTTTTTTGAGAATGTGTTTGGCATTTTAAAATGCAGTTTAAACTGAATTTGCTGTTAGATAAGAACTCTCTCCTGATAAGCTAGGCCACTTAGACTTGATGTTTAACAGCAGTGCTTGCTATCAGGACAAATATTGACAAAAGATAAGGTGTGCTATCAGGGTCATGAATAGCTTTTAAATAAACAGTCATAACTGAATCTTTAGAGTGAGGTGCAAGGATTGTCAGAGCCTCTAAGAATGCACAACTTGGTATATAACATGTCAGTTTTAAAGGATATTGCTTATGAGTATAGGAAGTAAACCCATAAGACAAATTTCTATTGCGTAGTCTTAAATTATAGGAGCTATGTTTAGAGGCCATGCTACAAACTCGCTGCCATTTATACTGTGTAGGACACGCATATTAGGCACCAGTTTGTATGTGTTGCTTATTTTACAAACACATACAGTCATTTTACTTGTTTGAACTGCAGCCTGAGACCATTGTTGTTCGACCATTACAGCTCCAGTTTGGCAACCTGAACAGCTATGAAGTTGCTGACATACCCATCCTGCAAGAGATCACTTCAGTCTTGGATTCATTCTGTAGGCTGAAGTCGTCCTTTTACAAATAAGAACTGTAGCAGTATAGAAAATAACTGATCTTTTTGCTTTTTCTCTATTTCACAGATTGCGTTAATGACAGTCACGCTATTCCCCATCCGTCTACTCATAGCTGCATTCATGATGTTGCTGGCCTGGCCTTTTGCCTTCATTGCCTCAGTGGGGCGCTCCGAGACCACCGTTGAACCCCAGTGCCTCTGGAGAAGGTGGGTGTTTTTTAATGTATAGCTTTCAATAATTAAAAAAAACAACTGGTAGAACTGACTCAAAGTTCAGTAATTAAGCTGGAGTGGCTCCATAGTGTAATGATTTGCACATTGGCCTAAGAAATAAAAGATCCCTGGTTTCCCTTTGGAGTTGTGGGCATCCAAACATGGAGCTATGGCGACCCCTCTTGAATGAGGGAGTTTAGAATGCAGAGTCTAGTACCGTTAAACTAATGTGCATTGTTATGTAGATTTGTGATGTGCTTCCCTTGCATTACTCATTTTATGTTTTCGAAGGAACTGCAAAATGAAATTTGTCGAAGTATGTGACTTCCTATGTTTGTTGAGTTTGTACGATAGCATCCATGTTCAAACATGTTTTAGCCAATCCAGCACCGTCTTTCTATAATTTAGTTGTGGAGGTGGTGCCCACTTCCTCCTGACAGTAGCCAGTATAAACTGAGGAATTTATTGATTTGTAAGACAAGAAACAATTGCATAATCATGAGCATCGTTAATATCAAGTTTAGGTTGGCTGCTGACAGCAGGCCCTGTAGGGTTAAAGCACACAGTTCCCCAGCTAGTCTTTGCTGTCTTACTCACTTTATGATGATACCAACCAAGCACTTTTTGTTGAATTTAAAGCTCTGATGTACTTAAAGTGCTGTGTGTCAAATAGAAATTTTGTGATACTTTTGGTAAAAGGTGGCCTTGACTGGAAAGATGACGGATATAATTCTGTCTTAAGTTGTGAGATCTCACCGGTAATGTTAGTGAAGAAACAGCATGAGAAGTAATACATTTGAAGAACTAGACCCCACACTGTGCGTTACAGGTGGTTATGGTGTCAGTTCCTTTCTGGTCACCACTTATTGACAGTTTTTATTTTCCATAGCAACTTATAAGAGTCCATAATCCTGTGTCCCTTATGACTCTATTGTGAAGATTGGTACTGCTGTTTTAATAAACTATGCTATATCATTTAAAGTGTTTTCTTTTATTTGCAAGAAGTGAAAAGTGCTTCTCACACATGGATGATCTTGTTTCCAGACTGGTGGACATCATTCTGAGAATAATCATGCGAGTCATGTGGTTTGCGGGAGGGTTCCATTGGATGACTGTGAAAGGGCGAAGGGCATTGCCTACAGAAGCACCTATCCTTACCCTGGCACCCCACTCTTCTTACTTTGATGCTATCCCAGTCACCATGACAATGTCCTCAATTGTCATGAAGGCTGAGAGCAAGGATATACCTCTCTGGGGAAGTAAGTAACCCCACCACCACCACACACACACGAACACACAGGCACACACAAAAAAAAAATCTCATTGCTCATGACAGTGAGTTACTAGATGCATTTCAGCAGCACGTGAGGGAAAGATGATATTTGTGGTATGTGGCTTGTACAAAGGGGAAGATTATCAGTACAGCATCAGTAAGACAGTTCCCATGACTTTGCTGCCGTTACAGTCAACAGGGGATTGCCCACTCTGATTTGCATTTAATTTTGATAAGTTAAAAGCAAGTGTAGCTTGGTTTTTGTTCAGCCTAGTGTAGCTTGGTATAGCAGTGCTATACCTCAAAAATAGACAAAGAAAATACAGATGCTATGCTGTAATGAAAGCAGATATTATACTCCAGAACAGTACGTTTGAGTTTTCAACTGTGACTAAACAAGGTAATTTTGTTAAAATAAAAAAAAAAAGTCAAACTTGAATGCTCAGTGTTACACTGTACTCACAACATTCTTTAACCCACAAACATGTCAAAAGGAGCCAAGTCAAAATATACGTGTCTGGATAAAAGACACTCAGACTAATGATTTTTTAATTTTATTCATAGCCAGACATAGATCCCACAAAGCCAAATGCTTATTTAGCTAGCCGTGTGGCCTTGTCTTTGCACAACCTAGAGTAACATCCAGAGGTCAGGCAGGACTTGCTTAGACACACTCAGTACAATACTATAAGTCAGATCCTATCAACTAGGCTGCAAGTTCAACAGTCTTCTCAATTGCCAGTTCAGTCACCGGTTCTTATGTCCCCGTGAGCAGAACATGCTGTGAAGGTGTTTATGTGTTATTTTTGCCTTCCTTTCTCCTCCTGCTCTGCCTGCTGAGTCAGTAATTAGCCACATTGTTAGCTCCAGGCTGAGTGAAGCTCGGCCAAGTTAAAGCAGCTTTGCTTGTGTTGCAGGATTACGACCATATTTCAGCATATTTGTTTATTGGCAAATTGTCTGTTTAAACAATATGCAGTCAGCTATTATGATTTGGATTAGCTGGGCTAAAGTGTAAAAAATGCAAATGAATGCATTTGAAATTGTAAAAATATATTGAATTTTATGCTGTTATTCTGTTGTTTCTACTATCTCAATATTGGCTTTCCCTAAAATGTTAAAGGGCCTCTAATGTTCTTTAGGGTGACAAGTCCTTTTGGACTTGCAGTAGGAACCAAGCACAAGTGCATGGCCACGTGGAATCCAGAATAAGCATTAAGACCTGATCAGCCAGAATGACGTGTGCAGAGCGACTTGTAGGGTTCTTGCGAGAGATGTAATCCCTTCCTGTCAGCAGACAGCTCACAGTTGAAATCATTTCTTCTTCTTCTTGTCATGGTCTCACCTTCTTCTTTCTTCATTTTGTTCCCTTACTACTCTCAAACTTCTCTCTTTCTCTTGACTTTCTGTATGAGCAAAAAGAGGCTTTTTTTTTTTTTTTTGTCTCGGTAAAACGAAAGATGCTTCTGCTCTGCAAAGTCTTTAACCCTAGTCTTTGTCTACTCAGTTTCCTGTTTGTCATTGCACGTGTCCCTTTGCACGTCTACTAGTGCACAGATTGCACATATATTGGACGAATATTTAAATTTGTTCTTTCAGTTATTATGCACCAACAATAATTTCACTGCATTAAGCAAGAGTACTTTTTTGGCTGTGAAATGAGCAGTTTTGTTGTTACGGCACAAAGAGCGCTGTAGATGCGATGTTCGCTTTGAAAGTGTTGAATTGTAGAGAAGGTCAGAAGGAGCTGCACTGTGTCTTTGTGGACCTGGAGAAAGCATATGATAAGGTGCCAAGAGAGGAACTGTAGTAGTATATGAGGATGGTGCAGAAAGTGTATGAGGACAGCAAAACAGTGGTGAGGTGTGTAGTAGACGTGGCAGACGGGTTCAAAGTGGGGGTGGGATTGCATCGGGGATCGGCTCTGAGCCCCTTTTTGTTTGCAGATATGATGGACAGGTTGACAGATGTCATCAGATAGGAGTCTCCATGGACTATGGTGTTCACAGGTGACATTGTGATCTATAGTGAGTTGAGGAGAGCAGGTGGTAAAGAGCCTGGAGAGAAGAGGAATGAAATTCAGTGAATGAGAGGGAGATAGGTGTAACAGTGAAGCTATGAGGGTAGATAAATTTACACTCCAGGGGTTAACCAGCCAAAGCAATAGACAGTGCTCTATAGATGTGAAGAAGAGAGTGCAGGCAAGGTGGAGTGAGTGGCAACAAATGTTAATGTTCTCATTACACCTTACATTTTAGTGATAGGGCTTAGAAAAACAAACAAATAAATAAATGGTCTAGCATTACATTGGACAGTTGCTCTGTAGCTGATAATATGCACACAGTTAACTGGTTCAGCACTGTTGTTGTAGATTGTGTCAGTATGTAAAGGTTAAAGTTTCAGTTTCAAATGCAGGTGATTATCATCAACCAAGCCAGCAGCAGTGGACTGACAAAAGCTCCAGCGTGTAACTACTGCCAGCACAAAAACTGTGTCACTGTCAACAAAATAAAAAGAATCATATCATATAGATGGACATAACAAATAGTCATACAGCCACCATTGTCCCTGGTTGTTTTTCACAGATCGATAGTTGCACTGACCATTACTGTTGTTTTGTTGTGCTCTGAACTGACATCACAGCCGGAGGTGTTTCAAATCAGTTATCCTATCATCTGACGATGGTCTCATGGTCATGAAAACAAACTGAAAGGGCTGTAAGTTATGTCCTGTGTGTTTTAGTGCCACCTTCTGCCTGCTCAGAGTTCCTACAATGGAAAGGTGGCTTATATTTAAACATTAGACGAATCAGAATACTTAATTAATCCCAGGGGAAACAGTTGCTCAAGGCAGTAAGAAAATTAACTAGTTAAAATACAATATATTACAAAATGGTTCTTATAAATACAAATAGCTCTAATATATAGATATCCCAATATATCAAACAAAATTGAATATGGATAAAGTTTCAATTGAGGTCCCTCTCTTATCATACTTATTTTGTTATTGTCTCTGTACAGTATGTGCAGATCTTAAAGGTGTGCAGCTACTGCATTGTGTATTTGTGCTTTAGATGGAGGAACTGTACATAAAGATGACCACAGGCAGCAATGATTTCTTGTGTCATTCAGTGGTGGATTTGGGTAATCTCAGTCTGTCACCGACTGTGCTCCTGTGACTGGCCAGCACGTCACTGAGTGGGTGGGGGTTATTGTACAGAATTGGTTTCCTAATCTGTCATCAAAAGGGGAAGTTGACATCAAATGGAACACGACTGTGTGACAGTTTTTGTTCCTTAATAGCTGTGTTCCTTGTAATTGTGTATCTCCTTCTGTATATTTATGAGTTATACTCACTGAATAAAGTACACCATTAATTTTTTTTTTTACAGCAAAAGGAAATGCAAGTACAATGTAAGACATATTTAACAATGATTTAATCCTGCAAACTTTTTGTGGATCTTACAGATTTTCATAAAATTATGTGTTTTTGCTTCAAATGTATCTAATCCCAGTCATTATTGGATACTGTTTTTCCTTTGTTGTGTTAAAAACTTTAGACTTTTGATTGAGTTTTGTGCTAGCAAAAGATTATATCTCTGCCCGATTAAATTATTCTGTGTAGTGAAGCATTTGTGCTTTTGATGTTTGACAGTTCTACATTTACGATTGTGATATTTATTGCGGAAATAGAAGTATTTGTTGTTTGCAGCAATGGCTTCTCAAGTAATTTCTATCTGAATTTTCTCCACTGTCTTCCTTCTGCTTCAAGCTTTGATTAAGTACATCAGGCCGGTGTTCGTTTCCCGGTCAGACCAGGACTCCAGGAAGAAGACTGTGGAGGAGATCAAACGCAGAGCCCACTCTGGAGGAGAATGGCCTCAGGTAAGTTGGTGAAGTTATGCAAGAGTCATCATGTTGCACCTATTAAATGCAAGAATGCCATGATCTGTTTTTACCAGACATTGCAGTAAACATCAACCACTAACTAGTTTCCCTCTCATACATACAGATCATGATTTTTCCAGAGGGAACGTGCACCAATAGATCCTGCCTAATCACCTTTAAGCCAGGTAAGTACCCATGTTTTTTTCTTTTCTTTTCTTTTTTTTAAGTGTGTAATTGCTATTCTAATTTTGTCTTAGACCAGCATGTTTCCTTTACAAATATAACAAATGAAAACTAGTCTCCTGTCTTGTTTTTGTTGTTGTTGTTTTTAAATCCTTGTAGGGGCCTTCATCCCAGCTGTACCAGTGCAGCCTGTGGTCATTCGTTACCCTAATAAACTGGTAAGTAAATTGGCAGAAAGTTGTTTTATCCCCCCTTAGCCTTTTTGTCATTAGGTGATAGATTAGAAATAGGAGTTGTGAAATGTAGAAAAAACAAAACGAATCTAGAATCGTGTCCTGTGGCCTTAATTCATTTTATTCGGAAAAGCACCCATCTAGGGCTGTTCGATATAACGATATATATCGGAGGACGATATAAAAACATCTATCGTTTCATTTTACGCTATCGTTTGTTTCGTGGTGTCGCAAAATAAACTGTTTACGGCAATATTTTTTTTGACCGTTTTGATGGTCAGTGTAGTGGCTATATTAATTTCTTAAAGTTCTCTTTCTCTTATATTTAATATAACCACACTACGGATGGACAAGCGCCTGTTTTTATGTGTTGTCATTAGCAACAACGACGGTAAAACCATTGCGTGTCCGCTTGTTTATTTTCCACATTAACCTTTCAGAATAAAGCTCAAGATCCTGTTGACTTTTCAAAATAAACTGAACCACGTGAAAGAGTATGCAGAGTATTTACGGATGAGAAGCAAAAAAGAGCCCTCAGGTGCTAAAAAATAAACCTTAGACTCAAACATTAGAACAGACTTTTCTCCGCAGCACGCTGTGTAATAAATACTCATAAAAAAAAAAGCGGCCGTTACAACTTATGTCTAAAAATGTATCGTTTCATGCATCGGTTAAAACACTCGACTCCAGGTACACGACGCCCAGCTGGAAACACTTCACGCAAGTCGAGCTGCCCGAGGTTCACAGAATTTACAGAAAATGTAAAATTTTTGTGATTTATATCGTTATCGGGACGTTGGATGTCTTATATCGGGATATGAGACTTTGGTCATATCGCACAACCCTACACCCATCCCCCTTTTTGTTCCTCAAACCAATTGACTGGTTAACCATGATGCTTTTGTTATGGAATTTTCAAAGATACCTAAAAAGTTTTGTTGATTGATGCCAATTTGTTTTGCCATTTTTCCTCATGATGGCACTATTGGCTTTACTTTTATGATGCCGAAATTCATGCACAATGATAATAACTGTGCAGTAATGCAATGATGCACAGCAAGGCTACACAGCACCATTTTCTTAGAGTTCTGCTGATATCACAGCAAATTATCTTACTATGACTGCAGAATTTAGTCATTCAAAAGCATAACAGCTTTCTGAGACATAATTTTACATATGAAAATTATGTCTGATGAAAATGAAGTCGGTGTCCACAGCTAGAGGAAAGAAAAGGGGGTGGGTTCCACAGCTTTAAAGAATTAAAAGCGATTCCAGAAGAACTTAGTTTTTCAGCCATATGAAATCACTCTAGCTGAGAAAAAACTCTAGTGATGCCCATTTTGCCCATCTGTATTCAACCGCAAAGCATTAGAACGAAGTACAGAAACCAATTTTTAATAACTTCTAGCTAGTCTGTGTGAATATTAATTCCTGGGAATTAATATTTGGATTTGGATTTAATAGGTGTCATTGCATGAGAACAGTAGACTTTTTAATATAATGGTAATAAAAAAAATTCAGTCTGCCATGAAGCATAATGGATTTTGAATTTTACTGACACACATTATCTTACAGTGTTTACATTTAAGGGGCTAAACATAGCATTTCCATTTTTTTGGAGCAACCTTATTTTGGAAATGTCCATAAAAGGATAGAAGCCTTTCAAAATTTAAAAGGCTAAAGAATCATTTTGTTAGCACAATGAATCTCTTAGCTTTGGAAACCTAAGCACGTATCCAGGTGAAATCTAAAGCTAATAAATGTTTTCGCTCTGAGTAAACACATCAAAACTGTAACATATTGAAACCTGTATGAAATGCTTGTTGGGGGTGTCTGAAAAATGTTTGTCCAAACTGAATTTTAATGTGCTAGAGTTGAGTATTTTATTGCACACTTAACTTACCATAAACTAATTACACTGTAATCATTTTTAAACTGATTGAAAATAAGCTGCCTGTGAGAAAGAAAGCTGGAGCAAAGTTATCATTTGAACCAAGAAATAAAAAATAAAGGTGTGTTTGAGAGACTAATAATTTGTCTCTTCATGTGGTTTATTCATTTATTTATTTATTTTTAACAGGACTCAATCACATGGACATGGCAAGGCCCAGGAGCGTAAGTACAGAATTTCACAGTTTCTTAATTTAACACTTTGTGCATTCTTTACATACTGTAACTAACATTGTTTTAAGTCAAAATCAGACATAAATAAATCAAGAACTAAACTCAAAATGACAAATATGGAAATTGCATAATATTTACACACAATCTCACATGACTTGATAATTTGACAGTGTTTTAATTTATTTATTTATTCTCGCACGTTACCTTAAGCTTTCCCAGCTGGAACTTAGATATTAAAGGGTTTGAAAATCTGTGCATTAAGAAAATTAAATAAACAAGAAAAAAGTAAGAGGTTTTCAGTTGACGTGTTGTCTGTGCAAGGCTCTCCTTTTTTTTTTTTTTTTTTTTTTTTTTTTGGTTTGTTTGTTTGTAATTTTGTTGTTGATGTCCTGTTATTATCCAGATTCCAAATTTTATGGCTGACACTCTGCCAGTTACACAATGAGTTTGTGATAGAGGTAAGTGTGCATTACTGTTAATACAGATAATTGTGTATCTACCCGTATAAAAAATATGACAGAGAGAGATGCTAATGATTTTAAAAAATATATTTTTGGGGGGGCTTTCTACAGTTTCTTCCCATCTATACACCCTCAGAGGAGGAGAAGAAGAATCCTGCACTCTTCGCCATCAATGTGAGACGTATCATGGCTAAGTATGTTGAAATAATTGATCATATTATATACATTTCAACAATTTATGTACACAATTATGTACACAACACAAAGTTGACTGAGGTTATTCTATTATTCCAATTTTGCCTCTTCATTTAAAAACGGTAAAACAGCATACGTATATAGTTTGTCTGTCTCTAGCTGTAAAGTAAAGTTGTATTAATCCACATCTTTTAGATTTCCATTGTCATCTAATCATTAAATAAAGTATACACTGTTTCGAAACTTTGCATTTTTCTTTAAAATTATAATAATTATATATAAAATACAATCCTAAATGAATGTGAACCACCTAGTTATCATTGTCTTATGCTGTGTAAGGGCTATACTTGCCTACTAGATTCCTACATTTTGTGCATTATTGCTTTGAGCTACAAATGGGAAACTTCAGCTCTGCAGATTCATGGAGGAAACTTGGAACATTGTTCTCAACTTCAAAGGAGATGTATCAGATACTTTCTCTGCGTTATTGGCCTTAAGCAAAGTTCATATTGATTTGCACAAACTGATGTCCCATCATTATCTCTCCTGTGTGGTGCACAGAGCCCTGGGGGTACCCATCACAGATTATTCATTTGAAGACTGCCAGCTGGCCATGGCAGAAGGCCAGCTGAGGCTGCCAGTCGACACCTGTCTGCTGGAGTTTGCCAAGCTTGTCAGGAGACTGGGGTGAGTCATTCAAACTTTCCAAGGCAATAAACCTATCAAAGATGACTAAGTAAGGGTGAGGAAGGCAAAATATTCTCCCAACACTGCAGGGACTCTGCAGGGATTTAGCGTTTTGCCTAGCAGAGAATGAAAGAGTCGAAACAATGAAAAACATGTAGCTTGTTGGGGGGAAAATGCAAATGAGTAGAACGGAGCACATAAATATTATACAGTATAACTGTAAAGTCTATAGAGTTGTCATAGCTTGCTCATTCTCAGGAGCACAAGTCTTCTCATTTTTTTCCCCCTCTCTCCTTGCTTACACTGTTATTCTTATGTTATTATTAAAAGTTACCTGTTTCTCCCTCTCGCTGTCCCAGATTGAAACCACAGAACTCCGAGAAGGTTTTGCAGGAGTATGGGAACAGAGCCAGGAAGCTTGAGGGGCAGAAGCTGGGACTGGAAGACTTTGCACACTTCCTTGATGTGCCAGTTTCAGATATGCTGCGAGACATGTTTGGTCTTTTTGACGAGGTAAAAACTGCAGCGACCTTTTACTGATAACCATGATTGCTCTGCAGTCTTTCACAGTGGTTACTGCTGCTACTTGAGTGCATTTTGTTTTATTATTTTCACATTTTGTTTTTGTTATGCAAATACAGAACAGCAGTTTTAGAAAAATGCACAACTGAAGCAATATTCGTTATAGTTTGGTGCGTGATTGAAGTAGTCTGATGAGAAAGTGCTTCTAGAAAACTGGATTGTATGCGCTTTCTTTAAACTAAACCCAGTGTGCATATTTGCATAATGGAACCTAAACAAGAAAAGATTTGTTGCTGCAATGTGTTTTTGACCTAAATGGCTATCGGCCAGATGCTTCTGTGAAACATAGCAGTCTTGCTCACAGTCTGATTTCATTTTTATTGTGGTCTCTTGTCTTTTCAGCATGAAGATAACAGAATGGATATTAGAGAATATGTGATAGCCTTATCTGTTGTATGCAGACCTGCCAAAACTCTGGAAACAATGAAATTGGCCTTTAAGGTAAGATTTATGCTTATCTGACCAACTGGCAGAATAGTTTTGTGCTTCATAAGCATCAGCATAACATTTGCTCCATTAACGCATCTTCTGGGTAGTACATTTATCTTTGTCCCATATTTCAAAGCCTTTCAAAATGCTCGATGAAGTGTGCATTTAGGGTTTCACTGAAGCCGATCAGTTACTCTGGGTATCTATAAATCAGCTTGATGAAGTAAGGTGAGAAGAGCATAATAATCTTCTCTTCTTACTTGCTTGATATTTGAGTTGAGCAAAGACTGTCACCTTATATGCTGTTCAAGTGACCCTAAAGCAAAGCCGAGGAGAATATGTTTTAGTCTTATCATATTTCATCTTCCCCAGATGTTTGAGGCAGAGGAGGATGGTGCCATCACAGAAAGCGAGTTAGCAGTTATACTTAAGACAGCTTTAGGCGTGAGTCACATCAGCGTGTCACATCTGTTTACCGCCATCGACGTGGACGACACAGGGAAGATCACATTTGGTAAGAGATCGAATAAAACAGCCATAAAAATATTTCACTGTATTCTTTTGAGCTATAATTAGTTATCAAAGTGAGTTTTTTTTCCCCTCGTGCATTGGATTAGATTTGGCAACCAGGACACTTTATTTTAAGATGCTCTCAGTCTCTTGGCAGTTTTTCCTAATGCTGCCTTTGTCTCTGGCACCCCCATGTGGTCTTTTCACAGACAAGTTCAGAAACTTTGTGGAGCACCACCAAGACTTTGCTGACGACTACCTGTACACAGAAAACACAGACCTCCACAGTGCTCCCTACAATGATCACCAAACCCAACCCAGTCTGTCGACACTGAAAGTGAAAGGAGCCGCCACCAGCAAAACGGCTAATGGTATCTGTCCCGAATTCAGCGACCACGATGGCACAATAGATGGACTCAAGAAACACAACTAAAAGAGTTTAGAGAAATTGGATGGGGAAAGCAAACCCCTCTCCTGGTGAGAGGAGTGTTGTGTAAGGGGAGCTGTAAATTGCTGAATAAGAAGGGACTATCTTTCATTAATCACAAATACAAAAATCAAGTTTACCATACCCTTTTATTACCATTGTATCCGTGAAATTTATGAGATTTTCAGCCTCTAAAAAGTTTATTTTGTTACTTTTTTTCCCTCTTCCATAGTAAGATTTGTCAGAATGCCAAACAATGGCTGTTAGGGTTACAATACTTGAATACTTGAAGCGCAGGCACATATTAGGATTTCTAGGGCAAATTCTTTTCCCTCTAACAGAGTATGGACTGTCCTTTTGTTTGATTTTTTTTTTTTTTTTTGGATTATTTTTTTAAATATATAAATGAGGGGAAACTGAACAAAATGAGCCCCAGTCATCTGTATTTGGTTATCATTGATTTGTAACTTTTATCCATTTCCTCTCTTTATGATAGCTGCCTTTTGAGTAGAAAGTGCAGAAAGGATGGGCTCAAGTTAATTTAAGCAGGACTGAGGATTAAGTGTTGAAAAAGGAAAGCCTGAGGGTACCAGTGACAACTGTTGGACTACTTGAAGTATTTAGCTTCAATAGCCACATTTGAGGTTAACTCGGGTCTCTGCAAGTTTGCAGTGAGCCTGGTGTGTGTGTGGGTGTGGGTGTATTTGTACATAAATACAATATTTGATTTCGCTCAGGGTTCAGAGACAAAATTGAAAAACTTGTATGATGTCACAGTTTTTGGCGTTCAATGGATCATATGCATGTACATTCCACAGTTTGGTCATTTCTCACCCGCATAAGTTTTTTTTATGTTTTAAAAGAAATTACACTTGGACCAAAAATGCATTTGATGATTTCACGTCACCTTCTAGGTTTGTACTGTCCTTTTGAGCTAGTTGTGTAATGTTGAAAAGAGTGGAAAAACATCACTGTACGTGACCGCTGAAAGCACATTCAGTTAAGTAGCTTAGTTGGATATTTTAAAGGCAAAAGTGTATTTTCTGCATTACACTGTTATCCTTGTAGGACCATATTATTGTCAATTAATCTTCCCTAATAACTTCCAGGATGGAGTTTGCTCCTTAGTCATCTGTAACATTGTGCTTCATACACCCCAAGGCATGTTTTAGATCCAAACACCTTTGCATTTAATGACATTTGAGGGACCAGTCTGTTGTTTGAAATGTCTGCCTGTAATTTTACTTTTGGTACTCCCCCCCTCCCTCCCTCCCTCCAGGGGGTCTGATTTAGTCACTCAGTAAGGGGGTGAGGTTGTGATTTCAATTTTAATGACAGTGAAGGAATTTAATACAAATTAAGTTTAAGGTTAAGTAGTCCCTCATTTAGTTCTTTGGTCAGATTTTTTTTTTTTTAATTTTATTTTGGAAACAAATAAAATGAGGGATTTTGGGAGATTATTTAAATCACATTCCCATCTCATCTGTGATCATGCATAGTGTATATGTATCCCATTATGGCTTTCAGTGAAGCAATATTTCACATCTCTTAAGCCTTCTCAAGATGTATGCTTTTGAAGAGTTCTTATATGTATTTTGAATATTCCAAATGCAGGACATTTTGTGAATTTTTGATATACGTATATGACTGATTTTTATTTTCACTGCCATGACAAAGATCTGTGATCTTCTCTGCAGATTTTATTGATGACAAATGAGCCACATTTTATTTTTCTTTGTGTAATAATGCAGTTGTTTTTGTGCTGTATTCCTCCTACACTATGAAAGGTTTATTGCTATATTATTACTATTCGTGATGATAGCCTTGAATCTGTAGAATTTTTATGCGAAAATCAAGAATGTATAGACAATCTTGTCACAATCGGAAGCCACTCGGCACTGATCTCCAGTGGACATTTTCCTAAGGAATTAAGGTTTCAAAGGTTTTGTTTTCTGTCTTTTTCATTCCCCCCCCCCCCCCCCCCCCCCCCCCCCTGTTTTACTAATGTGTGATGTGTGCAGGTTGAACTAAGTAAAGTGTGAGTGTGTACATATGTCGAGCCCTGAGGTGAAGAACCGCCACATGACGGGCCACATCATACAGACACTCCAGACTGCACACATGTCATGACAATCTTTTGGTATTGTCTCCATACTTTGTCTTTTGAAGTTTTATCAATTTGTGCTTGCACTTTAGTAGCTTTTTCTTCTTAAATATTTCACATTGCTCTAAAGCATGTTGCATTTGTAGACAACAGTATTGTAGGTCATTTTAATGTGATTCTTTTTTCTCATGTATTTGTTACAGTAAAGGGAGCACAGAGAAAAGTATAGATCACAAAGAAAGCTGCCCCCCCTTCCCTTTTTAGCCCTACTTTTCTGCAAGATCTCAGGATTGTGGAAATTTTGTAGCCTGAAATTGAATTTGTGAACTTCTAGGACTTGGCATCAGTGTAAAGATTTGAATGACTTAAACCTGTTTGCACCGTGAAATGGATAAGTATTAAATGTACTTCTTAGTGATGTGATTTTTCTAATGCATAGTTAACAGTTCACTCTGTATGTTTGAAACCATACTGTTTTGTATATAAATGGGGAATCTTATTTTGAATTACGGCTGAAACAGGAAGTCAATATTTCAGCACCTGACAGAGAATGCGATTTATTGAGCCACAGTAACCCCTCCTGCAGTTTTATTTTAAATGGAAAGCTCCACTGGACGGTCAGAGGATGATGATGTACTATGATATGTATTCAAGTCAAAGATGTGCTTTTTATATAGTCAGTATTTATATTCAGAACAATTCTGCATTGGGGCTATATGAAAATACTATTTCAATTTCCTTTCATGACTTTTTTTGTCTCTCTCCACTCACATATTTTCATTTCAGGTACCTCAGTAGAGGCAGTTTTTTTTCCTGACTTTGTATCAGTCTGAGAAAATGTAAACCTATGAGAGAACTTGTATGCTATTACTGCCTGCTTAAACAGTTTATCCAACAGTGAGCCTAAGACGAAAGACTTGTGTACTCTGAAAGAGCGATATTATCTTTCTGATGGCTCACTGTATATGGACCATGAAACTGAACTACTTTTCTCCTGTAGCTTTACTTCAAACTTTTTTCTGAATAAGTTTTTGTTTTTATTTTGTTAATGCATTTTGATGATTGAGAGTTTTGAATTTGTTCAGGACTGCTATGATATAACTTGTTAATGTGACTCGCCGATGGAATTAAAGAAGCATCAACACTCCTCCTGTCTCTGTCACAGTGTTATTGGGTCATTCTGTAACATAGGTTTTATTATGTGAGGTTGGGGTGCAATGACTTCTACATCAGTGCAAAAAAAGCCTTTGCAGTGAAAAAATTCTATTTGTAATTATGAATTTAGCTTTACTGTATAACGCATGTTAAAGATATTGAGAAAAGTGTAATTGCAGCATCAATTTTTAGATTGTTTTAATCTTCCATGTATGCCTTACATCTATAACCATGAATTATAAGGGTGATAGAAAAGTAGTTAGGCCAGATGTTCATCTATTTTCTTGACCTGTTATTGCATAAATGCCTCCCTCTTGAGGGGAAACAGAGAAAATGCAGTGGGTTTTTGTTTTTTTTGGTTTTTTTAAGTCAAGTCCAGCATGTTGAGCTGCGTAGTAGGCTGCATGACGGAGACTGGGGTAGGAGAAATCCATAATGGTACAATTTAAGTTAAATATCTAGTAAATGTGACTCACAATAAGTTGAGGTCATGTTTATGAAATGATTTGCACAAGTATATTCAGCCATTTAATTTCCTTCCAGCTCTGTTTTTTGTCAGACATACTTTGGTCACCTCTCTATAGACATTAATCTCTGTTCTGTTCACCCAGTTCCACCACTTTGAACCACAGTGAAATGTTTTGTCATAAATTATGTGCATGTGACACACTATCCATGTACATAATGGGTTACATACAGACATTCAGAGTTCACAGGGGATGGATAACAATACTGGTTGTCCCTTGACTTTTCCTTTTGTTCCAGGAGTGTGTAATTCAATGAATTAAATTTATTTTCCATGCACTGTTGTTACTTAGGGGCCTCTATAGTGTGACCTCTAGTGTGTAGCAAAACTAAGCAATTCTCTCTGCCATTCTGTAAAACATCCAGCAACAATATGCTACCATGCTTGCATAAACATTTAGTACAAAACCTCAGTGTGTATGTACTCCCTGAGCAATTACCATGGCTGAAGACTCTTCAGTCAGTTGAAACCAATTGCTTAATAACTGTATGTAAGACTTATTATTGTTACTTTGTGGTTACCAGAGGCTTTGTATGTAACTGAAAAGTGCTAATGGCATTTTCCCAATTAGAGAACACAAGTAAGTAAAAAAACTGTTTCAAAAATAATTTATTATTGAATTAGACTTTCAGGAGTCCCCACTGTGATGCTCAGGAGGTTAAATAGGTTAGTCTGTGGAGGGGAGGAATGTTCTTATTGTCTGAAATGAGTGCTTATGCTCATGACTCAATGGGTTAAGAATTTGTCCTCATTCCTTCTCCTGTGTTTCTTTTTTCCCTCCTTTCATGATCAAGCAGACGGCGCTCACAAGGAGAAAACGGGCTTGTGCGTCTACTAACCCTCTCAAATCATCATCTAGATGTAACTGCTTATTCAAAGGAGAAAACTCATTAGAACGAAAAGGACAGTTTCAGGTTGTAGTAGTTACCAGCCAGTAATACTGTATAGTCTTCTAATTTTAACATTTTCTCATTTTTTTTTTCCTTTTGCATTGCCTTTCATTTCCTCCTCTGCCATTCTTTCCTCACCCTCGCCTGTCTTCTGCTCCTGCTTGCACCCCTCCTCCTCCTCGTGACCCTTCTCCTCTGGGTCTCAGCTGTTGCATTTATGAAAACAAGACACTCGATTATGTTCAACTCATCGTTGTCCAAGCTCTGTCGGAAACCTCATAATTCCAGCACGGCTTACATCGACCCAACAACTTCTGATACGAGGCTTGAAGGATGATTGCACTTTAAAGGTGTGTGCGTTGTGTATTGTGTCAGTTGGTGGACAATTGATCACCACGATTGGCTTGCAAACAGCAAGTTGCCATTCTAAACATGAGTCATACGTCCGTCCAAGGGGAGCAGGCTGATTGGGTTATTCAATGCCCTGGTCCTGCTGTGGTTAAATCTGAAATGGAAGGGGTCTAAGTGTCAGTGCTGATTCTGTTTTGCCTGTTGAACATTACAGGTAATGACATTTTTGCTTGGACACAGTGTGTCACTTGGTCACTGAGATCGTTTTAAAGGTAGAAGGGGGGTATCAACTAAGAAAGACCTTTGATGTTAACCTTGGGTTTTACACATAAGAGGCAAAATTATTAAAACCATCCCAAAACACCTTACTTCTAACTCCGCTTCTTACTATTAAGCCCCAAAGCAAAGTTTCATTTATTTCAATTAGTATTTTGTTTGTGTGTGTGTGTGTGTTGTTCTTTGTGCGACTGACACTGATTTCAAGTGGGATAGGGTTCGATGCATATTATTATTAGATACAGTTGTCTTTTCTTGCTGCTGCTCACAGTGTTTCATTTCTTTTGAGGGTTTTCGCTAATGCTAGCTACTCCGGGAGACAGGTATTGTTATAAGCTAGTTTGAATCTCAGGTGAAACCAAGTTAGAGATTTTATTTTGAGAGACTGAATCATTGCAGTTTGTTGCATAATGGTATTCTGTGTTCATGCTGATTCGGCCAAGCCAACCCTTTTGCGTATTTATTTTTGTTTTTTAGACATTTTTTAAGACAAATTAAAATACATTTTTACTAATTATATATTAAAATTGTTATTGTTATGGCAGCTTATTCAAATCATATATTGGTGATAATGCCTCAGACCCACTGCAAATTAATTTACTGAATAATTTTATTTTGGAGGTTGAAGGAGCTGTATAGTTTTCTCGTTTTTCTACCACCGTCTTTCTTCTATCACCTTAGTACTTTGGGTATTGAGATTGCAATGAATTGCTGCCAACTGTATTGCTGTTAAAGGTGAGTTCCCTGAACATAAAACCAAGAAAGTCTATGAACAGCTTTAACCACAACCACTCTACCTTATATAAAGGGTGACTGTAGCTCAGGAGGTAGAGCAGGGCATCTACTGATTGGAAGGTTGGTGGTTTGATCCCTTATTCCTTCAGTCTGCATGCCAAATATCCTTGGGCAAGATACTAACTATGCATCCATTGGAGTGTGAAGGTGTGAATAGTGGATAGAAAGAATAAAAGAAAGTGTGAAATGGTGAATGTGGCATGTCGTATAAAGTGCTTTGAGTTCTCTGGGAGAGTAGAAAAGCACTATATAAGAATCAGTCCATTTACCAATACAGCTGTAGGTTAGATGCAAAATTAAGGCTTTTCAATGTAATTAATAAAATTATTATTTTAATTTATTTATGTTTTTTAAAAATTTTATTGCACTTTATTTAATAAATCTTTAAGCTTTAAGCTCTCACTGCTGTCTTATCCGTGGGCCAGAAAAGATTAGGTGCTTATGTTATACAGCTATAATGTATCTGAATCAAGAGGATGATAACGATGCTGAAACTGCATGCATCTGGGAATAAGTGTTGCAATATTGTATTTGCTTTTTATCCCCTCACACTTACATGGATATATGATGGGTGAGAGAGGAGGAGGAAGACATGAAGCTTGATCGAGGAGGGAGGGAGGAGAGTGACGGTGATGGGGGGGTGTTGTTGATTGTTTCTCATATTTCAAGAGTGGTCCCGCAGACAGATCTCCATACAAACCCACAGGGTGCTCGGGGCTCTGTGTGTCTGTCAGTGGAGCCAAGGAGGGTGGGAGGGCTTTCTATAACTCATAGATTGCCAGTTCCTCATTTTTTTTCTCTCTTAATTATCATCTAATATCTTCCTGTTAATCTTAAAAAGCTTTTTCCCCCCCTTCTGTTTGTGCTGAACATCTCTTGCTTTGAGTCTAACTTATCAAGGAAGGTCTGCGTAAATATGATCAGCATCAGTTTACAGCACACTAGAGAACATCAGCACTGGAATTGAATCCAAACTGACATCGGGGTTCAGCTATTATTTCTAAAAGGTAAGAATATCATTTTGTAGTTTAAAATGTTTTGTGCTTTGTAACTCTGTATTTCCCTGTATTAATAGCATTAAGTTATATCCTGTGTTGTTAGTAAAAAAATAAATAAATTTTGCATTTTAGGCAATTTGATTACAATAATTTGATGTGATCCTTTTGAAAAGATTTAGACAAAAACAAAAAGAAAAAAAAGGCAATTTTGGGCCTAATATTGTGTTTTATTTCACATAAAAAGTATTTTTGTGAAATAATTTTTAACCAAAATTAAATCTGGAGCACAACATGTTGGTAGATAGTGTGCATCATCAAGATACTAGGCCATTCTGCAAGTAAAATGGTTATCAGCACTTATGATAGAAATAAAACGAGCATGCTGTGATGACCTTGTAGACATGCTCCCCCATCCCTTCTTGTTACCCTCAGTCTGAATCAAATGACTCTCAGTTGTGTTTTCTCTTTCTCTTTCTTATGCCACATTTAAATTTTTTTTAAATATATATATTTTTGCTACAGTTTCAGTGTTTAAAAGTATCTCATTATATTGTTCTTAATCCTTAATTTTCATCCCAGTGATCCTTTTGATGATTTTTATACTTGCATCAAAAACCTTATTCTTCACAAACGGAATTTAAAAAAACCCCAAAAAACTCCTTTTTTCTGTCTCATTTTGTGCTCAAGACTTGTCAGCTTTACCTACTGAGATTTCAACTATTACCATTTTGCACCGTGATGTCCTCAGTTGTAGCCCCAGAAAAACCCACCCCCAACACGATGGGTCCAAAAGAGGTCGGTACACATCTAAGACACACAGTGCTGTTACTGTGCAAAGGTCTCAATTTATGAAATGACTGCATTTGCTCTCTCATCTGTGTGACTCTTTATATTGTACTAAACTATATAGTGCTAAAGATCAGCATTATACAAATATGATGCTTTTTTAAAGAATGACAAAAATGGTAAAAATAGTACAAATAATAGTATTTTACAGTACATTTTTTAATACATCACCATGAATAACATTTCTTAAGGTGAATGTGTTTGTAATATTCCATTCTGCGTTATGCATGATTGATTTTAAACTTGGTGACCCTTCAGGTGGAGCTGATACTTGTAAAGGAACAGAATGGGGTTCAGTTCACATCGACCACCTTAGTGACTCCAACTCCGACTCAGACTAACCCCAGTGGGGAGGAAGAGAGGGAGACCTGGGGAAAGAAAATTGACTTCCTCCTGTCCGTGATTGGATTTGCTGTGGACCTGGCAAATGTCTGGAGGTTCCCTTATCTCTGCTACAAAAATGGAGGAGGTGAGACTGATGAAGAGACTGACGTGAGGAACTGTGTTTTTCTTTCTTTCTTTCTTTCTTTTTTTTTTTTGCCCCAGTCCAGGGGATTAGTCTGCCACATTGAGAGGGGTAGGAGGGCATAAACATGGTGGCTGTGTTGAAAGCAAAGGCAAATAAGAAAAATAATGAAACAGAAAGAGAAGAAGGCGGAGAAAAGGAGGAATTA
Organism: Pelmatolapia mariae; assembly: GCF_036321145.2. NCBI lineage: Eukaryota > Metazoa > Chordata > Actinopteri > Cichliformes > Cichlidae > Pelmatolapia > Pelmatolapia mariae. The sequence continues at coordinate 45,967,339 of NC_086236.1, read as the reverse complement.
GTTACAGGCTAGAGTACTTTATGCATGCATGTACTACATGCACATGTTTGTGTGTGCTTCAGATCTGTGTGTATGATGGCCGCTGTTTTCGTCTTATTTCAACCCTTTACAGAGATCAAAATAGGGGAAAAACCACCACAGCTGTTCTGAATAGATTAGCTCTAACAATCAGTGTCACTAATTATGGCTGTTTAACATAGAGCTCTCATTATGTTTAAGAGCTGTAAATGATACTGCAGCTATGGTCAAGGCTAACACACAGCCTTTCACGTCGCTAAGTCTAATATGTATGTAAGGAAATATGACAAAAGTTCTGTCAGAGGCATAAACTTTATCTTCAAAGACAAACTACACTTTTATATATGAGCCCCCTCTTTTGAAAATTGTGTTTTCATTTTATTAGAATACTCAATTATTGGAGTAAAGAGGGCAAAAGTAACCTGTCAATCGTACAGTGGCAGTTTAACATAGAAAGAAAAATTTAAAAATACTAAATACTACATTTTCAAAATCTGCGTTGACACTGCATATGATCCTGTAAACTGGCACTAAACTGATGCTGTTCTTTGAATTTACAGGTGTGAACATGTCTGCAAGACATAAGTAAATAAATGTATTTATTTTTAAAATTGTGTGTGTGTGTGTGTGTGTGTGTGTAGGTGCATTTCTGGTGCCGTACCTGTTTTTCATGGTGATAGCAGGCATGCCACTCTTCTACATGGAGCTGGCTCTGGGTCAGTATAACAGAGAGGGGGCAGCAGGAGTCTGGAAGATATGTCCCATATTTAAAGGTAGGAAAGTAAAATGTATGAAGGTAAAATCAAATGTGACAGACACTTACTCACATATGCAAACACTCGAGGATATACGCACACCCTCTTAGGAATATAATAAATGTATCATGGGACGAGTTGCATTTTTCTGTATGTCCATCTGCCTACATGGCTGTCTGTCTGCTAACATTCTCCCTTTAATCTCTACGTGTCTTTCTGTCTGCTTGCCTGCCCACATGCCTGCCTGTCCACATGCCAGTCTCTTTTGTCTGCTTGTCTCTGAGCTGAGCAGCGACAGGCATTGTTTATCCTCCCCGGAACATCAGGTTCTGCTGGCACTCACATGGAAAGCAAATGAAAATTGGGCTTTTAGACTTTTATTCTGATTGTCCGCATCCTTTTGTGTCACCCAGTGGCAGGTAACACTGGTTGACGCTTGTTCTGGGTACTTTTCAACACACCGTTAAGCAAAGCGCAGTTCAGGAGAAATGCCATCCAAACATACACTAATGGAGAAACAAACATGAAGTCCGACTCACGTTTCTAAGCAAAGTCATGTGTTGAAAATATAATGATACACTTTACTTGGCTCTGTTTTTTACGCTTTTTAAACAAGCTTTAATTTGTGTGCATTCATCCGTCGTTTTCTCTGAATTCCCTTTGATTTTTTAGAAGAAGTTACCTCTGATAACAGCAGACCATCTGTTGCTCCACAGTGAGAAGCCATAAGGCTGTCTTGTGTGGCATCGTGCCCTTGTTGGTCTGAAGGTGGCCCGCAGTGTGTACGTGTTGCTTCATGTTTTTCGTCTATGTGTGTTCCTCGGAGCATGTGCCGTCTGTCAGGGACCACACAGAGTACGTTGACGTTCTAATCACACGCTTCACTCTCTCTCTGTCTCTCAGCAGGGGGATAACAGTAATTATTCAAATACACGTACACATGCCCGTATTGACAGTAATTATTCTGATCAAAAAGCTGGTTTCCTCCCAGGATCAATCCATTTGAAGAAAAAAGGACTTGGAAAGGGTTGGTGAAGGGAGATTGAGAGATAGCAAGGCCGCATGTGGCGCTAATAAGAGACATGGCTCCCTGGACAAATATCACATCCACATTACAAAGAAATCAATAAGGCACAGTTGCGGTTATGCTTCCTAGCAAAGGTTAACAATTAAATACAGCCTTAGAAGAGTGGACATTGTTTCGGATTTACAGAAAGGGTAGATGGATTGATAATTAAGGCATAAAGAGGCAGCGTTTGAAGGTTGTTTCTTTTTTTTTGTGAGACTGCAGGCATATAGCACTGGCTACTCTGGCTACTGTATACTCACAGTGAACCAAAGATTGTGCTTTATGGTGTGCACTAACAATATGTTATGTCTGGTCACGAGAAAGACAGTAATATTATTAGTATTAGTAGTAATATTCTTCAGTATTGTATCTTTAGTGTCTATGATATTCATAACTTATGTTTCCCTCAACAGGCGTAGGCTTTACAGTGATCCTCATCTCCCTCTATGTTGGTTTCTACTATAACGTCATCATCTCATGGGCAATGTTCTACCTCTTCTCCTCTTTCACTGGCGAGCTACCCTGGGTTCATTGCAACAACACGTGGAACAGTCCAAACTGCTCCGACTGGGCTGACAACGGCTCAGTCAGTGACATTTACAAAGCCACCCCGGCTCAGGAGTATTTTGAGTAAGTTGGCCTGATCTTCAGCTTTAGCACACTATTTGTAAGGAGTAAAAAAGGTTGCTTTGATAGTCCTGCACATGTCTACTGCATGAGGTACGATGTGTTTGGTTGCAGTGCAGTAATGGAATGCCTTTGCAGCCTAAATAGCTGAGATATATTATCACAGAGAATCAGAAATGCACAGTTTGGCTGCATTTAGCCATTGTTGCCTTCCTTCATGAAGCTGACCAGGTGTCTCCTATTTCAGCAAGTGAAAGGGGTTGTTCTGCTGTGACAGATGCAGTATTTCATCCACGTTAGATAAAATGGCAGTGGGCTATTTATGCAAAACCACCTGCAGACAATTTGACTATATCAGCTGAAAATTGGCTGATCTTATTTAGTCTCATCTGTTAGGCTGCCTCTAAATTTATGGATCAAGGCAAAAACAATATCCACTGAATTTAGTCTTTAACGTGACACATGCTTGGTAACTATCTAGAATAAAGTAGGCTTTGAACGTTGTCACCTTTAGGCAGTTTTCCCATCTTAGCTGCCATTTGTGATAATGTGATTTATTATAATGCATTATTTTCAGCACTTGCAACAGATGTAGCGACACTTGGTGCAGCATCTGGTCAGACAGCCTGGGGTCTCAAATCTCCCTTTAGGTGAAGCTCAAGTATCATCTTTCAGAAACAGGGACTGGATGTAAAGCCAATCTTATGAAGGGTATCTGGAGCCTGGTTTATACTTCAGTTTCTGATATGAATAATAATATTATAATGAACTTTAGTCATTTTTATCTTAATTGCAGCAGTTATTATGATTGCATCTGGAATCAGTGAACCCTGAATATCCTACTCAGTACATACTGTACTGTATGTACTTTAGATGTGTGTGTTGTAGTAATGGTATTTTACATCCTGTAGTTTATATGGAACATATTTAAACATATATTTAATAGGTGTTAATACATTTTCATGACAGAAATAATAAAATAGGTGATTTTTTTTTCTTTTTAAATGTCTGGAGAGAAGTCAACAGAGGTGTTGCTTTACCTTCTGTTGCATATGTTCTTTTTATTCTTTTTTTTTTAAGACGCTAAGCTCTCGTCAGAAAAAAGGGGAACCCTTTGGATTGAGTGCAGTAACTATGGTGACTAAAAAACTCAGAAATTAGCTACAATGTTAAGCCCAGTGCAGACGATGGATTGGTGTCAACAACATGTGACATGAAATTATGGTGACAGCTTTTTAGGCCAGTATTCTTGAGCTCATCCTGTCACTTCACACCTCTGTTAAATGAAGTCTTTCTAAATTTGAATGTGCTCATACATACAAGACAGTCAGTGTACACTAAATGGTGATTTAGGAGTCACCATGCCTCTTGCTTGAATGTTCTCCTTTCTCAGAAGGGCAGTACTCCATATTCAGGACAGTAACGGCATTGACGACCTGGGTCGTCCACGTTGGCAGCTGACTTCCTGTCTAGCTGTGGTTATTGTTCTGCTATACTTCAGTCTCTGGAAGGGAGTCAAGACTTCTGGCAAGGTAACATATAAGATAGCAGACATTAATTACTGTTATATTTGAAAAACTAAAAATTTAAGTGAGTCATGGTGCACAGTGACTTTAACAGCATAGCAGTAAAATGCAGCACCACCTTTAAATGCATGATTGTTCTGCATGCATGTATCTTTTCTTGTGTGTATCATGTGTGTGTGTGTGGGTGTACCTTGTGTGACTCTTTCAGGTTGTGTGGATCACAGCCACCATGCCCTATGTGGTCTTGACTGTGCTGCTGCTCCGCGGAGTCACCCTGCCTGGAGCCATTGATGGCATTAAGGCCTACCTCTCCGTGGACTTCCTAAGACTCTGTGACGCCAAGGTGAGCGCCAAAAGAAGAAAGAGGAGACACAAGTGAAGTGAGAGTGACAGTGTTCCACAAGAATAAGATATAGTATGAGGGGAAATACTGTGGCTTTATTTACATTTTCACTTGTATTTCCTGTATTTAATATTAACACTTGCATGTAAAGAGACTCCAATACTAAAAAAGGAAGAATGCACAACTACAACTATTTTTTTAACATATCATACTAATGTGCTTAACAGGAGTTATCATGGCAGGGAATTGTAACTTGTACATGTTGCTTGACATCCAATACAAAGCCAGTGTATAGGTCAAAACCAACACATACTGCAACAACTAACGCTGATAAATTTAGCATTTAAAGTCCTAGATCTTGATGAATGATATTCTTATCAACCCAAAATGTGATATAACATAATCCAAGAAAGTATTTTATAGCTGTAGATTTGTTGGCATAGTTATAGATTTTCTGAGATAAATAACCAAAACAGAAAAAAACAAAACAACAATGAACTCAGAAAACAGGGTAGAAAATACAGGCTGTATATAAAAGATGGAAGTGGCCATCAATAAAAGAAAGTCTGACTCTCGGTTTTATCTTAGTTTATTTTATTTTAGTCTAGTTTAGTTTAATTATGGTTCCACAACAAATGTTGACAAATAAAATTCTGAGCTCAAGTCCACAGATTAAGAGAACCTGAAACAGCGATAACAAAAAAAAAGCATAATGAAATTTTATTTGCTTAACAAACAAGAAGCATAACAAGAGCATTGGGCTCTACTATTGCTATCCTCCATGTCTACTGTTAAATTAACCCTTTAATTTTATTGTGCCAAAAGCCTGAATGTGGAATTATTTCAGTGCAAGTAAACACAGCATTGTTTTAATTGCTACCTTCCCTGGAGGCAATAAAGATATGAGAAAAGTACTTGTGTCACTCATTTAAAATATTTTTCTTATCCATGAAACTTCCTATCACAATATAAATATCTAATTTAGCTTAACACTAGGTGTTGAGGGTCCCAATAAATACACATGCGTGACTAAAGGATTCAGTTATGATAGCGAAAGCAAGAAGGACAGAGATTGAGAGATGCACGGGAGCAATTGGAGAATTAGATTAGATAGATGCATGGAGCAGTAATTTGCAAAATTACCCCCCGTATTCACAAGCGTCTTTCATCTGCTGCTGTTGAATGAGTTTCCTGCAATTATCTCTAATAATGGCTTTTTTCCTCTCCTGTGCCTTTTGTTTGCCGCTTCACACAAGTGCGCTTGTTCTTTCTCTCCCCAGGTCTGGATTGAGGCAGCAACGCAGATCTGTTTCTCGCTGGGAGTGGGGTTTGGTGTGCTAATTGCCTTTTCCAGCTACAACAAATTCAGCAACAACTGTTACAGGTACGGATACACGGGGAGAGGCAGGTGGGAATTCACGGAGGCACACGGAGGTGGGGAAGCTGATTCTGCAAGCACACATGCAACATAAGCAGGTGAATTACAATAACCTTTGAAGCTCCTTGAAACCCTCTATGTCTTTGACACCAAGCTGCGCAGCAGACTACTTTAGATGTTACACCAATCAAAACTGTTGCACTCTTTGAAAATCATCTGCGTCCCACAGGTGGCTTTTATCTCCCCCTTTTTGCCCTTTAAAAAAATGCTTCTGATAACTAACACTTCGAGGATTCCATAAAAGCATAAACTCGCTTTTAACGTACCATTTAACCTTAAGAAGGTTATTACTGTTTTGATTTTTGGTTTTTTAATGAAAAGAACAACTCACTAGTTTGTCACATGATGCAAGATACTGAAAATCTGACAGAGCAATCTATCTAGATCTGGATCAGTCAAAGGTTTCCTAAGCTGTTTCACTTCCCAGACTAATTGCAGATGTCAAGCCTGTACTTTTTTTTTTTTTTTTTAAAGTGCATCCCTGACTCACAGCTGGTCTGGTCAGTTATGTAGATATTGACTGTGTGCTGGCTGATGATATATTGACAAAGTGTTTTACATTCTTATTATGGACTATCGTGTTTCCGCCTTCTTTTATTGATCCAGGGACGCCATCATTACCAGCTCCATCAACTCTTTAACAAGTTTCTTCTCTGGCTTTGTGGTTTTCTCCTTCCTTGGGTACATGTCCCAAAAGCACAACGTGGCTCTAGACAAAGTTGCAAGAGACGGTATGATTGTTTATTGCTGATTATGCAAAGCTTTGTAAACTGTTTAATTTTGAGTTTAAAATTTCATAAAACAGACGGGAAGGCTATAGGCTGTTGATTTTGGCTTATCCACAACATCCATTTTTGTTCCACCTCCTCTTTTACTTTTATTTTATATTTGCTACAAGGGGAAATAGTTTGAGCACTACATTTTGTTTTGCTCTGCCATTCACCTTTACTCTTTTTTTCATGGTTTTTGTGCTCTTTTAGGCGCTGGATTAGTGTTTGTCATTTACCCCGAAGCCATTGCAACACTACCCGGGTCATCAATTTGGGCAGTTATCTTCTTCATCATGTTGTTGACTCTGGGCATTGACAGTGCAGTGAGTATCCACACAGACACTCACAGTTACATCCCTTTGGTCAGCCAAATAGCATACCTTTTCTGTGCCAAATTACTGTTTTTCATTACTCTCAAATATATAGTCTAGGAGCAGTAACCATCCAAGCATCGACGGGCATCTTCAGTGACTTAACAGCTCAGGACTGACTTTTTCTTTCTTTCTAACTGCTGTGTTTTTTGTTGTAGATGGGTGGCATGGAATCAGTGATCACGGGGCTAATTGATGAATTCAAATTCCTCCACAAGCACAGAGAGCTGTTCACCCTCTTTATTGTTGTTGCCACTTTTCTCATATCCCTCTTCTGTGTTACAAATGTAAGTCTCTTAGTGGAGAGTCTGTGTTTAATGGCATGCACATCATGTTAGTGTGCTAGTTAGAATTTATCCTTGCGCTGTGGTTAAACACTAGTGTTTGCATACGTACAGACATAATATCTGAAAAACTGTTTAAAAACAAGGTAACAATAGAAAACTTACAGGCATTATTTTCTTTCTCTCCTCTGTCCTCTTCCTCTCCAGGGAGGGATGTATGTGTTTACTCTGCTGGACCACTTTGCAGCAGGAACATCGATTCTGTTTGGAGTGCTTATTGAAGCCATCGGCATAGCGTGGTTCTATGGTGAGAAAGATGGACTGAAGAAAAGTGGCAGGGGGATGATTTTTTTTTCATGGCCAACAAAGCTGATGCTTTATTAAGGGTTTGATGAGAAATCTGTTCGCATAGGTCATCTGTGCCTCAATGCAACATATTTCTATTAGATGTAAGAATACTGCTGCCAGACGATCCATTCCTACTGGCCACTTCACTCTCTGACCAAATCTCTACCCAAGCCACAAGCATATACAGTACCTGTGGTGCTTGCAAGATGAAGCCAAATTCTAACCATTGCCCGTGTGAATCTTTGTGCTCACTCAGCAGTGATGAAGAACTATATAAAGAAAATTGTATCTTGGGAACCAGCAGGAATCAGCTGCCTGATATCTAGATCGCAGGCTCTTGTGTGCAAGTCAAACTCTCTCCATGTGACCAGATTCTTATGATACTCCATTTAACATAGTTTTTGTCAATAACAAATTAAATTATTTGTGAATGACATCAGACAGAGGAAGAAAATAAAGAAATTTATTATATTTACAGGGTAAGAGGCACTGTATAGAAAGACACCTCTAGTTTTGGTAGGAGCTCATGAAGACAAATATTAGACCTCTGTGTGCTCTTTAGTGACCTCTTGTGGTTCTGTAGATAATTGCAGTAATGATAGCCATCTGGGTCCCCCCCCCCCCCCCCCCCCCCCCCCCCCCAGAAGGAAGGGGTAAGTCTATGTGTGTTTGATTTTTTTCATGGATTTTCACCTACAGCAATAACAGCTTAAAAGAAAAACAAGCAAATTTAAAAAATAACAGTAATTGAGTGGAAATTCTAGACCCTATTCGGAAACACCAGCAGACAGAAAAACAATTTAAAGGTCAGAGACTGAGTTTCTTGTCTAATATCTAATAAGTATGACTATGAAGAGGTGCATAAAGGACTAAATACTAAGCAGGCCCCAGGCAATGAGGTCAGCATATTGCCCCACTTTGGTGGGTCCTGACCTTGGCAAGTCAGATAAATCAAGCCTAAGGCTTTAGGGGGCCTTTTTCTGGCTCTTTTCCCCCCAATACTCATAACTGCTGACAGAAATGCTTGACCCCGGCCACTGTGGTCTTTTGATCTGCACTCCACTGCATAAGTACATCTAGCAGTGCGGAATACCTGGCAGTCGTTCCGGATCTATTCCTCCGCGGTGAGAGATGCCTTCAGGACAGGAAGGCACAAAGGCAAAATGCAGCCAAGGAATAAGAGAAGCAAAATCATGACAAAGGTGAAAAATGGTGCAGCAGCTCATAATGGTTAGCTTTGCAGAATGACGTTGGTTAATGCAAATAGTTTAATGGTATGCTGTATTTTTGCCATTTTTACTGATACCTGATAACCTCTGGTATTACAGGTTTTTTGTATTAGACTTAACTTTCAATTTAAATGGATACACATGGAGCATGAGCACACACCCTGCTTTGATAATGCTCATACTAAAATTTCTCTTGGAATTGTGCAGAGAGAAAGACAGAGAGATTGTTCTTCTTATGCTCCAAGCTAATATACAGTATTGTAACTATGCTTTTCTTTGACCATGTCATGGTAATATTGAGTATTTCTATGTGTTTTAGGAGTGGACCGTTTCAGCGATGACATTGAGGAGATGATTGGCCACCGACCAGGCAGGTACTGGAGGCTATGCTGGAAGTTTGTCAGTCCCTGCTTCCTCCTGGTGAGTCATACTAACCCCAGCAAGTGAAAGTTAAAAAAAATGTGAAATCAAAAGATGCATAAAACTCAGACTGTAGTTTGATCTGATTCTCCTCTCATCAGTGAGTGTTTTTTTTATCATGATAACCAAACAAAGTTTGACTTTTAAACAGAGAATTTAGTTTTCCAGACAAAATGTGACCTCAATACCAGAAATAAAATCCAAAAGGGAAAAAAGCATGTTTAATTTTGCATTAAAAAAAATCAACAGACCTGCTGAATGAATAAAGTAGCTATTCAACCCCCATACATTAACACTATCATTATCTCACTGCTTAGCTTTTGATTCACATTCACACTGAGTATAAATCAGATTGTTCATATCCTTTTTTCTCACAGTATCCCCTCTGCTTATGTCTAGCAGTACACTCACACGACTATATGTCAGCAGCAAAACACTGTTACTACAGCATCTTCTTCCAAATACGTACACAAAGGAAACCATTTCAATGGATATTATTATTCCCTAATCTCTCATCTTTCCTGGGGTGGCTAAGACATGTGATTCACTCATCATGAGAATGAATGATTGAGTTCATTTCTTACTATGCTTTCCATTTTAACATCAGCCACAAGTGTTGTCTTGCAATAATCTTACCTCCTTTTAATCAGTGGTTTTTCAGGTCATGTGTGTTCATAAATCTCTTTCCCATAGTTCATGGTTGTGGTGAGCTTTGCCACATTTAACCCTCCAAACTATGGCTCCTACATGTTTCCTGCATGGGCTAACATGCTTGGGTGGTGTCTGGCCATGTCCTCAATGACCATGGTGCCTCTCTATGCCATCTACAAACTGTGCACACTGCCTGGAAAGTTTTGCGACGTAAGTCTATAAGCTCCAAAATCTTTTCAGATGATTCTTATCCATACTAATCTTCCATCTTTAGCTGCCTTTGTCATGATGGAGCTCTTTCGTGATCAATTAAGTGGAGTGTTTGACAAGAGTTAATTACTCTTTTCCCTTGAACAGAGATTGGCTTATGCCATCACCCCAGAGACAGAGCATCATCTGGTAGACAACGGGGAGGTCCGGCAGTTCACTGTAAGAGTTAATTCAATCATACTTTATGGTAATTTGTACGGGAGCACAGTGCTGTAATTTATTTCTTTGACGTATTGCACTTTTTCCCCCCCGCAGTTGCATCACTGGTTGGTGGTCTGAGGGCTACAGAGAGAGTGGGAAAGAAAGAAAGAGAGAGAGTGCGAGAGAGAGAAAGAGAGAGGATGACTGCATGGACACTAAGTGAATGCATGCACAGTAAATGTCCAAGGAACAAAGAAGAGGAGAGTAGTTTATTTAAAAACAATGATAATGGTGGTGGGAAGTTTAAAAGTGCCAAGAAAAAAAACATACACACACACAATGAAATCGTAGTGTTCTTTAATTTTGTGTGAAGCTGTGCATTGGACATCTCCACCATTTAATTACTGCTAGTGAATGGGATTCAGTTAAACAGTTCATGTGGTGTTCAGCCTGTTCTTTTCCATAAATGCAAAGGTCCCTGAATGCAGCTTGCGAAGTATCAGTGTGAGAAATGTTCTTGGATTTTTTTGCATTAGCCATTCCCAATAACGACCAATGAAAGCTCCAAGAAAATGAATGCAGTATGTTTTGATGCCCATGGATATTTGTCAACATGACAACTGTGGAAGATGTTGAGGTGCTACACACAACAATGTCACGTTTTATTTATGTTGGTTTGTTTCATTTTCAGTTAACTGATAAAGTTCAAACAGCATGTGGCCTTTATTTTCATTACCTTTATGTTTTTATTGTTGTTATTGTTCTGGGTGAAAAATCTTCAAATATTCAGCGCTCAGAAATAATTGAAATGCTGAGCGCTCAAAGTTTTACTGAATCCCAGTCCATATTATGTTAATGTCGTTATATATCTGTTTGCTGTTTCTGTTAAAAGACTGTTATGAAGTTAGGATTCCTGCAGAGCATATTTCACCAGGTCTTTACTTTATTTCCACTTCCAGTATTTCATTAAACTAAAATGACATGAGAGTAAAAATAAGCTTTTACTCTGAGCTCATTCACTTCTCATCACAACATAATTCTTTAAGTTAAAAATCACAAAATACGCTGAAGATGAAACTGTCATTTATTACAGCTGCCCTGGAGTCACATGAGCTCAACACCAGTTCTAAAGTTTAAAAGAACGTACCGATAGACAAAAAAAAAAAAAAAAGCATTTGCCACGCTGCTGATTTAATCGACCAAAGAGCACAGTGAGTTAAAAAAAATTTCAGATATCTCGTCATCTAATGAGAATATTTTGCCAAGGGACGTACTTTCTTTTAAACTGTACACAGCTCATCTTAGAAGATCATTAACTCTTTACACATTGTAACAAATCGTGTCCCCACCCCTTCCTCAAAAGTTTCAGGTTGTGATTTGGCGACAATGACTGTCACATTTCCTCCAGAAAGCATAAAGCTTTAATTTCACAGTGTACACAGTCTTAATCAGTATTTCAAGACTGTTTGAAAGCTGCTTTTTATTGGACTGCAAATAAATAGTGTGTAATGTAACAAACTGGTATATCTGTGTAAGTAAATGTAATGTAGAGAGCCTTGTATTGTACTGTATGATATTAAATAACTGCAAACACACAAACACACATATATCCATATAAGATTTACATACATTTTCTTCCTCTTGCAAACTCTTTCTGTTTAATCAGAAAACAAGTAATCCTTCCCAAACAGGTCAATAATGACTTGTTATCACTCCTTATGGTACATGTAACACTATGTCCCAAATTGTATGCCTGTGCTGCTGTACTGTGCCTTGTGGTGTTTACAACTGTATAATTTTGTTTTGTACTGTCAAATAAAGTATAATTAATTCCATTTAAATATACCTCATTGTTTTCTCTTTTAACCAAAAGCAACAACAATAATGATAATACTTTCTTTTCCTTTCTTTCTGGCACTGTGATGGCTTTATAGAAGTCAGCACCTATATAAATTTTTTAAGTAACTGCTGATCAGTGAAGCTATTACTTTAATATTAAATAAAAATGATGTAATCTGGTATGATCATTAGGAGCACAAATGTCAGGGTTCCACTCGAACAATTTTGTGCACGAAAACCAGAAGGTTTATTGATCCCTCATAACGTTGTCTTCGGTATTCCAAAAGAGACATTTTAGCCATCTACCCTCCAGGCATGTCTGTATTCAAGTGATTTATTCTGACTAAACAGATAACCACTTAACTGAAAAACATAAACACAGCCCGCATGTTGTGAAAAGCACCGATAATTGAGCTCTTTCAAGATTGGTCAGCGTGACCCAGACTCTGTGGTGTTCATTACTGTAACAAGTGCATTAGACAAATGGTTTTAGAGGCAGTCCACAGAAACATAATATTCCTTATCCACCAAGACAAACATTTGGGTACAATTGATGATTAAAAAGCACGATTTCTCAAAAGAGATCAAAAGTTTAACTTCCTGGTTATTAAATGACACTGTAAGGGTTGATTTGTCATTCAGAATGAAAAGATGATTAATTCACTGCAATTTCATTGTTAATTAGACTTTACTTAGTTACTTACTGTTTGCTAATTGATGTGTACTAATGATGGGAAGCACTAATGTAACATTCTACATTCTGCATTTGTTAAAGATTCCCAAATGTTGTTGTTTTAAAATAAAGGTTTCATAAGTGCTCAGTGCATCTGTCCTCATTTCCAAGGCATTGTATATCATAGTTTTATCAAAGCTTAGCATGTTTTAAAATTATTCAATTCATTTAAATGAGGAAATAGATCACCAGAGTACATGACATTTTACAATGTGTCATTATTTATTTAAAAAATCTAAGTCAAAATGCAAAAACAGCGTGTGAAAAACTAAGCACCTCACTCCTACTTACCGTCTTAATTTCTATGGAAGCTGCAAGGGTGTGCTTAGTTTTTCATGCAATAATTTTGCATTTTGGCTTAGTTTTTGTTAAATAAATGATGCTGTTGTTATGTATTGTTATTATGCTAAGGACAGATGATCTTTTTATGATTCCTGATATGTAAAATCTTAGAATCGACAATGGGTACACTTTATTCTTACCCTGAGTGTATATATAAATATGTATGGGACACTGAGCATAATGAAGAAGTTCTGGGAATCAGAATATTTATCTTTAAATATTTAAATTTGGCTAGTTTGCCTTCAAGGTTATTTTCTCAGGCATGTAGAGAAGTCCTGTTCGTTAAGCAATTTCACCACAGACCTCAAACTTGCACCAAACAGCTTTTGCTCATGAAGAAACTAGATCATTAACCATTGCTGTCCATAAGAAAGTAGTGATCAATAGCACTATCACTGGTATTAATTAACTTCTACACATTATAGCTGGGTAAACTGAAAACTACTACTAATAATAATGATAATAATAAAATCAAAAAATACTAGCAGGTACTATATATTCATGACATTGCCATCTATCCATGGGAACACAAGGCGGTAAATGACAACCAGCAGGTATGACAGCGAAATTGAGGTAAGAACTGGTCCTCAAATCCACAGCGGTAATTTGAAGATGGGAAACAGGTGTAGTAACTGAACCCAGGTGGCAAATGATTCAGCCACACCTCCAGCCAGAGCAGTTATTTAGGTTCTTGAGAGCCCTAGTGCACCATCTGTATGGGCAGTTCCATATTGCCTTAAGGGCAATGCAGGCGATATGGACCTGTAGGGCAAAAGGAGGTCTGCACAGACCCTCATGCTAACCATCTCATAAAAGGAGGACATTTACATTGTTCCTGATTCTTCCTCAGTTTCAAGAGTATTTAAGACATGCTGAACTGCTGTCACTGGCTGAGTAGTAGACAAAAGTACAGATATTCTTTACTTGAGTAGAACTAAGTAAAGAATATCTGTACTTTTGATACCCGTGTCAAAAAATACTACAATAAAAGTTGAAGTGCTGATTCAAGTGAAGTGAAAAAGTACAGGCTCTGAAACATACTTAAAATAAGAAAGTAGAAGTAGCTTCTTGAAGAACATTTCTACCACCTATTTTTATGCAAAGTTAGCTGAACCTTTTGCTACATTAATGTAATAGTAATGTAATATTAATAGATAGGAATACAAACTTTATTTTACTCTATCTGTAGCACACAGTTTTGCCTCTTTCATCTCTTTCTATGTGACATACCCTGGTGATTAATACGTTACTGTTTAGGCTCAAATCAGTTTGATGTTTGATGGCTTCCTTAAATCCATTAAACCAAAAGAAATGAGCCCCCTTTGAAAACGTTAGAAGTACAAATGTTTGTATAAAAATGTAGGGAATAAATGTAAAAAGCTGTCAGAAAAACAACTACTCAAGTAAAGTACAGATGCCTGAAAATTCTACTTAAGTACAGTAACGAAGTATTTGTACTTCTTTACTTCCCACCTCGAGCAGTAGATGTGTGATGGGCCAGCACATTGGGGCTCTCAAGTTATAAGTAGTCCTAATGCTGTGAAAATTTCAAACTAAATGCTCCTAGGTAATTTTAGAAAATGAATTTGATGCTTGGAATACTCTCAGTTTTTTTTTTTAAATTAAATGCCCCAAGATATTTGTAGAAATTCCTATAAGTATCACTTTTTCAATATGAAAACCTAAAATTGCTTTAATGCTGTGAAATTTTAAACATAAAACTCCCAGTCCGTCCATCCATCCACCCATTCTCTTCCGCTTATCCTTGTCAGGGTCGCGGGGAGGGGGGGGGGCTGGAGCTTATCCCAGCTGTTAAAACTCCCAGTTAACTTAAAAAAAATGAAATGTTATCCTCAGAAATTGTTCAGATTTTCAAAAATAAAAGCCTTCACTTATTAATCATTTTATTATGATTCCTTAATGTGCCAGGTTTTCAAAATAAAAGCACACATTTTTACAGCACTTAACTGTTTTTGTATCAACTGCTATCTCTACTGATCCTTTTTAGCCAGTCTATTTAAGGTTTTAACAACAAACAAGCACTTTTGTACATTTACATTTTATTTGATACGGAAGTAGATCCTTAATATACCTGAATTTCTACGTTTTCATGATGCCACCCTACCTCAGTTTCTCGCTAGTGTTATCAGGCAATGACAGATATTTGCCATCACGTTTTTTCCAAATGTTGTCAAGCAAGGGCAATTGCAAAGCAATTTTGGCTGTGCAGGGATAGGGTTTAAAAGGTGCCATTATCACATCCGATAAACAACAGCAATTATGTATAATTTCATGTCTTGCCACTGATGTTGAGATTGAAAAAAGACATACATATACACAAGGAAAGGTGGAAGAAAATGGAATTTTCTTGTTTTGATGTGCACTGTGCTTATATTATTTGGGCTTATTCTTGATATTGTGTCTAATGGGATATACACAATCAGCAACTTTCCAGTCACTTTAACTGAAAACTGTGTAAACCTTGTGCACTGAAAGTCTTGAATAAACATGTCTTTTGAAAAAAATATGCTAGGAACATAATCATTTTTCCAAATTAAAAAGAAGAGGTACTTTTAGCTGCTCCCTTATTTCCAAAGGTTTGTTATTTCCTGATGCAGCCCTCTCATTTATGTAGGCTTGGAACCAGCATTAGGAGTATACTAGCTTGTGACCACCCGAGGCTGGATTTGCATCTCCTCCCAGTCTCAAACTGAAGGTCTTTTATGTTCAAAGAATAAATGAATCAATTTAATTTTATAGCATACAGAAAACAAATAAACAAAGCGGTCACTGCCTGTAGTTAATTGTACTTTTGAGACAATACTCTATAACTTCTTATGTTATAAGAGTATTGCTAAATGCATCACGTTTTCATGTACCATACTATTGTACTACTATGACATCACAGAATCAACAGAAGCAACCCTCAGTGAATGGATAAGCACACAAATTACTTTTAATTGCATAAAAATACTTTCTTTCGGCGTCTTATCTTGCAGGTGTGTGGTTATGATCCGTTATTTGGTGTCCACTGCCCTCTACTGGTTGGAAAAGGGCACTACATGCCACTATATGCAGCCCATCAATGCAAGGTTACTTGTATATACAGTTCGGTTGCCAAAAAAGAAAAAAAAAAAGAGCACAGAGCTTACTCATTATGAAGAGTTCAAATAAAGAGCCTAACCCATCTTAATATAACTGACTTCATATCCTGTCTACTATGGAGTGTTTAAAAATATGATGCAAAACTTGGTGGTTTTTTGTTCCACTTCAAATGTCAGTATTCGGATAATAATCATAGTAGTGTAAGCTATTATTGGCCCAGGCGTGAATTCTCTTTGTAAATGAATTACACTTTATGCATCATCTTCTAAGGTAATGCACGCACTTACAAACGCTCACCTACAATGTCACCGAAATGGCTCCAAAAAAGTACACCACAGTGACTATATTTATTACATTTAGTTATATTTATTATAATTACTTCTGTAGAACTTTTGCTCTGAATTATCTGACGGACCTCTAACAAGCGGATTGCTCAGCAAAATTATAAAAATAAGGTGGAAAGCTTAAAACTTCACAGAAATCAACCACAGACAGTGCATTAGTAGTAGTTGTTGATGTTTGTCGTCGTCTTCTTATTATTATTAGTAGTATCATTAGTAGTATTGGTTCTAATAGAAACATTGCATGCATTTATTAAAATGAATCAGGGGCTTTTGACTTGTATGAATACATTTGGCGTTTCACTTTTGAGCAAAAGTACATAAGGTACACATATCTAGGAGCTGCGTTTCCAGAATAATTACAGTTCACAAGACAAACATGTTTTTCGCCCCGCTTTCAGGATGTCACCAGCAACCCGGCTTCGACCTGGTCTCATGGTGCCTCATTAACGTTCTCACCTGCCCACCAGGAGTATTTGGTTACAAATTGTTTTTTTTTATTATTATTATTTTTCTCTAATCACGGACCTCTTCGGGCATATGCTGTTATGTTACCCCACACACTGACGGGGCGCATTTGAACACTTAGGTCTCCATCTCATCAGCTAATGATTGACTACCTGATGATTATGGCTGTGCAAGGTCCCTTCTAATCGGCCAGGGGACGACGGCTTGTTCCCATAGATACATCCCAACAGTTGAGCTCCCATGATACCCAGTCTACATAGAGTAGGGAACTACTTAGACTCGCTGGGCTTTTTACCATCACCTGCGGTTTATAGCGGTGCACACGCTGTAGCGGTCACTCCACACCTTTTCCTGTGCAGAGGAGCGGGAATTCTGCAGACAGCTGACATTTGTAACGCAGGGAAACATCAGCACTTTTATACGCTCCATCATACTTTTAATCAGCAACTTTCTTAAGTGTAGAAAACATTTTTTCCTCCTCTGGATTTTTCTCTGTCCAGTCTGCTGGTTTAAGATTTGCCTCCATTACCCATTTTTACTCAACCCAGAACATTTGACGAGAATGGAACAGCTCTAATGAGGTTATAATGGCCTGTACCTCTGAACCGTGAGTTTGTTGTAACGTGTTTTTTTTTTTCTCTCCGCCCGCTTTTACGCACAAAGATGAGTTCGGAGAGGCCAAACTTTCTCTCTCAACCCGTGGTGAAGAACGTTTTCATGTTTCGAAACGGCGATCCATACTACGATGCTCGGCGGATGGTGATAAACCAAAAGAGGGTGTGCAACTTTGAAACCTTGCTAAGAGAGGTGACGGGCGGCATACAAGCCCCGTTTGGAGCCGTGAGAAACATTTACACACCGAGAGGAGGTCATAAAGTTGACTGCTTGGAGAGCCTGAGGAGCGGGGAGCAGTATGTCGCTGCTGGGAGGGAAAAATTCAAAAAGCTAGAGTAAGCATAAATTGTGGTTTAGGCAAATAAGCTAGCCTACTTTTATAAGGCTTTCACGCTGTGTCATTATACAGACGTCTATAAGCATTAGATGCATACAGCTGTAGATGACCAGGAATAAACCATCTACCAGTTGCTGATGCATTCAAGAGGGAAAGCTGGCCATTAGCAATCATTGTTAATCGAGACTCATGCAAATTTCTTTTGAAATATCCCTACTGTTTCATAATCATTGTAGCTGACATTAGCAAATATATATATATACGCAAATCGAGCCAATTGTCAGACACGGAGCTGAGTCGTGGCTTTAAAGTTTTGCATCAGTGCTGACTCACGGCAGTGATGAATGAGATCAGCACTGTAGAGAAGTGTACTCTGCCCTAGCCTAAAAATAAGTGGCCTCATGCAGCAGATAATGAGATTTGAGCAGCCACTTATTCATAGAATGCAATGGAGAAGCAGCAGAGGGGAAGTTAATGTATCCCAGATGCAAAAAGATTGCATACTGTCTCCATCTTCCTTTATTTTTACAGTAAAAACCAGAGAAAGTGCATGCAGATTTTTTTCTTTAAATATTCAGATAAAAATGTTTGGAATATCAGCTGTGATGATGCAGGAACAATTGAAATTGCTCTCTGTATAACAACATATTAAATTTTGTGCAGTAAAAAGCTGCACATTTGGTATTTGACTTTATGCGACAAGTGGCTAAATTCGAGCTGTTTAACTCTTGGTACAGCTTTCAGCAGTTAGCAAATTCTCATCCCTAACTGCTGAAAAACGTTATTCTGCATGTGTGGGGTGCAGAATACCTTACAGAACAGGAAACCTAACCTTTACTTCATGTTATCTCTTGTTTTTAGTTATCTACAGATTGGCTCCAGGAAGAAGAAAATGATGCAGACCGTTCCAATGCAGGTACGGCAAAGCGGCTTCAAAAGTCAGTAAGATCCATGCTGTTAGAGGGTAACAGTGTTAACAGCCTGAAATTCCCAGGATTTTTCTTTTTTTTATAGCTGGCTTCAAACTAACAATTAGAAGAGATGGTTTATATAATTTACAGTTCCAGTAATCCAGCTAGACTCCTCAAATGCTCTCTTACTACATCAAGTCCACAGGTTGCATTAGATTTAGTTTCAGATACTTTAGTGTGCTGAAGTAGCTACATTTCAACTACAAACTTGTTATGTCCAGTTTTTAACATCCAAAACTGCCTCAAAATGAAAAATATATTTGGGAACACCCACAGTGTAAAGATTTTATGAAGATCCTTGAAGAAAGGTGTTATGTTTAGCATTCCCCCTAATTGTTCTCTGTGAGGAATCACTGTGTTGTCGTCTCAGTTTCCATGCATTATTGATTTATGGATCATAATCATCCCTCCTTTTAATACATCTTTAATGCATCAATGAAGTCAGAGCCAAAGGAGCTTAAAGTCAGGTAGCCCACAGGTTCATGACCTCCTTATTTTTTTTTTAAAATTAATATAAAATGTATCCTGGCGAAAGCACAGAATGGTCTAGTAGAACCCAAAATAACAAATTTTGCTGACTTCATTTACATTATGGACAAGATGTCAGAAAACAAAGAGGTGCAGAATTTGACATGCTAATTGCTGTCAGAGAAAATAATGGGGCACTCCAAATTTTGTCAGGGTATTCTAAAAAGCGTGCAGCCCATTTTTAAAATTATTATAATTTATTTTTTTTAACTTATGACCACAACTTTAAAGACACTAGCTGTCATCATCTGCTCCTCTTGACTGTAATGTGTTTATCGTTCAAAGAGAACGTGCTCTTGATTATGTCTCATCACCCGCTGCAAGAACTTTCATTATAGATGACCTTGTTAATTGTTGTTTACTTCACTGGTATCTAGCGAGTGCACACTCAAGATATAACTGAGTAGGTGTGTGATGTGGCAGAGGTTCCATTTAAATGATGCACTGAAAGAACAAGGAGTTTCCTTTGGTTTTTTTTTGCTGCCAAGTGGACTATGTACAAGGACACTAAAACGAGCCGTGGGGACTTTTTGCCCACTATAGAATGAAAGATCAGATACTGATAAACAAATCGATAGAAAAAAAAACTTGTGCGATGTCCCTAGAGACTGATGCATGCCTTGCCTTGCTTGGTTTCTTCCTGATTTGGATTGGTTAGCTAGGTCTCACAAAAAACATAAAATAAATAAAAATAATTATATTCTCTAGCAAACAGCAGATTTCAGGATTTTTGATTGTGGTGTTTTATCATCTTCTGTGGTTTCCAAAGCCTCTCTCTGTAGTATGTTGTAGCATTTTCTCCCGGTGTGCAGTGTGCAGTTGGCTTGCTGTTGAAAACTGGTGTACCACTGAACATGCACCGCCCTTTATTTATCTAAGATTTTTTAATTTTACTTCTGACCTTCACACCTCAGTTGCCAGGTTGCACTCACACACACCAGAAGACTTTTAATATAACTCCTCCCTCATCCCATTCTCCCCTAGGATGCAAGTCTTAGTCTCACAGTCACAGTAGGTTACAGGTGTTGTGGGACAAAACCTGCAGAGCTTATTCTCTGCAGCCTCACATCACTGGGGAGCTCATTCTTTTGCTGTCACGGACATCACAGATGATTTTAGTGTGGACAATAGCGGATTTTCTTTCCCTTTAGAAGTAAAAGCTTTGATGTTGCTCTTTCTTTATTTTGTACTTTGGTGTACTAAAAATGGTTAAAATGATTTTACAAAGCAGTTTAATTACTGTCAAATTGTTGTTGCTAGTTTTGACTCTAGAGCTTGCATGCTATTTTTAACCCTGATGAGTCTTTTGTATACAGTATTTAGGTTGAAGGGTTAGTAAAGTGCCCATTCTGTTTGGACTCCAGTATGAGCATTGGTCTGCAAAGTCCCTAAAGTTTATACAGGTCTGTTGTTTTGAGCCTCCAGATCCCAAGTGGACAAGGTGATTCACCAACAAGCTTTTAACTTAGTCCTGTTATCACAAAACAGAAATGAGACAGTGTTTACTCATTCAGCTTAGTGCATTATTAAAAACTGCATTAATAGGTTTTTTCTTCCAGATAAATTTAATTAACAGCTGTATGTTTGATATAGACTTATTGACGCTTTTTGACTGTTTCTTTTTTTCTCTTTTTTTAGATTAAACCATTTCCACCAAATAGAATCATTGTGTCAGCTCGATTCCTGAAACCCATCAAGGAGCCATGCACCATATTGTAAGCTGAATTTTCATTTTTCAAGTTTTTAACTTCACTTTGGAAAAATTCTTCTTAAATTGTCCCATTATTTGGATTAAATAAACAATTTAAATATATGACCAATTTGGACATAGAAAAGAAGTAGATGTAGTAGATAGGTAGCGTAAGAAAAACTGGACTTGACACTGGAAACTGAAACAGTTTGCACCAAAGTTCTTCCTCTTTTTTTTTTTAACTGTGTGCATTTCCCTTCCATAGTGTGGTGGCAAATGGTGATATATTGAACTCCGCAGTGAGGCTGTTGGTCCACCAGAGGATACTGGGCGAGTTTGACAAGATACTAGAAATGATTACAGAGAAGATGGGTTTAAGAGTCCTCGGAGGAGTTAGAAGGTAGGTGGACAATTTCAAAAAACAAAAAATTGCATAAATGGACTGCATTTCTTTGCAAACTTAATGATTTATTATATAAACTAATTTGCATCAGACTTTCAACACATGCACTTCCGTTACAGCAGATTATTCCTAATTGCATATATTTGCATTATTGAATTTTGATTTCTTCTCTCAAAATGTATTTACTACCAATGCTAAAACGTATTTTCTTTTTTTAAGTAAAAATATACACTACCAGTCAAAAGTTTGGACACACCTTCTCATTCAGTGGTTTTTCTTGTTATATTGTAGGTATATACTGAAGACACCAAATATAAGAATTTAAAATATAAAACATGTTTTGAGTTATTTAACTTTTTTGTTTACTATACAATTCCATATGTGTTCATTCATAGTGTTGATGCCTTCAGTGAGAATCTATAATGTAAATAGTCAGAAAAATAAAGAAAAACCATTAAATGAGAAGCTGTGTCTAAACTTTTAACTTGTAGTCTATCTGCTCTGACATTATATGAAACATACATTCTACTGGCACAACAGAAGTCGGTATGCTTCATTTTTCAACCAGCTCAATAAACAATCACATGGAGATTTTGAAAGCAATCAGTAACACAGATGGGACTGACTTTGGAAAAATGCTGCAAGCACATGATGTAAACAATAAGGCTTTTGATTCTCTTTGTGTGTTCTAGTCTCTTTACCTATGAAGGCCAACAGGTGACTGAGGGGAATCAGTTAGAGAGCGGTCAGCTTTATGTGGCTGTGGGAAGAGAAAAGTTTAAGAAGCTTCCTTACAGTGATCTGCTCTTCACCAAACCCAGAGGGACGAGGCGAGTCAGAGGGTAAAGAAAGTAACACTTTATCTTAACACTGAGTGCTTGATTTAAAAACAAAAATGAAGACTTGACATATACCAAACTGTCACACATCTAAGATCTGCAAAATGATGTCATTAGGTTTGAAATTTTGCATTTGATTTAGCCTGCATTAAAAATAAAAACAAGCATTTTTACAATAGAATTGCACACGAATAGCAGTGAGTCATGAACACCGTTAATATCCATCACTATGTGTAGTCTTGAGTCATTCATGAAGAGCTGTGGAACTTTAAAAATAGAATACTATGGTGACCAGGGATGCTTCTTGGAAACCGTACAGTTTGTGTTTAGATCTTTTCCACTGGGGCAACTAATTACTCCTTTAGGGCTACAAATCTGCTTTTAATTCTCTTGAAAACTACAATCCTCACACATGTTCCATCTGTATGAAGGTGTTCTGTTTGAAATGATTATGATTAAAGATAGATATTATAGGCACGTACATCACACAACTATGAAGAGCTTCTTAATTACAGTGGCTTGCAAAAGTATTCGTCCCCCTTGAACTTTTCCACATTTTGTCACATTACAGCCACAAACATGAATCAATTTTATTGGAATTCCACGTGAAAGACCAACACAAAGTGGTGTACACGTGAGAAGTGGAACGAAAATCATACATGATTCCAAATATTTTTTACAAATAAATAACTGCAAAGTGGGGTGTGCGTAATTATTCAGCCCCCTGAGTCAATACTTTGTAGAACCACCTTTTGCTGCAATTACAGCTGCCAGTCTTTTAGGGTATGTCTCTACCAGCTTTGCACATCTAGAGACTGAAATCCTTGCCCATTCTTCTTTGCAAAACAGCTCCAGCTCAGTCAGATTAGATGGACAGCATTTGTGAACAGCAGTTTTCAGATCTTGCCACAGATTCTTGATTGGATTTAGATCTGGATTTTGACTGGGCCATTCTAACACATGGATATGTTTTGTTTTAAACCATTCCATTGTTGCCCTGGCTTTATGTTTAGGCTCGTTGTCCTGCTGGAAGGTGAACCTCCACCCCAGTCTCAAGTCTTTTGCAGACTCCAAGAGGTTTTCTTCCAAGATTGCCCTGTATTTGGCTCCATCCATCTTCCTATCAACTCTGACCAGCTTCCCTGTCCCTGCTGAAGAGAAGCACCCCCAGAGCATGATGCTGCCACTATATTTGACAGTGGGGATGGTGTGTTCAGAGTGATGTGCAGTGTTAGTTTTCCACCACACATAGCGTTTTCAATTTTGGCCAAAAAGTTCCATTTTGGTCTCATCTGACCAGAGCACCTTCTTCCACATGTTTGCTGTGTCCCCCACATGGCTTGTGGCAAACTGCAAACGGGACTTCTTATGGTTTTCTGTTAACAATGGCTTTCTTCTTGCCACTCTTCCATAAAGGCCAACTTTGTGCAGTGCACGACTAGTAGTTGTCCTATGGACAGATTCCCCCACCTGAGCTGTAGATCTCTGCAGCTCGTCCAGAGTCACCATGGGCCTCTTGGCTGCATTTCTGATCAGCGCTCTCCTTGTTCGGCCTGTGAGTTTAGGTGGATGGCCTTGTCTTGGTAGGTTTACAGTTGTGCCATACTCCTTCCATTTCTGAATGATCGCTTGAACAGTGCTCCGTGGGATGTTCAAGGCTTGGGAAATCTTTTTGTAGCCTAAGCCTGCTTTAAATTTCTCAATAACTTTATCCCTGACCTGTCCGGTGTCTAAATCCAATCGAGAATCTGTGGCAAGATCTGAAAACTGCTGTTCACTGGTACGTTCAGAAGCTCCTGACTGAGCTGGAGCTGTTTTGCAAAGAAGAATGGGCAAGGATTTCAGTCTCTAGATGTGCAAAGCTGGTAGAGACATACCCTAAAAGACTGGCAGCTGTAATTGCAGCAAAAGGTGGTTCTACAAAGTATTGACTCAGGGGGCTGAATAATTACGCACACCCCACTTTTCAGTTATTTATTTGTAGAAAATTTTTGGAATCATGTATGATTTTCGTTCCTCTTCTCACGTGTACACCACTTTGTATTGGTCTTTCACGTGGAATTCCAATAAAATTGATTCATGTTTGTGGCTGTAATGTGGCAAAATGTGGAAAAGTTCAAGGGGGACGAATACTTTTGCAAGCCACTGTATAGACAGACTAAAAAACAAACATAGATATTAGGAAGTTTGTGAACAGATGTTATTTAAGATAAGATAAGATAAGATAAGATAAGACTTTATTGATCCCACGACGGGGAAATTTTTGCATTACCTCAGCTCAGGTACAGATATCAGAAGGAAAATACAAAAAATACAAATAAAATACAAACAAATAAAAAAGAAGTAAGATAATACACTACATACAACGGTAGCATACACAGTATGTGATTATGGATATGGTTGTGGAAATATGCAAGACATAAACTATATAGCTTAAAATAACTATTCTACCACTACTATTCCTATGTATAGACATGTACATGCACACACACATGTACACACTAAATATACATATATATATATATATATATATATATATATATATATATATATATATATATATATATATATATATATATATACCTGCACACGTCATGTTCAGATGTATTACACTTCAGTGCTTTATGTATGGGTTTCATGTATGTAAGTCAATATTCGTTAATCATTTTTGCAGTATCAAATATATATGTCACCACTTTTTGTCTGTTTTCTTTTTTTCACAGAATGAAATCTTATTCTTTGCCACCCATCTACAGGTTCTCAAAACAGAGTGAAAATGTCAGTACTCCACGTACCATTTCCAATATTTTGTGAGCTGTTATTTATTTATATTTTATAATCCAAAACTTTTCCAGGATTCTTTAACATGCAAAGCACAGAGAAAAAATTTTCTCTGAAAAATTCTGCTGGTTTAATTATTTAGGGATGGCTAGCAAATATTGATGTAACAACATGGTGGTCTAGACTCCCCGGTCCTAAATTTTAAGCCTGAATTAAATTTAGGATCAAGTGGACTTGCAGAATTGTATTTCATCATGAATCTTAAAATATTTAGTCATTTTTCTAAAAAAAACGTTACGATTCATTTCAAAATCCCACCTTTGAATAAACTGATGCAGCAAACCCAAGACGTAAATCTTTTTTTACTCTCCATCGTCATGATTTTGAGAAGTTTCTTACTAACTAAATCTGACTGCTACTTTCTGCAGGGTAAGTCCATGGTCCAGAGCAGTGACAGTGGAGATGGAGAGTCTCCTAAGGCCTCGCCTCCAAGCCACAACAAGGAACACCTGTCCTCCATTGTAAGAGAGATTTCTCAGGCCAGACTGCTCTCCTTAAAGAAGATTAAGAGCAGACAGAGCTTGACTCCTGGTGCATCTGACAATGGTAATGCAAAAACACGAAAAAGATCACCGTGAATAGAAGTGAAATTTTAATATCTACACCTGTTTGTTTTCATGGTGGCTATTAAGCTCAGCAGGGCCGTATTCATCCCGAAGTCAAAGAAAGGAAAGCATTGCTACTGTATATAGTATAGGTTTATATTTAAGGGTTACTTTGACTACACTGG
Organism: Pelmatolapia mariae; assembly: GCF_036321145.2. Taxonomy (NCBI): domain Eukaryota; kingdom Metazoa; phylum Chordata; class Actinopteri; order Cichliformes; family Cichlidae; genus Pelmatolapia; species Pelmatolapia mariae. The sequence goes on along the minus strand of NC_086236.1, from coordinate 45,941,297 downwards.
ATAAAAAATATAGTTTAATGTCATATCTCCTCTTGCTCATATTATTCTGGGCTAGCATTTGTAATTATATCCTTAAGTAGTTTGTTTGTAATATATATTTAAACATAGAGTTATAATCAGTAGTATTTTTTTGTTTCGTCAAAAAAGTCACATTTTAATAAAAATGAGCTAGTGAATGAAAATCATACAAAAGGAATCTAATCAAAGTTTGTGTTTGACATATTATTACCCAAGAACTAAAATAGTTTAGTTCATGGGTAACAATATACCCAAGAACCAATAGTTAGCAACACTCATGCTCCTGTGATTCTGTCATCATCATCATCATCATCACCACTTTCTGTATTCATTTTTCATCTATAGAGTATGGTAGATGTGTGCAAGTGGAAGGTATCAGAATAATCTACTTCTTTAAGTATTTGCCATCCCATGTTTCACAAGTGGTGCTTATGTACTGCTGAGAGTTTAACATACACAAAAATATGATGTAATGCTTTGTCACTGGAATCTTATGTAACCTGCTGCATTCGTAAATGTCCACACAGTGGCACTGTTGCTCTGCAAAATATTTGGCATGAAATATTAAAAGTAGGTCTAACATGATGACATTAACCTTTATTACAACAAACACATTACGTCATCTTCTTGTGATACGTATATAATAATGTCCTACAGAAAGTTTGGCACCTGCCATCCTTTTTTTGGAAATTAGGAGGTTTTACTGCTCTGGGACTCTTAATCTCATTATTATTATTATTCATCCATCTATCCATTCATCCATTGTCTTTATGATTATCAGTTTTTACAGTCAAAGGGAAGCAAATCTTCTGCAGACTGCTGCTGACCTTGTTATAACTGGTTCTGTGGTATGAACCACATTACGTCATGTTGTGGCTCTTAATAGATTTTGCCTGTTTGCTCTCTGGCAGGGGATTTGACAGCAAAACCCCCAAAAGAGCATGGAGACTTTGTGACTGTGGTTCAGAGGAGGTGGCTTTTTGCATCAAACGAGAGAACTGAGGAACGTGTGTGTGTGTGTGTGTGTGTGTGTGTGTGTGTTCTCTGTGTCGGTATGTGCGTGACTGCATTTGCAGCCTGTAATGTCACCCTCAAAATTGCCTGTATCAGATTGTGTGGCACGTCATATTACAGGCACAGAAAAGCATACTGCATTATTGGTCCCCTTGGATGACATTGAGCAAAAATTACGTTAACAGACAGACATCTCAGAAAACAAAATCTGACATAAGAGATCTTTAAATGGCTTTGAGGACATTTCACTTTCTCATGCAGTCCTCACCGTTTGACCTGTACAATGCTTTCTTAGTCCTTTCATGTTAGTGAGACACAATATTTTCCTTATTTGTTTGGTTTCATAGAAAGACAGAGTGTATGCGATGGCAGCCTGCTTTGTCTCTGTCCATGGTCCTGAATTCACTCTAAGCAGTATATTTAATTCCCAAAGACATCTTTATTCTTTTTATTTATTGCTTTTTTTTGTTTTGTTTTGTTTTTTGGGTTCTCAAATGAAACATGAACAAATACTGGCTTACACAACAACAACAAAAACAATAAAAATGTCCCTTTAGCCTATCATCTTAGGCAGGTTAAATTCAGTGTTGTTTTAATATTTGGCTTTGCAACAGGAACACAGTGTTCATATCACCTTTTATGGTGATTGTAAGCAGCACAGAGGTGTTTGGTGTTATTTTCCCTTTGGGAAATCCTGCCCTGGCCGGGCATGAGGTAAATACACCCCGCTCTGGTGCCAAAAGGAACACAGCCAAAAGGTTGCCAGACTGGCAGAGGCTGTGGAAAGTACAAAGCATGAAACCCACACTTCAGATCTCTGATGTGTTGGAACATTGGAACCAAGACAAAAGATATTATATGATTATAAAAGCATCAATTCATTATAAATGTATTTGTCAAAGATGGCTTTGGAGTGAGGGATGAGACTGAAAGGACAAGCAAACCGATGACAGCGGGGAAAAAAAGACAAATGAGACCGAGTGACCCTGTAACTGGAGATTCTCCCTCTGCAGTGCACTCACTGTGTTTACAACATGGAGTTTAGTTTTTGAGTGCGTGTGTCTATGTGTGTGTGTGTTCACCAATCCCCATTACTCACCGTTTATTGTAAAGCCTTTACCTTTGCTGTTTCATTAGAGGGAACACAATGGTGAGTGAGAGCAGAGAGAAGGGAGAGGAGGTGTTACAACTCGTTCAGCAAACTTGGAATGAATGAAATGAATTTGACCTTAATGTAACAAAGACATCCAGCTTAACCCTTGCATCCTGTTCAGGTCAAATGTAGCCTTTTTTGACATTTGACAGCAGAAAACGTACCCTAAATGTCATGCTTTTGACCTGAATTTTAAGACTTTTTATAAAGTGACCCAAAATACACGAGATGTATTTAAAAATTGTATAGTATACTATAAATTGTTGTACCCTGAGGCTGTTCAGGGTCAAATTTGACCCATACAATTGTGATTGATTTTGGATATATATCAATATTCACCAAAGTATTCCCAGCCAGCCAAGAGACATAAGGTCAAATTTGCTAATGTCTTATGCCAGTGCGATCTGGGTTTTGGCATTAAAAAAGTACTCTTGGCATTTACAAAGAGAGTGCAGTGATAAGATTGTTTGGAAGAGGTGGGAGCTCAAAGATTTTTGCACCAGAACCTGTTGTGTCGTATTTCTGGGATTTCCTTTCTCAAGTCATAAAATATAAGGAGGAGGATATTTAAATCAAGCATCATGCAGTTATGTAGTATTCACTGAAATGCAGCTGAGCTGCCATTTCAGTGAATGTGGGAAGCATATGTGAAAATGCCACATACGTAAGGTTTTAGTGGTTAGGCATAATAACTCCCAACAGTTCCAGAATGTTCTCGTGATTTCCGCTTTTGATAAAATATGTTTAAATTCATTATATTTGTTATGTTTTCATGTGTTGAGTAAAACAGGGCATGCTATTGTGTGATGGTAGATACCATCCAGTAGCCTAAACAATACATTCTTCCTGCTCTCTGAAACATTAATTAAGGATTATTAACAATTTGTTAATTTCAGAGATGCTATTTTAGACATTCTAAATTGACCTGTAGTTCAAAACACACTTAATATGAAGGGAATTAACCCAGACTATACTGTGAAGGCATGAAACATAACCAGTATCTGTGGGTTAAAAGACTTAACCAAAAAGACACATGGCTTGTTGGTTTGGTCTTTATTATTCTTTTAAACTTACTGGTCCAATTTAGCCAGTGTTAGCCTTTTCTTTCAAAAACAGCTTGAATGGAAGCAATTAGCAGTTGTTGCTAGCCTCAAAATAGAAATGGGATGTTTATCAGTGTTCTCTTTCTTAAATGGCCTCTGTGGCCAATTCAGTTAATGGCTCTCCTGGGAAAAGAAGGGGAACACAGCAGAACCAAAAGGGGAGACAAAGAAAAGCGTAACCGAAAAAGGAGAAAAGGATGTGTTTAGACAGGTGATTGGGGATAAAGAAGGACAGAAGAGGGAATAAAAAGCTGAGATGATGAAGTGAGTAGAACATTATGGAGGTGGAGAAGGGAGGAAAAGGGAAAACAGGTGGAATCAAACAGTGAATTTGATGAATAACCAAGGGATGATGAAGCATGAGTACTGGATGGAATAAAAAAAAAAAAAAAGCTCAGAGAGATATTAACGGGTAGAGGGATGGGTGGGGTTTGGATAATTGCCTTTCATTTGGATAATCTCTCCATTTAGAGTCATCAAAGCAGATTTTTAGTTGCCTGGGCCCCTCGCTGGAGCCAAATTGCTGCTCTGAAAATCAACAAAAGAGCCTTGTACTTCAAGAAGAAATTACTGATAAAAAGGTATGCACTAGAGGAGAGAGAGGAAAGGTAAAGGCAGAGCAGGGTTCTACTGATTATCTGAACTTTTACGTGCTGTGTACATGCCTACTTATTACATTAGCACTGTTGGTGGGGGGTGGATGGGGCACTAATTAAAGGGTCAGGTGGTACTGAAAAGTTATGTTTATTTTGTTCCCCCAAGAACTTTTTGTGTGATTAAATAGTTCTTTGTGGAATACTTTTAATCCAGGATGCTTTTTCTTGTAGGAAGAAATAATAGCACACAATGCAATAAATAGTGGATGTAATGCAAGCTACAGTACAAATAATGATTAGAAGTGGAAGCCAAACATTGTTTTCCACTTTGTAGTTAGTTACAGCTTAGCTAAAAATGGGCTTTCTATTTCTACTTCTATTTACTTACAGAGCAGCCAGTATTTCAACATGGTTCATCATGCCTTTTATTTAAAAATATAAATCTAGAGATGTTGAATTTCACACACATGATTTCTCCACTTGCATTAATACTTCAAGGGCATACACTTTACACAGAACCTTCATGTCTGAATAGCATGGCTCCCTCCTTTTCTTGTACTTTATCTTTTTGAAGGTAGCAGAAGCCAGTTGAATTTCTGTTGTATTTATGTATGTTTTATGAAGGATGTACAGCATACATTTTCTCAAAAGGGCTTTGATTTGAAGTCAGTTTTAAATAAGAAAGGGAACAAAACCATTCTTTGTATTATTTGAAAGTTGAATGTGAGAGAAATAAAAATTGCTGGACATGAGTGAGTGAGCTTGTGTGCATGTGTGTTTGTGTGATTATGCTTGTCTCTGCATGCCTTTGCGTATGAACAAGTCAACCAACCAGATCAAACCTCAGCCTCTGGTGTCATAAAATGTGATTCTGCTGGGGGGAATTAGCCCTGTTAGCATATGTATCTATAATGCTTGTCAGAGTGAAATAGGGTTCAACCCAGTGTTAGGAGGCAGGAGACATGTACACAAAGAGAGTGTGCATCTCAAATCGCGTGCCTGTGTCAAAAAAGAGGCTAAGCAGTGAGGGATGAATGATGGCACCACTTTTTTTTTTCATTTGCTAAGTTCTTACAACGTGTGGTTTGTGTGTGTGTGTGTGTGTGTGTGCGCGCGCGCGCGCGCACATGCCTGTTTTTATGTGCATTTGTGCACACGCTCATATGTCAAATTTCCGACAACACAGCCATGCTTGTCTGTTCTTCGTGGATTCTTCTATTCCTTTCATCTCCTCCTTTTAACTACAGCAGAAAAGGGTTCTTCATGACCCATTGATGCAGGATTACTGGATTAAAGAGCAGGGAAGCTGTACTAATCTGCCACATTCATCTGTTAACAAGTGTTTTGGCTGTGGCATACAACAGCACCGGCTGTGATGGTGATGTGTTAAGGTGATGTGTGACACTCTTATTGACACAAATATTCCTCATGTCTATCAGGTTCAATCTCTACTTTTCAGGCTTGCCTTTTTTTAGCATTTCTCAGAGCTTGGTGTGAGTGATTGTGATATGATCACAAGTCTTCGTGGGGTTAATATTAGTCTGAGAGACTGAAACAGCTTTGACATAGACTGTAAATGGCAAAGGTAAATAACTGACATTTGTGGTTATCTAAAGTTTATATTGTTTGTTAAAGAGAGGTTTAGGAATGCAAGCAAATGGCATCAACGATGCATTTTAAAATGTGTTTTTCTGTCTTTTCTTCTAGTTTTAATCCATACAATGTAGTTTAGAGGATAAAGAGAACATGAACAACTATCAGAAAAGATATTAATCAATTAGTAATTAAATAAATTTACAGAAGACTATCCGTGCTTGAATTATTAGAGAAAGGAATTGCGTTCAGTGTTTTCTTAGATTTGATGATTACAACTCAACAGCACAAGTACTTGGACTTGGAATAAAATGGTCATGCTCTCATGTTTTTTTTCAGTTGTGTAGAAACGAAAAGAAATCAAATTTTAATATGAGTTCATATTGCACTTAGACATTCATTCAGATTAAAACCTTTGTTTAATGAAAACGGTCAATGGCAAGATTTCAGGCAACTTTGAGAACAGTGCAGGGGAAAAAGCTCCATGAATTATTTAAACATTTAACAGAAGCTGTGACCTTTATAAATATTACTTTGGCTGTCTGGTTGCAACATTGTTAAGCAAAGGTTTTCTTTGATTTAATGTCAAAGCTATCTAAGCACATGCGCATTAAAGGAGATATGAGGAATTTTCTACACAAAAGTGCATGGCATTTTTTTTCCAGATGTATCTTGGAAACAAATCTCAAAGATAAAGGCTATACATAAGAAATACTTAATGCCACAGTGTAGACAGCTTGTGTCTATTCTTAATGCAAGACATTTCAATATACCATATCTTTTAAAAGGACATGGCAAGGTTTTGCACTTCCATTATATAACAATAATATTTAGCAATGGCAACAAATGCCAAGCTAGTGATCCATTGTACTGAGTCAAGCTCCGAAACTGGGGGATCTTACCATTCTAATAATACCAACAAAGGGAGATTCCAGCTGTCTTTATGAGTAAAGTCTTTAGGTTTGATTTGGAGTAAGTGACATATGAGTCACCAAATCTTCATTTACAAATCATTAGCATTATAAGTATCAAGTCATGTTAGTGTGGTGTCACAGAATGAAAGAGTTAGACCAGTCAACCATTTTTATTCTCAGCTGTTCAGCTTTTCTGTGTTTCAGATTTATGTAAAGCCAGCAGCAGCTGGGTCTCCCATGTAGCCATACAGTCATTGCATGTTTTAACAGGACCCTGGTCAGTGACCGGAGCGCACTTGCAGAGTGGCAGCATTCCAAATCACTGTGCATGTTGTTTTACACCCAACTATAACTCAGGTACATGCTGAGTGGATTAAATCATCTGGGTGTAAATATGCAATTTACTGTACTGTCCAGTGAAATACAAGGAGTGATGTGTGAAGTGATTTAGGTCCATTAAGTAGTATTTCTAGACTTGAGAATTTATTAGCTGCAGTACAGTTAATGCTAAAGTAGACCAGGCTTGTGGAGGCCAAGCAAATAAATAAATAAAAGCACACACTGTGTGATGTAGTGTGGTGCATCCACAGTGTAGTAGTTTACACACTCGCTTAACAAAAGCGCTCCAGCTTGATCCTGAGAGGAGACACGAGTCCCTCGAGGGTTGTGTCAGGAAGGGCATCTCGCTAAATCAAACATGCAGAGTGACCCCCTTGTGAATAAGAGATCAGCAGAAACTGGCTTTACTGTGTAAAGCAGTGATTTGTTTTGCTCTGAGTTACAACCTACTGCAAGTGTCACCCTGTCAGAGGTTATTATGCCTGGTGATCATCAGCACTGAAAATGTTGCAATAACAAATGTCTATCCTACCTAGTATCCACAGATACTAGACAGAGCACAGTAGTTTTTTTTTTCTGTAAGGAAGATTTGGTTAAAAAAAACAAGGTAAAGAAGAGTTTTACCTGGGTTAATGGGTTTTCTAAAAAGTCCCAACACAAATTAGAGAATAATTTGCAGAACAACAAAAAGAACAGTGTAGAGATTACACGACTCACTCACAGATCCCTTTGCAATAGTGGTTAAAAATGTCCTGTGGAGAAGTTTATTGGACTTTAAAGTGCTTCCCGAAGGAGTGGAAAATCTTTGAAACATTCTTGTAGAATGCATCTCTTTGCTCATGTTTGATTATTAAATTCTGTATTAACCTCTTCACTACACCTTCTAAGACATCACATGATTTCATAAATCCTTTGCATCTGGTAGGCAAAATAATAAAATACCTGCTTTGCTACTGTGCTAAGACTTGAATTTGGTGAAATGTCCTTTGGCAACTTTTTAACAATGCATTTCAGGATTTAGATCAGCAAAAAACACCTGCATCGCTAAAAGCAGACTGTATTTGTGTGTTTACGTGTGCAATCTATCTAGCCTATCACTTCATCTTGAGTTGTGTTTTATTGCATTTCTCTGGAGCGACAATCATCTGTAACTTTACCTTCCAAGATAATGCCAGCAAGAGTCGTTTATATGAGTAATTATATCTGCTTGCAGTTGCATACAATTTTACTTCTTACTAATGGATGCAGCACATCATCTGAAATGTGGGTGTGCTCTGTCTGCTTATGCCTTGTGGAGGAGGGAGTGTGTGTGTTTGCCTGATTATGAAAGGAAAAGTCAGACACATTTTACACTCAGTTGCACACACATACATAAAGCAGTCCAACCATTTGCAAAGCCAGACTCTCCGGATATACTGGAATGAGAAAGAAGGGGGAGATTCTAAATATCATATTTAATTTGATTTAGCATTTTCATGAGCCTGTTCCTCATCCTTAAATCATGTTAAGATGTTTAGAGTCATAGCAGCTCCTCCTCTGCTTACTGCTTACACTCAATCGCTTGGCCCTCACTCCTAATGAATGCGGGGTGATTTCCATAAAATATTCTTAAAGAGGTCTGTTATTATTACCATAACGTTTCATCTCCCACCATGGCTAAACTTCAATCAGTTTTGCATTTGAAATGCATTAAATGTCTCCATAAACTCTTCTAATCTCTACCAGAGTCATTTTTCTTCCTTAACCGGTATGTGTAGAAAGGAAAACTAATATTAAAGATATTAATTGCACTGTTCTTTTTTTCATTCCTGATTAGAAATTTCAGTCTCATCCAATGTTTCAAAACAAGTGTGTAATTATGTTGTTTATCAGAGCGTATACTTGTCTTCCTCTTATGTTTAGGGTTAATTACTCCAAGGTCTTTGATGCACATGCTCACATGAAAATAGAAAAGCCCCGTATCCATTTTCACACTCCAACAGAACTGCCTTGCTGAGCTGAGCTTGTTTGGAGTTGTAGTACGATGTCTTCATTTAAATTCCTGGATCCCAGTCTCACTTTACAGTTGTTTGTATTGTGAATGATGAAACGTTGTTTCCTCAGGGGAAACTGGAGGATTTCTTCTACAGGCCTCTAGTCTGTTGGATGATTATCATGGGTCATCATATTTGTTGTGTGGTATCATACAAAAGCAATGGTTAAAGGAGAAAACCATCTACCTTGCATACCTGTGGTGATGATTAGGATGATTACTGCAGTGGTGATAATAAAGATGAAGACAATGTTAGACATTAAGTGTAAAATTTAGATCACTAAATGAGCTTATAAAATGTTTACTGGCTCTCTCCTGCACACTTCCCATCGTCTAGGGAAAGTTGTTTACTTGCAACAAATTATCTTGGGTGCTTTTCCTTTAGACCAGCAGGTGTCACTCTTGTGCTGCATTTATTCAAATTTGGCAACATCTGCTGAATAAAAGCTGAATAATTTCAACAAGTCTCTGACTGAAGGATGAATAAAAGCACCCATATTTATGGGACAGATTTTCTGGGTTTGTAAAATGAATTAATTTGCAGTGAGTGCGAAGATTTTGGTTTCAGGGTCTTGAAAAGATGAGCAGTGGGCACATAAAGGAACACTTTGGCTCTTTTATGCCCAAAGAATGACAAGATTTGAGGGCAGGCTTTTACAGGTGTGACACTATATTCATCTGCTTTGACAAAAAAAAAACCCTACTTAAACTTTGATGAGTTTTTTTACATGTAATCATTAACATTGTCAATTATTATTATTTTACTGTATTTTACATATTTTTTTCTGAATGAGTCCAGTTAAGTCTACTGCATCTATACCAGGATAGTAGGACACCCTTTATTTACCTTTCCTTTATCTTGTACTGGCCACAACAAGCCTTTTCAGTATTCAATATTGCACATTAGGGTGGAACACAAGTGGAAAACATGCTTTAACTTGTTTTTTTCTGTACTTTAAGGAATCAAATACCTCTCTGTAAAATGAGCTTCTGATTTTGCATGCAGAGCTAAAATTGTCTGTTTTTCTAGATGAACTGGAACAGAAGTTTGATGAAGGAAATGCTGATTGCCAAACACTACAAGACAATGGAGCTGAAGCGGTATAAACATACACTACTCACTCTCTCTTTTTATTTTACATATATATTTACAGTCATTTTTATACATAATCCCTCATTTTCAGACTCACAAGTTATTAAACAAAGCATTTTTAAATAGGATTGTTCTTAATACTAATAATGAAAGTCAGTGGTGGTAGTCTGTAGTCTACCTGACTGACGGCCTGAAGTCTAGAACCCATGGACATCACCAAATGCTGTTCTTTCTCCTTCTTGAGATGGCAGGTTTTTACTCCATCCACATTCAGTAATTGCTTGTTTGTGGGTCTCTCTGCTTTTTCTTCAGTTAACTGAAAAACATGCTTTATTTGGTTGGGGTCAGGTGACTCACTTGGTCATTGAAAAATATCAGATTTTTTTGTCTTGACATACTCTTGGGTTTTGCAGTTTGCACTGTGAAGCACCGTCTGATCAGTTTTGCAGCATTTGGCTGAATCGGAGCAGAGAGTACAACCCTGTACACTTCACAGTTTATCCTGCTACTTTGTCATTCACATCATAAATAAACACTAGTGACCTGGTTTCAGTGGTAGCCATACATTCCCATGTGTCCATCATGTTTGACAGATGATGTGGTATGCTTCGGAACATGGGCTATTCCTTTCCTTCTCCATGCTCCCCATCTTTCCATGATTCTTGATTTCATCTGACCAAAGAACAGATGAAAACGTTGTTCCAGAACTGTGTAGGCTGTTTTAGATATTTGCTAAAAGTCTAATATGTTCTTCCCATTCTTCAGTGGAACCACTGATTTGCACCTTCTCTTTCCATTTATGAAAGCATCTCTTCATTTTAGACTAAGCTCCTTGATAGTTTTCTTGACTGGTCTAGAAGTCGTGAAGGCCTTTTTCGTAACCAACAAACGATGGTGTTCCAGTCCTTTTGGTTTTGCTGAGCTGGCCAGTGCATAGGTCTCATAGGTTTTTGTCTATGTTTTTTTCATGTCTTTGGGACATCACATTGAGAATTCGAGGGAAAAGATACCAAATACTTGGATTCATCTCCAGATCTTTTTCTGCTTAATTTTTGATAAGATGATGAGGGGACGGACTGGTTTCACCTGGGCATGAAACCACTTGTCAGTTAACTGTTCAATTACTTTCAGGCTTTTAAAAACTATGTATAAAAATGGCTGTAATTCCTAAACAGTTACAGTAAGGCAATAATTGATTGCTGTTTATCGTTTCGTGATTCTTGATGTTTGATTTAAAATCTACTGTGCTGGTGTACAAAGGCAGATAGCACCAACGAACCATAGCATCAACAGAACAGTGTAAATCACAGAAAGAATTCAACATACTGAGTCTGTTAAAATATTTAGAGATATTAATTGCTTCTGTGGTTATACTGCATTACAGAAACTTGATGCTACTGATACAAATGAAACAGAGGAGAATGTTGAAAAGCCAGAAGAAAAAGAGGAGGCAGAAATGGCTGAAAATGGCAGAGAAGAAGGTGATTTACCTAGCAATGAAAACAAGATGAATAGTCAGGAGACAAACAGTGAAAAAGAGGGGGGAGGTGGAGGAAAAACAGAAATCGATGGACAAAAAGATGGAAAAGGAGAAGACATAGCAGAAAATGAGAAGAAAGTGGAGGAGGTAAAAGAAGAGGAAAAGAAGGAGGATCCAGAAAAGAATAAGGAGGTGTTTAATGGTGAAGAGCATGGATCTAGCAGTGATAAGGCTCTGGACAGTAAGGAGATTGAGGATGGAAACAATATGTCTTCTCAAGGTGAAAGGGGGAAAATTGTGGAAGACGAGAAGGAAGATAAAGACCACACTGAGGTGGAAAAAAGCACTACGGATCACACTAATGATGTAGACACAGTGGAAGAACAGAAAAAGATGGGAAACGGCAACGATCCAGAGACGACTCAGTCAGATAACGAGACTAAAGAGAACGATAGCAGTAGAAGTAGCAGAGGCAACAGTAATCAAGAAGAGAATGAGAACGAAACAAAAGAGGGCGCTACCAAAGAGTCAGGTGAAGAAGAAGAGAGCAAGGTGAATGCTTAGGTCAGTGGAGAAGATAATGAGGTAGAAGGTGAAGCAGAGCTCAACACAGATGAGAAAAAATGGACCAGTAAAGATGCCGAGTGCACACACGGGGAAGATGGTGATCAAGAGAGGCAAGACGAAAGTGAAAAATTTAAAGAATAGGAAAAAAACACCAAGTTCTTTATACTGAAAATATGAAGTTACAAAATCTATTTATATAATGAAAGTGACAGATGAAATTTATAGAAAACAAAGCAAGATCAGAGCGCACTCTGAGAATTTTTTTTCTTCCTATATAAAAGCAGTTTTGCAATGCTGAGCATGTAACCTAAATATTTAAATGGTTGTCTGTTAAATGGCACAAGTACAGAAACACCATATACATCAAAACTTTATAACTTTCATGTTTGAAACAGAATACACATATAAAATCCATAGTAATATATTCTTATTTTTGCATTAAAATGTTCTTAACTAATAGGTTGCTTTATTGTTTCTTTACACACTGTCTGTGAGCACTGTAGTGAGTGATGCAGAGAAATGATAATATATTTATCCTTTGAAATTTTTCGAAAGAATGATTATGCCTCTCATAGAAACTCATACAAATGTATTTAACGAGACATATATTATTGTTTGTTTTTGAATGGTAAGTTAATTTATAAAAAATTCGGATCTTCTTCCTAAATGAGTGCTTCCATCTGTAGGGCTAAAGTTGTCACTGAATAATTCGGTTAGCATCAAAGTGATGTGCATCATATAAATTTAACATAACCAGAACACTCGTGCAAGATTTTTGTCCATTATATTTTTAGTCCCCTCTAACGCCATGATCAACACATCACATTAGTCAATATCTTTTATAACAATGATGTTTCATCCCTGTAATGCAGTTCCAGAGACTTACAGAATTATTCCCAGTCTACAAGTGCAAGTGGAGGCCCAGAACCTTACTGTTACGCCTAATGTTGATTTCTGTCACTGAACCATATTTTCAATGTCTAATTTTTAAAGGCAGTTTCATGTCATATTATTTTGTAATGTTGCTGCTATGCCAATGTCCATCTGCTTCCACAAAAATTAAACTGAGGGAAAAAAAGACAGTTTTTTTGTCTTCTGTAACTGATACTTCAGTGATGAAATGTATCAGTCAATGGAATAGTAAAAATAAAATCATTTTAAAAAGTGATGATGATGTATGATATTGGAAATTAATTTTACAGCAGGCGTAAAGCTTTTTTAAAACGTTCACTGAGATTGAACTACACTCTCCATTCCACAAGAGTTGAGATGTACGTGTAAAATGTAAATAAAAGAGATTTAAATGTTTTTAATATCCCATAAGCCCATTTTTCATTCACTTTAGAACATAGAATGATATCAAATATTTAAATTGAGAAAACTATTTTGCAAAAGAAGAAGAAGAAAAAGGTCAGGATTCTAACTGCTCAATAGTTTTCAGTCCTACTTTTCTCACTTTTTCTTTTCATGATAGGCCAAATGTTTAGCACCTGGACTTTTCTATTAGAAGGCCTTGTTGTAGTAGATGCAGTATGCAGTTTAGTATTGTCTTATACAATCTGAAAAAGATTCCATCTGCATAGAAGCATGGGCACTAATGCACCTCCACACCATCGGTGATGCAGGCTTTGTAACTAAGTATCGGTAACAACCTGGATGGTCCCTCTCCTCTGTACTCTGGAGGATGTGATGTCCATGTTTTTCAAAAAGAATCTCAAATTTCAATTCGTTTCATGGTGGAACAGCTTTCCACTTTGACTCAATGTATTTGGATCATGTTCACAGATGTAGATTTTTCTTTAACCTCCATTTGTGGATCAGCAACATGTTCTGGAAGTTTTCCCGAGCCCATGCAGTGATTCCCATGGCAGAATCCATCCTGTTTTTAATGCAGTGCTGCCTGAGGTCTCGAATATCACATTCCTGTCCCTTCCGCACAGAGATTTCACCAGATTCTGTGTAGTAGATGTGATATTTAAAGTCTTTGCAATTTTACATTCAGGGACATTATTCTGAATTTTCTTTTACAAATTGGACAATTTTTCACTGCCTCTGTAAAATGCTCAGTCATTTTACTGACCTGTTGCCAATTAACCTACTTAGTTGCAAAATGTTCGTCCTGCTGTTTCTTTTTCAGTAGCATTTATATTTCCAGCCCCATCACAACTTTTTGAGATGTGTTGCTGCCAAAGTCAAAATACAATTTTTCCTGAAATAGTAAAACAACTATGTTTTCTTTTCTCTTTGGTGAATAAAATATCGGTTTATGAGATTTTCAAATCATCGGATTCTGTTTTTATTTACAGCGTCCCAACTTTTTGTGGGACACTCTTGGTTGAATTTTCCTAACAGAACATTCTTAAAATCCTTAAAACTCTAGGCATGGGTCATTATGTTGTTGTTATGAAGACTTAGATAGACTAATATGGACTTAGAGACCTACTATAACTAATGTCTCATTATGCATTAGATCTAGATCTTCAGTCTGTCTTAGTGAAACTGCACTTTGGTCTTTAGCTGCTTTCATCCTGACAGGAAGAAAAGTGATATTTTTGGAGAGGCACTCTTCTCACTCTCATTCAGTGATTTTAATTTGTCATTTTTTTCCTGAAACAAAGTTCCATAAATCCACTATAAACAACCAGCTGTGGGCAGGAAATATGAACTCTGATCTAATTCAGTATGTATGATGGCCCCACTGCCCGCTCATCCCTGCAGCTGTTCAAATTGGGATTCATGCAGTCGATGTGTTTGTGAGTTACCATCCCAAGAGAGATAAGGAACCTGGCTGAGAGGGAGGAGGAAGAACGAGAGAGCAAAGAGCAGGAGACTCAGAAAGCAAAGGAGGTGGGGGCAGGAGTGTGTGAGTCATAAGGCCTGCCTGGTTGAGGTGATGATCCTCAAGATGCTATTTCTGGCATCACCATTAATTCTGTGTTATCTCCTCCACCAGCTACTCTGTGTTTTCTGAGTGTGTATGCATGTGGGCGTGTTCAGTAAGGCCCTAAATAACACACCCTCCAGACTGCTTACAAGGGGGGCTTCTACAATGTAAAAATGAACATTATTAACATATTGTTTGAATGAATTTAAATCTATAATTATTTAAATATTGGTTTGAATCAATAATCATAAATTAGAATTATTCTTGATTAAGAAAAAAAGGGAAGGCACCAGATTTTAAAGAACACAAAGTCCTACTTAGCTAGTATTGTACAGTATATTTAAATAACCCTGCAGGGAATTTAGGAAGTAAAAGTGTCAGTTGTTTGGCACAGTCATAGATGGCAACTGTGAGATATTAAATGAAAACAGCAGGGAAGATTAAAGATTAAAATAAGATCAAAAACATTTGACCCTTGTGACAACAGTGAAGTATTTTTTAATTCTGTAGGGAGACATAAACTAAGCCACTTTCTGCTCCCACTTTATACCAGTTTATACCTCTCACTTCTGTTGGGAGGTATAAAGTTTTATCAACAGTTAAGCCACCAGTCTGTCAGCTTACTGCACAGTGTGCTGCAATACAGTTTTCACACATTTTCGATCCACCGATATGTCAGTTTTATTGTGCTGTTCGAAAAATAGACATACTGCATGTAGACACTGATTTATATGTGTTCTTTATCCAATCTGTTCGCAAATAAGGGTGGCATCGTTTTTTATTTAGTGGGATGATCCACTGTTACATCAGGAAAGACTTCAAGTTAGATATATAGCAGAAAAAAATATCCATTATGGATTAGAGTTTGTAATGCAGCAGGAAACAGCATAACATTACAAACCAGCACTGCCTGTTAAAGTCCTGGCCGCACTAGAAGGTTTGTCCATAATGGCTTGTTAAACAGCTTGGCTTTTCTTCATGTACTGAAGGCCCGCAGCTCAGTGGCTGTGTATCTTGAAAATGAAATGCCTTGCTTATTACTAGGTTGGTTTTTTTTGTAGTTACAGCTATGCTTCTGTGTTGCATCTGAGAGTAAATGTGTTAACACCAGGACTTTTTAAATAATAGTAGAAAGAAGATTGGAGGTAAGTAGAATAATATTGAAAAGGTCAACTTACATTGACAATAGTAGTCAGCATAGCAAATCAACATCTTATACAGTAAATATACAAGCTGTGCTGCAAGGATTTGATGATGAGATATGGTTTAAAAAAAACTGAAGCTTGTATCTTGGACAGTAGAATTGTTCTAACCAAGTACAGATTTTTTTTACAGTACAGGTTTGTTTATAATGATGAAACAAAAGATACATGTTAAGAAAAACAATGCAAAAACAAGCTTTTAAAGTGGTAGGATTACAGTAATTGTAATAAATATATGTACAACACATGTGGACACAGTGTATTAAAAAGCAGCAAAACATGGCCGTTACCAGCTTATTGTGCTTCTAAGTTACAGTTACAGTGTGAATACTTGTATAACATAAAGGAATTAATAAAACAGGAACCGTCTTAATAATCACTCCTTCAGTTTCACATCCAGTACATAAGCAAATTCTCTATAGTGTAAAAAATGTGGTCCTGGAATTTATCAGCTCACTGGTGTTAAACATTGCTGACTGTGATATAAATTATTGAGTTTCAAATTTTGTGTGTGATAGTAGGAAGGCATTTATTGAATCTCTTTAATTCATCCATTAGTGCTGTCAAATACGATGTTGCTGCGATCCCATTGGAGAGCTGAACGTGCTCTCATCTTCCCTCCGTTATGTAACCTGTGTGTCACATTGTCTCTCTCGATGCACCCATCTTCATTTTCATGAGTAGCACTGACTCATGTCTGGTAGCTATTAGCATTTTGATTCAAAACAGCGTCTGCTCTGATGGATCTGTGTGTGTCTATGAGCCTTTTGTCACAGGGTGAAAAGGAAACGATGGAAAGGAAAAGGTGGGTAAGCCAGTGTTTAGGTATTAAAAACTTAAAAATAAAGATAGAAGACATGATGAATGTCTTATTTTCTGTATGTTGAAAGTAATCTGACATATCATTGCTGTTCTGCATGCTCTGTCTGGTTCAATGTAACTTTCATCAGCCTGTCTGCTCTTGTGTATTGATTCTGTCTGAAGATTTACTGAAGGAAACAAGGTCACTGGCCTAATAAGACAGAAGATAGACACAGAATCTCCCCATACTGTCTCTTCTAATCTGCATTTATGTCTAATCTGTTAGGACACTGTGAACCTTTAGAAAGGTTAAGACCTTTGAGTTACTACTTTATCGGAAAGAAAAAAAGAAAGGTATTATAAAACGATGTCGTGCTTTGTCAGCCTGGATGAGCGTTTGAGGTAAATATAGTACATTTACACTTTTAACAGCTAATAATTCCAAACATGCACTCATCCTGATGGTCACTAGTCAGAGGTAATGAGTGTTAACTGGTACATTTGATCATTTCTGGGAATGGGGGCCAAAAATTTCAAATATGCCACGTGCTGCCCATCGCCCTCTAGCAGTAACAACATTGCCTTTTACAAAAGTAAGAATTCTCTCAACAGTAAACAAACAGAAAACAAGCTCTGTGGAAACTACTGCACAGTGTCACGATTCTGCAGATGTCTTTTCCAGTGAAATTTAAAAAAAAAAGTTTTCTTAATATTAAAGTGAGTGTTTTTTTTATTGTTTCATAACATCTGATAAATAAATCCCCTATATTTTGTTCATCCTTTCTAAGTTTTTAAAATCTCATTTTAATGTCAAACAAAATAAGATGAGGAACCAATACTATCTGTTATGTAAGCTGACCTTTTAAAAAGATAAACTGCACACATGGATCAACATACACACACCGGTCCTCTTACAACTTTCACTTTATGCCTTGATCTTAGCCTTGATCAGGGCTCTGACTTTGTGGTCACTGGCTGGATGTTCTGAACTTTGGTAAGTGTGACTGGCACCTTTCCTTCTCCGGGAGTTGGTGCTCTCATTATTGGAGTACCTGTGGCATAAGCAGTTACTGTGATTTAGATATTCATATACAAACGCAGAGCCATTTCAGCAACCTTTACATTTATTCTGCTTACATTAATTTGAACGTGTTATACTGGGAAAGAAGAGAATGAAAACTTACCAACTGTTGCTTGCAGATCTACCAACCTCTCCTTAAACTTCTGTTGCAGAAACAATTCTTCTTTGGAGTAGCTTTTGGCAAAGGCAGACAGCAGGAGACCCACAGCCATGGAGGTGCCTCCCACACAGAACAGCACTGCACCAGTCAGCTTACAAACATCCAGTGCACGGTTGAAACTGACGGCATGGCTGTTACAAGAACAGTTTAAAGCAATCATTTATTTGCCACCAAGTCTTTTTGTTCAATATTTATACAACTATTTAGAGTTATTTCTAAATTTAAACATATGCATGTCCTACTAGAACACTGTTCTTGGACATTATTGTCAAGACTAAGAAGTAACACTTCAAATAAAGTTCATGATCTGTTCATTTTAAGTCTATGTAACCTTTACTATTTCAGAATAGCAAAGGTTACCTAAATTCTTTCCCACTCGTACATTGTACTGTTTCTATACCTGTCAACAAAGAGCAGATCATCTTCACCAAATGCTTCAATCTTGGCTGGAGTGGCATAACCTACCAAAACAACAATGAGGCCCGCAAACAAGATCAAGGTACCGAACGTGAGACAGACCTGTGAAAAGAAGAAGTCAAAAAACAACAAAAGTCAAAAACATATATTGTTATAGTTGTAAATAATTTGGTTTATTTTCAGTTCCATTATATTGGTGTTGTTTTGAACAAGCTAAGGGTTAATCTGACCTTCCAGAGTAAAGAGCTCCACCTGCTAGGCAATCTCTGAATCTGAAAATCTTCATCACGTTCCCAGATAGAAGCTGTGCAGTCCTCATAAAACTGGATAAGGAATCAAAGAAAAGTACAGGCTTTCTTAAAATTCACATCTTGAACCTAAACTTACAAGAAATGAAGGTTTGGTGATTTTGTGCTTAAGTGTTTATCCGTTTGTGAGTTTCATAGGAGACGTCTTACTTTGTGTGGGTGCTGAGTCTGGTTACACTATTACCTGGTGTAGGTAGGAGCGAACTCCATACTGCTGGTAGTTCCCACCGGTTTGAACTTGCTCACTATATTCTGACCCACAGATCTCTGAGCAAGAAGTCATCCTTCACGTCTGTCTACCTGAGAACACACATAAAAAACACACATCTCCAGTAACCTTTAAGCCTGATTTAATTCAAGAGATCTGGGAGGAAACTAAACTCTTGCACCTCTTCTTAATTATATAATGTACATATCTCCCAATATTGGAAACCTCATTTCAATGGGGGAAAATCTAGCTCAAAAACTTCTCAATTCAGCAAGGCAAGAAAAAAAATGACAGTCAAAAGGAAAGTGTGGGTTTAAATATAATGGGATGTATCTTTATATTCAAAGATTTAGATTTACCATGAAAGCAGCCTGATATCAGTGGCATTACTAAAGGCTAGTACAGCCTTCTGCTCACCACAGCCAAAGCCGCATGGGTGAGGCTATTTCTGTTTTTATACATCATACTTGCAGTAGGAGTTAAAAAAGGCAGTTTGTTTATTTTATTTTTTGTTGTTGTTTGCACACACAGTTTCTGGACAAACTGTTTAAACGCATAGTTGCATACACATGTGCAGTACATTTATGCTTTTGTACACATAAGCATGTAGTCACTGTTGTTATGTAACAATGTACTGAAGTAATGGGTGCCATAGGGCATTGAGTTTAATGATGCATTCTGCTTGTCTGCTGTTATGAAATAAAGCATGACATATTACTCTTTGGATCCAATAATGTTTCAGCTAAATGCAGATGGTGCTGACATACATAGAAAAATCTTTTTTGTAATGTTTAAAGAAAAACTATTAACAAACATAAACAAACATAACTGCATATTGGACTTTGCCTCAACAGTGAAATATGTGAAATATGTAACTATTAGGTGTTAGTTAAAAACTAATAATATCTGTGACCATATGTGAATAGATTTTATGAACATTAATCCCCCACTGACTGAGAGCTAACTGCATTGCACAGTTCTGCTCTGTACAAACCAATTATGCTTCATGTTTTTGTTAGCTAATACTAAATCAACTATTTCTGCTGGACTGAATTACAATAAGAAAAGGGTATAATTGTGGGAATGAAATATTGAGTCCATATATGTTAAAATGTGATCATGCTCTTTCCAGTAAGACACTGGTATACAATGCATTGTGGTTGGAATAATGAAAAAAAAACTAACTAAGTGTCTAACCTCATAAGAAAACCACTGGCCTGATATAGTAAAACTCATCAGTTAGACGTCAGGCATAATTGTACATGAAATAGCAAGGGTTACATACCTCTTGTAGCTGGAACCACATTATACCAAACTAGCGAGTAAATTATTTACAATATTATTATTAAAAGAAAAACATTATATAGTAATCATCTATATAAATTCATAGTTAATTACACATTACTAAATAACTTCACTTTTAACTAATTAGTAATCTTATAAAATATGCTATTTTTCAATCAGTTTCTATGATATCAAATTTAAAAAATCATTAATAATATAGTATTGTGCATTACATCATAGTCAATGTCAGACGATAACACCTCACACACATCAGCACACATTGCATTTTATAAAACATATTGGTTGTTTGTTTGTTAGTTTGTTTTTAATCATTCCCAGATGCTATCATTCTTAGGTAATAATGGTTTCATTGTAGATCAGTGATCCAAACCTCTTGTGAAGGACCTCTTGCTCACATTTGCATACACTGGACATTTATAATATGCAGGGTTAATGGTGTAAACCACAACATTAAGCTGCCCAAACCTAACCACCTAGTGAAGAAAACGTTAACAGTAATTGAAACAGATTGTGATCTTCAAACTCCTGTTACACTTCACATATATTATAAACCTGATGTTCACCTTTGTAATAGTCATTCAAATAATGTTAATAGAGGCAGTAAACAATATTATCAGTCATAATCTGAAGCTTTACAGTTAATATCTAAACAACATTTTTAAATGAAAGTTCTACAGCCAAATTATATGTGGATGAGTTGTAGAGTAAATCATATTAAATCAATTTACTAATGCAAAGTGTACAGTGATAGTGCAACATGAAAGAGTCTTACAGGAGGAAATTTGAGTGGACATGTCAAGTATTTTTTAACCTCCAACCCACAGTGCTATTAATATTGTTATACAACTCTAGTTTAAACTGTCGGTATGCTTATTTTTACTTAGCTTTTATAGTTACCATTACATAATCAGTGGACCTGATGATGTTTATACTTTGGTCTGTTTTATTTATGTACTCCATAGTCACAAAATAGTTCAAATACCAACAAAGGGTTAGTTCACTTTGTCTTCATTGTTGTAATTATAAGTAAGTAGTTAAAGGACACATTCTCTCTCTGTGCAAACAACAGCTCTCATGTTGCTATTCTACCCAGCCAGTGCCTCTTATCTGAAATGCTGCATACAGATGAGGCACACTCTTCCCTAGTACGTTTACCTTTGTCACACACAGCTTAATTGTACACAGTAAAGAAGAATATTCATATTGCATTCATATATCATGTACCTGAAAAATGAACAATGAAACAGAAAATTAAAACTGTTAGTTTTAATTTTCTGTTTTCTTAGTTGTTGAGTCAACAACAAGGTGTAATTCAAATTTAATTCAGTCTGTTAACTTTAATGGGAACTTGTTATAATAGCTTTTAAGAAAACAAACATTTTTAATTAGAATGGCTTGAATAACTTTAAACAACATCCAATCTTTAACTAATCTTCAATCAGGTGTTGTGTGTTTCCTTTCTACAACAGATAAAACAAGACATAAAAATACAAGTAAATCAAACACAAACATTTTAACCCATCTCGGTTAAAAATCAGAGCTGTTAGGACAAATCAAACCAGAATGTCTTGATATAACGGTCCAAACATATCAGCACCACTGACCGTGGTGCTGAAAATCATTCAGCCTTAACCCAGCAGGAAAACACACAGACGTAATATGTGACGCCAGTCTGAAAATAGACTTCATCCATTCGCCCTCCCAACCCCCTATGAGATTGAGACCCACTGCACCGTTGAAGCTTAACCTTGCAAATGTGGACTTCACGTAAAAAAACAACACAAAAAACGTCCAAATCAAGTTGGCTGATGTTGTAACCACTTGAGAAAAAGTAGCTAATCCTTTAGCATGAAATGACATACGCCGAAGAAACATATTGGAGAAGCGTTGTTCCATGTCATTAAGACAGCAACGCCCGAAACGAGTTTAAAGTAAGACAGAAATACTCGACATCGAAAAAATGAGATACAAATGAATGCACGGTGATTAAAACAAACATTTCTTTGACATTCTCAACACGGAAGCTTCTTCCAGATGTGCAGCGGTGCAAGGAGGACACGACTGAAGGAGTCTTCTTAGAAAATGTGAATTCTCTGTGTGCTACTAACAAAAACAACAACCCGCACCGATGCTACAGCACTATCCCCATATTTCTAAATAATAATAATAATGGTGATGATAAATCGCCATTTACCTGTCATTACCAGCTCGGAGAGTGATCATTCGCTGCTCTTCCCTTAGCCGGGTCCCATCACTCTACAGTCACCCCTCTCTCTCTGTCGATGATTCACATTTTCACGCTGTCTACTGCGCAGGCGTTCCATCCATGACAGTATATGATTCAGTAACGATTACAAATAACCAGGCAGGAGGGATGGAAGGATTAGAAAAAATGAATTTCATTCATAATTTTACAGAATAAAGGATAGATAGATAGATAGATAGATAGATAGATAGATAGATAGATAGATAGATAGATAGATAGATAGATAGATAGATAGATAGATAGATAGATAGAGTTCAAGGGGAACAAGTCAGAACAAAGTCAGAGAACATGTAATGGGGTTAGAACAAGTGCCTCTGACTCATCCGTATCCTCAGTAGCAAAACCCCCAGCAGGTACAGAGTGATGTAAAACATATATTTTCTGGTCACATTCCAGAGCTCTCTATTTTTAGCTCACTTGGTGACATAAATGGCTGAAGGAAGTGTTAGTCACCATATCAGCAATCATCATGAAGGAGGTGGAATCTAAAAGAGCAAACTATATTGTGCCTCAGAAATAAAATCCATGCGGAATAAAGAAAGAATAAGAATGGGAGACTGAGTTCCCCATTTGCCTTGCTCATGCCTTGCTTTAATAATGTAATGACATTTTTATTTCAGCTTTTAGAAAAATGTTAGCTTTTTTTGATACAGGCTTTGGAATTTAAGTTGTATAAAGAAAACCTGTCACTGTTTGTTTTGTTGACTTGGTTGTGGAGAAAGGCAAAACAGGTTTAATAAAATTTGTCTTTTCTTGGTCAAAAGGCATAATTGTAAGTGACTGGAGCAGAGAAACAACAGGAGAACAAACAAAGGCTGGACCATTCAAATTTTAAAGAGTGATTTGGCAGAAAGGTAACTGAGAAAATTCCTCTCTTTATTTTGAATGACTGATAGATGGAGTGCACGCTGAAAAGTCTCTGTGCCACAGGTAAATCACAGTAAAGGAATTCTTAAGTTTTTCTAGTGGAAAGTTAGTGAAATATCCACTATGAAAGTCATTGGATATATGTGAAGTGATGCTGTAATGCCTTGAAAAAGAGGTCAAGTTACCTTATGCTTCAAATCAACTATTTTTTTTTACCTGCATTAGGAAAGTAAAGCTGCTTTCATGCTTTTGTTGCACTGGAAACGTAATAATGTAAGATCAAAGTATTACATGTACAACCAGCATCGCAAAAATGTTGCGATGCTGTGCACAGCATTATTAAAATAGAATCCAGTGACTTGGAACTGCATCAGTTTTTTAAACTGAAAAAAACTAGAATTTCCTGGCAGCGATACATCAAAAAAGTTTGGATAGAGACAGCAAAAACTGGAAAAGTAGATGGTAGCAAAAAGAAACACCTGGAGGAACACTTTGAAATTAATAAGGTTAACTGGCAAAAGGTCAGTTAAATGACTGTGTATAAAAAGAGCATCTTAGAGAAGCTGAGTTCCTCTGAAGTAAAGATAGGCAGAAGTTCACCAATCTCAAAGAAATGCATGAAAATTGTGGAATAGTTTCAGAATAATGTTCCTCAACATAAAGTTCCAAAGACTCTGGGTCAGTCATGCAAATGAATGCACAGGCTCTGTTCATTGTGCAATCCACATGTGGAGGTAAAAGCTCTATTATGAAAAAAAAGAAGCCATAATATGTAAACATGAACCAGAAACACTTCTGGATTCTTTGGGTTAAAGCTCATTTAACATTGACTGAGGCAAAGTGGAAAACTGTTCTGTGGTCAGATTAATTGAAATTTGAAATTCTTTTTGGAAAACATGGAGGCCACATCCTCCAGACTAAAAAAAAGGAAAGGGACCATCTGTCTTTTTTCTGCGCTCTGTTCAAAAACCTGCATCTTTGATGGAATGGGGTTGCATTAGTGCCTATGAAACTGGCAGCTTGCACATTTGAAAAAGATATCATCATTGCTCAAAAGTATATTAACAGCAACATGTATTTAAAGCAACACACAGCTCCCTTGCAGATGTGATCTTTTTCAGGGAAGGCCTTTCATATTTCAGCAAGACAATGTTAAACCATCTTTTACATCAGGTTCATAGTCCAGTGGTCTGGGTGCTGAACTGGCCTGTGTGCAGTTCAAACCCTTCACCAAATCAAAGCTTTTGGCACATCATGAAACAAATAATATGACAAAGCTTAACTTATATATCAGTCAAGAATGGGAACAACATACTTCTCCCCAAACTCCAGCAGCTGTTTTGTTTTTCAGTTCTATGGTGCAGCTCATTGATAAACATGGTGTATCGGTGTACACTTCACCCCCAAAAACACAAAAAGGAAAAAGGAAAAAAAAAACACCTTCTAACCTGATGAAAATAATGAACCTTCACAGTAACATTTTTAACGTAATGGATGCAATAAATAAAGTAAATGGAAGGCTGTTGAATAATGATAGGGGATTTTTTTTATCTGTTTACCACTGGTTAACAAGACAACTCTACTGCCAGATGATGTGCCTGTGCAATGACACTACAGCATACTAATGCTTTTTTATTTGGACAAAATGTTCTGTTATTGTTCTCTGTATTGCTCTGTCTCTGTCCCTCGCTCTCTTTGCCTCTCTCTCACTCTCTCTCTCTATTTCACTGAGAGAGAGGTTTCTATGGCAACCTGAGAAGGTCACCTTCAGGAAGTTCTCTGTGAGCTGTGCAGAATGCCAGTTGGATAATCAGGCTTCCTGTAATGACTGATGGCAAACCATAGCTCATTAGAGAGAGACAGCACTGAGCTGCAGAGAGCAGGGTGGATTATTGGTCACAGTAGAATAAAAAAATAAAATGTTTATATTAAAGGTATGCTACTTAAATACTGTGTGTCTGGTGTTTGTTTGGCTAACAGGTTGTTCAGCTACAACACACTTAGTGTGAAATACAGTACAATAATTACTAAATGGATGCAGGTTGTGTAGCTATAGAAGGCACGTAGCTAGTAACACTACAGTAAATAGTATAAGAAATATATATAAGAAAGAAAGCATCTCATATTGCTCATGTTTGCCTCTTGGCATATCACTTAAGTTAACTGATATATAGGGTGATGGTACCTGGCAACCCGGCAGGACATTGTGACCTACATTAGCAGTGATACTGCAGCCGGAGTACATTATGACTCAAGATGCCTTTTGTGTATAAGTGTATGACAGCTGATTATGAAGGAAACTGCAATTTTACCACAAGCTATCCTGCAGCCCTGAAATGGTTTGACAGTAATGATAACAGGTTTGCTAAATCAACCTCTTTACTTTTGGGGACTTCCAGAGTTTGCCTTCACCTCAAGGTTAACGGCCTCATCCCCTGTAAATATACTACAGCATTTTAAAAAGTACAACTTTGTGTTTATTTAAATAAAAAGGGGTTTGCATGCAGATTTAAGTACTACTGAGGTGGACATTTCTCATGCAGAGTAAAACTGAGGTTATGTTTTGTAAAGTTTGTATAGTGCATTTTAATTAGATGCTTAAATTTATCCGTAAAATTTTCATGACACAGATATAAGATACAATGAAATGTTGTTTTTAAAACTAAGCTACATGGGAGTACATTTAGGAAGCATAATAGCATATACATTAGCATTAAATTTCAAAAGCAGACAGTGCTTTTTTCTTGTGCTTTCTGCTGGTTATAGAAGAATGCTCTCTAAGATATGCATTACCACTTACTGTGTGTCGCCTGAAAAGCTGCAAACTGGTTACACCCTTGTCTACTTCACACTGTGCATCCAAGCATCACACCCATTTCTTGAAAGAATCAAACAAGGATGTCTGGACTTTTTCCTGTGTATTATGTTAATAGCAACATGGTACACGTACTTACTTTTTTTCTTTTATCTGAGATAGTAGCAGGATAGGAAGGAACACAAGCTGTGGAGATGGAGCGTGATACTCTGTGTATTATTCTGCTTGGAAGTCTTACAGTATGTCCAGGCATTCATGATGATGTTACTCTGAGAAAACCCACCATCCATGTAAATTTTGTTGCAGATCACAAACCCATGGCAATAATATTATCTGTTGGCAGCTTTATAAACTGAATTGAACTAAACTGAACGGAACACCATGATAGGCATGGTGGGGGACCAGTACAATATTGGGCAAGTAGTTTTAATGTTGTGGCTGACGGGTGTAAGTTTTCAATGAAATGTAAAAAAAAATAAAATAAATAATAAAGTTTGGAAAGTTCTCATTATCTAGTTACAAAGTAAAACAGCACCATAGCTATAATATTGTGCTGTTAGCAGGGTGTCATTGTTACCATGTTAAAAGTCAAATGTTTCAAGATAAACTTTCACTTGTTAATAAGCCGGTGTATTGTTTCTCATTGGAAAGTGGAACAATAACATTTTAAGAAGATTTTACTGAAGTGTCCCTTCACTTGGCAAGCTACAGTTCCTCTGTTTTAAATGTTTACAGGCATTTGTTTATGCACCTCTCTTAAGGTTTTATTCTAGGCATTTTAATAAGGTTGAGGTCTGGACTTTGGGCCTCTGCAACACCTTGATTCTTTTCCTTTTTGGCCATTCTGTTGTAGATTTGCTGCTGTGCTTGGCATCATTGTCCTGTTGCATGACTCAGTTTTGACCAAGCTTCAGCTGTTGGACAGATGGCCTCACATTTGATTCTAGAGTACTTTGGTATACAGAGATGTTCATGGCTGATGCAGTGTTGTGGCTGCAACAGAAGCCATTTCATTCTCCTTTGCTCTATGATTTCCCCTGTTTTCGTCTGTGGTCTTGTGTTCTTCCGCTGCAAATTTATTTAATTATACTCTGATTTATATGGTGAACCTTCTCTGTAAGTTACTGGTCATGTATAGGAAAATGTTGTCCAATTATCCTTTTTTTTTCTACCAACCATTCATTTCATGATGCAGTGTTCAAGTGGCACTAATCTTAAATAAATATTTTTCACATATTTAAAATAAATATCTATATTGAATTGGTAGAAAGGTACACCTTATTAAGCTATTTCGCCTTGAGAGTTGTGTATTTGATTATGTCACCATGATTTATATACACTATATCTTAAAAGCTATATTAAGCACCCATATAATTGAGTCTTATTTAGAGAGGGGGGGACGCTATTCTGTTAGTGTGCTCTAAATTATACTACACAGTAACGCTTATTATGATTGGATAATTCTAGATAATTTGATCTAATAGACATAATGTAAGCAAATCAAGTCAGTTATATTTCTATAACCCAGTCTCAAAAATCACAATTTCTCTCAATTGGCTTTGCTATCTGTACAACATACAAATCTATCTTCCATTAGTCACTAAATTCTTACAAGAAAAAAATCCCATGGTGACAGAGATGTTATAAATGAAAATATCAGATAAATAATTTAAGCAGCACATGGCAATACATTATTTGCCATTAATCTACCAATGTCAACACCCACACTGCAGTCAATATTAACTTTCTGCTAACAAGCCTGACATCTACTGGACTTCGTGGGAACTGCAATAACAGTGAACAAATTTAGCCTAGCCTCAGCACCATTACATACTATCTAGACCAGGGGTGGGCAATCTCAGTCCACGAGGGCCGGTGTCCCTGCAGGTTTTAGATCTCACCTTGGGTCAACACACCTGAATCACATGATTAGTTCGTTACCAGGCCTCTGGAGAACTTCAGGACATGTTGAGGAGCTAATTTAGCCATTTAAATCAGCTGTGTTGGTTCGAGGACACATTTAAAACCTGCAGGGACAGCGGCCCTCGTGCACTGAGATTGCCCACCCCTGATCTAGACACTGACCTACATTCGTCAAACATTTACTGATATTATTATGTGTACTGTTTGACAGTCATTTTAAGGTAGACTATGATTTTAATACTTAAATTAAGTTTTAAAAAAGTATTACAGCATTTGATGTCGGTGCAGCCAATGATGACTTAAAACATTCTGCTCATGAAATAAAATAATCTCGGGCTGCAACTGGAGCTTTTCCTCGATGTCAAGGCTTGTGCAATAGCTCTTTGATATAATGTGATTTATTTATTTCCTGTTATATTATATTATGATGAGAATTGGAGGCACAGAGGAAATGAAAGCTGATTCTTTGCAAAAGCTATTACAATTGTGATGTGTGCATCCATAATTCAACATTTCTGAACTGAAGTTTCAAGATTTCTTACACAGAAACTAATTAATGTTTTCTTGTTATTTTTTTTTTCAAGTGAGACAAAAGATAAGAAAGATTTTGTAGTAGTGATCGTAGCTACATTGCATTTGCTCTCTCTACCTCTCTTATATTGTATGATAGATGGAGAGAAGGAAGACCAGATTTATCCATCTTGAATCCTTAGCCTTGGTGTTGCGGCCTATTTGTCATCTTATTGATTCCTCAGTCAATCTGCCATTCCAGGGCTGGAAGCTTGGACTTTCCACTTGGACTTGGACCATGCTGTATTTCATAAACCACTGACTGGAGGGGGCAAAAGTGCCATTGTGATGGAGGTGATCTTTCTCTTTGGAGAGAAAGCTGTCAAAGTTATAGCTGTACAGACATTAAACCAAGGCAGCATTTATTCAGTTGGAAAGAATTGTGGTGAGAAAAAAAAAAGTAAGATAGAGAGGTAATCTTTGGTTAAATTAATTGGTTTATCTTTAGCTTCATTCTTATATGGGCCATGCGCCCTATAAGCCAGTAATATGGGAAGAAGTAATTGAGAGAAATCCCATATCTATAAATACTGACACAGGCCCTCCAGTAATGGCATCCATGTAATGTATTGTGACCAAAAAAGGATCAGTTTTACATCATTTTCAGTAAACTATTAATGATGTTTATCCTTAATTATAATTATGCTTATGCTCCCATCATGCTTTAATAAACAGAGAAGACTGGGATTTTCAAAGTTATGGATTTGAAGGCAAATAGAGAGGAAATATGATCTCCTCATCTGAAAGGAGCTGTCAGGTATAAATCCTATACATCGTCCAACACAAAATTATTAATAGCCAGTAACACTTAATGCACATGCCCTGCCACGCACACAGTTATGAACACAGGTTGCTGGGTCAATAGCCTGATGTCCCTGTAGTTACCTACCCCCACATTTTTAGCTGTTTTAATTGTACCATTTGTGCACATGTGTGCTGATGGTGGTCGTCTTTCACTGGTCTATCAGGCTTGATGTATGGGTCTCAGCTGTAAAATTCTCTTTCCTCTGCAGGCACAACATCTCTTATAAGAAGCGCACTTAACAACAATTAATCACGCTGAATCACACCCCACAGGGTCACACTCTCTCTCACACACTTGTTTCAAGCCATTTAACTGAGAACTGCTAAAAAAGTATAATAAATACAAGATTATTTTTTTTAAAAAAAGGATAGAGCAGTTCCCCAGAAAGGTTTGGTTTATTAAGTTTCTTAATTTAGGAAGAACACGTAGCATGTAGCAAAAAGAGCACTGCAAGCAAACATGAAAAGATCATCCCATAGCTCAAATACAGCGGAGGGAAAAACATGATTTCAAATCTGCAGCTATTTATTCAGGGGTAAAGGAGGACCTGTTATTAATTAATAAGTGTGTGGTTGTGTGTTATTACCTTAAGCACTTTGAGTTTATCTTCCATTCCCAATTAAATGAAGATCAGAATGCAAAAAAAACAGGTAAAATCACAGGAGCCACGCTATGCTGAAGACTTTATTTCATGAGCTACTGTATATGTGAAGATCCAAACTTCTTTTGCTTTTATGATAAGCAAATGTATGAAAAAAAGCTACTACTTTACTTTTTGTTTGAATGTTCAGCCGAAATTCAAGTGCCTCAGACACACACACACACACACACACACACACACACACACACACACACTCACACACACACACACACACACACACTTATTTGATAAACACAAATGCAAGAGTTTTTTTGGAGTGCAACTTGAGTGTAGAATGTAACCTTGCACCTGCCTCACAGCTGGCAGGGTAAGGTTGGGTTGCTCTGGGTTTTAATATGACACACCAACACACAACCCACCCATCCACCCACCCACACACACCAACACACAGACACACACAAACACACACAACCACACTGCAGTATGCTTGCCTATCTTCAGCTCTTTTTGTACTTTTCCATCTGCCCTTCAGTTTACTCCCCTCCTCAAACCCCCTCTACTTTGTTGCGCTTCCCCCTTTTCTCTGCATCTCTGTAATTGGTCATTTAAATGAAAAAAGCCTCAAATTGGAGGATTAAAGGTGATAGAGAGAGAGAAGAGAGAGCGAGGGAGAGGGTGAGTGAGAGAGAGAGGACTAGAGTCCCATGGTAATATGGCAGACAGTCTCCAAGGGTTGTCCTTAAGAACAAAAGCATCTGGAAGAGGCCTCCTTTGCGCTCTCTGTTACCCTGGTTACAAGCTGGCAGCTTGTGCATGTTTGCAAAGTCTGTGAGTCTGCAATGTAAGTATTTGCTATGTTGGCCAGGTTCCTGATTGCATGATTGTTGGATTTACAATTAATAATAAAAAGATTGTTTTTCATTTTAGAGATGATGCAGAAAATGATCTGATTCTCATGATGAACATAACAATTTTTGTGGGGAAAATCTAAACAGATTAGAGCAACTGTTAGTCAGTGGAAGGCATTCAAAAGTTTAAACGTCCAAGTGTGCATTTGTCTCTCTGTGTGTATGAAAGTGTGCTTGTATATGTGTATAGACAGGATGGCTGGCAAGCAACTGTCACCACGTGGCAACAGCCAACCACGCTTCACTTCTGGCCACGCCAGGATCTCCAATTACAGGAGCCAGCTTTGCCAAAAGCCCCTTCTTTTCCTCTCAATAGATAGGATGACTGGGCTGCATCCTCTGACACACAAACGCACATGCATACACGCACTTCTTTCCCGTTCCCTCTTCTCATGGTGCACCTGCCTCCCCGGCTCTCCAGGCCAGCTCAACTCCTATGAAAAGAGCTGAGCTCTTTTCTTTCAGAAAGCTAATCCAACACCTGTCTTCAGGCTTTATACTGTGAGAAGAGGACTGTGTGCTGCGCGAGTGTAAATGCAAGAGTACAGTGTGTGTATAGGCCAGTCAAAGAGAGAGTGTTTGTTTTTGAAAGAAAGAGAGGGAGAGAGAGAGACAGTTTGTGTTTCTGAGAGATCAAGAACAAAAAAGAAATGGCGTGTATGTGGCTCTTTTGTGGAAGGATTTGAGAACTGACATATGGAGACTACAAGGCAGACTGTATTCTTTTCAGTGGTGATGGCGTATCAAAGGACATTCGGGCAATAGTTTGGGTCTTATTTTGCATGGGGTCGGATCAGCTATGAAATAAGGCCAGGAGAGCTTTAATTTGTCTGTTAATGCCACCTACTGTAACTGTTGAATGTATCACTGTGGCACTGACTGCAAGTATATGGCATTTTCCCAACACGGTATTTAATATAGTGGCATGAAAGTCATTTATGTAGCTGAAATGCTTCTTGTTATGTTAACTGTCCTGTTGAAGGAATTTACTATTTACATGAAAAGTTCTGATTACAGTTCAAGCTATGTTTTTTCTATTATTATTATTCACTTTTGGCACATTTCTGTCTCATGTTCACTTTAAGTCATGTTCCTTGCCAGGGATTGTATCCCTAGAAACTATTCAGGGAGGTAATACATGCTGTTCTGTGTACAGAGCGTAGATGATGTTCTGGTTCTTGTTGCTCTATTTAGGAACATGGGGGGGTTGAAATATTTTGCCATTTTTTACAGACTTTAATTTAACAGTACGACTCACATCAGGCCCTTTGAAGATTCGCCTCGAGCAGCAGGGGTCTCTCAAATTGGAAATTGGAGGTAAAATAAATCTAAGATTGCTTCCCTCCCTGTAGGGTCCCAAAAATGGCTGCAGGGGAGATATTAGAGAGAGGGCTCAGAAGGAGAGTTAGATGGATAGAAGGGAGTGGTAAGAAAGAAAAGAGGGTTAAGGGACAAAGAAAGAACTAAGAAATAAACAGAAGAGATGGGAGAAAATCTGAGAGAACTGTAGAGGGAAGATAAAGTTAATGGAGGTTTATTCACTTTAGCCATCAGGGCCTGCAAAAAGTCATTTTGCCAGCAAAGGGTGAGTGTGGCCATAATCACATGTGCAAGCCAGTGAGTAAGAATGGGTCTTTTTCCATGTCTGAACTTGCAAGTGTACCATCAACAGCATGTGGAAATGGGTCTGTGTTTATACTGAACTTTGTTATATATTCATCCAATTGTTATGGCAATGCAATAATGGGATACACATAATCATTGTAAGTCCATGCCCCACTAATACAGAAGTCACAGAAAACAAATGATCTCTCACACTACACATGTGAATAAAGGGCAAGGTTGCTGGGCTTCATGGTACCGTATCATCCTCAAGGCTCCAAGGACCTGTGCTAGCCAAATGTCTGTGATCCTCTGTCACATTTACTATTAACTCAAACAGGAGAAGATACTAGTGTTAAAAAGGTTAACACTGTCAGCCTCACTTAATGATTATCAACCAACTTGGAGAGATTAGTCTTGGCCCCACATAGCTGTCTCAGGTAAAAAAAAAAAAAAAACTCGTGATCCTCTGCAGTTTGCATATAGACCAAACGTGGGAGTGGATGACCCAATCATCTCCATGCTGCAGAGATTGTTCTCCAATCAAGATAGTAACAGCTGTATAATGAAGATCACCATTGATTTCTCATTCAACATCATCCAGCCCCTGCTACTGAGAGAGAAGCTACAGAAAATATCAGTGTAGATGTCAACCTTCTTATGGATTACTGACTTCCTGACAGGCCAGTGTCAGATTGGTCAATGTTCATCTGATTTGGTGATGTGCACAAGCAGTGCTTCACAAGGGGCTGTGCCATCTCCATCCATGTCAACCTTGTACGCCTCAGGTTCAGCACAACCTAGGGTCATGCAATTTAGAGAAATACTCTCTATGAAGGAGTACAGAGCACTGGTGGATGAAAAGAGGATGAGCAAGCTCTGTTTCTTAAGGAAGCTGGGATGCTTCATTGTGTCCACAAAATGTTGGTGATTTTTCATCACTCATTTGTGGCGAGTGCAGCATACTTTGCTGTAGTCTATGGGAGACCAGCGATGGCGCTGGTGACAAAAATAGACTGAATGAAACTACTAGGAATGGTTCTGTGATTGGCTTCAAACAAGACATTTTTGAAGCTGTGGTCAAGAGAAGGTTACTGACCAAACTGTTGCCCATCATCGATAATACTGACCAATCTTCTCCACCATTTACCAGACTGGCAGCAGAACACCATCTCGAACAGACTGATAGGTACCAGGTACTCCTTTTAATAGAAACCAGGGAGACTCGAGGAGGTGCTGGAGAAGGAGAGGAGACAGTTAGCTGAATTTTCTGAGAGACCGGTTTGCCTTGTGAGTTTAGACGCTCTTACTTTTCTGTGAGGGGGATCCAAGGTTGGGAGGGGTTCAGTACATCTACTCAACAGGCTAGGTGAGCAGCTGCGGCGGAGAGTGGGCAGGCAGACAGCAGTTAGTGAAAGCAGCTTACAGAATCCTAGTGAGACAGCGGGGAGCACACTGGAGGCACTGAGGATGAACCACGGACAAAAATGGGTTGGAATCGAGGAGCCAAGCTTGGAAAAGGTGAGCTGGAACGGAAAGAGAATTATTATTACTGAGCTATGGATCACAGAGTAGTCACTACCACCACAAGGGTGAAGATGATCTTGGGACAATTATCAATCCTAAATACAGCAGACTCAATGAGTCTGCTGTATTTAAGACCAGGGGAAATGAAAGGTATCTGCATCCAAACTCATCCACAGGCGAACCCACCGTAACCAACTCCAGAGAGGGAAACCAAAGCACAGAGGAAAAACAAACAAACACGATATCCTGACAATGACAGTAGCACATTATTTGTGAAACATGGAGGAGGCGGTAGTGTTGACTATGATGATACTTCAAACTCTGAGTCATTCATCTGATCTTAATCCAATAGAGATGGCTCTTATTAAATACAAAATTAAATGCAAAAAGACAAAGAAATGAGCAGAAGCTGAAGGTGGCTGCAGTAAAGGCCTAGCAGAGCATCTCAAAGGGAAAAAAAAATCAGCAATTGGTGATGTCCATGGGCTCTAGACTTCAGGCAATTCCTAAATAGTTAAAGTGGTACTTTTATTAAATCCCTAGAATTAAAGCTAAAAATATGCATGGAAATAAAACAGGATTGGTTGTGAAATCCCTCAATACATTATAGCTGCAAGAGTAGGTTTTTCATTCACACTTAACACACTTTTTATCTGACCTGGGACAGGCAAAATCAAGTTGGCGATTAAAAACAGAAAATCAAACATCATTACACATGTGTTTATTAACTTTCATGCTTTTATTGACTTTTGTTTTTCTTCCAAGGAGGATTCACATGGATGCCTTATGATATAAAAAATGAATTTGATTCACAGAAACAAAATTAGGTTCAAAAGAAATATAACCAAAGTCTGGTTATATATTAAATGTAAATTGAATATGTTTTGAAAAGAACAAACAAACAAAAAAAACCACAGTACAATCTACCATTTTAAAATTAAGCATCCTCTATTTATTTTTCATATTTTTTAACCACTCATTGACAGTATACCATTCCTGGAAATGCCCATATATTTCCAGGAACAAAAAAAGAATGCAGGGCGTCTAAATGTGTTCACCGCAGTGTATTTATATGTATTATCAAGTACAAGTTACATATAAAATCACTACCATCAACAACTAAATGTGTGTGAGACAATTCCGGTTGAGTGTGTTTACTTGGCAGACAAATAAAGTCTGCAGTATCAAAAAGTCTTTCCTCAGCTAAGAATTTATATTACTATCAGCCTAATGCTAGAAAAAAAGTTACCATGGTGACTGAGCAAGCTGAAAAAAGCCAGTCAGCTCTTTAGACCTCTGTGTCTGAAGACTCAACAAACCTAGCTAAAACATGCATTTGGCTTCTGGGACCAATGGCCTAATTTTGGCTCAAATGGCTGATATTTCCATGCATCATTTTACAAATGCTGCAGAGACTCGTCATGTGACCAATGAGTAGAATTTTTACTATGTTACTAGCTGATTTTTTTTTCTTTAATTCTCCCTTAGACCTGTTTATGCAACCAGAGTCTGTTCAGACTTGACTGTTCAATAGTAGTGGCACTGCAACCACACATCAGAAAGCACATCAGTAATAAAAAAGTCATGTCCCTTGCCATGGATCCTGCAAATTTATATGCAGATATCTGTTTACTGAGATTACTTTAACACACATATGCACAGCTGTGTTTTTTCTGAATGCCTTAGAAGTAATTTATACTCACTTTTCCATCACAATGAGATTATAACTGTTTCATTCAGCATTGGCTAAGCAGAGCTGGTGTAACTGGGAGCAAGATGAAAAAGCACGACTGGGCCTTTTCTCACTCTTATTCTCAATCTCACACATATGCGCGCGCACACACACACACACACACACACACACACCTACACACACACACACACACACACACGAACAACACACAAGCCAGGCTGTTAAACAAATATCAGAGGCTCACTGGATTACCATATCTGGGTGAGATAAAGAAGCAGACGATGGTTACTTAACTTTGACTTAATGTCCCCCATCTGCCTCTTTCTATCACTTGCTCCTTCTGTCTGACTGTTGTAGTTTTTTTTCTTTTTGCATAAATAAATAGATTTTTAGTCTTGCTCATGTTCACTCTGCCTTATTTTATGACTAATTGTCTCAGTGTGCTTTTCTCTGTGTTTCTTTGTGCTGTTCTGTTTCCTCTCAATTTCACCTCCCTGCTTTTGGCAGATGATTATATCAATGAAAACACATTAAAATGACAATAAATTTCTTATCATGGAGCATCCACCATGAGGCTGGGGATTATCCATTTTTACATTAGACTAGGCTGCCTGTCAATGTGTACAACTGACACTGCAAATCACGTACATCTTCCAGAAAATCGATTTAACAAGTCCACATGGGCACGGCGACTCTCGTGCACATACACAGAATCAAGCCCAGTGCACGCAGACAGAGGTATATACTGTATAAAGTTTCCACCACATCCTCACGAAATGTCAGGAGTATGTACATGAGATAGGGGACCCTGACATTTTATTGACATTTTTAGGAATTTTCGGCTTATCCAGATAAGTAAAAGATAGGGAAAAAAGGAATGCATCTTTTTCTTTTTGTGTACAAACTACTTTTTTGAGATTATATTCTGCATTTTTCTTACATAAGCAACTGGAAAATATCTTTTTTGTGTGTATTTCTGTTATTTTAAAATTGACTTGTACTGATAAATTCTTAAAATCTGTGATGCAATAATCTTTATTGCCCATCATGCATTTAAGCCTCAAGAATACACAGACGGTCTACTACATTTAGCAAAAATTCACTTTAGGCAGTAATTCTGTAATGCATTTGACTCACACATATCTATAATGTAGAGTTAAAAAGAGTAGCAGTATTTGTGAAACAGTGCACCCATTATTTTATCAGTTTGATTTTAGCTCAAACAGCCAATCATAGCTTAATAAAATATTGGTATTTGAAAGTCTAAGTACAGTGTAGAGTTAACCTTCCCTGATTGCCTGATTATGTTAAGTATTCCAACTGGACATTTCCAAGCGCCAATGATAATGAAATCAGTCCACATTAGATTCTACAATTTCATCTGTTGTACAATTTGAATAACAGTGATCCATGGGCATGAATGTTCCATTTGAATCAATTGCAGTTCAAATGTCACAGCCATAGATAATT
Organism: Pelmatolapia mariae; assembly: GCF_036321145.2. NCBI lineage: Eukaryota > Metazoa > Chordata > Actinopteri > Cichliformes > Cichlidae > Pelmatolapia > Pelmatolapia mariae. The sequence continues at coordinate 45,903,982 of NC_086236.1, read as the reverse complement.
GTAAGATCGACCCAGGAGTGATGGTTAAGAAACCAAAGGCACTGAAACGTATGAATCTCCATTTTAGAGTAAGTTAGTTTTTTCATTTGTCAGAGCCTAATGGTGCTATTAGGGCAGCTCATTGGCATTTGCTGCCCCACAGAATGAATTCATGCATATGGCTGTTCATCCCAAATAGGGGACCATGTGAACAGGCACATACAGAAACAAACACACTTACAGTTAGTAATACATTTGGCTGTAACTCTGCAAGCACGGTATTTTATGCATTTCACTTTCACCTGCCAGTTTAATTGAGATTTGCTTGCTAGTAGTGAACATGGACCCTGGTGTTTGTAATAATTCACACAGATAGTGGTGCCTGTCCTTTTCATGCATACAATAATGTGTTCTTAGGCACAGATCAATGGCTTTATATCTGCAGTGATACCAAAATATAAACAAATGGATGCAGGGTAAAGTATAGACAATATTTCCTGTTCTTTAAGGAAACTGATTTTTGAATAGGAAAAATGATGAGAGCGAGAGAAAAATCCTTTTCCACATAGAGCACATACATGGCAAGAAGGGGGCATTATTACCAGCAATTTGAAAGGATCGTCAGTAACTTTACTAATAATCTAATTCCCAATGGAATAGTAAATAAGTGAATTCCACATGGAAAGCATTACATCAAGGGCAGGTCTTCAATTTGATTTCCAATTATCTGTAATAACAGATGAATTTGCTTCAAAGCAAGTTTAGCTACACTTATCTTGCCTACTGTCACTATGCAACTGACCAGCAGAGCAAACCTGTGTTTTACCTTCTCTTGTTTTAACATCTCTTACTTTGTTTCTTGGCCCCTCTCCTTTTCCTTCTCTCCAATTTCAAGATACCTATCTTTCCAGCCTCTTTCTCCCCCATGTCTTTCTTTTCCCGCTCATTCTGGCTCCCTTTTCTAATTTTCCTCAATGACGGATCCCCCACCTGCCTCAGATAATAAGATACTCCCACAGGCCTGCGAGACTCATTCCTCCTGCATCCATCACTCCCAGAGTCACATTACTGCCCTTTACAAGCACCAGGATGTTTTTCTCCTTAATTGTAGCCGTATACATACCTCATCCCGCCAGTAATAATAAATGGTCTTGTCCTCCATTATAGCCATTAGGGAGCTCACACTGTGAGCAGCATGCCGCCCACAGTGAGGAAGGCTTGTTTGGTATTGGATGTTGTAGCCAAGCAATGGAAGAATGCCCCTGCAGTCTGGAAACACATGTTAGGACATTCAGTATGTTGACTAGGTGTGCGCAGCAGAGATGGTGTCTGTCTGAGTTCTTCTTATTCCACACAAGTAAATAAAAGCACCAGGTTGAACAGAATATTGAGGTAAAAATAAGACCAGGTCTCAGGAGATTAACATCACATTATGTCCCTGCAACCAGATGTCGCAGACATGAAGCAGTGTAATCAAGAAAATAGCAGTAACAAGTCTGGGCAGAAGATGGCACTATGTTCCCATCACATTGCTCACGCCATGATCTTTACTGTATTCACAGAAGAGCAGGTCGTTCAAACACACACACAAAACATTAAAAGCAGGATACACAGTGGGGCTTGAATGAAATTGTGAAGGGTGAATGACTAAGTGTGTAAAAGACTATACATTTTACAGCTGTGGCATTTAGATATTGTTGGGACTCTGATAATACAAATATTTTGAATGTGTTATTTCACACATTGCAGTTTATGAATGAAGTCACTACAAGTAGAGTAGCGACATTAGATGTGTGCAGTGTCACCACCGCCCCACTGAGAGTGAAATCTGAAGTCTCTCCCGCAGAGAACAGGTACTGGCTGTGATGTTGACACTCTGAACATAATGTTAAACCTACTGTTTGTGCAATAATTAACCCTAATTTAGCTAATGTGTACATAAACCTGAGGAAGTCACATTTTTCAAGCAAACCTCAACTTTAAAAAGCTCAATTTTGTGAATTTGACTAAATTAATACCCCCCTCCTACTTGTCTTTTTGATAAGCTGTCGTTGTTTGAGTCCACTGGTACAGGATGCTTAATACAAAACCATTCCAGTTAACCTATTAGAGTGTAATGTTAATTACTGAATACTTTTTATATCATTAGAAAGAAAAAAAGAAATGAAAACATTAATGTGTCAGTAGATATGACCTGTATTGTTTTACTTTGCCTTTTCCAAATATGTTAAACTCTGTTTGTCCAGCACACACTGCTCAGTGTTGTGTTATCCCTTCTTCTCTTTAAAACCATTACATGGTGTTTCCCTCAGACATTTCATCACTTTTTCAGCAGTTTGCTGTCAAGTCTGTCGCTGTATGTGCCTAATACCAACAAGCCAATTTACAGATGGTGACACAAGAAACGGACCAGGAAATCATTGCAGACAGATTCATAAATATTGGCTTCTCTGTTCTTTTAATGGTCAAGACTTAGAAGTTTAAGGTATGGGAGTCCTGGAGCTAAAAGACTCAAGGATAGATCAATGTCAGTCGTCAGGGGGAATGAAAGCCAGTCTGGTGGAAAAGGGGGGAAGAAGGAAGGAGCTTCAGGCACTGAAAAGTCATATCATAGAGTCGTCAGCGTGGGCTGTGGTGGTTTCAAATCATGAATTCTTTAATGTACTAAGTCCAAATGGTCCCCTGTGCCCCTGCACTGCCTTGCCTGGCAGTCTGAAAATAATTGAGGACTTGAGCCAAGCAAAATGGGATGGGGTGAGTAAAAAGAGGGAGTGAGGATGCAAGGCAGAAAGAAGAGGAAAGACGAAGAAGGAAAATTTAGAGAATGAGTAAATGACACGAAAAGAGAGATGGAGATAGCTCTTCGCAAAAATTACCTTACCTTATACTTACACAGCTCTCTTGCGACTCAGGGGCCATCATTTTTTCAGTCCTCCTGCCCCTGCATCACTCACACTCATGATGAAGCTCTGGTGGAAGGTGGGAGGCAATCTAGTGGCATTTCAAGGAATGGACCTCAGAGGAATACTTCTTTCATCTAAGGTCATTAATCGCAACGTCCAATCTTCGGGCTCATAGATCAATAGCAAAGTCCTGTGCTTGAAATGAAGGCATGAAAAGTAATGCTGAAGTATAAAACATGGTATACGTTCCCCCTCAGCAAGTTTTTAGCTGGGTCAGTAAGCTAGTGTTACGTGACCTTTCAGCTTATGAATTAGCTGATCTTGAGGTTTAGTTGTATATGCTATGATTACAGGCTAAAACCTACCGATGAGCCCAAACTGGAGTTCTAATCATCATCATCATCATCATCATTATAATTATTATATTGCAGTAGTTATTTTTCTGTGGCTGTATATTTTTTTAAATTTCAATTTAGTGCTGTTAGTATGTCCTCAAAAAGAGTATAATTAAATTTTATATGATTAATAATAAAAATTGCTGCATAGCAGCTGCAGTAAATCTAAGGTTCTAAAATCAAGGTTAAAAACATTGCTCTGGGCAGCAATCCTCGATCAGTGCTGTTTGGGAGCGCTGATAATTGCCTTTCCTGGTTTTTCAGTTCACTGAGTACTGGCCACTAACTCTCTTAGCTGGTTGGGTGTTCATTAGAAGTCCTCATTCAGTAGTTAGAAAGGATATGAGTTTTCAGCCAGCCCATTAAAGGCCAAATGTCACCAATTTAACTGTGTGCAAGGCTCATAAAAGAAGTCATGCATGCTATTGATGTTCAGTACCTTTCCATTCTTTATAACGAGCTGCTTGCAGGGAACTGCAGCACGTACAATGGATATCTTTGGACTTTAAATGGACGAGTAATGAGCATGCCTATTTCATTACAATTTTGTGTCTGCTTGCTGCAGATAAAGATTTTTTTTAACCCTTATTTGTCTATTTTTTATTCTCCTGGTTTGGCAAGATAAGATAAAAGGCAGGTAACGCCATGATTGGGAGTCATACTTAATCAAAATTTTCAGTGTACTAAATTTTAACATCAGTATTGAAATGCATGGTGAAAAGCTTAGTTTACAGGCTAAAGCCTTACTTTAGCATGTTAGTGCAGGAGTTGATTTGAATGGCAGTAGGTCTTGGTATTTATTTAAGAAGGACAAAGTCGGGTGAAAATTTTTGTATTTGGTTAAAAAATACTAAATTCTCAATTTCTTTTCCTTTTCTTTTGACACCTTACCATACCTTTTAAGTTAAGGAACCATTTAATATATGCGTGTTATCTTCAGGGAAACATGAGTGTGTATAACAAGTTTCAAGGCAGTGCATTTATTAGATATTAGTTATTTCATCAAAAACAAAAATATCAAGCTTGGAAGTAACAAAACTGCAAAAGTTATGGGGAAACATAGTATTGGGAATGGTCAAAGTGTTCTGTCATTTTATGAGGATATTTCACTGAAAACTAGGTGAAAACTAGGTCTGTCATTGGTCACAGCCACAAAAGTCACTGATTCATTCGCTGGGGGATTTGAATATAACATTTTATGGCAATCCACACAATAAGTTTTGATAAAGAAAAATTCAGATGATTATTCATGTCTGCTGAATATTACTGTACAGAATCTTCTAGTGATAAAGTTTCTGGTATTTCTCGGTCTTGTCAAAGCAATCACTTACTGACTGATGCAGTGATATCTCTAACTAACTCTACAAAGTAAAAATAAATAAATAAATAAACAGGCTAGAAAAACATTGATTTTCTTTTTTGTTTTAAGTCTCCCAATAACCATCTCATGCAATAGTGTAGAATATATTGCAACAAAATCAACCCAAATACACTCACTCCTTGTGTTCAGTATGAGGGGGACAAATAACCCACATCAGCAGGCTTCTCAACATATCCACAAGGGGAGAAAGGAAGAAAGGGGATTGGCTTATTCCAAAGATGAATGTGCCTTGCAGCTTTTGGGCAAACAACACAAAACCACTGAAAGGGAACATCGGCATCATTTGATGAGGCATTCCAAATGTCTCTGGGGGCTGAATTGCCAAGGGCTAAATGATAAATATATGTTGTTGGTGGTAGAGTGATTCCACTGGCTGCCCTGAGGTGCTCTGTGGCTGCCAGCAGTATTCCATTTGTCCTTGAAGGTGTTGGCTGCAAATGTTGTCATCTGCTTGGGTTGTCTTTTGTGGCTAGTTTGTTTGTGTACATTACCTAGGCTAGTCTTGTCTTGGTTTTGGACTTGGGAGTCCCACTTCTTTGCTGCTTTTTTTCACTCTTGCCTGTTTTTCTTGCTATCTTGTTATATATCCTTAGGGGAAATCTGTATTACTATCATGTTGCCCTGTGCAATATATGGACACGCTATGGTAGACAGGCAAACATGCACTTCTACTCCATGTAAGAGCAGAGCAATGTCTGATCTTACATGCAATGGCTTTACAGTTGCCCAAACCCTGAATCTTGAGATTTGTTGTTTGAATTTTTGCAGGTTTTAAATAGAATCTTTAAAAGTAAATAATTTAACAAAACATATGCATAATAGGTCAATAAAATAGTACACATTACAAACGAAATAACATACACTTGGTGGAAAAAAAGTTTGACTCAAAAAGTCTTCTAGAGAAATTGAATAAAATTCTTATGAAGCAGTTTCAGCAAAATGTAATACGGTTGCCTACACAAAACTGTACATTTTCCTACACTGCAACTACACTATGGAAGACATTGTTCCCTCTTTTTTAGTTGCATAATTCAGCAAACCTCACACAAAATTAATGCAAATGAATAATTCTTGTACGGAGGCTTTCATATTCCTATCTTTTTTTTTGTTTCCTTTTTTTTACCTATATGCTTGAATTATTGATGTAGGTTTAAGAGAATTTCTTCTCAGTGCACAATGTGTATTATCTATGCAAATGCCTAAAGACAAAATAACATTGTAAAAACCTCCATCAGACAGTGGGAATGGAAGAGATGGAGTTTGAATATTTACAGTCAGTTAATGACATTTCCATTCTGTGGGCTTGTCAGAAATAACAAAGCCCTGCATTTACCCTCGGCATCTGCTTAAGTCGCTTTTCCTCCTCCCTGTGCCCCAAGTGGCTCAGAAATCCTACTTTATAGCAGAGAGGTGTCAGAATTTTAAACAGGCCCTGTCTTTATCCCCAGCTTCCCCGAGCTCTTTCCCTTTAATTCCTGGAAGACTAGGCCATGGTCGCCTTTTAACCCTCACCTGCTCCTCTGCTAGAATAATGTTGGCTTCTCTCTCTGTTCTGTGGGGGAGGATGCTGAGTGCTGACGATGGAGTGAGAGGGGAAAGGGTTGGTACAAGGGAAAGGAGAGTGTTCCAGACAGGGGGGGACTGATAGAGTTAAGATGGGAGTGAAGGGTGGGAGGTGTATGTGTGTATGTGGGATGAGGTGGGGAGTGTCTGCCAGTGACTACATGTTCAGAAAAAAAAAAGGTGGAGGGAAAAGGAAAATACTGGTGGAGGTAGCCATGGAAGACATGGACAGAAAGCAACAGCTGGAGTTATATTATTCTCTGGTGGGATGCTGACTAGCCATTTATTATGTCTCACTGTGAAAAGAAAATGAGAGACAGGGAGAGTGGAGAGGTTTTTTCGTTGTTTTTTTTCTCCATCTTTTGTCAGACAAACCTGATGACGAAGCAATATCCTCACATCAGGTAACATCCACATTGTAAAAATGGAACAACTTCATCCTAAAGTCAAAATAAGGAGGGGTAATTAGCCCACATTGTACGGAAAACAGATTTGTACTTTTGTCTTCACAACAGAAGATTCTCAGCCGTTCTAACATTGTTACATCATTTTATAAATTGCAATACATCCATGCTTAACATTTTCCAGTATCATAGCAGTAAAATTAATAAACTGGGAGAAGTTTCCAGATGAACTGTCTATAAATGATATTCTGCTGTATGAGTAATTGCCTGCAATTCACTCCCCTTTGAGTCAATCTCATGTGTGAAGCCAGCGCTGTTAATTAGACCTGTTTTTATGTTCAAGGAACCAGCTGAGCCTTCCTCTCCCTCCCTCACTCTCTTTCTCTCTCTAGCATTTGTACTTAATTACCGAGGGACTGCTGTCTGCACCAGCAAGGCATAACAAAGAGATGTAATGCCATTAGCAAGCACAGGAAAAGGAAAGAAATTTAATCATTTCTCTTATTCTTATATCTTCCAAGAGTTAAGCAAAGATACACCTCATAGCTATTAGAGATATAGCACCTCTTGATGATTAATATTAGAATTGGTCATTATGTATTTTAGAGTGACAGATACATAGCACTATGTTAATATAACATTCTTACTATGTTAAGGTCAATAATCAACCAAAAACCCCTTTGCTGTCAGATGTTTTAATGTTAAAACTCAGAGAAGACATTACTGTTAAGGTTTTGTGCAATTTCTAGCAGTATTTTAATAAAAGAGTCTTTGCAATGACAATGTGCGCTTTTTGCAAATAACTGTAAGCGCGTTTGAAATGCTCATTAATGCACCTGCAGCATGTGATGTTATCTTAAACGTAGCATGTTCTGGTAAAGCCATAGCACAATAGCACAGGTGGAACACTCTGCCTTCTGAGAAGTAAAAGTATTTTAGTATCAATATAAATACTTATAATGATGCAAATGAAGCGGATTTATTGACATAAAGTACAGAATGACACCTACTGGGTGTTGAAAATTGGATTCACAACGCAGTGGTTGGTACCATTTGTTGTTGGGAGAGCAGTGAGCGACAGTGTGGTTATTGAGTGGCAAGGCAACGTGTGCACACATACCCTCTGAGCACACCCGCTCTCCTATATACACACAAGGTGAGAGGAAGTTTTACAGGTTCTGACACTTTTGATTGCATCTGACACCACAGAACTCCACAGGACATGTAACGTGGAAATTATCCATTGATTGCGGGCACCCTGTCCCAGGTTTTATTTGTAGTGAATTGAATCAGCCATGGTTTCGCTGTGCTTCGCAATACCTGAGGTTATGAGGGAGAGTTCATAATTTAATGCAGCCATAACAGCAAAAGCAATCACATAGTTTAGAACTTCTATATTTGGCCCACTGAATTCCCAGAGGTCCATGGCAATAGCTATGTTGTGTTCATTACAATAATTATATTGATTATTATCAAAAGATGCAACCTTTAACACTCCCATGGAATCAAAAATGGCCAATTTTTCAATTTACCTTAAATTTCTCTCACTGTTAGGATCAGGTTTTTACATTAAAAAACACCTATTTAGCTTAGGAAAAAACTGTAGATCAGTCTTGCTTGCATGAAGCTTAACACACCATTAAAACTGGACAGGAAAAATTGAGATGTAACACTAAATGGAGCTTGTAGTGTATTTAAATGTGATGCAAAGAGATAGCAGCTATGCATCTTTATGTGTCACATTGCAAGTGACACCAGGCTGAATAGCTTTACTAGCCATGATTCATGGCCATGATGTGGTATAATTATGTTTGAGAGCAAGGGTTTGGTTAGTCTTGTGTCATTTTTATATACTATATGCTATTTATATACTATTCTGTCTTTTTGTAAATCGAAAAAGGAGTAGAAACACTTATTTATTCTCAATATCTGATGAAAATTGAAACTGTGTTGCAATGGTGAATTAAATGGATTTAAAGTGTCATCTCAAACTATTAAATTGAAATCCTGTGCATCTTTTTGGTGCATTTTTCTATATCCATAATCCCCATTCTTCTTCTTCTTTTTCATCTGTACTACCTGTCTTTCCTTTGTAATTGTATAGCCAAAGATTTGTGATTAATTGATACTCTTCAAACTGACATTTAAAGGTGTTCGGTAGACATTTCATAATCTGTGATGCCAACTAAATGTACAGTAGTTAAGCTAAAATAGGATATCCAATCTGCTGAGGTCATCTCAATGCTATTGTATGTTCTAAGGATTCTACAAAACATGTTTGGACTCCAAGATATTTTTATAGCTTGCCTTCAGTGCTTCATTAATAAAAAGAAAGCAGGAAAAGTTTGAAGGTGAAAGAACATTTGTATGCTTTGTTCCTGAAGCCCTATTATTTTTAATACATAGTCTATTGTAGTGTCACCATCAAAGAGCAAAATTCAATTAACTGATCTGTTTGATCAGATTGGCACTGAATAGATAGTTTAAATTAAACGAGGCTTGAAATTTAGGTGAATATGTGTGGCAAGAGTTAAATAGTGATCCCCGGGCCATAGAACAGTTGAAAGTGACACAGAAAGCTCTTTTGAGGTGAAGGACTTTTCCTTTCCTGTGATGGATTGGCAACCAGTCCAGGGTGTACCCCACCTCCCGGCAAATTTCAGCCAAGATAGGCTCCAGCTCTCCCAAGACTCTAGTTGGATAAACGGTTAAAAAAATAGATTGATGGATGGACTTTTCTTCTCTAGCATCCTCTGAAGCAGCCATTAGTTTGGTGGAGGACCATGGTGGTCCCGAGCCATATCAATTCGAGCTCTTGGCTCCAGCCATTGTAATGCACAAAGCTCTCTCCTTGTCTCTCTCACTCACTTTCTCCCTCTCAGCGTCCTGCCAGATATGAGTCAGAAGGGAAATGCAGTCTGACAAAGAAGCAATCAAAAACACAATTTGAATTTTCAAATTTTATGAAATAGATTAACTCTGAGTCAACATTTACTTTGTAAGGTTCAGGATGATTTAATACAGGGACAGTAGCAGTGCAAATTTTATGTTGACCCACTTTCAACTCATGAAATGTCCAATGTTTTTCATTACAGTGCAGTACTTTTATGTATTTTTTAATTATTTACCTTTTTATACAACTCATTAAAATATCAACATGTTGACTACCTCTAGGTCACTATATTCACCCAACTGAGAGGAGGTTTGACTCACGGATTGACACCTTACCGTAAGTATGGTGGAGAAAATAGATTAAGATTATTTATTATTATTCATTAATATGATTGTTTTCGTTTAATAATTCTGACATTATATAAGCATTTTTGAGCTTTGGGTTCACTGCAGGTCAGGGTTTTTTTTAGGTGAAAATCCATTGAATAGAAATCAGCAATTCCTAAAAAAGGTGAGCCTACCAATTAATTCTCACTGACCAGAAATAATCCAAACTAATGCAGTATTAAGAGTGCAGTCTAACTGATATTATTCTGACTAAACAAAGATTCTGATCCATCAGACTTAAAAGGGTCACACTGACTTGGAAAAAAAAATCTTTTCCTCTGGCCACTCTGTTTTCCCAATAACAAATGAGGATGCCCTGCAAGTTTCTACAGCTGTATATAAAAACATTTTTTGTAAACACTGTTTTAAGGCATTTGAACAATTTCAACACTTAATAGCAAATTATGAAAAAAAGCATTTGTTTCAAATATTTTACAATATTTTGCATTTTTACTCCAAGTTAACTCAAACTCTCTGACCATCATGCATCTGTATGAAATGTGGGTCCAGTAAGATTAAATAAAGGAGATGATAAAACTTTATGAAAGGAGTCTAATATGGCTTAGACTCCTTTTGGACTGATGACAGTGATTGAGGTGAGCTGTTGAAGATCCTGAAGATCATGAAAGTTTCTGTAAGTGCTGCTATTTTTGCCGGTGTTAGCCACTGTTAGATGGTGTTACTAAAACTAGTTCTAAAGTAAATAGAAAATGGATCTAATGTCAGACTTTTACAATTAACAAATGAACTCCCATACAATATAAGAATGTAATCAATCAGTTTATCAGATGGAAAGTGTGATTTTTGGGGCACTAGCCTAATGTTATTTTAGCTTATAAACAGCTGTTACTAGCAGATTTATCAGCTGTCAGTAGATGGGAGAGTCACATATTAATTCTAATGATAATAAGCAATTGTGGCAATATCTGAAATTAAAAAAAGCATGTTTATGAATGTTTTAGCATGTTAAAGTCCTGACTTCTGAGGCTTCAGGTAAGGAGAAACAGGATGAGGTGGAGTTGGTTACATTAAGAATAAATTATATCCCACAGAGTCGCACACAGACACAAGTCAAAACCTCAGAAAACGTCACTGGAAAAAACACTGTACATCATGTGCACACATCTCAACTGCATGTGGACAGATAGGAGTCATAGTCATTCTAGCAAAATATTAACATTGTTCTTGACCCCAAGGGAATCAAAACTGAAAAACCAACAACAAAAATGTTTATTTTACATTTAGCTTACAGTACATACCTGTTCAAAATGTTTATCATTACAAACATCATTATTTTAATAAGAACTTAAATGATCAGGAAAGGGAATATGATGTTTGTTATTCTGAAATAGCAGCAAGTAACAAAGTAGTCGTTCAGTGCAGCAGATGGCAATTGAGGAAGTTCCTTTCCCATTTTGATAGAGGTAATCCTTTATGCTTTAAGTCAATTTGGAACAAACGGAAATAAAATTAAAAAAAACATAAAAGATTAGTGTATTTCCTCTGTAATAGCCCAATTTATCCATGGCCATTACACCATGCTTTCAAAGTTAAGTGCAAAATGTTATATTGAGGTAAACCATATGGGTTTTCAGAGCGTTTGTTCATTATGTTAACTTGTTCCCTGTCTGTCTCTTTTTATTGTTTGTAAAAATGTTGCCTGATGCCCTCCTTGTCTTTCATTTGATGCAACTTTATCTGTGAAAATAAAATGTTAACTTTGACACTACTCATTCTTTAAACATTAAAAAACATTACAGATTTCCACACAGACTGGTGCTGTTTGTGACATTGCCATTTTAACAACTATGTTTTCATTTAGTAGTAAGAGTAGTAAGTAAGTAAGTATGTAGTAAGAATGACTTTTAGACTAAAAACAAGTCTTTTGATTATCTAGACTGGGTGATAATTACTTTACAGTATGAAAAAAAAGGATTAGAAAATGATTAAATTATATGCATGTAATATGTCCATTGTACTACATTTATTATTTTAATAACACAGGAGTCTGAGTGTCAGTGTTCTTAGTGCTGATCTATGGAATGCAATAACAATAAGTAAACAATCAGTGAGTCAATCAATCAGTAAATCAAGTGATTTAGTAAGCTAGTAGCAAATCCAGAGATACTAAATGTAGAATGGTTGCATGCAGTCTACATAATCAAACAGTCGTAAAGGCTTACTCTTACTCTGTTACTGAAGCACTATGACCAGCTGCCTTATGAAAAGAAACCAATTGCATTTAACAAAGTCCATTTGTTTTTAAGGCACAATGTACTCATCCAGCTACATTTCACTTATTTAATTTAAGGATTTCCTTTGTTAAATTAATGTAACAAAGGAAATCCTGCACATTACAATACAGTACTTTGTATTTTAGAATGGCTTTGAAATCTATGCTTCCACTGTTTTTGTCCTTTCAGTTGAGTTGCAGCAATGAACAACAGCTCTTTGTATCAAGCTGTCATATACATGAGTGATGGAGTTTGGGGAGCACACACTTGAGTACACACAGCATGCTATGCGTATATATCCAAGTCTCAATCATACCCTCTGTATTCCATTTTCATTCAGTCCTATAAGACAGCACATAAAGAGTGGTATCTGTGCCAAACTGTTAGTTTCCATTAATACTCAAAGTTTTTACTTTAAACAACATTCTGAACAATATTGGACCTATCAATAAAATTGTATCAACATTTTCCATAATAATCCATAAAGTATAAAATAAGTAAAATTTATTTTGATACAGAATAAATATAAAATCAACAATTAAAAAAAATCCTGGTTAAACAAGGTTTTAATAGAGTTTTTTTTAAAGAGTCTTTACAGGTTTTTCCACAGAGTCAGCATAACATAATTTCTGTTCCAAAGACTTAGTGCCAGAGATTGAAAAGAAGAAGTCTGGAGTCTGGCCCTTTAGTGCTCTGTATGTGAGGGCACTGGTGGGCCAATGGTGATTTTTCGTTTTTATGGGCCAATGTTTTTTGTTTTCTTTTGTTTTGTTTTTGTAACGGTATAAACAATGAAAGGTGGTGGATTGGCCAGATGCTGGCCGATGTGTAAAAATAACAGTTTGTATAACAGTTTGTCAGTTGTTTGGTGGTGGCTATGGTGGCGCTTCCACAGTAGTGATGGGATTTCCGGCTCTTTTTAGAGAACCGGCTCTTTTTAGAGAACCGGCTCTTTCGGCTCGGCTCACTAAAAAGAGCCGGCTCTTTCGGCTCCCAACCGGCTCTTCAGGTTGTTTTGTTGCTTTAATTAATTTATTATTAACAACAATATAAAATTATGCACTAAAGGAATTACTAATGTAAAAAAAAAAGTGTTTTTATTTATATATGTTTATATATAAATATATACAGTGGCCCCTAGAGACAAAGCACGTACAAACTCCAAAAAGCACGTACAAATTCCAAAGCACGTACAAACTCCAAAACACATTTCTAGCTAGGGTTGCCAACTCCCTGAAAAATAAATAAGGGACACCTCGTGGCCAGGGCCGGGCAACCCAGTTGTCTTCACCCTTCCCAGTGTGGTGAATTTTTTAGCTCTTTTTTTGTGTGTGTGAAATTATTTTTTTAACCATTTGACTTGAAGTTGATTTAAGTAGAGGCATATTCTTTGTAATATGAACACATGGGAAACAAATGATCATTTAGCCATTTATTTTTAGCTCAAAATGACAACATTAACACAATAAAACAGGTCTCTTTCTTAAACAGAAGCCTGTCATGCTTAACTTTTGAGAATATAAGTAAATCTTTCTTTAAAAGAACTCTGTCCTGCTTAACTTAAAATTATATAAATTAATAGAAAACAATAGAACGAAAAACATTCTTGTAACAGTGCACATATAGTGCATTTAGTACAATTGGCTTCAGTTGAGGCATTATTTCAGCTTTTCTAATGCTAATCAGCTGCTTCCGTTTGTAAACCCGCTTGTTCCCATGATTACGCATCATAACTCATCATCATTATTCATCTATGTATTACTTTTATGTATTAGTCATCTATTTGTTGTAATCATCTATCCTTGCAGTTGTTTATTACACAAAATAAATTATATTATCACACTTCTGGCCACATAGCGCTGATATTCACTGCACATGCCCATATTAACCTTAACCAGAGGGTTTTAAAAAAAAACAAACCAATGTTTACATACCATATCTGCTTCTGCCGTGGCCTGGTGGACAAAAAATTGGTTAAGGGTTCCCCGAGCTTTCACGCCCCTCATGTGCCCACCATTAGAAGCATGCCTATGGAAAAAGTGCACCAGCACACAGTGCAGTGCGCTTTATAGGTGTTATCGTGCACTTTTTCTAGCCAGGTGTTTTCCTTTTCCCATTCCTCCCTGTACTTTTGCAGCCTTTTTTTTGTCTTTCTCTGAGGGGAACAAACATTGCTGGTCTAATGCTGGGCTTACATTGTGCGATTTTTTGGCCCATTTTGAGCCAATTTTTGAGTCGTGCGACCGTTTTGGTGATCGGCCCGATTTTGGCCTTCATTGTGCGTCGTGCATCGTGTAGTTTACGTGGGGTAACAAAAAACGATTAACACCTCACAACCAGCTCCTGATCATCAATCACTGCAGCCGCTCACACTGCTCACGTGCAAACACGTAAATGTCGGTGAAAAAGATGGAGTAGCACAGCAGTGCAGCGTGTGATCTGGACACAAGCGATGGAGGCACAACTTGTAGAACTTTGGAAAGCTCATCCGAGCCTTTTCGATGTGGCCTCACAAAATTATCAGGACCACAACAACCGTGAAAATAGTTGGATTTACATTGCTGCTCAATCACAGCTGCCTGATCAATGTTTTTCATTAGCAATTTAGCAAAGTTGGTGGTGGTGGTGTGCGTGTCTGTGTGACTGAAAGACACAGAGGGAGAGCGAGCGACAGATTTTCTGTTATAACCTTCATTTTATGGACGCACAGTGTGAGCACTCAGGTCACATCAGAGCATCGGGCCGTATAGTGTGAGACCCTGCATCGTGACCTACGAACTTATAACCCCTGCGAGTCAATCGTGCAGTTTGAAAATCGCACAGTGTATGCCCAGCTTTAGGTGTAGTGTCGTCCGAGACTTGCACCGCAGTGTCGGCGTTTGTTTCCCTGTTGGCCATGCTTCTTGTTGTGGTCATCTGTTGTCTTCCGGTATTTTCTCCGTAAGCGACCTGTCCTTGACCAATGAGATAAGTGGTAATCTGAATTGTCATACTCGAATTGTCATAAGTGTGCTGTCAGCTCAATGGTAACAGAGCAGGAGAGGGGCTGGGAATTATGTTTTCAAACAAAGCGTTAATTCCATTAACATTTATAGACTACTTTTGATTCTCACTGTATTACGGGACAAAGTGCGTCCCTTTTCAGCTCAATACGGGACATGTACTTTTGTTTCTAAATACGGGACGATTCCGTTTTTCAAGGGACGGTTGGCAACCCTCTTTCTAGCGTTAACTGAACTTCCAAAACAGAGCTACCTAGATCACTTAAATTACACAATTGAAAGCATATGTGTATTGTTTGTGTATTTATACACAAGCACTCATATATATTCAAATAATTAAAAAAAATGTTCATTTACCTTTTACTACCACACACCAAATCCGGTCGTTGGTACTTCCTGGCTTGTGTAGCCACAAGGTAACAAAAGCTCAACACTGCATTAGCATCCTGGAGCACTTCTGTTGTGTTTTATACGTGTTTTGTACGTGCTTCTGAGTTTTTACGAGTTTTGGGGTTTGTACGTGCTTCGGAGCTTGTATGTGCTATTGAGTTTTTACGTGTTTTGGAGTTTGTATGTGCTTCGGGGTTTGTACGTGCTTCGGAGTTTTTACGTGTTTTGGAGTTTGTACGTGCTTCGGGGTTTGTATGTGCTTTGTCTCTAGGGGCCACCGTAAATATACTTTTATTTATTCACTCCACATAAAATGTAATAAATAAATCATATAATACAAAAACCAGCTATTTACATTTCAACTTTTAACTATTTAAATTTTCAACTTTTTCCTTTTAAACTAATTTAAAGTGAAACAACACAAAACACTGCAAACCACAACACAATTAAATATAAATTAAAATATGAAAACAAAAAGAAGATGCACATTCTCTGTCATAGTGCATGAATAAACTTTCTGAATCCTTTATCATCCGCAACTGAAAATAGTTGTGGATTACTATAACTTTCTCATGTGAAGTTGTTGTCCCTGGCTCTCTTTCTCTCTCTTTCCCTCCTGCTCTGTTCCTGTGCTACTGCAAGTGTAACTACCGCCCCTCCCCCCTCTTCCCAGCGCAAAGCACAAGGCTTGCATGCGGAGTGAAGTGGAAAAAAAGTGCGAGAGAGAGGGTGAGAGAAAGAAAAAAAAACCCCACGACTCCCAATAAGGATCCAGCTGGCGTCGTTCACTTCAAAGATTAGGCTCTAAGAGCCGTTTCGTTCGCGACCGACACATCACTATTCCACATAGGCCAGCAGGTGGATGAGGGAAAGGGGAGGCAGTAGGAGGAGATACCCGAGGCAGCCGCCCTGGTCCGAGTGTCAGGTGAACTGAACTTCAGGTAAGAAGTTATGACCTGCAGTCTATCTGGGTGAGATATAAATCAAGTTTAGGTGGAGTTTAATTTTAATTGTGCTGACTTTTTACAGTCAGTTACTATAATTCGTACTGCGTACTAGCTAGCATGACAGAGTTTCTATACAGCTGGGCGGGTGCTATGATGTTACTGAAAGTGAACTTTATTTTATTCATAAGGTTAGTTATTAGAGTTGCAAACCGTCCCGTAAAAAATAGAATCGTCCCGTATTCAGAGAAAATATTACGCGTTTCGTATTGAGCTGAAAAAGAGCACAGTTTGTCCCGTACTTCAGCTAGAATGAAAAAAACACAAAGCTGGAGTTATTCTGCGTCTTTACACTGTCAGCTGCCTCTTCTTCCTTATTCTCTCCTCCTCCCTCTCCTGTTGCTACTTCAATCATGAAACTGATCAATGATCAGCTGATCGGCGTTTCTGACGCAATCCCGTCTCTCTTGTTTGTTTATCGCCCACTTTGCGCCAGAAAGAGGAAACCAGCGGATATCGCGCTAAACAACAGCAGCACGTTTAAGCTTGATCAGCTGTTGTTAGAATTTATTTAATGTTAATTTCTAGTATCAGCTTTTGTTTGTTGGAACCACAGCCGTTGTTGTGCCAAAAAGTGATTGTCGGCACAACACCGTAAAGCTGCTGGTCATGATATCGGTTTGGATATCCTGGTGAGAGGGAAACATGAAGATGAAACCAGGAGATGTCCTTACTGAATCATCAGAGCTGAACAGGTGATGGAGAAACAGGTTTACCTTTTAGGTGACATGAATGAGTTGAAGGGAAGTTATTAACTGTTTCTGAGAGACAAATAACACCAGGATCCTTTTCTAAGTAGCTGACAGCTGGTAACTGTGCAGGGGCGGATCTAGCAAAGTTTTGCCAGGGGGCCAGGTAGGGCATTAACAGGGAAAGGGGGGCACAAAGAAATACTTTTCTTTCTTATTCTCATGTAAAATGTCTAGCTTTAAATTAAAAATTATCTGAATCTTACAACAAACGTTTTCATCTGATGTAAAATGTATAGAAATCATGCATATACCAACGAGACAGTGTACATCACTGTCACAACAGCATTTGTTTTCATTCAAAGGCTTTATGGCTTTTCCTATAATACCTGGTGGGCCGGTCTCTAGTCAAAATGCCCGGGCCAATTTTTTGTCCCAGTCCAGCCCTGGTGTAGGGTGTCAGTTTACTTCTGAAGAAGGATGTAAAACTTTTTGAAAGAAGTCCAAAACAAGTCGATGAGTCAGTGAAGCTCGCTTCTGACCAATGGCAGTGATACTTGTGAATTGTTGATCATATAATGAACTTTTCTGTTCTTGCGTTTTTGCTGCTGTTAGCCACTGTTTGCTGGTTTATTAACTACTTTTTAATGGACTTAATGCTCTCATATCTTACTTAGCAAAAAAGGTTCCATATGATGTGAGAATGCAGTCATAATGTTAACTTGTAACCAGCTGTTGCTGTTTGGCCAGCTCCTTGACAGCTATCCGGGGACAGGAGGGTCAAATGTCTAATCTGCTAACCATAAATAATTGCAACAATATCAGCATAAATAAGCATATTTATGCACATTTTTGGCTGACTTCTGTTCAGGAGATGAGGTTTTAGATGAGGAAAAAGGGGAACTTGTTTTATTAAAATATTGATTGCACTCTTTTTCCTTTGTGTTTTTGCTTCTTTGGTGAAGGAGACCCCTTATGTGAAGATATGACCCTTTATATCTTGAGTCTCAAAATGCAGCAACAAATTAACATTTGCCTCTACGGCACACAAACTTGGCGCTTATACTCCATATATAGATCTCTAACCACATACATAAAATATGACTAGGTGGAATGGCCATCTCTGCCACTGGCAGCTTTCACAAACTGGCACTCCCTACCATGTATTTAATTCTAAGTTCATGAGACTGAATTTATTTGTTAGAAGACATAATTACAGACAAAACAATGTATATTTATGAGTATAATATTTGTTTTTCTATTAAATAAACCAAAACAACTGACTGTACCTTTAAATAACAACATAGTAAGAATAAAGCTGTAAATGTGTATTCATTATTTAATTAAGCCACAGACATATGTCGTAGTTGTACCATAGTGCAGCACATACAGATTTATTAAATATGAAATTACAGAAAACAATCTACCCATTCAGGCTAGTAGCCTATGGCTCTCTAACAAACCTCTGCATGTAGCTTGGACTGACGGTAAAAGGAGGGTATCTTAAGGTCATCACCATCCCTTGCAGCTCACTGGAGCCATAAGTTGATAAATTCAGAGGGGCGTTTGCCCTTCAAGCTGCACAATTTGCTAGCAGCCCTGTCTCTGTTAGGCCTGTGCTAATCTAATGCCAACTGTCTGCCTGTGAAGAAAAATGGAAAAATTGTTTGTGAAAAATGAGTGTCAAACCCCTTCCTCCACCCAAAGCCCCTAATCAGAAATATGGTCAGTGGCAGCATTTATTAGACCTAAGAGAATTTCTTTTTTTCCCCTCTAAGGAGAAGTAAATGCAGGCATTTATAGAATTGATTTAACATGCCAGCGTTCCTTTTCTATATAAGTGGCTCATTGTTAAGAGCAGCCTACCAGGGCAGTGCATGGTAAGCACCAAGTAGCACTACTGCTGTTAAGCAATAATATTTTACCATGTATTTTTTTTTTTAAGAATTCTGACAAAGAAATTCCTTGTTCTTTAACATACAGTAATTCCTGAAAATGTTTAGTTGACTGGACACCTTAAGAAAATCCTTTGCAAGTGGTTATTTGCCAACAGAGTCCATCTGTCCATGTCTGTTTGCACTGAAGAATCTAATTAATCTATCACTTAGTCAAAAAAGAATGAAAAGAATCATACCATGTTAAAGGTAATCCCTTTATTTTTTTTTGTTGCCGGTCCTTTCATTTATAATAAAAGTCATTTAAATGAGTTTTATGTTGGAACACTTTTAATTAATATGTATGAGCGAATAATAACTGTTGTGTGCCGTGTTATTCATTTATTTAATTATTTTCTCAGATAACAAATTTTCATAGCACGGCTGTTTTGGACATGCTTCACACAAACACACGTGCAAACACATGTAGAAACACAGGGCAGGAAATATACACCAGTCGCACCACTACAGACGGACATACATGCACATGCACGCAGACACACACAAACACATACACACGTGCATGCACGCACACACCCGTACCCCTACCCAATAACCTAACACCCCCATAAGCGCCTTTTCTGCATGCCTCTGCCATAACTAACTGGATTAGTCAGCCACAATCGATTTGGCACATGCTATCAAAACCAAACAGCCAATCTCCTCTCCCTCGTCCATCTCAGCCCTTGCTCTTTCTTCCCATCTCTCCCCACCTCTCATTTGCTACAAGCCTGCTTTCCTTTCCCTTTCCTCACTCCATCTGTCCTCCCTTCTACTCCTCCATCTCTCATTTCTTCTTTCACTTGCACATTTGCCCCACTCCCCCTTCCCCTCCTCATTCCTCATTTCCCTTCATGCCTTGCTTGGCCCTTCCTTTTGTCCCATTACAAACTATACTATCAATCTATGCAGCCTTACTCTTTTTTATTTCCTCTCTTCTGTTTTGTTTTTTTCTGCTTTAGCCACTCCTCTGCTTAGTGTTTCCTTTGCTCCTTCTGGGACTATTCACCACATTACCAAATTTGAGCGTTTTATACATTCATGAATTGAATCCTATTTACTCCTTCCCCTGCTTTGCACATTGTCCTTTCCCACCTGTCCTCTTACCTTTCTCCTAGCTTTATAAAAAAACTTTTCCTCCCTCCATCATTTTCCTCTCCTGTCCTTCACCATGACTTCTTTTGCTGTTCTCATCCCTCCATGCCAGTGAGCCACTGCTGTTCTCCTCCTCACTGCACATTCATCCATCCTTTCTTTCACTTCACCAGCCAAATCACTCTCTAACAGATGCCGCACTCATTCAGTTGGTCCCCCAAGTGTATGGGTGTGTGTCTGAACGAGTGTCTGTTGTGTCGGCGTAATTAAGCATGTGTGTGCGAGGGAGCACGTGTGGGCATGTGTGCATGCGTATGTCTCAGTGGAACAGGCCTGGCCAAGGCTAATTGCTGCCTCCTACCTGGTGGTGACAGGCCTAATCAAGGATGATGAGCTCACTGTTGGTCTCTCTCTCTGTCTCTCTCTCTCTCACTTACTCTCTTTCTCTTTCACTTCTTTTGGCAGTAAAAAAAAATAGATAGACAGCCTCCAGTCCCCCATTATGGGTTGTTTTTGGAGAGGAGAGGAGGATGGGAGGATGATGGCAGGGGGGAAGGAGAGCAGGAGGGAGAAAGAAGGACGAGGCTTTTCATTTCAGCTCTTTCCTCTTAAGGGGACAGCATGGGAGCAAAAATTGGCCAGAGTGCTTGAGGCGTTGAGGTACACAGGTTGCAGCACAATGGGCCTATTCACCTCCTCTCAAATAGTGAAGGGGCCAAAATGATTGGATGAATGAATAAATGAATGAATAAATTTTGTTTCCGGGTGTTTTGGGGGTAAGGTGGGGAGATGGCATGATGGGGGGTTGAGTGGGGTGTCTAGCCATGTGTGCACATATGTGTATGTGTGAGGCAGATTGTGTGTCACTGGATTTGAAGGGTATGGCTATCCAACAACTGCCTCTTGTGGTCCAAAACTGCTTGAGTCTTGAATTAGAATAATGGTATTTGGCCTGAACAGGAACATAGCAGATGTGTTTGTGCTTGTGTCTGTGTGTGTATGTCCATGTGTGCATAGTATTCATGAGTGGGAGTGTCTTTATAAAGCTCATTGAGAAATACCTAATGTCTAATATCACAAAATGCCCCACATAAATAAATTAATTTTCAGGCCTGCACGAAGTCATACTATCCCTCCTTCTTTCTCTCCGTTACCTCACACATTCACTTCTGCAGACACATAGTACACTCATGTACAGTGTTGGGGAGTAACGGAATACATGTACCGCCGTTATGTATTTAAAATACAAAATATGAGTAACTGTATTCCATTACAGTTACCGTTTAAAAGGGTGGTATTCAGAATACAGTTACTTTGTTGAAATAAATGGATTACACGGCGGTATTTTCCTGTTTCATATGTTGGCAATTCCAATTTCTGGTGGAAACCCAAACAAAACACACATTAAGAGGCTCTAATCCCTGGGTCTCAATCCCGCGGCCCATGTCACCCCTACCTGTGGCCCGCATAATGATGTGAAGAAATTTTTTTTTTTTAATTTTCAAAAAATGATTTAATATGAAGGCAATAGGCAGAGTGTTACAGGCATAGCCCTAAAGAATGTAGCCTCATGGGCAGTGTAGTCTGTGCTGCAGGGAGAATGGACTGCCATACCAGCAGTGTTGGGGAGTAACGGAATACATGTACCGCCGTTACGTATTTAAAATACAAAATATGAGTAACTGTATTCCGTTACAGTTACCGTTTAAAAAGGTGGTATTTAGAATACAGTTACTTTGTTGAAATAAATGGATTACACGGCGGTACTTTCCTGTTTCATATTGTCGCGGGTCAGGACTGTTTGGGTTTTGTTTGACAGCTACGTTCTGCCATGGTTACAGGGTGACGCTCTCTCTCTGCGTGTTTCCTGGGTGAGAGAGCGCCTTTTTGTTGTTGTTGTGCTAAGCTAATAGACAGAATGCTACTGCTCTAAAGAATGTAGCATCATGGGCAGTGTAGTCCGTGCTGCAGGGAGATTGGACTGCTATACTCATTATGTGTCTGTGAGCGCGAGGAGGGAGAAAAAGGCGAGTGGAGGAGCTGGAAGCATGTAAATATAATAATAACCACTGCAGCCAAGAAGAGTGCCTGACGAGCCCAGTTGTAAGTAAGCTATTAAGACTCGACTGTACACTGTGTTCGTGTTTTCCTCCGAAACAATAAGTTCCGTTGGAGCAGCCTTTCAACGCCTCTCTCTGTCTCTCGCAAGCAAACTTGACCCAGACAACAAAGTAAAGCTAGTTTTCGGCTACGAGCCCGACACGGAACTCGTATTAGTCAGAGGTCCCTTTACTACGGTTCGGAGCCACGGACCTTCAGTAACAGTAATAAAACACAGCAATAGTAGATTCACGTAGTTGTAAAAAGCATGATAATATATTAAGTAATCCAAAGTATTCAGAATACGTTACTCTCATTGAGTAACGTAACGGAATACGTTACAGAATACATTTTGGGGCATGTATTCTGTAATCTGTAATGCAATACATTTTAAAAGTAACCTTCCCAACACTCCATACCAGTTATGTGTCTGTGAACGCAAGGGAGGGAGAAAAAGGAGAGTCCAAAAGTACCAGTTTTCACTGACTAGAAACGGGAGATGGAAGCATGTAAATATAATAATAACCACTGCAGCGAAAAAGAGTGCCTGACGAGCCCAGTTGTAAGTAAGCTATTAAGACTCGACTGTACACTGTGTTCGTGTTTCCTCCGAAACAATAAGTTCCGTTGGAGCAGCCTTTCAACGCCTCTCTCTGTCTCTCGCTAGCAAAGTTGACCCAGACAACAAAGTAAAGCTAGTTTTCGGCTACAAGCCCGACACGGAACCCGACGTATTAGCCAGAGGTCCCTTTGTGGTTTTATGCTTTTATGGTTCGGAGCTGCGGACCTGTTTTATAGTTATCTATACGAGATCGCTGCAAAAAGTGTAGCCTTACCTAATGTCCACCCTACTGTTACTCATCTTGTTATTCATATTAAGAATTTAAAATCTAGTTGGTATTGGTATGGCGAATAACCTTCAGTAATAGTAATAAATCACACAGCAATAGTACATTCATGTAGTTGTAAAAAGCATCATAATATATTAAGTAATCCAAAGTATTCAGAATACGTTACTCTCAATGAGTAACGTAACAGAATATGTTTCAAAATAAATTTTGGGGCATGTATTCTGTAATCTGTAATGGAATACATTTTAAAAGTAACCTTCCCAACACTGCTCATGTATATTAAATTCCTTTAATATAGTTGTAGTCTTTTATCTTTTTTCACTTACCCTTCCTTATTTATAAGGATCAAGCATCAGGTTGTGAAGAAAATCTTGAAATGTCACCAGCTCATTGATACTCTTGAATCTGATTTTGTTAGATAAACCATGTCAGATACAAAATCCCCAGGAAAAACATGTGAGGAAATAAATAATTGTAAAGTGGAACGGAAAGCCCAACCAATTTCTAAAAATCAAAAAAATTCAGGATTAACATGCAAAACCACATTTATCTATTTTTGTTTGTTTTCGATGACTTTTTTTAATGTGATGATGTCAAACTACGTCTGATCTTTGAATAATTGTAGTTTGGTAATGTTGCAAACAGATAAATGCTCATTTTTGGCGAATTTGTAAATGATGAATTTTCTGATATAAGCGGGAAGAAACCGTCAATCGGTCACAGTCTACATAATGTTATCAACACAGGCTAAGAACAGAAAGGTTGCCAGGGGACACAAAGGGATTTTGCTAACTTACCAGTTTACACACCATGCATTAGAAAATGTTCAATAAATTGCATTTTTCAGACATGGCATTGAGAAATACTGCACACAGTAAAGTTAAGACAAAACATACTGGAAAGTCTAGCTGTTCTTGATTGTGTCATCGTTTAGTTGATTTTTTGTTTGCAACTAGGATGCTTGTTCTACATCTTTGATTAGCTTTATCGATGTTCTGCATCGCAGTCTTAAAGGTAAAGAAAATAACGAAATACATATTTTTTTAAAAAATGTTTCTAGCCTTTTTTTGTACTTTGGAAACAAATAAAAGTAATGCTTCACAATGTGTTTTTAATCAAGCGTGGTCCTTTTACAAATTTTTTTGAAATTGAAATTTAACCATGATTGATGAGTCTGACATTTACAAAACTTCAAAAATTTCAGCATTGCCTTTAACTCAACTCATTCAGCAGTATACTTCATCCTTAGTCATCAAGTCCTAGAAAAATCCTATTTCCCTTATTATGCAGAATTCAGATGTTTGACATGTTACATGGCATGCCTTAAAATCTATGAAAAAAAAATCATTCACATATTTAAAATCATTCATACTGTTTGGGGTAACATGAGAGCTGTCAATCAATGTCCTTGGCAAAAAATCCCCCAAATCTTTCAAAGATTTATATATTGTATGTCAGTTATATACTTCATGTCATCTATTTTGCTCCCTTTCTGCATCTATTTTTCTTTTGCTTCATCTCGTCACCACCACCACCATCATTTATTCCGCCACACACTGTCTCTCTTGGATCTTCCATTTTCTTACTTCTTACTTATTCCTTGCTGTCTGCGGTTTTTCAAGCAAAGTCAAATTTCACACAAATGACTTTCTTAAAATATCAACCACTCCTGCATATTTAAGAATTATCTGGCCTCTTTGAGTGAAAGCCAATGGGAGAGTGACTAAAATCCTCTTAAGTGACTTAATGGAAATCTTTTATCTCTGCAGTCAGAAGTTTATAACGTATTCAGTACTTTCAGACAGTGTACAGAAAGAGTTAATATGGTACAGTACGTTGGGAAACATATGCAGTGTCATTTACATGGACTGCCTTTGATTTGTCATACTATTGGTACTGCTATATCTCTAGATTCAGCTTACCTGCATATTCATCCTTTTGTATCACTGCTTATTTTTTATTGATTGATTCATTCAGCCATTTTGCTCAATTTCATGAAAATATTAAGGTTTATTTCCTGTCAAAAAAAGTCAATTTAGACTTTCATTCCGTGTGACAGTACTGTTTGTGTTATGTGTGCTCTGACTAATACAGTACAATTACATGCAGAGATTTAGCTTTAGAAGATCGTTTAAAAAACAAAAGACACATAATCTGTCATATACCACATTATGCATCGTTAGCTTCTGTTTCTTTATTGTTGTTCTGCAATATTTATTACTGTTTTTAATGGTGTGATTAATGCTCCCCAATGGAAGTTAATCATTTCTGGACCTAGAAGCACATAGAAATAATGTTTATAACCTAATCAAATATATGTGGTTATAATAAAAGGAAACATAATTTGCCATTGCACGTTATTAGTGAGACATACACTCTGAATAATAATTCTTGGTTTGTTTATGATTTATATGACTATGACTTTCAGGCTGGCCTGAAGAACATCTAATAATTTACACGACACCAAGCAGGAATAGTGAAAAGCTTCATCTGATATGAAAATATGCAAATAACATGACACTATAAAGTCATTAGGTAAAACAACTTATGTCTTTTCTCATGCTAAATTAATATTCTGCACAATTATAATCTATCTCAAATTAGAAAGCACACTTTCTTTTTACCCATTCATGATATAGTGGTGAACTAGTTGAGGTCAATACATAAATACAGTAAAAATATAAAACCTCCAATGAAAGAGAACTCTTCATGTTGTTCTTACCCACTACAGCTTCTTATAGTAGAATGCACAGAATGAAGAAAAATGACAATTATATGATCTCATTCACGTCAGAAACAAACACAACTATTTCATAAACTCTAAATTTAAACAACTTAGATTGGCATTTTTTGCAGACCTGGACACAGAAACTCACAGTCAAAACAGATACTCATTTGTATAGTTTGTATCTTCCAACAAAAAATATATAGAGGCATTTGATGTAAAGTTGTGAATATATTTTCATGGTCAACAGAGTTTTCCATTACAGTAAACCAGCCTACAGAGAAAAAAATGTTAATATTCCACAGAAGCATTCCCGCAGGACACAAATATGTGACTCTATGGTTGCAAATGCTTTTTCCACAGACAAAAACACAATCATAAGAGCATCAGAGGTGGAGAAAAGGAAAAGCTAAATTGGTCCAAATAGGATTTTAAAGTGCACACAATTCCCATACTTTCACTGAGCCATTTGTGATCTGTGTAAACTTAATGGTTGTGGACATTGACCATAATGAAACAGGATTTCATAGGAGTTTTTCACAGGACCTTTAAGAAATAGCAGAATTTGCACATGAAAGACCATAACGAAGTCCGGTCCATCAAACCTAACTGATTATACTATGTCTTCATTTTGAAGGGAAAATGTGCTGGGCCTGAGTGAATGATGAGCTGATGTATAAAGTACAAAATACAGATATTTGGGTCTTGCAGGACAAAGCATCAACATTGTTGAGATAAAAGAAAAAAATGGCAAGGTTTGTTCTTAAATAGATTATGGTTATGACACGTGCCTCAGGAGGCACAGTGTGTAGTTTTGTGTGTCAGTATCATTTATTAATGTCTAATCAGTGGCCTGAGGAAAAGTAGCCATCTCTGACTGATATAACCCAGTGCTAGTGACTAAATACACTGTCTTACTGTGTCCAGCACAGTGTTGGTGTTTGCATTAAGGGTATAAAATATTACTGCTAGATATCAGTAGATTTTGGTCAAGTGGATTCTGTTTCTTACCTCTAGCTATAGTGGGACAGAAATTAGAAACAAAATTTAGACTGTACCCCATAATGGGCACGGCTGTTTGTTCTACTGTTTGTGCACAAAAATGTGTTTGTACACATAATATTTTAACGAATTTGAATAATGTCAATATTTTCTAGTAAAGCACAATCAAAAAACAGATATGTAATTTAATATTTGCTGTATTTTATGTTTTTATCCCCGAGTTACCTCACAGTCTCACAGACTCCGTCATTCATCTGTAGTGACTGTAAGCAGTATATCAGAGAGAAAGTGTGATTTTCTGTTGTTGTTGTGTAGCCAGCTCTTTGTCAGCTGTCCAAAGACGGGAGGGTCGCATGTCTAATCTGCTGACAGTAAGTAACTCTGACAATATCAGGAATAAATAAACATGTTTGTGCACGTTTTCTTGTGAAAGAGCCCTGACATCACTTCAGGAGATGAGGGTTAAGGTGAGGAGGAAGAGGATGATATTTTATTAAGATACTGGCCTTGTTGTCTCTTTCCTTTGCATTTTCACTTTTTTGGTAAAAGAGACCATTCAAGCCTGCTCTGATTTGTTTTTTAATCGATTAATTCCAAATTCACGAGAATGTTTGAATTTGTAATTACACGCTAATCAATGCTAATCATTCCTTTTTTTCTTAAATAACCTCAACAGAATGACTGACTATGCCTATAATGTCAAAATTGTTTGTTTTACTCGTGGATATTCATGCATGCTTATAATTTGGGTTTTTTTTTTAACCTATTGCCTGGTCAAAGGTATTTTTCGACTATTTAAGTGTAGTTGAGTAAAAAATAGACTAAAAATTTTTTTTGTTGTTGTGGGGGGGATTTAATTGTCTCAGTGCTTGAAAAACTGTATTGGTGCACATGAAATTAAAAGCACCTTTAGTATAAGTAAGATCACAGATGCCAACCAACAACTTCCAAGTTATATTACAGTAAGTATTGAAACCACAACCCTTCCACCTCATACCTCTGATACACGGCCTCTGGCTGTGCTTTGTATGACAGAGACCCATAAAGCCTAAAGTACAGACAGCTAGTCCTTTTCAACTCAGCATTATGCCATAGGAATCATGCACCTGCTTTCAAGACTTCTTCCTCTCTCCTCTCTGCTGGTCTCAGCCTGTATGTGTAGTGTCCGGCTGGGGGATGTGATAACTCAGCCTAAGCCCAGTCAAACCAACTTAATTCTCTCTGTGTCAGAGTAAAGCTTCAGAATCAGCCATTTTATGGTTAAAAAAAGCAGAATGTTCATTTGGCTTCCAGCAGCGAGGTGGGACATCATCTAAAGCCAAAAAGTCTCTCATGCTTGCTTTCCTTTGCTTTCATTATAAATATGCCATTGCCATTGGTCTTTGGTTTGGTGTATTTCTTTGGAGAAGTTCTTTCTCACTCTCTGGTTCTAAACTTTTTTTCTTTCTTCTTCTCTTTCATTCCTTTGTTCTTGTTTCTCTCTCTTTTTCTAGTATCAAATAAAAGACATGAAATAGCGGATAAAGCTTTAGCTGGCCTTTGCCAGCAGCCACCAGTCTGAATCATGCCTGCCCATCAAATAATAGTAAAATGAATTTTTCAGCATTTGATTTAGTCATGTCAAAAGGCCAATGAAATGAACCCCTGTGACACTAAATCCCTCTGTGCTAGGAAATTGGAACTAAATGTATTTAATATTAACAGGAGCTTTTAGAACACATCCCCAGACCCCAAATCCCTTTTTTTGTTCTCTTTGCAGCACTCTGCTTTGTAGAGTCAGAGGATGAGTTTCTTTTTTGATAGGCCCTGAATCTTTATCCTTTTTAAACCCTGGTATGACCCATTCAGCTTTATTATGAGGTAAATATGGCAGCTTTAGAGTTTGCCTCAACAATGATCAAGTTACTACATATCTGCATTAAATAAACTTGTTCTCACGGAACAGTGTTGAATAATGCATAGACATTATTGTTGAATGTTAAAAACTGTGTTTCTTAACACACCAAATACCAACAAAGTAAACAACTGAAATCTATAGTTTTTCATTAAGTTATCAAGTCATTCAACCTCAATCTAAAAACAAAGTATATATTTCAAGAGCTTTTTAGAGTGTAGAGCACTACTTTGACTGTAACTTAACATATTAAAAAGTTGCCTATGTCTTGGTAGTTCGTATATGCATCGATCCATCTTCTTCCATTTATCTGGGGCTGGGTTACAGGGTAGCAGCCTAAAAAGAGAAGCCCAGACCTTCCCTTGGCCCTAGCTTGTCCGAGGGAACAGCAACCCTAGACACCTCTTCAGAAGACGTGTCAGTGGGATTAAGGAGGTCCTCGAAGTATTCCTTCTACCACCCCAAAATATCCTCAGTTGAAGTCTGAAGCGCTCCACCCGCAAATTACACAGTGCAGGTAGAACACCAAATTTCCCCTCTTGAGCGGCCTGGTGGTTTGTGAGAATGTCTTCAAGGCAGTCCGAAAGTCTTTTTCCATGGCCTCTCTGAAATGGTAAATGGACTGATTCTTAAATAGCGCTATTCTACTCTCCCGGAGCACTCAATGCTCTTTATTCAACATGCCACATTCACCCATTCACACAAGCACTTTCTTCTATACTTTTAAGAGCTTTCCAACTAACATTCACACTCCGATGGATGCATCAGAGGCAACTTGGGGTTAGTATCTTGCCCAGGGATATTTGGCATGCAGACTGGGGAAAGTCAGGGATCGAACCACCAACCACTCGAGTTTTTGCTTCAGCCACTGCCCAAGCACGTCCTGCTTGGCCTGTTGGTACCTACTGGCTGCCTCCAAAGTCTCGCAGGCTAGCCAAGCCCGATAGGACTCCTTCTTCAGCCTGATGGTTGCCTTCACCTCTGGTGTCCACCATCTGGTTCTGGGGTTACCACCACAACAGGCACCAACCACCTTGCGGCCACAGCTCAATGCAGCAGCTTAAGCAATGGAGATGCTGAACATGGTCCATTAAGCTCTGCCGGAGGTGGAAGTTGAAGATGTTGTGGACAGGGTCCTCTGTCAGGCGTTCCCAGCACACCCTAACTATACGTTTAATGGCCCCAGGCCCGTCCAGTATCCTGCCTGCCACCTAATCTAACTCACCACCAGATGGTGATCAATTGACAGCTCAGCACCTCTCTTCACCCCACTGTCCAGAACATACAGCTGCCAGTCTGATAATATGATTACAAAAGCAGTCATTGAACTGCAGTCTGTGTACAGTCTATGCATAGAAGTCCTTTAACAGGGTTCAGATCTGGCAGGTCGTTCCTCCCAAGCACCCCCATCAAGCTCACTGTCGTTGCCCACATGAGCATTGAAGTCTCCCAGTAAGACGACAGAGTCCCCAGGTGGCGCACCCTCAAGCAACCCATCCATGGATTCCAGAAAGGCTGGGTACTTTGAACTGTCTTTCGTAAGTGCAAACAACAGTCAGGACTTGTTTCCCAACCCAAGGGCACAGGGAGCAACCCTCTCGTCCACTGTGAAAAACTCCAACATACAGGCAACAAGCCAAGAGGATACCAAGATACCCACCCCAGCCCACTGCCTCTCACCAAGGGTAACTCCAGACTGAGACAGAGTCCAGCCCTTCTCCAGGAGACTGGTTCCAGAGCCCAAGCAATGCTTTTGGGTGAGCCTGACTATATCTAGCCGGCACCTTTTAAGCTCACACATTAGCTCAGGCTCCTTCCCCACCAAAGAGGTGACGTTTCCATGTCCCAGTTGCTAGTCTTGGTATCTGAGGATTAGTGCGCCTGGGTTTCCTTCCCTGGCTGCTGCCCAGCACACACTGGACCTGAGCTTTACGGCGCTTCCTGCGGGTGGTGGGTGTACAGGAGAGTAGGCCCATGTCCCTTTTTCCTGCTTTGCCCAGCTGGGGCCCATCGACTAAGCCCTTAGGTGCTCACCCTCGGCCACCCTCTCTCGGCCTGGCTCCCGGGCGGGGCCCCAGTAACCCTATCCTAAGCATGGTGAACTGTTCCCTGGATCTTTTGTTTATAGGGGGTTTTTTTAATCGCTCTTTGTCTGGTCCCTCACCCAGGACCAATTTGCCAGGGGAGACCCTACCAGGGGCTAATCCCCCCGACAACATAGCCCCTAGGATCCTTTCATCATGCTAAGGTAGCGATTCATTTCACGTATATAACTCTAATTTACTGTTTGAGTTCAAGCTAAAATCTTTCCTGTATGATCCCAATGAAAGTATTTAAAATACACTTACTTAAATATATATTCTTCCCAAAGTTCTTTTTCTATTCTTCAAATCATGACAAATCGTTTTTGCCTCAATATTAAAAAACAATGCATAGTAATATATAAATTTAATACACTACATGGATAAAATCCAAGCTTTTTTCCAAAGCCAAATTCTGAAATGTTAAAATTTCATTTGACTACAGGGCATGTTTTTTAACCTCACCATAAAATTACATCTACACTAAAATGAGCAGTGAATCTTGTCAAGTACAGAAGCAAGTAGAATTAAAAAATCAAGTTCTTATTGGACACCATGTTCATTAGTGGCTAGTGTGATTGAATTATCTGAGACTACATTGTTGTTCAATAATTAGCTTATTAGCATGGAAACCACAGCACTGGAAGGCCAAGCAATCAGACCAACAATTAGCCATCAGCATAAAAACAGTGAGATTGGAACTGTGCCTCAATGGATGCTTATGACAATAGTGGTCAACTCATTTCCATTACAATTAGTAAATAGCCTAAATTGATCTTACAGAAAAGAAATCATTGTGAATTACAAAAGCACCTTTTTCTTTGTTGATGCTGCTGTGATCAGTGAAACAGGTTAATTTGGATAGTTGAACATCCAGACTTTTTGGTTACAGCTGTCTTAGAAATCTTTAAACAGTCCTTTAGATCAAAAATGTACATCTAACATTTATAGTTATAATTAGTTTTTTTAGATTTAGATTTTAGGCTAATATACATTGAATGTTCAATTCAGCTGAATCCAGTTAAACTTTTCTCATTCACTCTTCACTTTAAAATATTCTGCATTGTGTAAACCACAGTATTTGAAGTTGTACTCTTATCTTTTAGTTAAACATGTTATATTTAACACACAAAGAGGAAATATATGATACATACATACATTTGATTTGTATTTTTTATTTTATTGTATTTCTCAAATAAAAAGTAAATCCTTTATAACAGTACATGACACAAATGGCTGCTCCAACTTATAGTTTTCCATTCCATTAAACTATGAGTCTTCATGCAAATGTATTCTCTTAAAAACAACTAGAAAGTACCCAAGACTTCTGTAAAGATTGTAAAGATTCAATTACTGCTATAACAGTACTTATACTGTTGTAGCCAAGGCATTTACTTTTGCAGAAGAAGAAGAATTAAATGTAGATACTGCTTATGGAACAGGCAGAGAAAGTCATGAAGAGATAGGACTACCAATCAGTCAAACAATCAACAACAACAAAAGTATTCCGATCTGAAGTTTTTGTAGATTCAACTTTTGTTGATATTTTAAAATGAAGCTTATGCGTAGGTTCAACGAGGAAGATCTGTAATCACTCATCTGCCTGCTTTCTTGGGTGTTCAGCTGCTTTTCTGTTGACATGTCTACCACTTTCCCACGCTGTCAGTCTCAAAATTGACATTATTCTAGTCCAGTCATCTTCTCTTGGGGTGGCTGTAGCTCAGGTGGCAGAGCAGGTCAGCCACTAATCAGAAGGTTGGTGGTTCGATCCCAGGCTGCCTCCTGGCTGCATGCCAAATATCCTTGGGCAAGATACTAACCCCTGTTTGCCTACTGGTGGTGGTCAGAGGGCCTGGTGGCGCCAGTGTCTGGCAGCCTCGTCTCTGTCAGTGCACCCCAGGGCAGCTGTGGCTACAATGTAGCTTGCCATTGCCAGTGTGTGTGAATGGGTGAATGACTGAATGTAGTGTAAAGCGCTTCGGGGTCCTTAGGGACTGAGTAAAGCACTATACCATTCTCTCTCCCCCCCCTTCACTCCACCTCAAAAAACACCTCAGCCAGAACTGTGTACAAGTCTTAGTCTTCATCTTCACCACCACCACCAGGTTCTATAATTCGGGGGTTCCTGTCCTACATCCTATCATCAATGGGATTCTTTTCTGCCATGATGGGTCATCGGAGTCTAATCGCCAAATATATTAACTTCTCTAATTCAATAAATCATCTTCCATTCTTCCAAGTAAACTCTCTCCTTTTTGAAATGGGGATTGATATTGCTTTTCGTGGTACAGCTAAACAGATGACTACAGCTGTTTTGCTTCCTACTTTCTTTCAGATGATTTGGGGATTTAAACTCATTCAGATATGATCATGGTTGGAGGATTCATCTGCCAAGGCAAAATACATCCTTTCTGCATAGAGCTATGTTTGTGTGTCTGTGGATGTTCAACTTCATACTTAAATATGCTCCATTAGGCAATAATGGGAAAGTTTTCCAGACAGGCAGGGGTTAAATTGGCCAGCATGATAGCAGTCTGCACCTTCAGTTTATGATACTTCTGATCTGATAGGCAGGTTATGCATATTACTGTCAAATGGTTCAATTTTTTTTGTTTGTTTGCTACAGTCTAACGTAACTTATTATAACGGCATGGAGATACTTGCCCAGTAATAAGAAAATAATGGCATCCCATGGCCTTTTAAAACCTTTAAAACATCCTTTTTTGTCTCATCCTTGAGATGCCTTCATGAGGTAGATGTAAAAACAGTTTTTTGTGTTTTTGTTTGTTTGTTTTCTGGCAGGTATTTGTAAATGCAACTTTTAAAGACCACAAAATGTCACCAAACACAAACTCTTTCTGCACAGTTTGTCACACAATGCATCTGTCAGTTAATGAACAGCCGAAAAAACATTTTCACGTGCAACACACAGAGATGAAATAGAAAGAAACAGATACAGTAAGGAAGAGGAGAGATTATTTTTCAAAGGCAGACTGTTCAGAAAGCCAATATTTATAAATTGGAAACTCGAAGATTAGAGGTTTTAAACCAGATGCTGGATCTACACATGCTGTTTTGCTGAATTATGTTTTGTGAACCCTTAGTTGCAAAACTAACAGAAGTCTGGTGTATAATCTGTTTTGAAGTTTAGCTACAAAATGTTCCCTCTATGCATCATCAGGTACTCACCAGACATTTTTGTTATAAACGTGTGTTTAAAGGTTTCAGAGAGTTCAGGATTATGAGAAAAATAGATGGACCATTTGCACTGTATGCACTGGAGAGAACCAGAACTCCAAACACCTTTACACACCAACACGAAAATCCTGCAGAGTTATTAAACAAAGTATTTGTTGGTTATTCAAAATGCCTGGAGAGTTGCACCACACAAACAAAATTCTGTGAATAAAATAGCATCCAAAGGCAGACCAATACCAGAAATGGCAGAGTGAAATTTACTTTCAGCTCCTTAGTGGAAAAATTGACCTTCACCTAATCTGGTATGTTCCCTGAAGCTCAAAACCCATTTTAAACTGAGTTTTCATTCACAAAAGACTGGAGTTATTGTGGACTGATATGTCAGTGAAATGTCAACTGTCATTAGCATCTTAGAAACCCAAACAGTTTACTCTCTGTCTTAGTTCTTGACACTAAATTTCATACTGTGATTACCTTTAAAAAGCAAGAAGACAAATAATTATACATGCAAAAAAGGACATATATATATATATATATGTATATAAAAACAAAACAGAACCAAGCTTCTATTTATATCTTAAAATGTCCCTTGGGTTATAAAAAAAAAGTTCAGTCTTATATGAAACACATGCAAGTAATGTTTATAATGATTTTGTAGAGTCATCCAACGGGCAGTAGAGGGATTGATTGCCTCTTGGGTAGAGGATTACAGTCTTGTGTTGTGCCTCCTACAGATTATTTGGGTTTGTTCTGCCATGACAAGATTACGGAGTGAAATTCATCACATATCAAATGACAGCAAAAGGTAGTAAACTGAGAAAAGCACACATAAGGCAAATGCTAAACCGCACAAAATATCTATGATGCTATATCAAATATATATTTCACTGCAAATGTAAAAACATTTCAGGAAAAGCCAAACTGATTTTTTTTTCTCAAACAACCTCAGAAGGCAAGATCACTTCCATACTCCAAGTTGGGTGTGACTAAATGAAACAGGATTAATCCACCAGCCGCTAGGTTAAAATCTCCCATTTCAAGCTATGTAGGTTTCACCAAAAAAGCCACAACACATCAGGGCACTGATATAAGAGCATTAAGTTTGTCCTGTGATATCTGGCATCAGGATATTGGCTCAAGCCTCTAGGAATCAGGCTTGCCCTGGCACAAAACAACAGTTTGAAAGCCTCATGCCACAGTTATGTTTGACATGTTGGTCATTGCCTAACATAGCCCTGTAACATTTACTGATGCTTCAACCTTATACTCTGTTTCTAAAAGACAGGTCTCACAAATCTGAAATCAAACAAAAACAAAACAGTGCTTTGTGTTGAAGTGAGAATAGTAGAACCCCAAACAGGAAACAGTTTTCTGTAATACAGCTTGTCTTTTACAACTTTTGCAGCAACCTCTCTGTATGCGATCTGGAAATCCCTATACTTCTTCATTGATATATAATTAAAAAAGCCTCTAGGGACCTACCCAATCTCACATTCAAGCCTGAAGCTCAGCCGTGCCAGCCGTACCAGCCATGCTACGTAAGCTGAAAAGACACCAATGCACACTGGGTGCCAGTACTTGTGATGTCATTTCTGGCAGACCTAACCGATTGCTGGGGCAATAACACTGAGCATAAACTCCCTGCTAGGCATTGTTGCCATGTTCCTTGAGAGTTTCCTGACCTAATTTTGCTGGTAGAGGCAGTTGCTGCTGGAAGTGCCTTTTCCATGGAGGTGTTTACTTGATCTGAGGCAATATTACATGTAGTTACATATCATCTACATGAATGCCAGGATGTAGTTTCTCACATTATCTCACACACTGTAAAAGGTTTAACAAACTTTAC
The DNA here is from genome assembly GCF_036321145.2 of Pelmatolapia mariae. NCBI lineage: Eukaryota > Metazoa > Chordata > Actinopteri > Cichliformes > Cichlidae > Pelmatolapia > Pelmatolapia mariae. Next base: position 45,868,033 of record NC_086236.1, on the reverse strand, counting down.
TATGAAAATTCCTGCTTTTGCTTCTTCACAGATTTTTCCTAATGTTTCTCTTTGTTTTTTAATAAAATCCCAAATGATGGAAACTGCATTTTAAAAAAGCGCTTTAATCTTCAGAGATACCTGTATTTTATGTGAGTCTGCCAAGATCACTTTCATAGGAGAACACATCTTGTGAGGCTTCAGTCCACTGTTCTATAGATGGTAAAACATCAGCTTATAATCAGCACACTATGTGCAGCTGCTGCTGCACAAATTGTACAAAAAAAACTTTTGACAGTACAACAACGGCAAACAACACACTTTCCTGCAAAAAATTCATTATCCTTGAATAGAAAGAATATGAAATAATCTTACCAAACATACCCTGAAATGCATGTTCCAGCAAAATCTTAAAGAGAAGCTGAATAACAAGACTGCCAGCAATTTATGTTCTTAGGAGCTCCAATGCTTAGGATATGGCTAAGGATGTTTCCAAATTAGCAATCCTCCACAGTGTAGGCCACATTTTAAGACAGCAAGACACTCATAAAACATAGCCCTAATTGCTCTGTCACATCAGATGCTATGTCCCCAATGTATTTTATTGTCCCCTATTAACATACCCAGAAGTTTGCAGTAATGTATTTCTCACTGGAACCTAAACAGCCCACAATAACATGAACAAGAGACGCAATTAATTTAAACACACCTCCCCTACAGATTCAAGGTGAAAACTAAATGGCCTTTTAACAGAGGAGAGAAAAAGATAACCTCAAATTTATATGTATAAAAAAATGTCCATTAATGGCTGATAGATTGATTTGCATAAATTAGCATTCCCCTCCCATTAGCAAGCATTATTTTTCCAGTATTTCTTTACACCCATGGGTTTTAGCCAGGACACAGGCAATAAATCTGTGATAAAGGTGGCATCAATTTGTGGACACCTCATGTAAAAGGACAATAACTCAGTTGGAAAAACAGTTTTGTAGCTGTCTGCTGTGTCATTTCAATTCTCCAGAATTTAAGCTGTGTCCAATTTATATTGTGTGCTTTACCTTATGAGTTTAGAAGTGTCTCATTATTACAAAAAAAGCAAATGAACAAAAAAAATGTAAGTGCTTTAAATAGCAAAAGAAAGAAAAGAGGTAGTAGTTTTTTGTTTCTTTCAAATAATAACACATACAGTAAACAAAGTTATATGAATTCTGTTTCCCTGATTTTCCATCCTTGTCAGTTGCTTTTGTGCAGTGCAGTGAATCCCATTCATAGCTTCTGATTCATATCTAAAAGGGTAGTGACTGACTGAAAATCCATTGAGTAAATACAAAAAGGTGGCGACCAATAGCAGTACCGGTCATCCATAAATATGTTGTCTCATAGGTGAATGTCATAAATGTAACTGAAGGTTAAATCCTAAAAGTAGAAGCCAATTATATACTTTTAAAATGTTCCTTCAGTTGTTAAAAACATGGAAATTTAAAGACCCATTGTCAATTTAGGACAGAAACATGCATTAGAGGATCAACACAGGAAAAAAACATGGGAATTAGATTAAAATATTATCATTGACAATGATAGGTAGGTAGGTAGTGACTTTATTTTAATAAAAAAAATTCCAATAAAAGCTTGTAAAAAAAAAAAAACTAGAGAGATTTTTTTTTTAATTCTTTTTTTCTCATCTCGTGGTCTAATTCTATGATGTAGTGACTTACAACAATAGCCAAGCGAAGGCTTTAAATCAGAACAGACAAACAGATAAAAAGTCTCCAGTGTCCAACTCATTGACCATGACATAATGGCGGTGTTCAAGCCAGACACTGTAGTGACTGCAAAACTTTTAAATTTGTTGTTATTTCATTAATAGCCTGATGGGGGCAGACAAGATCTTTTGAAGCAAGCAGACTAGAAAGTAATCATTTCAGTATTTTATGTTAGATGCAGGAAAAAGAGTTCTTCTTTATTAATTTATCCCTTATTTATACTATCCTGCTCTAATTTAACAAGTAAACACATAAATAAAATCACCAAAACACACAGCCTCATCGGTGAGTTACAACATTTATTTTTAACTGTTATGTCATATACAGTAATTTATGTTATATGTAGTTTTTTTTTTTTTAAAGACAGAAAGGAAATTGTTCTGGACATGTAAATATGTATATGTATATACTGCATCAGTCATTATTATGGATAATCCTTCCTCCCTTTGTTTATACAGTGAAGCAGTCATCAAATTCTATTTATCACCCAACACAGATATAGCCATTGTGATCAAATAAATATTTTGCAATTCAAATTTTGAAGTTATACAGTTTTGTTCTTTAGACTATTCAGCCAGCACATGTTCTTAAATGCTCTCACTAATTCCATGTTAGTGACGTCACTTTTATTCTCCCTCCTCAGAATAATAGTTCTCGCCACCTCTTCAACTATGCTTTTACCAGTTAGACAGTCATCAAAGAAGCATAGACTTTCTTTTCCTTTTATTATAATTATTGATCTGTCATGTCCATTTCACAAAATGAAAAGACTGTGGAAATGTCATATGATTTCCCCAATAGGCACCTGTGGTGGAATAATTGGGGTGATTACACTTCCTGTTGCATCTGTGTAGATTTGTTAACCTTTTGTCAATGGGTGACTGTGTGTGTGTGTGTGTGTGTGTACGTGTGTGTGTGTGTGGTCACACTGGTATCTAAAGGGCACCAGCCTAAGTTGCAGAGTACTGTTCTCTTCAGTGTTGTATAAAACAAAGGGGAAAAATCATACAATGATGTAATATCAAATGAGTTTAACATATATTATCATTTTTATTAAGAGATATGACTAAAAGTGTGTTACATCATTCTTTGAACTAAAGTTGATATGATATTAACTTGATTAATTTAGCATTTAATTACACAAACTGTAGTGATAAATTGGTGAAATATAGTTGAGACTAAATGTCATTACTGAAACTTTGTTGGTATTTGATTGTCAACCAAGGAACCAGTTGAAATTGATTTCTGCTCAATGGTGTTGCATGTCAAATGAGAACTTTGGGGAACATCAAAGCGATTACATTTTATTCCTGTGATGGGTTGCTTTTGTACCATCAAGTGTATCTATCTGTATGTATCATTGGTTTAAATCATCTGGGAGCCATGCCTCTAACAAACATGGAGATTCCATCCAATCAACCTAGAAATATTTGACAAAGTAAATGAATAGTTCAACCCACTGAAGTAGTTCATAGTATTGATAATCCCTGCCTCATACATTTCTGTTCCATACTAATCAATGCCACTGTTCAATCAATGGCAATCGCACAGTGATTAAGTCTAATCCTCTGGGGACAATAATTTTCTATCGCCCATAAAAAGTTGTGTATTTAGGTGTAGATCATGGTTACTATACTACTAAAAAACCTGAATGTGACAGTGGGTTAAGAAAGTTCTCATCGCATGTTTATTTTGTAATACATTTCTAATTAACACATTCTATTTCTTTGCCTGCAACAACAACAACAACAAAAACGAAACAACCACGACATCTATAAAATACTTTTTACTACCTGATTGCAAACAGAGCAATGAAGAACATATTTGTTTTACATACATGCAGATCATAACAAATTCCAGAGGCCTGTACTACAAAGCATGATTCAGGTAACTTCAGAGTTTTCAATAGTGCTTTACTTCTTAACACTATGCACTGCCATGGTAACTTATGCTGCAGACATAACCTGCTCCAGAGCAGGTTAGAGTGGTGTGAAACATTTTTGGCTACTGTCCAGATTTCCTTTTTTTGTGTGTGTATGTCACACTTTCATATTTCAGATCATCAAACAAATTTAATTTGACAAAGATATTATACAAAGATAACACTAATAAATACAAAATGCAGTTTTCTAAATGAAGGTACTTATTATTAAGGGGAAAAAATTCAAGCCTACATGGGCCTTACTGAAAAAGTGATAAGATAAATTATACGTTCGTGAGTAAGTTATAAGATAAATTAACTGTGGTGTATCACATCTTTTGAAAAGCTGACTCTAATTTCCCTAGCCACACCCAGGCCTAATTACTGCCACACCTGTTCTCAATCACAAAATCATTTAGATAGGACCGGCCTGACAAAGATGAGTAGACCAAAAGATCCTTAAAAGCCAGACATCATGCCAAGATCCAAAGGAATTCAGGAACAAATGAGAAGCAAAGTAATTGAGATCTGTCAGTCTGGATAGATCTGGTTATACAGCCATTTCTAATGCTGTGGGAGTACAGCATCAGAACCCCAGTGAGAACCATTATCCACGAATGGTGGAAACATGGAACAGTGGTGAACCTTCCCAGGAGTAACTGGCCGAACAAAATTTCCCTAAGAGCACAGCAACAACTCATCCAAGTTCACAAAAGACCACAGAAAAACATCCAAACAACTGCACGCCTCACTTGCCTCAGTTAAAGTCAGTGTTCATGACTCCACCATAAGAAAGAGACTGGGCAAAAATGGCCTGCATGATGGAGTTCCAAGACGAAAACCACTGCTGAGGAAAAGGAACAGAAAACGCTTGTTTCAGTTTTGCCAGAAAACACCTTGATGATCCCCAAGACTTTTGAGAAAATACTGTGTGTGCAGGTTCGTGTCTCCTCTCCTGGGTGGAGTTGACCTAGTTTCCTCCCTGGAGCCGCACCTGGATCTCATTATCATGGCAGTACTTAAGGCCAGCGCTGACTACTACTCCTTACCAGATTGTCTGCTACCCAGTTCAAGTCCATGAATCATTACTCACCTGTGCCCGTGGCTTTTCATAACCTGGTCGCTCGTCTGCTCGCAAAACCTCCGCCACAGACTCCAGTCTCATTCTGACCTGCCTGCCTCTCTGCCAACACACTTGGACTTATGAAATCGGATCCTATCCTTAACCCTCACCTGGACCGACACTGTCTTGCCCTCCCTCTCGTGACACGCCTCCATCTCCAACCAAAGTTTCTGTCCTCCAGCTCTCAATCTGCCTAATCATGTCAGCATCATGAATTGCTTCCTGGAACCCTGTCGCATAATCATGTCCATGACCCCAAGTGCTTGGAGTCTGTATTCACAGTCATAGATCCCTGCTCTAGTTCTTGTTTATAATTTGCTCTGTTTAGCCATAGTTTCTACGTTTTCTAAATAGTATTATCGCACTGTTGTATATAGCCCCCCACGCACTCCCCTGTAAATAACTCCCCGCACATCTCATTAGTACCTGTGCTCTCTCGTCATTGTAAATAAATTATTTCAATTCACGCTCTGAATATCTGTGTTTGAATCTGCACTTTGGGTCCACTCTGCCTGGCGGCCACACTGGCCCTGACAGTGTGGACTGACGAGACTTTTTGGAAGGGGTGTGTCCCATTACATTTGGCATAAAACTAACACAGCATTTCAAAAAAGGGAACATCATACCAACAGTAAAATATGGTGGTGGCAGTGTGATGGTCTGGGACTGTTTTGTCACTTCAGGACCTGGAAGACTTGCTCTGCTAAATGGAACCATGAATTCTGCTCCCTACCAAAACATCCTGAAGGAGAATGTCCGGCCATCTGTTCATGACTTCAGGCTGAAGCGCACTTGGGTTCTGTAGCAGGACAATGATCTAAAACACACCAGCAAATCCACCAATGAATGGCTTAAGATACACAAAAAGAAGACTTTGGAGTGGCCTAGTCAAAGTCCTGACCTCAGTCTGATTGAAATTCTGTTGCATGACCGTAATGCCAGGATTACAAGGCTGGACTCAAGTGCAGGACTCAGAACTGTGCAAACGGAACAGGGTTTATTCAAAACACCGGGTGGAATATTTACATATGTACACTGAGAGGGGGAATTGGGGTCCAGGGATTCCTAGGGTAGGTCCAGGGCTGGGGAAAAGACACTCCTCACACTCCTCTTTACTGCCTTCCCTGTGTCCAGGGAAAGCAGGCTGGGGTCCAGGGAGGTCTGTGCAGGGGAGACGGAAAAACAACGATTAGCCAGAGAACCAGGGGACACAAGGAAGAATACAATAGAGAGCCAGGCTACACTAACTGAGAATAGTACAACAATCCAACGAGGAATAGCATTCCACCAAGACCTTAAATGGTGTCAGGGGCAATCAGCCAGAAGGAGCATCAGGTAAGTAGATAGAGGGTGAGGGATCCGAGGAGGCACAGGTATCCAGACATCCCCCAAGGCAAAGAAGGTGAGTACAACAACCAGACCAGCCACACAGAACCCTCACAGTTAGCAACAAGTCTGCAAAGATGAGTGGGCAAAAATTCCTGGAAAAGACTGATTGCCAGTTATTGCAAACACATGATTGTAGTTGTTGCTGCTAAGGGTGGCCCAACCACTTATTAAGTTTAGGGAGCAACCAATTTTTCCCAAAGGTTTGGGGTTTTTTCCTCTTAGTAATAATCACCTTCACTTAGAAACTGCATCTTTGTCTAATATTAAAATTTGTTTGATGATCTGAAACATTTAAGTGTGACAAACATACAAAATAATAGGGATCCGGGAAGGGGGCAAACGTTTTTTCACATATTTGAGGGTGCATGGGAGTTTGCCCAACCAGTGTTTTGGTTACATTAAGTGGGTTGGACCAGTGAAACTCCACTTTCTGTGAGCGTAAAGAAGTTGCATATCTAATCTGTTAGCATGACTCTCTGGACATAAGTTGTAAGAAATAAATGTGTAAAATTAAAGAAAATGTTCTGGTAGTTCATTGTCCCGTTATCGTTTTTGTATTGTTTTTTTAACTGTAGTCATAAAACCTAAAAAGTTGATCATGTTCATCTGGTTGTACCGTTTTCAGTGGAAGAGTGTAGTCATAAAAAAAGAAATTTCTATAGTAGCAAGTGAAAAATAGAAACTTTTCTATCATTTAATTGTTCATTGCTTATTTGCTTTGTGTAGTATGAATGGCCATAAGTGAGGTTTTTATTGGTAGGAAAAGCTGTAAATCTCCAAAAGTTGATTCTGTTCATCTGGACGTAGCCTTTTCAGTGGGAGAAACGTTTCGTCACTCATCCAAGTAACTTCTTCAGTCTTAGCTGACTGCATGTTTCCCCAGTCTTATAAACAGTACATTTGCATAATGACTAAAACCAGCCCACTGAAGGAACAATGGGCTGGGAGGTCAGTTCCTTCATACTAACGACCAGTGTTGGGCAAGTTACTTTGAAAAAGTAATTAATTATAGTTACTAGTTACACCTTCAAAAAAGTAACTGAGTTAGTAGCTGAGTTACAAGATTCTAAAAGTAATTACTTACTTGAAAAGTAACTATTGGGTTACTTTTAAAAAAAATATTTAACCCTCTGGGGTCCAGGGTATAATTGGCCATTTTTAACTACTTTTAATTTTACCTCTACATTTCACCTTTAAAAACTGTTTACTTTGCCTTTGTTTGGTATCATCCTTTTCAGCACAACCTCACTTGTCTGAATTTATAGTTATGTTTTCTTTTTGACATACTGTATTAACACAATTGATCTAAAATTAGACAATAAACATAAAATCATAAAAACCATAAAATCAGAGTAGAAAAAGTTATATTTTTTTACTGTAACAACCACAAACATTAATGAATCATATTTCATAAGTTTTGCAAACAACAAAGTTATTTGCAGCCATTTACTTTTTACCCATTTTTTAAATAACCATTTCAAACTATTTACATAACAATCAGGTGTTCTGCATTCAATAAAATGCCACACAAATTATTTGTGCCACTCCAAAATTTTCTGTCCACTATATAGGAGAACATCACAGCCTGATACCTGCAGGTCTGACAGCAGGAGGCGCATCACTCCTGTTTTTTACCTGGAGACAGCAGTTGCCTCATTGTTTTGACACACAACGCAAATCTATCCACAACACTACACATTAACTACACAAGACAACACATTATCTACACACTCCAAACATGCTAAACGTCACAAATCTCTCACATCTCAAAACTCGCTCTCTCTCTTTTTCTGCTGTCCTTCTCTCTCTCTTGCTCTCTCGCCGTCAGGGGACAGGGCAGGTTTTTTGGTCATAAGCAGAGAGTGCTTGCTAGCGCAGTCCTTAGACGTTAAGCGTGACGAAACTATTGAGGAAAAAACGCCGCGTATATATTGTTTATCATGACTCTGGTTTTACGTGGCCTATCAACACAATTTAAAAACTGTTATATATCACCTTGTTGCTTTGTCATCTTGAAGTGGTCATGTGATTGGCTTACCACGACTACTTTATTATTCCTAGGTCAACCAGCAGCACTCATGCGATTGTTTGCCCCTTAGCTCCAGGTGTTGTGCCAAAAAGTGATTGTCTGCTAAAAAGTGATTGCCGCCCGCGGGAGTGCGCGCAGCTGCTTAAAGCTGTAGCGCCCAGATTACTTACAGCTACTTCTGTGCAACTGATATAAGATGCGGTAAGCTGAAGACAGCTTCAACCGTCTGTTTGTTGAAAAACAGTAACGCGACCGCACCGCATTTTCTTGTTAGTAACAGTAACGGCGTTGTAATGATAGAAGTAGTAGTTAGTTCGATTACTCGTTACTGAAAAAAGTAACACCGTTAGTAACGCCATTATTCCCGTCACTGCTAACGATGTACAACAAGTAAGTTTGACTTACTTGTTGTACGTCGGAAACCACAGCAAAATACGTTGAGTGTCCTCAGCAGCCAGAAGAGAGAAGGATGCGACACCGAGGATGTGGACAAGTGGGTGAAGAATTTGTCTGACAGACAGCTCACCCAAACAGAGAAAAACATCCTTGCTAAAGGGTTGAATTTTGCTGTCACACCGAGACAAATCCCGCTAGTGGAACTGATCACAGCCACACAAACAGCAATTCGAAACAACAATATTGCAGACGTGGAAGCAGAGCAACTACGGACAAAAGTGTTGGCCTGTCTCAGCAATGCAAAGCCCCCAGCATCCAACATCACCATGGAGGAGAGGAAGGCACTCACATCACTTAGTAATGACAACAACATTATTATCCTTCCGGCAGACAACAGTAGGTGCACAGTATTGCTAAACCAGAAAGTCTATCATGAGAAAATTTTGTCACTGCTCAGTGACGAAAATACTTATGAGCCCCTGAAACGAGACCCAGGAAGTGGTTACAGGAAGAGGGTGATAGACTGTCTGAAGCAGTTAGAACAAGACAAGGCTATTGACCGGACCTCATACCACAGGCTATACCCAGGGGAATCTACACCAAGTCTGCATGGTTTACCGAAAATACATAAACAGGGTGCACCTTTAAGACCGATTGTCTGTATGATCAACTTGGTCACCTATAACATCCCTAAGTGTCTGGCTTCAATCCTCAACCCACTGGTAGGAAGCTCTGAACACGACATTCAGAACACGCTGGATTTTGTTGAGAAGGTGAGAGATGTTATTATGGAGGCAGATGAAACCATGGTCTCGTCTGATGTTACATCTCTCTTCACCTGCATCCCAGTCACGGAAGCGTTGGAGGTAGTTCGTAAGAGATTACAGGATGACCCCAATCTCAGCAACAGGACCACTCTCAGCATTGACCAAGTGTGTTTGCTTTTGGAACTGTGTCTTCATTCCACCTACTTCACATACAAGGGTCGGTTCTACAGGCAGAAACATGGGTGTGCCATGGTTTCCCCAATTTCACTCATGGTGGCCAATTTGTACATGGAAGAAGAGGAAAAGAGGGCGTTGTTATCCTACCCTGGAACACCACCAAGTCATTGGTTCAGGTATGTGGATGACACATGGGTGAAAATCAATTCTCAGGACGTACCACAATTCATGGATCACATTAACTCGGTGGACCGACACATCAAATTCACCAGGGAGGATATGAAAAGTGGCAGGTTAGCCTTCTTAGACTGTGAGATTTCCATCAGTAATGGGGGACATCTAAAAGCTGACGTGTACCGTAAACCTACGCATACGGATCAGTATCTAAGGTTTGACTCTCATCATCCACTGGAGCATAAACTGGGTGTCATCAGGACGCTACAACACAGACAGACACAGCGGCTAGGGAAGCAGAAGAACATCACATCAAGAAGGCCCTGAGTAAATGTGGTTATCCCAGCTGGACTTTTGTCAAAGCTGGAAAGGCGGCAAAAGAAAACTCCAGCCGATCCAGGAGAGAAGGACAACCGCTGCCTAAGCGAAAACCTGTAGTGATCCCGTATGTGTCAGGAGTATCAAAACAGCTGAGATGCATGTTTTCTAAACACTGCGTCTCGGTGGCTTTCAAAGCACCAAAAATTGGTCCAACCCAAGGATCGGGTCCCCCGACACAAACAGAGTAACATAGTGTACGCTGTTAAGTCCCAGGAGGATTGCCAGGATTTATACATCGGGGAAACCAAGCAACCTTTGGTGAAGCGGATGGCACAACACAGAAGAGCTACCTCGTCAGGCCAGGACTCTGCAGTCTATTTACACCTACAGGCCAGTGGACACTCTTTTAATGATGAGGATGTACACATCCTGGACAGGGAGGAACGCTGGTTAGAGCATGGAGTCAAGGAGGCCATTTACGTGAAAAGGGAAAGACCATCTCTGACTCAAGGAGGGGGCCTAAGGGTACATCTTTCACCATCTTCCAGGCTGTGATTGCAGCTGGGGATTGCTTGTGGTGAGCAGCAGATCAAAAGACTTAAGGGTTATTATTATCATTATTATTATGTAATATTCAAAACTGAATTGTAAATGTAATCTTTTTCAATCATTTTTTCAAGGATGTATTTTTTTATTCAGTGTTTTCATAAAAGCCTTTATGCATTTAATACCACTAGGGGGAACACACATGAGATTGAAGGCCTGGACAAGTTTGAAACCTTTTGTCTGAAGCCAAGTTTGAAAATAAAAATGAATATCACTTTAGCAGGCTTCTAATTTGAAAATATTCTCCACTCAGCTTTGCAGTTTCTAATATGATTAAAATGCAGCCAAGATGCTGCTCATTTTATGTTTCCACTTGTTTCTCTACTTTTCCCCGATACAAATGCATTTAAATCCGGCTCACCCGTCTAACTGTGTACCTGCCCTGTACCACTACACTTGCTGTCTTTGGAAAGTCTGCCCCTCTTCTTTTTTTCCACATAATCCAGTCTTTAAGTCTGATGTCATTAGCCATTTCTGGGTCCAAACTCCACTACAGGTCCCAAAGTCAAACGAACACTGAGAGTTACAAACTGTCTAAATTCTTTCATCTTTAATAAAATTATCAGTGTGGCTGCTCTACCAGGTGTAACAATTACGTTTAAAATCCAGGCATCACCTGCTTACATCTTGTTAAATTCAGTTGTGTAAATCCACAAAGAGTAGTAAACGTCAGAGCAGCAGTAGCCCTGAACAGCTGATCACAACCAATACACAAAGAAAACCTACTGGAGCTCTCAATAGAAATTATTGTGAGTTGTGATTCTTTTTCCCATGCTGAGCCACTACAACTGATTTTAGGGCTGCCCTGCACGCTGCATCCCACTTTAACACTTTCCCTATTCATTTTCTGTTTAGAGGCAAAGTCACTCTCTACAATGTAGACAACAGAAAATAAAGCTGTTTTTTTTCTCTGCTTCTGTTCATGTTCATGTTGATAATTTGAGTAATTCAAGCTTAGTATTAGAATTACAATTTAAACTGAAGTAAAATTTGTTATCTCATTATTCTTTTATTACATGAATATCGTGCCATGGTTTATTTATAGCAGACGTGTTGCTTTTCAGTCCGTATTGTGTGTTTAACCACTTCATATTTTTCTAATATGAAGGGGTTACATCAAAGTTTTACTTCCTTTGTAAAATGAATCGCTAGACATTAGCCATTTTTTTGTGACTGGTCAGATGCTGCCAGCACCACTCCTTTCACATGAAGATACTCCTAGCTAGACTGATATACCCTGTTTTAACTTCTCAAGTTGATAAACACCTTTGTGTTTATCAACTTGAGGCAGGTACTGAAAGGCAGGTACTGAAAGTTACAATGAGATTATATGAGCATATACTGGTTTAAAAAACTGTATGTATTAGACCCTGCCCTACAAGCAGTTTTTGTTAGGCTTGTGGTTCTTTTTCAAAGTCTTCTTCTTCAAAGTCTGTATTTAGTGGTGACTGGAACAGGATCATGGATGCAAATCTTGCTGACCGTTTGGTGACTATTTACAGGTTACATACACTTAGCATAACACTGGAAATAAAGTCAAACGCAAACAGAGAGCTTAATAGTGCTCATAATATCATAGTAGTAGCAATTGCTAGCTATTGCTGCTACTATGATTTCTTCATAGGGGAATAATGAAATTAATATAATATATATATTAATTAATATATATATTATATAATAATATATATGAAAAGCAGCAGAATTAGAATCTGTAATAAATGGGGTTTAAAAAAAACACAGATTTAAATACCCAGTAAGTTGGAGATGGGGTATATACAGACATTTACACATATATATGCTATGATCCTTATGAAGAGGATTTTATATGAAGAATTTAATATTCATTGTGTTGCTTTTCGTTCTTTTCTTTCCGGAATATCTCTTTTTGGCAAATTTCCAGGCAATATGGGTCAGCATAGCCGCTGGGACTAATTTAAGTTCAGCACCATTAGGTTCTATTCAGTTGGCAGTTGAACAATACTGAATAATACCGACATCAATATTCCTGACAACAATCTTGAGGAAACATTTACAGCCTGACTTTTCTGCCATATTGCCCTATTTAAATTTTAGAAAAGTAATTAAAGGTAATCTATTAAGCTACAATATTTTAATGAAGTAATAAAGCACTTCCATTTTTTTAACAGGGTAGTTTATTTGTCTGTATTTCTAAAGTAATCCTTGCAAATCTGTTAGCTTTGGTACACTTTGGGGTTGAAATGCAGGAAAGTAAGTGGAAGTGCAAAGACATGGGAGAGCTAAAAGGGCAGGCAGGCTGAGGGCTACCAGGGAGTTAGGGAGTGAGAATTTTGCTTGAATTAAGAAACACAGCAGCTGTGTGTGCAAGTGTGCTTGTGCATGTACATGAACATCAGAATATGTAAGATCATCAAAAGCAGAGTGCATGCTCAAAGGTCCTCTTAATAATGTGTTTCTGTGTTAGCGTGTGTCATAGGATGTATGCATGTTTGTGTGTGCATGTGAAAGCAACCAAAGAATTTTGATTTTCCTATGACTGTGTCTTCCGGTGCTGAATCGGTCGGGGGTTCAAACTAAACTCATGCTGGGTCCCTCCAAGCACTCACCCTGCTCCTCAGCATTCATTTGTCTCTTTTCCTTTTTGTTCCTCTCTTTTGCTCCTGCCTGTCCAGTTTTTATTCTTCTCCTCTTTTGCAGTGTCTGCCTGTCTGTTTGCCTCTCCTGCTTTTCCTCTTTCACTGTATTTCTCTCTTTCCTCTCTGTCATACACTTATTCTTTTTTCCACCACATCCTTTCGTTTCATGTGAGGATGGTAGATGCTCATGAATTTATGGATTTCTGCATGGGGGGCTCTCTTCCGAGGGAGACCAAAATGATTTCACAGCCTGCTGTGTGGAATATGGTCTCGTGCAGGAACAGGGTGGGAGCTCAAAGCACCAGACAACTGTTTTGTTCTGGTCCATTCTCTACCACAGAGGGAGTGGCACACCTGAAATAGACCATAAAGTGGTCTTTCTTGTAGTGGTCATATGACCAAAATACCCACACCATTTTTTCTTCTATGATTTTTCTGATGCTTGTTGTACTATTTCTCCTATTAAAAGTCTTGCAGTTGTTTGATTTTATTTTTTTTTTTGTTTGTTTCTTACGTACTTTTTTATTTTAAAAAAAATGAAATTAATGATTTATTGTATTATCAGCTTTGGCAGTTCAATAAACAAGAGATGCAATACAAGACAGACAAATGTACTAAATAGTTGCTCCTAGCTATATATTGTAGCTATTAAAAAAAATAAAATACAAATCTGGGACTGGATTGTCTAATGTGACAAATATCATCATATGACCCGACTGTTCTTTTTCTTAACATATCAAATACAATTTACATAGACATTTATATATTAACATGTATAACAAATAATTTCCCCACTCACCCAGCTGGGCGGTCATTATCTGTACTTATGTTGTTACACTTATGGTATCAACTTTTTGTTTGATACTGGGTAGTGGTTCTGACACTCATTAGTCAGGCGTGTCCAAAATCCGGCCTTGGCCCGCGGTCCAGTTTTAATTGGCCCGCAAGTAATTTTATAAATTGAATAGAATATGGCCCGCACTTCAACTTTTGCTTGAGTGTATTGTACTTCTTAGTTTTAACACCAGGGGGAGCTGCTGTTGACCAAGGCAGTTGCTCCACCAAAAAGGACAATCACAGGAGAAATTTACCCCCAAGTTACTAAACATGGCAGAACCAAAGAAGGGAAAGATAGAAAGTGAATGCAGAAAATTTCAGACACGGTGGGAGAGTGAATATTTCTTCAAAGAATTCAAGGGGAAGTGTGTCTGTTTGATCTGCACTGAAACCGTGGCAGTTATGAAAGAGTATAATGTACGACGTCATTATGAAACCAAACATCAGGCCTATGCATCCTACACTGGTGCTGAGCGAGAGCAGAAATTAAAGCAAAGGGTAGCTCTCCTGCGGGGTCAGCAACAGTATTTTTTTTCGTGCTCAAATTGTCCAGAAAAAGTCTCCAATAGCCAGCTATGAGGTCGCCCAACTCATCGCAAGACATGGACAGCCTTTTTCAGATGGAGACCTCATAAAACACTGCCTCGTTAAAGTCACCGAAATAACGTGCCCGGAAACAGTGCAGGACTTCAACAACGTCAGCATGTTCAGAAGTACAGTTGTGACGCACTCGTCAGCCAACATTAAACTGCAACTGTCTGATAAAGCTGTGCTTTTGATTTTTACTCCATCACATGCGATGAGAGCACCGATGCCACAGACACCGCACAGCTGCTAATTTCTTTGCGGGGAGTGGACGAGAGCATGAGCGCTTTAGGTGAGTAAAAAAATGTATTCCACAGTACCCGTGTGTTAATGTACAGGTACACATGCTTCAAATATCAATAATGCACATCAATTCTGTCACTACCCTGCTTTTGCGCACCACTGTCTTATATGCGTTTTTCTTGTTAACACACAGAGTACACACCGCTGTGCACAGCGCACGCACACGCAAAGTCAGCTGATCTCATCTGATGCAGGATCTGCTCCTTGATCAAGTGACATTTGTCCGGATTTTTGCCACGAGTGGCGTACGATCAGCACCGTCGCTGGATGGCCCGATTTACATACCCAGCGCAGCTGATACTCACCAGAATAATTGTCTAAAATTATATGCACTCCTGTTATTAAGTCCAGTGCAGTCTGTTAATGTTGATAACGGTTTCAAACTAATGTGTGATAGGTGTGTTGCTAAGCCTAATAACTTAAATAACAAACTTGAAATTTACCCGTCCCATTTTCCCCTTTGTTTTTTTCTCTGTGCTGTAAATCTTCTGTCTAAGAAGAAATCTGAGGCTGCTGTTCTGAGAATGAGCTACCAAAGCTTGTTCTGAATAAATCAATAAAGATCCATTTATGGAAAACTGTGATGAAGGCAGTTTTGTCTTTAATTATATTCAACAATATAACACATTTGACCACTTTTAACCCTTTAAGACCTACCATAGAACCAAGTCCGCCAGAACTCATATTATATACATCAATACAACCATTATAGCCCAAATTTTAATAATATGTATGGATTAAGTGCATAGTATTTACATAAATTGCAAAAAAGTGCAATAAACTACAAAAAAATTGAAAATCGTTTTTGTTTTTTTAACATATATTTCTGTAAGAGGCTTATCCCTCAAAACTGTAAATACAAAAAAGTTGCACAAAATAGTTTCCCACCACAGGAAATTTATTTTGAGTGTCTTCATAGTTTTATTTTTGAGATACACCAATTTTCATATACTGCAGGAAAAACGAAAATAAAAATTATAGTGCAAATTTGCAAAAAAGCAGCATATGCATCAAAATAAACTATTTCCAACAGTGCAATATAAGTCCAAAGCATCCCAGAAACGACACAGAAAGTCATAAAGTCAAAGATAACTTTTAAAAACACCAGTACAGGCTCATGAGGCCGTGATGGTAAAAAAAAACCTACATTTCCGCGAAAATGACGTCACTTCCGGTTTCGGGCAGGTCATGTGAAAGTTCGCGCTGACGTCTATTCCAACCTAGAACAGCTGATCGGATCGGCGAAGCGTGTTTCTGGAATATTGTGTTTTTGTTGCTGCAAACGCTTTTTATGCAGTTTTTGCAAAGCTATATGTGGAAGGAAACTGTGACCTAGGAAAGCTGATGGCATAAGATGTAAGTACAACTCCTCCGGGTTCATATGCAAAAAAAATTATTGCGCTAGCTTACGTGGTTGCAGAGCTACCGGTGTTGTAGGACGTTTTGTCAGAACACCGGGATTTAAAAATAGTTACGCAAAACAGAGCATGCCCGCTCCGACCGGTTTTAAAGGGTTAAGTGATTTTTAATACAGTAAAGTTAAGGTTATATACCTAATTTCTAGTAAGTGGCCCAGCCCCTCCTATATTTTTATGTATGTGGCCCTTAGCGAAAAAAGTTTGGACACCCCTGCTCATTAGTCCTTGGCCACCTTCCTTCCACTTAGTGTACAGTCTCAAGGTGCTGGACTTGGGGTGAAACCCTCCATGCATGTTAAGGAGTTTTCTTGTCTTGATGTCAGTGGCTTCTATCTCATCCTTTGGCCAGCTTATTAACCCAGCAGGGTTTCTAACGATCAGCAGGACATAGTTGTTGATTGGTCAGATCTCTGTTCTTCCCATTCAGGTCTTGCCTTACTCTCTGAAGATATTTAGGGGTTGCAGCTTTCCTAGCAGCCTCTTCATGGTTCCCATTTGCCAGTGGGATTTCCACATACTTGTAGCTGTCCTCAATGTCTGCAATGTTGCCTTTTGGTAGTGCAGTACCATAAGTTCTGACTACCTATCCTCTTTGCTAGTATCTGAATCTGACAACACTTCTCCAGTCATGACTGATGTCATTGCAGTACATCTTAGAAGTGTGGATAAGTTAATCAATGTCGTCTTCACTATTGGCAGCTTGATATCATCCATAGAGAGGAGATGGCTGACAATTGGTCCGTTCTATAGTCAGTATCTGTAGCCAGTCTTAATAATGATGTAGCTTAGGGGGTTTTAAAGGTCTATGCAGAACAGTATCTCTTGGTAAATCCCACACTTCATGGCAACTTGTGCAATTGGCTTGACTTGGCCCCTAGTGTTGTTCACTACATCCCCAAGGAATTCCAGATGAAGGCTCTTAATGTGTAGTTCTAGGCATTCCAGGATCCATGTGTAAGACACTGAGTCGTAAGCTTTCTTGTAGTCAATCCAAGCAGTGTGCAATGTGGTCTTATGGTCTCGAGTGATTGCTCTATCTACCAGTAGCTGATGTTTTGCTCCTCTGGTGTTTCTGCTAATTCCTTTCTGTGCCCTTTCTGTGTCATGTATTGAGTCAAGTCCCTGTTCATTTTACCCGCTATGATGCCTGATGGGAGATTCCATGTTGCAATGAGGCAGGTTATTAGATGGTAGTTGGATGAGACTGGTCTTTTTTGGGGGGGATGCTTGGGGATCAGGACTGTCCAGGCTTCAATTAGGCATTCTGGGTGTCTTCTTTAGTCAGTAGGCATAGATATCCAGTTGGGCCTGATGCTGTCCGAATCTTCATGCTTGAGACCCTTTTTTGGATGTCTGCCACTGTGAAGGTTACTGGAGCCTGTTCACGGAGGTTGCTATGGTCTGTTCTTGATCTACTAGCCCAGGGCTCGCAAAATCGCTAGCCCGACGTCCCAGGGCTAGTGATATTTCCAGTCGGGCTACCAAAATCTATCTCAGCCCTGCCCGTCGGGCTATCATAGGAAGTAAAATATATGACAATGCCTTTGCTTTCTTTCGCAAATGTAGCTGAGTCCTCATCAAAGAACAGTGCTCTTTAATGAATGCAGCACATAACTTTACATCGTAGAGGTAACAGGGAGACACATCGAGATAGCCGTCTTTTTTTTTTTTTTTTTTTTTTTTTTTTTTAAACCTGTCCCGTTTGGTTCTTTTGCCATCAGAATTATTGTCTAAAGGCGAAGAAAGATGCCCAACGGATTTAGGCGCGGCTGCCCCTCTGTTGGTCTTCCTTGGTCTCTTGTGTTCTGGGGGCCTCTGGATGTCTGGAGTTTTGATCTCCTCCATACCTGCTTCATGCCCTGGAGGATGGGACTGTGGCCCCCCACACCCTCTAGCAGATCATTACATTAAGGAACCTTTTAAATACAAGCGCGCTCATGCTCACAGGTGTACACACAGGTGATCACACACACAAACTACACCCTTTTTGGCTCCTACCTCAAAGCACACTGTGCGCTGTCGATCTTACGTGCTGCACAATAATGTTTAATATTAAGTATTTAGTGTTATATTCCCATATATCATTGTGATGTTGTTTATTCTATTACTCTCGTTTTCTTCTGCTTGTTTTCTTTTTTCTTTCTCAACAGGTGATCCAGGTGATCGATATATGTATTTTTTGTCTGCTTATTTTGTTGGTTTTTGTTTTTTGCCCTTTATCCCCGTCCCTCTTCTCCGCTGTTTTTTTTTTTGTTTTGTTTTGTTTTTTCCCCCCTCTTTCTTTCTCCCTTTTCTTTTCCCCTGTCCCGTATCTAGCAAGTAAAAAAAATAAAATAAAATAAAATAAACAATAAAAGGTAAATCAAATGGACCATTACGGCAAGGCTGGGATGGTCCATTTGGTAAAGTAAATCCGTCGAGATAGCCGTCTTAACTATATTCTAACTCTACAATTTCCCGACTGCACTTTCCTCTTATTTCACGACACCACCCTCTAGTGGTGCAATATGGTATAGTCAGACAGGACACAACATCACTCACTAGCTTACTCTTCAAACGTGGCAAGTGAAATCTCCCGCAGCAAGCTTAAACGTGCTAGAGGTTGACTGCGCAGAGAATTTAAAAAAAAAAAATCTCTGGCATGTGTAAAGACAGATGGATTTACGCAGGTATTTTAGTTCTGCTGAGCCAAAAAAGACAGGTCAGGATGAAGAAGGGACAGGCAAAGAAAGGCCTACCACAAAGCGGAAAAGTTACGACAAATCAGATTACGAGGCAAAATGAAAGCGCAGTTTTTTGGATTCATGGACAAAAGAATTTATGTGGCTGGAATATGACAAGGTAAATAACATGATGTTCTGCCGGGTGTGTCGTGAGTTTCCCTCTATTTCTGAGTCGACAAGCGCCTTTGTTACTGGGACCAGTAATTTTAGGAAAGACCCCATCAGAACTCATGAGAAATCTCTGCATCACAAGAAATGCATTGGTGCTCAGTCTGCAGCATCTGTCCCAGAACAAACACCAATTGCAAAAACCATACTAAAAATAAACCAAGCACAACAAGAAGTCCTGAAAAAGCTGTTTAGAACTGCGTACTATGTTGCAAAGAGTGAACTACCACTGGCAAAATTTAGCAGTCTTTGCAAACTTCAGAAAGCAAATGGCCTAGATCTTGGTTCCACTTACCTCAATGACCATGCTTGCAGAGAGTTTATTGGAGCAATAGCACAAACTTCAAGAGACCAGATTGAAAAGGAAATTCAAGAAAGCAGGTTCTTATCCATTCTTGCAGATGGCAGTACAGACACTGGTATAACAGAACAGGAGTTGGTTCACGTCAGGTATGTGAGGGATAATGGTGACATAGCCACATACATGATCAAATGTCAGCCAGTCAAGAGTGCAAATGCTGCAGGTATTTTAGAGGCTATTGATGAAGCCGTGAACACCATGGGTATCAGAGAAGACACATGGAAAAAGAAAGTAGTGTGTGCAAATTTTGATGGTGCTGCAGTGATGATGGGTGAGAAAACAGGAGTAGCTGGGAGACTGAAACAGAGGATACCCCACATCATAACAATCCACTGTGTGGCACACAAACTAGAGCTAGCCGTGCTGGATAGCGTGAAAGGCTGTGAGTACCTGGTGAAATTTGAAGATACACTGAAAACCATCTTTAAGATGTACTACTATTCCCCAAAGAAGCGAAGAGAGCTGACAGAAATAGGTGAACTGCTAAATGAGAGGCTGGCACATTTCAGTGGCCTGAAGAGCACACGGTGGCTTCCAAGCCGGCTGAGATGTCTAAAGGCTGTGGAAAAAAATTACACTCCCACTGTTGTTCATATGGAGAACATGGCAGAAGGAAGTGATGTCAAAGCTGAGGATGCAGCCAAGGCTAAGGGGGTGGTGCAGGAGATGAAGACTGAGAAATTTGTTCGCTTCCTGCATTTCATGTTGGACTACAGTACCATCTTATCCAAGTGCTCTACTGATTTTCAGCATGATAACCTAAACATCACACGAACAAATCAGTTAGTTGAGAGCACAACATCACGCTTACTCAGCCTAAAAACAAAACCAGGAGAATATCAGAAAACCTTGGACACAAAGTTCACAGCGAACCAGGATGGTAGCATTTGCTACTGTGGAACTCAGCTAACAAAAAGTCAGCGACCTGCTAGAAGAGGTGAGGGAACAGACAAAGACACCTTTGGTGCAGAGATCCAGAAGGTTATTGACAACACAGTCAAGTACATGGACAACAGATTTAAAAATCTCCATGAAAAGCCTCTCTCTTGTTTCAAGGTTTTTGACCCTTCCACTCTTCCCTACCCCAGAGAAGAACTAGCAAATTATGGGGATGAAGAGGTGGATTATCTTGTCACACATTTTGCCTGTTTGCTAGATGCAGAAGAGAAAGAGAAAATTCCACAAGAATGGATGGATCTAAAAGTGTGGCTTGCAGAACGCCGGGGTCGCAAAGTAGATTGCTTGTACAGAGATCTCCTCTCTGAGAATCCAGAACATCTCTCTCATATCTTGTTGCTGGTGAAATTAATGCTGACACTTAGTCCATCGACAGCCATCTGTGAGAGAGGATTTTCTTGCATGAACCGAGTGAAGACAACACATCGTACCTCTCTACACCCTGAAACACTGAATGACTGCATGCAACTCTCCATTAATGGGGAAACAGTTGAATCTTTTTGCCCTGACAAGTCGATTCGTTTCTGGATGTTTTCTGGAAAAGGTTCAAGACACCTGGATCATAAAACCCCGACAAGAACAAAGAGCAGTGAAATGGAGGGCAATGCACAGGAAGAGAAAGCTGATGAAGGAGATGCTATGCCCTCAACGTCGAGTGGCATTTTCTCATCCGAGACTTCAGTGGAAATTTCAGATTCAGGATCTGACACAGACTAATTCATGTTCTACACAGTTCTAACAAGTTCACAGAAAATTCTGTTTAATTAGAACCAGATATTTGAGTTGATTGTAATGTTTATACAGTTGTTGTAATTTGTGTTTTAACAATTTTTTGATTAATGTTTTGTTTCCTTTACAATATTATACAATAAAAATAATCTTTTTTATTCGGGCTACTTAAATTTATTTCGGGCTACCAAAAACTAAAGAGTGCCTGCCCGAAGGGCTACCAGGGATTTTGAAATTTTGCGAGCCCTGTAGCCACTGTTGTTATGTCTTACATCCTTCTCCCATATGCTTTTCCCGTATTGTTTTATGTCCAGCCTTGCTGGGGCTGCTGCTCTTGTATTGTTCCCTGGTTTATTCTCCCATCTTCTATCTCTCTGGTATACCTCTTCAAGTGGCAGGCCTCAGATGTGGACAGTTTTATGTACTTCTTGGGCATTTCTTCTTTTTTTTTTATCACACCTGGAAATACTATAGCTGGCTAACTTCCCACCATTCTGACCTGATCTTGTTTTGGCCTCTGGTCTCTTCATCCATGAAAATCTTTACTAGAAAATTTCCACGGTCATTAGTACTACATATACAGTTTCCGCTCCAAAATAATATACACGTTGTATAATTTACAATATTTGCTTATTTGATCTTATTGGCTCTTTCAGATTCAAAATTTGAATGTTTAAAATAACATTTGGTTTAAATATTCAATAGTAGACTGTGAAGAGTACAGTGTGTTTTTTTCTCAAATTCTCTTGCTGCAGAGTTGCATAATAGAGACACAGGGAAAACCTGCCATCAACACTGAACCACAGAATATATCATACAGGAGGGAGTCCCATATCCTCTGTATTTTTACTGATGTACCTTTTTTTATCTGTTAGAGTTGGGCATTGTATAATAAACCATCACTGCTGAACTGACATATAGGCCTTCGTTGCTTTCACAAATCCCTTGTCCTTGTACTATGAATATGTCAGTTTGAGTGTAAGATTACAGCAAAATTTAGGACAAACCATCTAACCATAAGATGATCAAATAATTTCATGGATATTTTCACTGGAGGTAAAACAAGACACAAAAGTGTTGAAGCCAATTGACTCCATGGTGTCATTTTAATGAATGGAGAAATGGGGTGGAAAATGCCTCCAGCAAAGTTCATTTTTTTATGTAGCCATATAAAGCTGAAGGTATCAATGAAGCTACAAACCTGCATTATAGAAACAACTGCAACATCTGCTTCCCTAATCATGATGTATTATGTGATTGCACTTCAGAATAGTAATTGGAAGATCAAGAAACTTAATTTGTTCAATTCTTCAAGCAGAAATCAAGCTTCTCTGGGTGGTCCTCCAAGGATGCAGCAAAACTCTCAAGCATTCTGTATTGCTTTAAAATATCAATTTTGCTTTCTTTTTTTTTACTCATTTAATATCATCCCTGCTGAGTCAAAACAGATACACACATCTACATTTGCAAGTATGTAATTTAACTGAGGACATATAAAAGTGGAAGACATTATCTTAAAATTAGCAGTGGTCACAAAAATCAGTGTTTTGGGGCATTGAGAAAAAAATGTTGAATATTGGCCCCGCTCCTCTGGTAATCAATCTGCCTGCACACAATATGAGACTGCTGCTGATTGTCATAACAGCACTGTGTGTGTAGTTGGTGATGATTTTGCTTGCCACTGTATGAGCTTATTAATTCTATTAATATTTTGGTAGTGAAAAAGAAAAAAAAACTGCCGCTGACAGAGGAATTATTGCATCTGTATTACATTATAGGGGTTCTTCAAAATATCACCAGCTTCCTTGATGTTTTTACAGGGGGAGACACGTGCATTTGTTTTTCATATTGTACTGGTGTAATGCTAAAGACATATCCTGGCAAGGTAGCACACAAGCCAGATGGGTGACAGCTGTGGCACAAATTGTGACCTGCTTCAGAAAGACAAGAGCACAGTTTAATCACTTCATGTTCACTTCAGCAAAACAGAAACAGGCATTATCTGTGCACCCTTTCAAACAGGTTCAATGACATGTAAAAGACAGACAACAAAAGTGAACGGCCTCATTGTAGTAAAGTTTTTTTTCTTTTTTGCTTTAAAATTGTGCTATAAATGTATTAATGGGCTGATACATTACTAAACAACAAAGTTTTTAATAATGAGGTCTAATTTAGCTGATGCAGGCCGTCTTTGTCTATTTAAACTACCATATTGCTGTTATGAAACAGTTACTAGAAGAAATATGATTATTAATTTATGAATTTGAAACTGTCTCCATGCCAGTAACAGAAAACATTTGACCTTGCAGTTACAAATTTGTTGCTTAAAACAAATAGGATCACTATTAAACTATAAGGGTTATGTTCAAATAAAATCTGTGTTAGCATGCAACAGTATGTCAACAACAGACATCAACTTGATAACATTTTGCATCTCATATTGACTGATTCAGTGTGCATGTTGTTGTATGATAACGTATATAGGAGGGGAAAAAACCCATTTGCAGTCCATCTGGGTCGGATCCAAGCTTTAAGATTTAAGCCACATTATAGTATAGTTGAGTCCTCAACCTTTAGTGTAGAGGATTACTGACAGTGTAGTCTCTTTTTAATATGCACTCTTCAACAATATAACTTTGTGGTTGCAACAATAAAAATCATTTCTACATGCTACATTCAGCAAAATTTTGAACAAGCTGCATTAATGGAAGCAAATCAGAGAGACTGGATTAAAGTCAATCGAGTCTGAGTTAAAGTTTTCTGATGGACAGTATAATGCCAGAGAAATTCCTCAAGAAAACCTATTGTGATGTCTTTGCGAAGGGCTACAGTTTCATTTTATAGGATATTTCAGCTTTTCTCTCAGTATTTTTCTACACGGCCGGCTTTTCATTTTCAAATAGCCCATCATGTTTTCAGTCCATGAATATTGAAGAAAGTCTACTATCTTTATTCTGACACAGGGGGTTCATGCATTCAAACATTCAAAAGCTACCCACACTAGTCAATTCCTCCACTCTTCTATTATATCAAAGAACGTCAAAAAGTGGCTCAGAAAGGGAATGGATCAGTTACAGCTGAATAAATTCCTCCCAGATATACTTCTCTTATATAACATTTCACTCTTGTTTGATAGACACAAATCCCCGTAAAGGATAAATTATCCGTATATACCCTAAGGAGTCAGGAAAAGTTTTCTCTCTTCAACATAATCCCACATATCTATCTGTCAGACACAGAGGAAAGTTTTATTTGAATATTTGTGGTGGAAAATGAAAAAGCAAAAAGGCCAAAACTCTTAAAATGTAGCTATCCAGAAGAAGTCCTTTTATATGTTCATTCTGTAATCGAAAATATTGCTTTAAACTGATTATTTTGACTTTCTACTTTGATTATTTTTAAGGCATTACATAAGGACAGAAATACAGTGGTTACAATATAATCTTGGTTTTTCTTACCAACATAATCACACTATTTTTATGGTTTTCAGATCTTAAAGAAACGCAAGTGTGGCGCGGTGTGGTCTGCGCTGCGGCTGCAGGGGGAGGCGGATG
This sequence comes from Pelmatolapia mariae, assembly GCF_036321145.2. Taxonomy (NCBI): domain Eukaryota; kingdom Metazoa; phylum Chordata; class Actinopteri; order Cichliformes; family Cichlidae; genus Pelmatolapia; species Pelmatolapia mariae. Next base: position 45,843,138 of record NC_086236.1, on the reverse strand, counting down.
CACCTGAGCGGCATTCGCAATCACGCCACACCGGCATAAATACACTGAACTAGGTCCTGTTGTGGTTGTTGCTGGTGTTGTGCTCGCCTGTGAGCTGAAAAGCTCCAGCCGTCTCTGTGACACAGAAGCCGTAAATAAAAGTGTATGCTGAAAATGCCACCATGCTGTTTGCTTCAGGGAAAGAAGTTTTTGTATTTAAATGGGAAGATGGAGTGGTAATTTACCACCTAGCACTAGTAAAGCTGGTTTGCAAGCTGTATCCACACACTGTAGTGATACATAAATAGACTCAAATGGCTGTTAATTAGTGCTAACTAACAGATCAATAAATTACTAAAATTTTGCTCACCAAAACCGAAGCACAAATGTCTGTACAACACAGCAAACCATAGTTCTTGTCAGATAAATGGTACCAGGATTATAAAGATAACTTTACTAGCCATGATTGAGGAGAGCTGGTAATCAAAGCAGCCACACCCCTAACATTAGTATCCAGATGGTTGAATTATAAAAAACATTTACCCACCACACAGTCTTTATGAATGTGGAAATTATCCATGGAACTCAAAACTATATTTGTATCATTCAGTGCAAATACACTTTGTACTAATAGTGCTTTTCAATAATATAAACATGCTTTTACTGATATTTTACTGATAGAATGAAGTAGGGCATTTTAATATGGAAGTGTATGAGGACTGATTTGCTTTTGGAGCGAGCCTCGAGTGGCCTTTCGACGAACTGTAGTTTTTGACACTTCCACATTGGCTTCATTTTTTCATGCATCCCCTGACTGCAGAAAAGTTTCACAATGAATAATTTACATCTCCAATTTACTAAATGTATGAAAATTGTAGTGCTGTAATTTAGATGCAGTCCAGTATCTATTTAACAAGGTTATTCACAGTTCTGTCAGTACTAAGCTTACCTCTCAATATGTGAGATAAACCTTCTTCTATGAAGGATCTAGAAATCTAATATTCAGGACTAGAAAAAATGAAAACATATAATAAACAAGCAACTCCACATAAAAACACACACACCAGATGGTTTGAGAGAGATTTGAGGATTTGCTCATAGACTTGGTATACCTCATCATGACCTTATTGGTAAATAGTCCTTTCCAGGACCCTGAGTAAACTCAATAAAACTAGCCTCAAAACCCACTGCACTCCCCAATGAGTGCTGAGACAGAACGAAGGGAGAAAGGAGAGAGAGAGCAAGAAAAAGACACAGAGAAATAAATGGAGAAGCAGATGGGGAGAACAAGGTATTGAGATTGAGAGAGATGAGGAGGGAGGGAATAAGACAGGAAAGAGAGAGATCAAAGACAAACAGTGAAGCAGCTGAGACAAGGAGAGCAACACTGAGCGAGAGAGAGGGGAACCCGGTGGTGGAAAAGTAATTCAGCGCTGCAGGGAGATGTTGTGTTCCGTTTCTGCTCTTGGCCTCACCAGCTGTAATGAGCCTCAGATTACAACTAGGCCCCGACCCTGACATGTGCAAAAGGCATTGCTGCTCAGGCTGGCAAAGCTGGAGACTGCACTTGGAGAATCAGCTCATCATTAAAACATATTGCCCTCAGCCAGAATAATTGAAAATAGGAATGTGTGCTGTTGTTCATGATGAGTGTTTCTAAGACAGAAGGGAAAGAGAAAGACAGAGACAGACAAAAAGATTGGAAGTCTATGAAAATTGAAAAATTCACAGATGAAAACTAGCCACTGGTGCTGTATACTCAGTGAGACTCAAAGAAATTCAAGGAAAGATTAAATCATGTCAGTATGTTACACAGAGGCATGATAACAAAAAAAACAAAAAAAAGCAGTAGCTTCCCAAACTCCAAAAAATGTAGGGTGTTGTAGTGAACTATAACTAGTCTTTATTAATGTGAAAATGTTTTGCAATTCATTAATAAGCACTTATTATTATATTATTATATAGTAATATTATTATAATTATGTTATAATTTCCCCTAGGGATCAATAAAGTATTCTGATTCTGATTCTGATAAGGAATCCAATTCAAACCCAAACCCCTATATCCCACAATTATAATAAAAACAGATCTACAACAGCTTCCTTTCATACTGTTAATACCTCACCAGCTTCTTATGTACTGTATGTTTGTAAGAGTAATCCTAAAAATGAAATATATCTGTGACCTTTGAAAATGCATGAAAAACAAAGTAAAATGTAGATATATTTTAGTGCTACAAAGCAGTTGCAAAAACTCTGTAATGTATATATGACTCATGTTAGCGGTGTGCAGTGTGTTAACCCTTGCAGAGCTGCAAGGTCTAATATAATCCCAGGCTGGGCTTTCAAAGAATGTGCCCATCAGCTAACAGATGTGCTGATGGACAATTTTTTATCGCATCACTAACCTAGTCCTGAAATACTTCACTATTGCATGAGTGAATTCCATGCTGTGGCACTTTCTACCATAGTACAAGTGTTGCTGGTCATAGCATGTTTTAAAGAATCCATTCCTATGACAGCAGCCCCTCGTGGATACACAGAACTGCTTCACAGGCAATATCACTGAGTCTGTCTCCTGGAGACACAATGCTGTCTACAGGTAACAGACCAGCCTACTGTACATGAACTTCCTCCCACTCCTCTATAATAGAAGACTGGCTGGAAGCCCCTTACTTTTACATGTAGGCTATATAACCCACAAACACAGTGAACACAGATAAATGGGCCTACAGATGTCTTTACTTTCTGAAGAAGTAACAGAGAGTAAGAGAATATTTTTTCCTGAACACCTTCTAGAGATGTGAATAGGGAAGCATTCGGCCATCCTGCATACATCTTTAGAATTCACACTTTTTTTGGCCCTTCTCCAGGCTAGATGGTGTGCCAGCAGAATAGGAACTAAGTGATGGTGATTGTTCCAGACATACCGTAACTGCATCTCTTGATTGTTAGAATGCGAAAAGCAATACTGGCAAATGACGTTTAAAAACAACATTTGTAAACACTGGTAAAACATTGTTGACCCTGTGCATTGCCTAAAAGAAGAAATAATAAATATAAACCCATTAGTTATGTGCGATAACATTTAGTCATCTCAACTATTGCTTATGTTTTGGGATGTATACCTGTAATTTAAGAAAATCCCCAAAAGATATTATGACAAATAGAATGATGTGAGAATGTGTCAGCAGCTGCATGTTACCAGCCAGCTGGAATCTATGCTGTCATTTGGCCCTGCTATTTCACTGTGCAGTGAACCACCAATGCACTACCATCACACCACACTTCACCACCAGCAAGGATTTTTTTTTATCACATACACAGAAAGGGTTGTTTTTTTTTTTCCAAAATGTGAAATGGAGCTAATGCACTAGGGAAATATAACACAATTTCAACAAGCACTGTAGCAAGACATTTGTAGAGCAGACAGAATACCAAAAACATAGTACTGTTTTCTGTACTTGTAGAAATCACTTCATGCAAGTCAAATGATTTTCCATGTTCATACTTTTGTGCATGGTGCTGAGAGTTTGCTTGTTAAATGAAGGGCGAGTACATAATGTCCTCTCCTTTACCACCACCTTCTCCTCTACTACATACAGTGCTACCCTTCCTCATTTTATTCCTCCCACATGTTGTGTCACTTGACTAAACTCACGGTGCACTGACTTGTTTTGATTGTAACCCTTTTGAAAATTCACTTTAAGAATGTAGGATTATGATTTAGTTTTGCATTCTGGGTGAAACTGTATCAGTGTGAATACGGACTAAATATTTTCTAATAAAAATTGCATCCTATGCAAATTCTCATTTTTCATTAAGTATACTTGATTTTCAGTCTTAATACTGACACCAAATACAAATTGTTCATCTTTTTTTTTTCTGGTCCCTTTAGGGGTTGCCACAGCAAATTATTTCCATTTCACCCTGTTTCTGGCATCCTCTTCTGTCACACCAACCCTGTGCATGTCCTCCTTCACTACTGTACATCAATAAATTTTCTCAGTGGTCTTCCTCATTTCCTCATGTCTGACACCTCCATATTCTGCATTCTTTGTCCACTATCTTCAGTATACTCCGTACAGCCTTGCCTCTGTTACTTTGTTCTCAAGCCACTCAACTGGAGTTGACCCTCTGATAAACTCATTTCCTGGTGCCTCCTAATGAAAATATTAGCATCTTCAACTTTGCCATTTCCAGTTCCATCTCCCATCTTTTTTTATCAGACCTTCCTCACACAGTACCACAGTTCTTTCTCTTTGCACCCAATCACATGCTTTCTCTAGATCCAAAAAGACACAGTATAATTCCATCTGACCTGCTATTTACTCCTCTATCAACACACTCAAACATCACATCTGTAGAGCTCTTTCTCTGCCTGAGGCCATACTGCTGCTTACTGCTCATCACCTTCCTCTTTAGAGGACAACAATTTTTTCCCATGTCTTCATACTATGACTTATCAACCCTCTGGAGTTACAACAGTGCTGTACATGACCTTCTTTAAATTTGATACCTGTATGTCATCCACTGGTCTCTCTCCTAGGCAATTCCATACCTCCATATGTACAGTATGTCATCCCACATAGCAAAATTGGTATGGCCCGGATCTTGCCCATACAATGTGCTTACACATGGCCCACATAACGCAAAGAATGACGGCCCTTTGGTGGCCCAGATCAGGTTTGCCAGAGGTGGCCCACACATGGGCCAGCACAAGGCCAGTTGCAGACACACTGGTGGTCCTGTGCTGGCCCATGTGTAGATTACCTCTGGCAAACCTGATCTGGGCCACCAAAGGGCCGTCATTCTTTGCGGTATGTGTGCCATGTGTAAGTTGAGTGCAGCCATGGGCCAGTTGTAGACACACTGCTGGCCCTGTGCTGGCTCAAAACAGTTTCAGCTCTGGCCCCAGATGTCAGCCTAATGTGTACCTTAATCAAGCCATGTAATAACAACATGTGCCAGAACATAATAGTGCAAAAGTAACATGACGAAACTCTGTTCAGACAGTGAATGGACTGATTCTTATAAAATGCTGTTTTACTCTCCCGGATTACTCAAAGTGCTCTGTACAACATGCCACATTCACCCAATCACACACTTTCTCTAAACTGAGTGCTTCCTAACTACATTCATGCACGTTTACACTTTTGACATGCAGACTGGAGGAGCCAGGGATCAACCCACTAACGTTGCGATCAGTAGGTGACCCGCTCTACTTCCTGAGCTACAGCCACCCACTGACAAAGAAGAGTAAACCATCACTAGGTTTTGGATAAAGTGTACACTCACAAACCTGTCAAACCTGCATTTGAAACGTTGGCTACCATAGCAGTATAGTATTGCAACATGGCATTTGGGTCTTTATAACTAAAATAGGAAAATAGGAACATAAACAGTGCCATCATTGCCAGACCTGGCCCACATCTGGTTGACATACACTCTGCCATGACACCGGTCAGTCAGAAGTGCCAGCTTGATGCCAGATCCGGGCCAGACCTGTTTTCTATGGGCCTGGGCCACATAACCTAAGCCACAATCGTGCCAGATATGGCATGCCATCGCATAAACAGTGCCATCATTGCCAGACCTGGCGCACATTTGGTTGACATACACTCTGCCATGACACCGGTCAGTCAGAAGTGCCAGCTTGATGCCAGATCCGGGCCAGACCTGTTTTCTATGGGCCTGGGCCACATACACCAAACTACAATCAAGCCAGATATGGCATGCCATCACATAGATAGTGCCATCTATGCCAGGCCTGGCACACATCTGGATGACACACGTCTTATCATGCCAGAAGTCATCCAGCAGTGCCGGCTTGATACCGGATCAGGGCCAGACCTGCTTGCTATGTGGGATGTGGACCAAGTGTTGTTCCACTCGTCATCCTTTGTTTAGCTGCCATCACTTCTTTTTTACTAATCCTGTCCTCTTTGCATTCTCTTCTTTCTCTGTATCTTTCTCTATTTCTCTCTTTCTTTATTGATGTCACACCCAAAGTCCAGCTAAAGTATGGGGCAGATGTTCACAGTACTTTTTTGAGTTCCCTTCCAAAAGGGAGAACAAATGTACTTCCCTGCAAACCGTTCTATACCATACATTTTCCATTTCAGTTCCTTGATTGCATTATATACAGTGAGTGATGTAATTCTCCACAAGTCACTATTCTTGCGTATAAAAAAACATCAACAAAAACACCCAAAACAGAAAATAGACCATTAGTTGGGCTTCTATATCAGGCTTCCTTTTAATGGCTAAACCTCAGCCACTTTTCAAATTGGTGCCATTTGGACTAGTTTTTAAAATGTAATTTGTTTTAAGATGTGAAAAAGCAAATCAATTCTATTTAACTACATGCAGTAAATCCACTGTATAGATTATGTAACTATAATAACTTTCTACCTCTGTAGTAATGACCTGCAATTATTAAATTGCACTGTAATCAATTTTTTTATCTGTTATTTCTGAAATCCTTTCTAGTGCATGTCCTATAACATGAAATGGATGTGCAATGCTATGTCAAATATGCCCCAAAAAATATGCAATTAAAATATGATGAAACCAGCTTTGGCCAGCTTTGCTGAATATACTTTCATAACAAACTAGAGGTGGCCAGTTTATGCAAAACCTTTAACAATAGCTTGTCTGGAGAAAACATATTGTTGATCATGTAACATGTCAAATGTATTTGTATATTATGAAGATGTTGGACAAGATGAACAAGACAGCATTCTGATGCCTCTTGAGGGGTGGTTGGGAAATTTGATCCACAGAAGGTAAGATATAGAATAAGCTTGTCTAACCAGGTAGGACAAACAAGCTCTTCATTAGAATGACAGATCATTCTATCTAGTACTTACTCAAGTGTTATTCAAGTGTTAGCACAGAGACAGTATTGTTTACAGAGATGTATGATAACAATATTTCCATATAAACTCAAGTCGATTTTTCTTTTTAATTATTATTTTTGTCTTTTTTCATTAGGTAAACATAAAATAACAGATGCACTGTCCTTTCCTTACTGTCCCTGTAATGTGCAAGTTCTTTGCAGTACTTTTTGCCAAGAACATAAATAACATTTGCTGTGGTGTGAGTCAGGATATATACTGGTAAATATTTGATCGAACAGCTCTCATAGTTCACCACCGGCCATGCCACAAGTCAGAAAATCAAGGGAATTGTCGTTGTGATTTGATGCAATATCAATCTGGGAAAAAATGCTGTAGCCAGAAGACAAACACACAGACTCACACACTTCCCTTCTGCCCTCATGCTTGTTAAGATCCTATCTATCTTGTGAGAGAGGGTGAGAGCCCTTTAGCCATACTCATTTCCATTCAAACACACACGTAAGCACACATAGACACAACATAGTCGTGTACTGCACATAATAACAAACACACACACATACGCTAGCATTAGAATTCCAAAAGCACCTGTAGATTATAATGAGACACAGAGTTCTTTTTGACCTTGGAAGCACCAAAAGTGAAAGCGGTCACCCTCCAGGAAAAAGCTTGCTTGAAAAAATAAATAAATAAAAACTAGTGTATGTTTGGGAATCTGTGTGTCCTGAATAATATGCTAGTCTTCATCCAGGTGTTCCACTGTGTGTGTTTGTCTGAGACCCAGGCCGTATACTACATCGACCGAACACCTGCTGCTGTGGTAACTAGGATGTCAGTGTGCACAGGAGAGCTTCATAAATATATATTAGAATCAGAGCTGATATTAAACGAGGGAATAACCCAGGGAATGATCTTGCTAGGCCAGTCTGATCTGGCTTCATCCATTTTCTCAGCTCCCTGTCTGTCGGTTTCTCATCCCCTGGAGCCTACAGTATGTCTATATTCAAAAGCAATGCTGACCAGGAAATTAGTGCCTTAGCCAAATGTACAAATCTTTTTAGGGAAGGAATTTCATATACAAAAGTGAAAAAGGAAAAACGATTCATAACAAGGCTAAAACAATAATAGTTATCTATCTATTATAGGCAGCCCAAGGCATGCTTGCCATCTCCAACTTGAGACTTCATAAAATAGCATCCAATTGCCTAACTGTCATGCAGGCTTTCCTATCAACAGATCATGCAAAAGACTTGAAAAATCTCGACCTGGACAAAGATTCACCTCCTTTGCAGCGAAGTCTTGGATTAAGCTGGGACCTTGTGAATGACACTTTTACATTCCGTGTTGCAAGAGCGAGAAGCCATTCACCCGAAGAGGAGTTGTTGCAACTATCAATAGTTTGTTTGATCCACTTGGTCTCGTACAAAGGGTAAGTTTATCTTAGACTAGTTTATAAAAGCATTGCAACTATTGCTATCAATGTAGCACACGTTTTAGTATGTAAACCCAAATTAAATTTTTTTAGCTTTTCTTAAAAATACAGGTCTGGCAAAACATACATCATTTGAACTACCTGAGAGTTTTCCAGATTCAAGTTCAAAAAGACCCTGGCTGATGGACTTGAACCTAGGACAGTCTTGGTCTTAACCACTGTGTCGCTAAATAAGACTTGCAAAGCTGATATAATATGTTGCCCATCCAAAGGGGGAAGGGAGGATCCATCTTGCCTGACGTACAAAGGAGGTGGAGAGATACATTAAATCCTATCACACTACACCATTCTCCTGTAATTAGAAAAATAATGAAACATGCAAATGCACATAACTTCGAATGCAGGGAATATGAATGGGGTTCTTAATGACCCTGATAAATTTGTATGAGTGATGCATTTTGTTTCTGGGGATGTCTAAACTCTACTCCTGTTGGCCCAATCAGCTATAAGACCTTCCCCAACCTTTTCTGGAAATGAGATTATCAGGGGTTAAGCAATATATGGATACCAGGCATATTTGTGTGCAAGAGGCTGCTGAATGACACAGTCCTTCTGTGTTATAAAATCATTTCTCTGCCGGGATGATGAAAAGGTCAAGCTCAGCAAATTGAAGAGGATTTTTCAGTCTTATGGCAAAATGTCTCAATTTTCAAAAGCCAGACCTTGAACTTGCAAGGTGACAAATAGTTTCAGGCTTCAAACCATCACCTTAACTCAACTGTTGGTTTTTAAAATCACCAATTTATCAGATGTCGGTCTTGTCCATGACGTCCTTGTGGCAGTCATGGAAAATTGAAGACTTGCTCTGGACTGGCAGCCAGCATTGTTTGTGGTGAATAATATTTTCAAAAAGCTTTTGCAGGTGATATCAGAAGTATCAGATTTTAAGACAAAGTGAAAAATGAGGCAAAACACTTCATTTAGCTTTGTAATTTGATGTCAGTATCCTAGTATTTATGTAGTATGTTCCTTTAAATACAGTCAAAACAGATAATTCCAAGTTAAGGAAATTTTGGATAAAAGCATAGTTTGTATGGTTACGTATGCTGGTTATCAAAGGGCATGTAGTGATAGTGTAGCTTTTTACAGTAAAACCTTTGCAGAACATGTTGACCTCACAATATTATAAAACTGTTAAGAATTTCTTTTTTTCTATTTCTTATCATTATTGAGCCAAGGAAATAATAACACACAAGGGATGGCTCAGTTTATCTATATCATACCTCTGAGCCTAAATAATAATGGAAAGAAAATAAATGTTAGAAAAAAACGAAATGATATTTCATTCAAAATTCTTGATACATCGATACCCAGATTGACCTGCAGCACACTTTCTGATGATCCATATGACATGTATATAAAACTATTTTTTCACTTTGCAGTTTGAGGACAAGTCAAAGTCAAACCTATAGCTCATTCCATGTGTGGGTGTCTCGATTCATTTTCTCTTGACTTCCAATTTAGTGAGGTAGAGAAAAGTAAACCCCATGGCAGTGACCTCTGCTGTAGAGCCATGAATAATGGGGACTATTAGTTGCAAGGTAGTGCACTCTGAGAAAAGTAGTGATTTCAGCTGCAGGGCTATTTAATTTAAACATGGGATAGAACGAGACAGTTTGCTAAATGTTTTGCATACAATATCAACTTGAATGTGGAGCATGCTTCAGGTCAGAAAACATATATTTTGCCTGTTTCTTGTCTCTGTCCCACAAGTGCACAATGAACTTAGAGGCTCCTGTCCTGTTTTTCTCTCAGATGCTCTTCTGCTTAAAAGTGTGCAACTATGCAAAATGTAACATTAAATCATGTCCTCATTTAATAGCAACTATCTTTTGTTTTAGTAACAATTTATGTTGTAACCTTTAAAGTGCCTAAGGTTATATTTTTAACAAGTTGGCTAGCTAGTTAGCTAATTAGTGGTGGTTATTGGTAAAATTTGGACAACATTTGGAAACACACAGGAAAACAGAAACAACAAAAAACAACAACAACAAAAATTCACTGAAGCTTCCAACACTTTTTTTCCTGTTAAATTGGTCCTAACATAATGATAGCCAGTCCGGGAGACTGGCTGTCAAAGGCATGAGGGGGGAAATTACTCACTCATATCCAGCAGATAAATGTTTGCTTCCAAGACCTCAAATTAATTTAAATGAACAACAGAAATTAAAGGCAGTTAGCACAATGCTAATATGTGCCATTCCAGGCAATATGGGATCATTTCGAGTCACCTGGTCTGTCTTCATTCTGTCATTTTACCTTTATGTCACTGTCACATTCCTTCTTCATCAATGGGCCCTCACTCAGAGTAAACTTCACACTTCATTAATTAATTCATTACCTAAAAGCTGAGTATTGATTTTCAGTAATGGATTTACAAAACTGTTGGACACCTTGATGCAGGGATAATTAAAAAGAATGAGTATTTGCAATAAATCATCCTTAAAAGGGTTAAAAGTCATCAGAAAGATGACTTACAGTATTAACAAACAGGCTGTGATATCCTCAGTCATTAAGGACACCGAAGGACAGCTTTTACGATTGTTTTTTTTTTTTTACCATGGTAACGCCAACCAAAGCGGGCTTAATGGGTGTCATTAAACACAGAGAAAAAAACGTAATTGTCAAGCACTGAAACTCAGAATTGACGTATTGTTAGAAGGTAATTGATTAAGTCAGTAAAATAGAAGTGGATAAATGTCATGGAGCACACGTTTTTTCTTTACATAGAAGATATTTTGATATTTGAAGGGACAGAGGCACATGGATTCAAATCTTTATTCGAGTGGAGATTTAAAAAATAAATAAATATATACAGTACAAACAGATGTAGGTACATCCTCTTGGCTTGCACTCCAACAAGGTCAATTTGTCATTGAGAAGATGTAAATGTATTCAGCCATGACCTTATATCATAGTAATCACAGCCTACACTTCACTTGGGCAAAACTTGTGATTTAAGAGAGGAGACTGTGTTTTATAACACTCTTTAATTTTTTTTCTCACTCTGCCTTCCCTCCCCTTTGTCCAATTGCCTGTTAGCTTCTCGCTCTCTGCTCTCTATCTTGCCTCACCTCCACTGTCTTTCTTCCTCACACACACATGAACACACAGTTTCATGCCAAAGGAGACCATAAATCTAGTTGGTGTGCCAGACTGGGCCGTGGACGCCATAATTACAGAACATCAAATGAAAGAATTAGTGTCCCTTTTCTCATTACCATGCAAGACTTGCAAGTCCTCTGCAATTTCTCAGCTTACCTCTATTTTACACCTACACAGACAACACATATACCTCCTTTTCTTCATGTCTTGTGTAAGTGCATGCATATGCCCAAACACTGTGTATTTACAAGGACTGACGCCTACAATATGTGCAAGTGTGCACCCGTATGTGCAATCACAATATCACTTGTATACTCTTACACAATGAAAAAACACATTTAAATCACATTTGTTGTCTCTGAAATTACTTTACAGGAGTGCTGAGAGTTTGAGGATGGGCTGGGTATTTTATTTCCTCTGTCTATACCCAGAAAATATGAGACAAATGTACAGGCCACACAAAAGGAACACTCGGTTGTGATACTTGACAAATTGTCCTTGTCATACCATTCTAAATCCTTGGTGCTATTTGAAATTCTCCAATCAGAGATTCAGCAAGTGCTGCATAGATGCCATGACAGACAGGCAATCCATCCATATAGCCTCCAATATCAAATTCCCTAAGTGGAATTGCTCCAATCACAGACTCCCTGTGCAGACTCAGCGACTGATCTGCAGCACCCTTCCTTTTGCTTTCCTCTCACCTACCTTTCCTGTCAATTACCACTCTACAGATGGATGGAAAACTGCACATCTCAGCACTCTGAGAGCCACCTCTGCTCAAGTATTTCCCAAGGTTTTGATTGCAAAATCATATGAAAAGCTTGAGATAGTGGCTTTTGAGGACAGTTCCCTGTGGAATATAAGAGCATACAAATGGCTGCCCTTAAGTCCTAACTGAACATAACAAGGAGAGAGAGTTAAGAAAGAAAAGGCTCTTTTTCTCACTCACTCACTCTGCTTTTTTGATCTGTGTGTGTGTGTGTGTGTGTGTGTGTGTGTGTGTGTGTGTGTGTGTGTGTGCTAGAGAAACTATATTTCAAGATTTGCTTCACAGAAACAGCATGTGTGCTTGTTACACAGGAACTGGAAGACTGATTCAACTTAAGATTTAAATGGAAAAGAAATAGAAAAATGAATAAAGGCTCGCTTCTAGTGAAAATCCCTGGTATGTGTAAAATTTAGGGGTAGGTTTAAAGGTAGCAAAGTATTTTTGATGTTATTAGCTTTAAAATTGTGGCATGTGAACATTTCACATTATTAAAATACAAAATCATGTCATGGTCCTCCAGTCCTCCTTTGTGTCTCCACCGTTTCTCTGTCTCCTTTGTTTTACCTCTCTCTCCCTCTCTCTCTTACTCTGTTTATGTGCTGACTGCTCTGTGTGTGTGTGTGTGTGTGGAGCTCCACCCTCTCCTGGCCACACCTGAATCAATCAAGCACCTGTGGATTGCATGGCAATCAGCTGGCTGCTATTTAAGCTCGGACCTGACCTTCAGTCTTCACCTGAGTGTTGGCTAACTGTGGTAGTCTCTGTGGGACCTCTCTTCAAGTCTTTGTTTCTGGTAACTTGAAGAAAATTTCTAATGTGCCTCTTCCTGTGCTTAGGACGACCCAGTGGAGTTCTGAGAGAGTGTTTGTTTTTTGGCAGAGTTAGGAGGTTCCTAATGGCAGACTTGGAGAATCAGGGACTTGGAATCACAGAATCTTCCTTCCATATGATTTTTTTTTATTTAAATTTAGCACTGCTCAATTTATTGAGGCCATGGTAAACATATCATCTTGTGAATTGTTTGACAATGTCTATAAATATTTACCACTCTGAAAGACAGTCTTCAGTATAATTTTGTATGACATAAGTATACTGTGAATGTATTTTCTATTTCAGTGTTGTCTCAATGATTGTATAGAAAGCTAACTTAAATTAAAAATTCATAGTCATATGTACTACTTTCTTATTGATTTCTTTGCCCCATTTACATTTTAATGATCTGTGTATTTAAACCTCATTGAACCTAAAAACCTTTAAAGACAATTGTTTCCTCACTCTGTGACATGTAGTTAGCATCTATCAGTACAGTCCTCAATAACCACCACCCATGAGGTTCACTTATGACTCAAAACCTTGGATGGAACATCATAAAATAAATAATTTTAACGTAATAAACTTTGCAGTAGAGACTTAAATATACATGATAACTGTCTGAAAATAAGAAATGCTTCTAATATTTTAAAATACCCTGCAAGTTATCACATAAAACAGAACTCACATTGGTATGAGTTTCCCAGTGACACATCTTGCCTTTAGCCCCCACGAGGGTCAGGGATCGATTATGTTTCGTACCATTTCTTGCCAGTTAATAAGTGGAGGTTTCACAAGATTAATAATGGAGGCAGCATAGTGTTATTTGTATTATTAGTGTGTGTGTGTGTGTGTGTGTTGCGGGGGGGTGGGGGGGGTGGGGTCGTGTTTTACTGTACAGTATTGGTTAAACACATTACATGTAACATTCTAGCTACAGACTAGCAACACATCATCAGTGGTGAACATAATGATTCTGGGTTCAGACCACCTGGGTGTGTTTCTGTGTGGAAGTGGCTACTTCACTTCTTTCCGTAGTCCAAGACATGCAATGTGGGTTACTTTTTTGAGTCTAAATAGGTTGTAGGTGGAGGTGTGAATGGTTATCTTCCTCTGTAAGTCAGAGAATGCCATGTCAAAAAAATGTTTCCCCATGCTTTTTTAAATAAGTTGATACATAATACTGCATATACAGAGGCATTGTTTGCCACCAGGCACAGTAGACAACTTTTTATAGGCCCCAGGCCACTGGGAGACCCCTAAGGCCTGACAAACTTTAAACTACAGCAGTGCCAATTTAAAAAAAGGAGAGACTTAACCTCCCTGCATGATAGTGTTTAACCAAACCTAATGACAACATTGAAGCTCAGCAAAATTTGAGAGGAGAGAAAGGAGAAAGGAAAAAAGGGGTGAAGAGGATAAATAAAGCAAGACCAAGGTGAGTGGAGCAGATAAGGATTAAATATGTTAATATCTAAATGCTGCTAGTCTTAACAGTAGGGGAGTGACACTTGAGTAATGTAACTTCCACTAGAATCACATCATTTCTTTCTTTCTTTCTTTCTTTCTTTCTTTTTTTCTTTTTTTTTTTTTACATTGGTTAACTTAGCTAGCAGAGGGGTTTAGTGTGTCCAGCTCTGCATGGCCAGGAGTTAGAGTCAGGACCCCAACAAACACTAGAATCACCACTGCACATTTACAGTACTTTAAGTACATCTACTCCAATGAGCTAACATCTCCAGAATTAAAATCCTGGCTGCATTTCATATAACAGCAAAGAAATTACTGACTTGAATAGATGTCAATAAAACAGAGTGCAACTCTCTAGCACATACAGTTTCAGTTTTTTATCCCCTAGTTATTTAGAAATGCCAAACTCTTACTGTTAAAATTTGCATTCATATGGCTTGAGGCAGTGAAGATGGCTGCAACGTTCACCTTTTACATCACAAATCTCATTCATCAAAGAGAATGGGACATCCCATTAACTCGTTGCTTATTCAAATACAGAATCCCAGCAGGTGGATCCTTTGCCTTTCATGGCAAAAAGGGTCAGCGATCAAGAGCTGGTCAGAAATGAACTAAATGTATGAATATCACTTCAGAGTTCTCTCACCGAGGGGATGACTGATGACTGTTTTTCTGCCTGACTGCCACCGTGGGTTAAGACAAGGGGCTTTATGATGCATGGACATCCTTTGTTACTAATTAACCTTCATACCACACTAATTAATTAGATTCTTCCAAGGTCAAGCTTTCTAAATGGGACAATTAAGTGCCTTCCTCTTAAAGTATTTTGCAATAAATAGCCCAAAGAATATTTAAAAAAGAATGTGAACGTCTATATTTAAAAGAAGAAATGCTAAATAAAAAATGTTTTAAACATATCATTACACTAAGTAAATATTAAATATGAAATATTCTGAATTGCAGAATTATTTTAGCATGCAGTAAACTATCTCTCATGGCAAGTGATTTTAAAATACCAATTTAAATAATTCAAGGTCAAATAATAATCTGAGAAAGGAGGCTAAAATAGCATTATTTATTTGTAAAATTAGTATGTATTATTATTTTTATTGTTATTATTATTATTAACAAAAATAATAACGAGCATAAAGTGTGATCAAGACCAAGGAGCATCTGACTTGGGAATTTCAAAGAACAGTTTAAAAAATACTGTCGTGACAGGCAAGCAAGGTAAAATGTGATGATGTTAGCATGCTGTGGGCCTAACAATGTTTTAACAACACATTAGATTTCACTAATGATACTGGTAGCTGCAAAGCAGTAAACATTAACACACATTTTTATTTTCTTCGCACAGATAGACAGACTCATTACAAATTACAAAAAGATGTGGTAAATGAGAAAAAGTGAGAGTCAGGAAATTAAGCCTGCTTGAGTACACACATTTTCACTAGAAGGCGTAATGGACCAGTTGGACAGGACAGCTTGCTTGTGTTTAGAAGAAAAAAAAAACATATCAAATAATGACAGAAGCAAATGCTTGCACTGCCACAGTCCTTTACATACACATATGCACATATGCATGCATTTCACATTTGAATAGAGTCCACAAAGATGTGAAGACATAAACAGACTGTGGGCTAGGTATCATTTGAAAGACAATTCCCCCTGTACAATGGAGCCGATATCTGACTAACAGTGTGGAACCAGCCAAATGTGGCAGCCAACTGGTGCCCATCCTCGGGCTATCCCTGGATTTGGACCAAGTACAAAAAATTGTATAAAAGTGTGTGTGTGTGTGTGTGTGTGTGTGTGTGTGTGTGTGTGTGTGTGTGTGTGCGTGCGTGCGTGCATGCATGTATGTGGTATAGGGCTGTACAGACAGTAAGCTTTGGCTCATGAGATAAAATAATTGCCTGGAATGGAATATTGTGGTTGACTTGAGGTTGTGCGTGTGTGTGTGTGTGTGTGTGTGTGTGTGTGTGTGTGTGTGTGTGTGTGTGTGTGTGCGTGTGCCATGGAAATACCACAGAACCTTTTTCTCGTGTGTACTTTGCTAGAGGAACAGTTATGTCTCACCATCAGTCAATCAGTAGTACATACACAGCAGCTTTGATAAATGGCTAATTGTTTTCCTCATTCTCAACTGAAAAAACTTCTTCAGAAAACTATGTATCTAACAGAGATTAATAAACAGCAACGCCATTTTGGATCTCTCATGGGGCGGTACATCCAATGTTTTATTAAACCCCATATAAATAAAAGCATAGGGTGCCTTTTGCTTTTAAATACAGAAATGTTCTTTACTATGAGCATGGTGGAAATTTAGATAAGTTTATTCAGAGAAGGCAGATAAGTGATAGAAAATCTATCATTATCATTATTACTTATTTACTGGTATGATACTGTTAGATGACAGGCTCGGTTAGAATATTTTGTGGGGCAAATTAACAACTCTAACGAGGTAAAGGCTGAAGATAAAAGTTACCCAAAGTAGATACTCTTAGAAATTCTGCTGTGTTTTACTACATAAAAACAGAAGATTTCACACTTTATATTTAGTATCACTGACATGGATCAGAGGTTCAGTATTCAACAACCAGCAAAGGCCAGAGCCAGTGGCTTCCTACGTACCTACCTGACCAAAAGACAGATGATTCATGGAAACACATTAGTAACACTCTGCTCATAAATAGATTAAGTTTTGTTTTTTGCAAGATACATTGTAAGATACATTTTTTGACAGAGCACAACTGTTTTACTGTGATTCCACTGTGTATGTGTTTTCAGTACATTTTATGAATTTTTGTCTGTTTAATTCTGTTGCAATTTTTTTAAATACCATATCAAATGTATTTTGGATAAAATCACACTGGGCATTCTGTGCCATTCCCGACTCCCAAAATGTAGTGGGCAAACACATCCAGGCATTAACTTTAACTTAACTTTATTAGTTAAGGAAGTGGAAGTGACGGACAAGAAGCCGCTGGAGAGGACGCGGAGACCACGGTAAAAAGCTTCATCAAAACCCACCTGAAGCTGCCGGAGGACACGGTGAAGAACATCGTCTTCGATAGGGTGCATCGCCTCAGCCCCATTCGGGCTGCGGCCGGGAGACCACGTCCTATCGTGGCCAAATTCGGTCACTTCAAACAAAAGGAACATGTGAAAAGCCGCGGCAGGGAATTAAAAGGAACGGACTTCAGCGTGAACGACCAGTTCCCCAAAGAGATCCTGGAACGACGCAGGGTCCTCTTCCCAATCCGACGCAGCTTTATCCAGAAGGGCTCCCGCGCTGTCATCGCTGTGGACCAGCTGTACGTGGACGGACAGCTCCACCGCGACCCCGACATCACTCCGTGGCTGTATTAACTTCACACTAGATAAGAATCCGCTACACCCTTTCCCCACCCACTCACACTAAATTGCATTAACATCTGTTTAACTTACTAGTATCAAATCACATCTTAAGTGTGATTTCATAGCAGTATTAAAACCGTCATTCTCCGTCAATGGTTTGATTGGAATGTTTCCGGGGTTTTTTTTTTTCTTCTAGTTTTTTTTTCTCTCTTTTTCCCCCTCTTGTTTTTATGCTGCTCACCCTTGTCCTTGGTTTCTTTCTTTCTTTTTTCTTTCTTTCACTGCTTCGATATCCTGCTTCCAGACTCATCCACAAACAACACCCTTTATTTCGACACATACGCACAGCACGATCACGCACAGTCATGCGCTCAACGGCAGCACATTTACATCAGTCAGACAGCGCACACAGTCGTATAGGATACACACACTTAAGCCAAGCGTACTCATATTAGTAAATATGCACACACATAGTCAGACTCAGGGAGCATCTCGCCACACATTTTTTCTCTCTCTCCCTCTCTTTATTTACGAGTGATGTATTCTCTCCACCTGTCTAAGCGACACACACAGCATACACCCCTGGTTATACACAGACATCTATGGGTGCACTAAGATTCGTTACATGGAATGTAAATGGAGCTAGCTCCAGAGAAAAGAGGTTAAAAATATTTAACCAACTCAAAAAACTACAGGCAGATGTTGTCCTTTTACAAGAGACCCACAGACCTCTTAGAGGTTCGAATGAACTTAAAACACCTGAGTTTCCTAATGTGTTCTCAGCTTGTTATAATTCTAGACAAAGGGGAGTAGCAATTTTAATACATAAAAATATTAATTTCACAGTACTCGATACAGTTATAGATCCAGAGGGCAATTTCTTAATCATTAAACTATCTATACTTGATAAAAAGCTATGTATTGTAAGTGTATATGGTCCAAATGTTGATGATCCCTCATTCTTTCACGTTTTTTTCAGTGCACTCTCTGAACACTTAGATGGCACACTTGTTCTTGGAGGCGACCTCAACCTTGGACTACATGAAGAAATGGATAGGCTCAATACAGCAGGAACTCAGCGTAATTGGCAGTCCATAAATATAATCAAACAGTATATGAGCGACTTTGGTCTTTGCGATGCATGGTGCTCCCTTCACCCCACCAGTAAGGAATATACTTTTTTCTCACATGTCCATCACTCCTACTCTCGTCTAGATTATTTTTTGGTCAGCAGCTCACTGCTGAGGGACATTTCAGACACTGAGATTCACCCTATAGCTGTCAGCGATCATGCTCCTGTATCTTTAACACTAATGCACAAGAATAATACTACGCCTAGTAAAAACTGGAGATTTAATACATCACTGCTTAAAGATGAAGACTTTATTAAATATTTTAAAAAAGAGTGGACTTCATATTTAGACTTTAATGACACTCCCGGAACATCAGCTTCTGTTCTATGGGAAGCAGGGAAAGCTGTGATGAGAGGTAAAATAATTTCTTTCTCATCACATAAAAAGAAAAAAGAAAACAAAAATATTCAGGAATTAGAAAAAAACATCAAATCACTAGAAGAAGCCTATGCGTCCGACCAAGATCAGGAAACATTGAACAAAATACGCAAAACAAAACTAGAATTAAATGAGATAATTGATAAAAAAACAAAATTCTTAGTACAAAGACTACGCTTACAAAATTATGAACATAGTAATAAATCCGGTCAATTTCTAGCAAACCAGCTAAAAATAAATAAAGAAAAAACAACTATATGTGCTGTTCAAGATTCATCTGGGAACACAATATATGAACCGAAACAAATTAACAACATTTTCAGGGATTTCTATAAAACGTTGTATTCACCACAAATAAACCCATCTAAAAAGGAAATTGATCAGTTTTTAGACAACATAACTCTCCCAAAATTATTAGACTCTCAAGCAATGGCACTGGATTTGACACTGACACCAGGTGAACTCCAGGAAGCCCTGATAAGTATGCACAATAATAAGGCTACAGGTCCAGACGGCTTTCCTGCAGAATTCTACAAAGAATTCTGGACGATTCTAGCACCAGTTTTTTACAGAACGTTGTTGGAAATCAAAGAAAATGGCAGACTTCCATCAAATATGAATTCTGCAAACATTAATCTCCTGCTAAAACCAGGCAAAGACCCTGTATATCCCTCAAGCTATCGTCCAATATCCCTTATAAATGTAGACCTTAAAATAATCTGCAAAGCTCTCTCGAAGAGACTAGAGAAAATAACCCCCCTCTTAATTCATCCTGACCAAACTGGTTTCATAAAAGGTAGGCACTCATCAACAAATACACGTAGATTACTTAATTTGATAGACTACTCATACAGTAAAAACCTTGAAACTACAATATTTTCTTTAGATGCAGAAAAAGCGTTTGACAGAGTTAACTGGAAATTTCTATTTGCAACTTTACACAAATTTGGTTTTGGATCTTCTTTCATCAACTGGTTAAAAATATTATATAATTCCCCAACAGCTTGTGTCAGAACAAATGACCAGACATCCTCCAGCTTCTGTCTCCTGAGGGGCACCAGGCAGGGGTGCCCACTCTCCCCTTCACTGTTTGCAATTTTTATTGAGCCATTAGCAGCAGCAATTAGACAGGCTACAACAATTAAGGGCATAAAATGCAAGAACGTGGAACATAAAATCAGCCTTTATGCGGATGATGTGTTACTCTTTCTCCAAAATTCACAAACCAATATCTCTGGGGTGATTGAATTGATAAACTCTTTTGCAAGAATATCAGATTACTCAATTAACTGGTCAAAATCTACAGTCCTTCCGATTAATTGCTTCTTCCATAATTCCTCTTCTACTCCACTGCAATCGGGAAATATAAAATATTTAGGTATTAATGTTTCTCCCAAGCTTGCAGATCTAACTAAATTAAACTATATCCCACTTTTAAAGAAAGTAGAAGGTGATCTGGCTAGGTGGAAATGTCTACCCATATCACTCATGGGAAGGGTTGCCGCTATAAAAATGATGGTCTTACCAAAAATAAATTATTTATTCTCAATGATCCCAACTAAACCGCCACAAGATTGGTTCAGATCTCTAGATTCATATATGTCCAAATTCCTTTGGAAAAATAAGCCCCCACGTATAAGCTTAAAAACACTACAAAAGACCAAGGATAAAGGAGGATTAGAACTACCCAACTTTCAGCACTACTTCTTAGCCAACAGGCTTCAGTTTATCTCAGGATGGCTAAAACATACCCTCTTAGATGAACCTTGGCTAGATGTAGAACAAGCACTTTGCAATAATCTAGAGATTTCAGATCTACCATTTATCAGCTCAAACATTCAACGACATGAATGCTTCAAAAGCGTCAACATTAGCTCCTCTCTGACAGCATGGTGGGAGTTTCTGAAGTTGACAGAGTCTTCATTAATCCCATGCAAACGTACACCTATCTGGAACAACCCTGACATATTACAAAACAATAATATGATAAACTTTTCAGATTGGAGTGGTAAAGGAATCAAATATTTAGAACATATACTAGAAGGAACAGAATTTATTTCATTTGACAGACTAGTTACACAATATGGGATCAACAAGAAAAGATTCTTAGAATATCAACAAATTAAATCCATAGTAAAAAAGAAATTTAAACCGGGTCAAGTTGAACTACAAACACCACCAAGTGTGGTTCAATTTCTTACTCTTAAAACCCCCAAATTACTATCCAAAATATACAGAATGCTTTCTAAAACAGATGAATCAATATCACTTCCTATTGCAAAATGGGAAGCGGATTTATCAGTTAACTTAGACCAAAACTTCTGGTCTCAGATTTGCTTAAAAACCTTTCATCTAATTAGAAATCCCAGTCTTCAATTAATTCAATACAAAATACTACATAGAGTGCACTATACAGGTCATCGGATGTTCAAGATGGGCTTTACGTCTACCAACAACTGCTCACACTGCCAAACCAATTCACCGGACAATTATATCCACGCTCTTTGGTTCTGTCCACCAGTTCAGAAGTTTTGGCGCGAGATATGTGAAGACTTATCAAAGTGTCTGAAATGTAACATTCCAACTTCCCCTTTAGTGTGTTTGTTGGGCAGCTTAGATAATGTCACTTCAGAAAAGAATATAGCCCACATGGTTTTCACTGCCCTATGCATAGCCAAGAAAACAGTCCTCATGAACTGGAAAAATAAAAATAATCTTAATTCTAACCAATATAGAAATTATCTATTAGATTACATTAGTCTTGATACAGCCTCTGCCACCACATCAGATCAATTGCTCTGGGCTCCTTTGATCAGCTCCATCACCTAGTGGGGGTGGGGGGTCATAGTTTGGTCCCACCTTCACTGTTGTGATTGGTGTGGGGGTAGGGACAGGCTTAGGGCGTCGGGGGGTTCCCCAGGAGCATCTTCCTTGGGGGGCTCAACCCGGGGTAGCGGTCATGGCCAATTAAGGGCTCTGTTGGCTCTTAGGTGACGGTTTCCTCGTGGCTGCGTGCAGCGGGGCTAGGGGAGGATCTGTGCTGACGGACGTGGGTTACTGACCTGGTAGCCTGGCTGCCCCTGGGTGGGTCCGGGACGGGCGTGAGGTTCTGGGGGCGCTCCGTCTCTGGGCTGGGGCCCTGGCCGGGCCTCGGGGGCTCGGGTCCTGGTTGGTGTGTTGCCGGGGTTGTGGGCGGGTGGGTGTATGGGGGCCCAGCCCTGGCGCAGTGCCAGTGCATCGAGCCACCTGGGGGGCTCTTCAACTGGTGGGGGAGGTTGTCACATCTTGCAGGAGCTTTCCTCTCCTCAGGAATTCTCTCTGCAGGAGGGGGCGATATAGGAGAGGTGGAGGAAGATCTCAGCCTGGGCGTCTATTGTCTTGTGTAGTCTGGAAGATGAGTGGATGATGGGGTGGGTGCAGTTTTCTCTGTAGTGAGGTCGGGTGGGCTGTCCGGGGCTCTGTGGGGCCGGGCGGCGCTGCTGCACTGGGCCCTGGTCCGGATGGGCCTGGGCCCCCTTTCCCTGGCGGGTTGCAGAGTATGGGGGTGCCTACTGGGGTCAGCGGGGGAGCTGGCCCCAGGGAGGGGTCCCTTGCCCCTCCCTTCCTTCCCTCCCCATCTCCAGCTGCCTCCCTCTTCCCGCTCCACCACAATCACCCACACATGCAGGGCCTTGGGGTAGGGGTGTGTCACCAGGGTGCAGAGGAGGCATCCCCCCCCTCTGTCCCCTTCTGGCTGCCTCTGCCTCAATTTTATTTCACAACTTAGACATTCACATTACTCACACTCTCATAACACATACATATAGGATCTTGGGGGTGGGCACGCAACACGGACTCCAAATTACCATCAGGGTGTACACCTCACCCCTGGCGTCGTTGCCCACCTCTCAATTTTAAATACACGTAGACATTGAGGGCTAGCAGGAGGGGCTATGCGCTTACCTGCTGCTCTCTGGCAGGTAGCTCCATGCCCTCCTGGGTTTTAATTGCACCTTAGAACACATATACATCAACACTACATATGAGCGGGTGGAGGGAGGTTTGGAGTCTTCTCACACCCCCAGTCTCTGCGGCCTGCTGGAGCGGGGGGGCTAGGAGGAGGAGTTGGCCGTCCGACTGGGGTCTGGAATGTGGGGCCTCCCTGCTGCTGCGGAGTCGGGGTGGTCTGCTTCTCCCCACTGCAGGGAAAAGGGTAACACCACCTGGGTCTGGGTGCAGTTTCCCCCTCCAGGGGCAAGGGTACCTAGACCCGGTTCTTAGAGTACGCTTGGGGAGTGTGATTGTGTGTACAGTGTCTCTCTATGTCTGTCTCCACGTTGGGTGAGTGTTGAGTAATTGCTTATGAGAGCATGAGGATGGGAATGGATGTTTGTATCTGTGTGTGCCTGTATGTCTGTGTCTATATGTCAGGTTGGGTATCAGACGCCACCTCTCTGGGGACATCTCAGGCCCTCCAAGGTTTGGAGGCCTATCTCCCCCCACCACTTCCCCTGCCGGTGGCGGACGCCCTCAGACATCGGTGCGTTGGTGGTTCTTTGTGTCCGGGGATGGGCGTCCAGGTACACACCGGCTCACTCCTTGGTGGCTGCTTATCGGGGCCTGGAGCCTGGGGCTCGCTCGGGCCACTTCGGGGATGGGGTGCCCTCGGCCTCTCAGCCTGGGGCTCGGTCACTCAGGCACAGCTGGCTGCCGGCGGAGCTCACGGGCACGTCACTGCAACCCCCCCTGGCTTCTGCTCCGCGGCTGCTGAGTGACCCCTCATCTGGGACTCTCCTCAGCTCTTTCTGGGATAGTGGCGCGGCTGCCCCTCTGTTGGTCTTCCTTGGTCTCTTGTGTTCTGAAGGCCTCTGGATGTCTGGAGCTTTGATCTCCTCCATACCTGCTTCATACCCTGGAGGACGGGGCAGTGGCCCCCCACACCTTCTAGCACAGACCTTCCCAAAGTGTGGGGCCCGCCCCCTAGGGGGGGCGCAGAGCCATTGCAGGGGGGGCGCAGTATGAAAAGCGGAAAAAAAACAAAAAAAACAATGCTTGGACACTGCTAGCACGAGGCGCCCACACAAACGCAAAGCAGGAGATGAAGCATCGCTGAATATGTTTCCAAACCAACTTCGTTCTAAGCCAAAGACTAGAAAATATGGTGAAACATATCTTCCCTTTGGTTTCACCTGCACAAGTGCCAAGGTAGGTCTCCCCTGCAGAATTGGTTTTCCCTGTGTCGGGAGCACGCGCTGGGCTCTCCAAATCACGGACAAACAATATCCCACAGCTGTTTATGTTTTTGAACCCATTTTGCACAGAGAGGCATGTTGTCACGGTCCTGGGTCGGTTCGGCCCAGTATTTTGAGTTTCTTATGTTTTGGTTTAGTTTTGCATTAGTTCTTCTCTGGGGATGCTGTTTTGATTATGATTATATTCTGTTTCTTTAGCGATGATGATGATGATGATTGTTTGAGTTCTATGTGTTATATTCGGCCTGCCTTTGAGTCCGTGTCTCTGTCTGTCTATGGTGTCACCCCGTCTGTTTATGAATCTGTTCAGTTCAGCGTCTTGTTTGGTTCCCCGTGTCTGAGTTTCCTGTTTTATTGTGAAGGTCGGTGTCTTATGTGAGTGTGCTCAGTTTCACCTCTCCCCTGTCTCGTTAGCCTTATTTCCCCCAGCTGTGTTTCCCTCCTGTTGCTCATCCCCTAATTACTCCCTTTGTGTACTTAAGCCCTGTGTTTTCCTGTGCTCACTGTCGCGTCGTCTGTGTTCCTCCGTAACAGTCATCTCTTCTCTGTGTAACTCGGTGTTCAGTCTGCGTCTCTCCGCCATCCTTCTTTGTGCCGTTTGCTCCTCTTCTCGTGAGTTTCTGGTTTAAGTTTTGTTCTTTAGTTTTCCCAGTTTAGGTTTGTTTACTCCCCGTTCTGCTCTTCCTGTTTTCGTCACCTTATCACCACTGTAAATAAACACTCGCTCGCACCCCAGCCAGTACCTGCATTTTGGATCCTTTTTCAATACTCCACACGACTGCTCCCCAGTCGTGACACATGTTTTGAAAAATGTATTGATAGCAATGTTGAATATTATTACACAGGAAAAAAACAACTACATGTAAAATAATCACACCATGACGCCTCTGCCTTTCTAAATGGAGGGACAGTAACTGCGTGTGTATATGTAAGCGTGTAAAAACTGCAGACAGTCAGATTAACAGTAACAGTATTTTGTCTCTATCTGCCATTCAATTCATCTCATGTAAACAAAACGTGGCGCACAGCGTGACGTGAAAAGGCACATACCGTGACAAACTGTATTCCTCGTCCACATGTAAACGCAAAAAAGGAGTTTTAAAAAATCTCTATTTTCGGTGATTCGAAACGCCGTTTAGGTGTGACGAAACAGCTGCGTTTTCAAAAATACCCGTGTAGGTGTGGACGTAGGGTAAAAGAGTTAGTAGTGTATTTTATTACTACCTGTAATTTATTGCAGATTACTCGTATTTGCTTAATTGTTTACTAAATGTTTGAGGTGTGAAATAAACCGCAATGGAGCAAAATATGGGTGTGTGTGGTTGGAGGATGTGTTTGTGCGCGTGCGTGCGCGAGAAAGGGGGGGCGAACATTTTTCTTGTAAAACAAAGGGGGGCCCAGCAAAAAAAGTTTGGGAACCACTGCTCTAGCAGATCATTACATGAAGGAACCTTTTAAAAACAAGCGCGTTCATGCTCACAGGTGTACACACGGGTACTCACACACACAAACTACACCCTTTTTGGCTCCTACCTCAAAGTACACTGTGCGCTGTCAATCTTACGTGCTGCACAATAATGTTTAATATTTAGTATTTACTGTCATATTCCCATATATCATTGTGATGTTGTTTATTCTATTACTCTCGTTTTCTTCTGCTTGTTTTCTTTTTTCTTTCTCAACAGGTGATCCAGGTGATCGATATATGTATTTTTTGTCTACTTATTCTGTTGGTTTTTGTTTTTTGCCCTTTTTCCCCATTCCTCTTCTCAGCTGTTTTTCTTTCCTTCTTGTCTTTCCCTCTTTCTTTCTCCCCTTTCTTTCCCTTGGTCAAGTCTGTCCCGTATTCAGCAAGTGAAAATAAAATAAACAATAAAAGGTGAATCAAATAGACCATTACAGCAAGGCTGGGATGGTCCATTTGGTAAAGTAAATCTGTTGGGCATCTTTCTTCGCCTTTAGACAATAATTCTGATGGCAAAAGAGCCAAACGGGACAGGCGCAAAAACCCCCAAAAAACTTAGGTTTATTAAACTAAACTGATTTTCAAGTAAGGGATCATTGTTTGTTGCAAGAGCTGAATCTCCAGCTATGCCAGAGGAGTCTTCTGCAGCTTTCTGTTGAAGAGTCCAAATTCTCCAACACTTTTTGAGACAGTGTTATGCAGTGTCAGCTTGTCCCAAAGTGTAAGACTGTCTAGGTTTTTTTGTCAAATTAAGAGCTATGGGGCTTTTAAAATGAAATCCTTACAGGAAATGTTGAATTTGCCTTAACAGCATTCTACAATATACTTCAGGTCAACAGATGATGAAAGTAGAGCTTGTTCAAATATAAGCAATTGTTCTTGCAGTTGTTACTGTTTTATTAAATGTGTTGTAAATAATCTTAATACAGTGACATGGTATTATGAGAAGGCATTTGGTGACAGCTTGCCAGATGCATCTGATAGCTAAAGTTTTATTTTGGACAGTACAAAATTAATGATACCACTCAAGTCATATAATTTTCTGTAGTATTAAGTCAAATAATTTGTATGTCAGTGGCACATTTTAAACAGCAGGTGCTGAAGAAAGTGCTTTGCAGAAAAGGATGGATATATTTCGTAAAATCCTGGGAAATTATTTGTTATTTGTCTGTGTTTATTAATTTACCAAATAATAAATATTTGTAGACTGCACAGAATCCTGTTTTCCTTAATGTATCATTTTGCAAAAATGCACATTTTCCAGATCTTAGCAAATGTGTTATACATGTATAAACATATAAAAACCTGGAGAGAGAAAACAGAGAGAATGTGTGGGTGTTAGCAAGAGAGAGGAAGGGCTAATTAGAGAACACTGTATTATATTCATTCTCATACACTAGGGACACCCAGTAACACAATGCCTTGGCACAACGAGACAAAATGCCACATCTCCAGGTAAAATTTATTAGGGAGTGATGCTAGATAATATGGATGCCTTGGCTCACATAGGAAACAATGTGTTATCTAGTTACCATTACACCCAGCTAGCTGTGGAAAGAGCTTAGATTAATGATGCACCTGTTTGGTCTATATGGAGTACTTGATAATGGCCTGCATGTTAGGGCTTATTAAGATGCCAGAGAAGGAGAAAATGAGTGGTTAGTAGGAGACCAAAATTAGGAAAATAGGGCTTCAAGAAAAATAAAGAAACGGGAAAAGACAAATGCAAAATGAAAGAAAGAGGCAAGAACTGAATAATATAAAATGGGAAAGAAGAGAAAAAAGTGGGAAAAAGAGACTTGAACACACATAATATTATTTTATAAATCTGACTTTTCGTTCATGAGGGTCATCTTGTATACATTTAGACAGTTTCCAGGATTGCTGTTTTCACGTTCGTTTTGAAAGTCCCCTTTCAGGGTGTACTGGCACAAGATGGCACACACAATAGCTCTATTTCCCCCAAATGTTCTACCTCAGATGCCTTGGGATGTTACAGTAGAATTCCTAACTGACTGCCTCTGGGGGATGATTTTGTGGTGCAAAACCCCATAAATGTTGAAAAAATGACAAGCAGGGTACTGGTTGTGCTCAGACCTTATGTGACAATTTTGGGTTTAGAAATTGCAGTTTCTTCCATTTACCAATGATCTTTGGCCTGTAGGTCATTGCCATTGATTTTGTATGGATGCGGTTGTGAAAGTTACTGATCATTTGTCATCACAACAATGCACACGCAATTGTCTTTTTTTGCCTACATGAAAAACATTCTCAGAAGAGACAGTCTGAAGTTCCATTTACTCCACTATGAAAGAAATACTGAGAGCAAAGAGTGACAATCATCCACCGGCTATGACAACCTGCTATCATTACAGTGTCAAATGACCCCTTGGGCTATATTATATCCACCCAGTGACACCAATTACTAAACAAAGATAAGTTGTAATATCACCAACATACATTTATACTGTGTTTTGTCAAATGTTAATGTTACATGGAGGTCATTTGGGTGTACTTTGAGTATGTGTTGAGGCATTTGATGAACTGTAATGCAGCCAAGTCTACACCAAAAAATGATGAAGGAGCCTAAGATGTTTCCTTTTGGGTCAACAGTATTTCACAGTGATGGCTACAAAATGCAGTTTCACAGCTCACAGATCTCTGTGCACACATTTGTGCAGAAGAATAAATATATTTGTATTATTTTGCTGAATAATTTCGAAGTTAAAGAATCAGTTGCTTTCCATATTTTACAGTCAGAGCCCTGAGAAAGTACTGAAGATGTTCTGTTCTGAGCCTATTGCTTCCATTATTGAATATGCTTTTGAACAATACCAGCATTAACTTAGCTATGAAATCATCTTAAACCAGCATACAGTCTACTAAACTGCACTCTGGAAAAGCAAGTTATGTTATTCCTGTGATGACCTGTAGGGTACAGTGGTATGACAGCTGGAAAAGGCTCCCTTGGAAACCTTAATGGGATAAGTGACTAAGAAAATAAATCAATCCTTCTCTAACTATTAATTAGGCATGAAGAAAGAAAATACATAGTTTAAGACTATTGCCATTCCATGTTAGACATTTTAAATATGTATCTAATATACATTGTATATAGCTGTTGTGGGAAGTTGCTTGAAATTTTGCCATAGTTACAGTCCTGAAACTGCTGAAACTAAAGAATATATGGCAAGTAAAACATCCTTGTTTAAGACTTGTAATACATTTTAACCCAAATTGTGTAGTTTGCATTTCAATAGCTTAATAAATAATCTTATTCAGCATAAATTGAGGAGTTTGTTCCTATGTCTCAGGTGGGAGTCAATGGAATGACTATAGGAACCAGCAAATCATAAGAGGAGTGCATTTGCCATTACACACTGCACATTCCCAAAGGGACAGTTGAAAAGAAAAGAATGGATAATTTGCTGATCTCGGCATATTCCTTTCCTCATCTCTCTTGCTGTGCATGCATAGTGTCTCCATACCAGAACCTGTGACTGTGTGCGTGCTTGTAAAGGCAGTGATGTGTGTCTGTGTACATGTGCCGCATAGGGAAGAATAAATGAAGATGAACATTCCAGACCCTCTGCTCTTTTCTTGTGTTTTCCTCTATTTTTCTGTCCCCCACCACCAAATATGTATTGATTGCCATGCATATTTATTATCTGTGCTGAACCAGGGGCTCTCTGGGGCTTTTAGAGGTGATAGGCCTCCTCCATAGAGCAGAATCAACAATATTGAACAGACAAGGAATCTCCAATCCTGCCTTTAAGCACTGATGATATAAAGCATTCACTTCTGACTCATTGCATACTCATTGTCCACTGTGTGCATATTATGTACATTGCATGCAATCAGATGTTGGTTTTATGCTGTTGTTAAACAATGATTCAGTTTTTTCATTTAAATTTAGTATTTTTTGCACTGTATGTGCTGGCATTTTTTTTATTTTTTATACATATTCAGATCACATTGTGCCTTTCAGTCTTCTTTTTCTCTTGTTTCTGCATGACGCTTCTTCTTTCTTTATATGTTTTAGTAAATTTTCAAATTTAAACTTGATTAAAAGGACACTCAACATCACTAATCTTGTGATTCTGATTTTATACCGTAATGTATTTATTAATACTTTTATACTTAAAATCAAGCCAAATTATTCATTTTCCAACAACACCGCAAGCCATCATTTATTCCCTATCAATAGGCTCACTGAGTATAGAGCTCTCAAAGAGAACGCCCAGAATAAAGACAAGAGAAAGGTCTCCTAAGTGCCTCTTCATCTGCCTGCTGTCATCCTTGACCTTGCACTGATGGTTCTGTGCCTGTCTGTGTGAATATAAGTCTTTTTGTATACTTCATGTGCAGTAAAGCATTTAGACTATCAACCTGGTAAGAATCTTGCTATATAAATTAAACAATATTACAAAAAATTAGATATATTATACTGAACAAGTTTATTTGCATTGCACGCATGTGACAATGACTCAATGTGATTCAACATAAAACATATACGTATCATTTTACCAAAGTAAGGCTACATTCACACTGCAGGCGAAAGCGCATCAAATCCGATTTTTTTGACCCTATGCGACCCATATCCGATCATGGTATGACAGTGTGAACGGCACAAATCCGATATTTTCAAATCCGATCTGGGTCACTTTCGTATCTGGTACTGAATCCGATACATATCCGATGTTTTAGAAAGCGACTGCTGCTTGAATGGTCAGGTCACATTAAATCCGTCTTTTACGTCACTGACACAAGACAGACGCCAATTATCAGCGCCGGAGAAGACATCGCGAACGCTTCCTGGTCATCCCGTGTAGATGTTAGTGAAACTGTTGGGAAGACAACGTTGGAGAAACGTGAACATTTTATTTGTACTGTATAATCTGCAGATTCTGACAGAAATCTGCAACTATCCTTTGAAGCACCGCTCCTCTAAAACAGCAATAAGGATAATTATTAGGTTATTTACATTATTATGTGAATAACAAAATAACTTAAAGCAAAAATTGGGAAACGTAAAGTCCGAAGTCTTTATATTAAGGGCCATCAGTCAAACAATATTGTTTGCTCTGGGTCTAAACAGAGCGCGTTGTGTGTGACGTCTTCTTTTGCGCATGCGGGCCGCTTTGAGGGTTCACACTAGAGCGTGTTTGCTGTCACATTTTATTTGTAGTGTGAACAAGCAGACAAAAAAATCGGATTTGATCAAAAAATCGGAATTGAGCATTAAGACCTGCAGTGTGAACGTAGCCTAAGTCACATCTGTGTTACTGACTGATTTCAAAACCCCTTGTGAGGGGTTTTGCCCAAACAAACCTCTTCTTCTTGTTGCTTGGTCTTAGTAGTGGTTTCTTGGCAGGTATTTGACCACAAAAGCCTGATTAGTGCAGTCTCCTCTCAACAATTGATGTAGAGATGTGCCCTCTACTGTAACTCTGTGTGGCATTTATCGGGGCTCTAATCTGAGGTGGTGTTAACTTGAAATTTCTGAGGCTGGTGACTCGGATGAATTTATCCTCAGCAGCACAGGTGAATCTTGGTCTTCTTTTCCTGGGGTGGTCCTCATGTGAGCCAGTTTCATTGTATTGCTTGATGGTTTTTGCAACTACAGTTGGGGACACATTCAAAGTTTTAGCAAATTTCCAAACTGACCGACCTTCAGTTCTTAAAGTAATGATAGACTGTCATTTCACTTTTCTTAGCTGATTGGTTCTTGACATAATATGAATTCTAAAAGTTGTCAAATAGGGCTGTCAGCTGTGTATCAACCGATGGTCCCAGCCCCATTAACAAGGCAAGAAATTCCACAGATGAACCCTGATAAGGCAAACCTGTGAAGTGAAAACCATTTCAGGTGACAACATCATGAAACTCACTGAGAGAAGGCCAAGGGTTTGCAGCGCTGTCAACAAAGCAAAGGGTGGCTACTTTGAGGAATCTAAAATATAAGTCATTTTTAGAGTTATTTACCTATTTTTTCTTTGCTACATAATTCCAAATATACACTTCCTATTTTTGATGTCTTTAGAATGTCTCTACAATGCAGAAAGCAAAAGAAATAACGAAAAAGCATTAAATGAGAAGGTGTGTCTAAACCTTTGACCTGTAGTGTGTAAGCAGGGCACACAAAGGAATTGGCAGGAATACCAGAGGGGTGAAACACCATCTCCTGGTAGACATAGCAGTTGTTGCCTAAGACTGCAACACCAAGCTCACCAACCCATGCACCATGCATCACCATCAAGTGTGGGATATATCAAAGAGATGCACTGTCCCCACTGCTGTTCTGAATAGGCCTGAACCCTCTCAGTGAGATCATTGTCAAGACTGATGATGGATACCGACTACGGAATGGAGCAAGCCACCTCCTCTACATGGATGACATCAAGCTGTATGCCAAGAGTCAACTAGACATCAATTCACTGATCCACACCACCCGGATATACAGATATACAGGTAGTCAGAACTGAAGGGATTGCACTACCAGAAGGCAACGTTGCAGACATCGAGGACAGCTACAAGTACCTGGGAATCCCACAGGCAAATGGGAACCATGAAGAGGCTGCTAGGAAAGCTGCAACCACTAATTACCTGCAGAGGGTCAGGCAAGTCCTGAGGAATCGGCTCAACAGTGAGAACAATATCTGGGGTATCAACACCTATGCCCTGCCCATGATCATGTACCCTGCTGGGATAATAAGCTGGCCAAAGGAAGAGAAAGAAGAGACTGACATCAAGACGAGGAAGCTTCTGACCCTGCATGGAGGGTTTCACCCCAAGTCCAGCACCCTGAGGCTGTATGCTAAGGAAGGAGGCCGGGGACTGGTGAGTGTCAGCACCACAGTCAAGGATGAGAGAACAAACATCCACGAATACATCAGGAAGATGGCCCCAACCGACCACATGCTCAGTGAATACCTCAGGCAGCAGAAACCCAAGAAAGAGGAGCAAGAGGAGGAACGATCATGGAAGAACAGGCCCCTGCACAGTATGTAACAACGGCAGATAGAGGAAGTGGCTGACATCCAGAAGTCCTACCAGTGGCTGGACAAAGCTGGAATGAAAGACAGCACAGAGGTCTTAATCATGTCAGCACAGAAACAAGCTTTGAGCACAAGATCCATAGAGGCTGTGTAAAGATGCCCCTGAGACAATCCAACACATAACAGCAGAGTGCAAGATATTAGCAGGCAGGGCATACATGGAATGCCATAGTATACAGAAATATCTGTGCTGAGTATGGCCTGGAAATCCCAAGGTCAAATTGGGAGACGCCCACTAGGGTGGTTAAAATTGACTTCCAGATACAGACGGACAAAATGGTGATGGCTAACCAACCAGATATAGTAGTGAAAGACAAGCAGAGGAAGACAGCAGCAGTGATAGATGTAGCGATACTGAATGACAGCAACATCAGGAAGAAGGAACATGAGAAGCTGAAGACATACCAAGGGCTCAGAGAAGAGCTCAAGAAGATCTGGAGTGTGAAGGTAACAGTGGTCCAGTGGTAATTGGAGCACTAGGTGCAGTGACTCCCAAACTAGGTGAGTGGCTCCATCAGATCCCAGGAACAACAGGGGAGTGCAGTCCTACGAAAAGCTAAGAAACTGCGCAGGACCCTCAAGCGCCTAGGCCTCTGGTAGAGGACCCGAGCTTCAAGGATAGACCATCTGGCTTTATGTCAGGACTTCTTGTTTGTAGAGGAAGAGTCTGAATTTGAGTTCTGAACTAGTCTGCCAGATATCTGGACAATTTACCAATTCACCAACTGAAAATGTGTCACATCATGAAAAGAAAAATAACAAAAGGAAGAACCAGAACTATTGATCAGCTGGAATCCTTTATTAGACATAAATTTGGAATAGATCCCACGAATCTGGGCTGTTGTTTAAAGAAGTACAAATTTGGATAAAAATTTCTTTTTAAAAAAAAGTTTACACAGCAACCCATTTCTTTTTTAGAATGGGGCTTATACTTTAGTTCAGATTAGTTTTTATATGCACAAAGCCTGTGTTTGGGACAGAGTGCAGGGGATAAAGCTTGACAGATTGTTGTGGACAGCCTGCTTGCAGAAATGCTGTTAGAGGAACAGCTAAATTTCCCTGTGTTTAAACTGTCAGACCATACTCTCGAGTAGGGGTCTGTTTTGATTATCGATTTTCCGATAGAAAATCGATTTGAGCATGAATAACTCGATATCGATTCATTAAAATCCTGAATCAATTTTTAAATATAAATTTATTTTGCCCAAAACTCCAGAATCTCCGCATCAGAATCAGTGAGATGTTGGCCTTCTCACACCGACGCGCCGTCGGGGCTAAAAGCTGACAGCTCACAGATTCTGATGTGTTGCTGGGTCCGAGCTTTGTGTTTACATCTTTTTTGCACTAGATTCTGAAGCTGCAGGTTTCATCACTCTCCAAACAATATTCACTGAACCAGCAGCAAAAGAAGATCCAAACTACGCTTCACATTTCGCTTCACATAAACATCGTCATGAATTCCCTCTTAGTTTTGCTGTTTTGCTTCCACCACGATAAAATCACACTTCATGTACAGCTCTCTCTCTCTCTCAGTGTACTCCAAGAACAGTTTCCCATCTAAAAATCTCTGTTTTCTGCATTATTCGCTTGCTTATTAACCACCAGTCTACCGTTGTTTACAGCGCTGTCAGCCGCTGTTTTTTTTTTCTTTTTTTATTTAACTGACTTCCAGCAAGTAAGTCTCAATACTGAAGAAATGTAAACTTTTTAAAATTATGCGAAACTGCAAAACGCTTGGCTGTGTCTCTAATAAAACCTCTGTAACTTTGCTCTGCTTCACTTCAGCAGCATCAGGTAATGTTTATATGTTGATTTATGGTTTTCTTTAGTTTTTGTTCTACTGCAGAATATTTTTAAGGTTATCTGATATAAAAAGCCAGGCCAGTAAAATCTCCTTCATGTTTTTCTGTTTTATCCTCAGTTACTTTGACATCTGCTGTGATGCTTACACCTTTGATAAAGTCTCGACAAAATCGATTCTAGAAATCAGTGACGATACCCAGCCCTACTCTTGAGGTTTATAAAAAAGGTGAAATACGTGGGTCACTTTATTACTGATCAAATGAATGATGGCGATGAGATATATATATATACTTACAGTGTTGGGGAGTAACGGAATACATGTACCGCCGTTACGTATTTAGAATAGAAAATATGAGTAACTGTATTCCGTTACAGTTACCGTTTAAAAAGGTGGTATTTAGAATACAGTTACTTTGTTGAAATAAATGGATTACACGGCGGTACTTTCCTGTTTCATATTGTGGCGGGTCAGGACTGTTTGGGTTTGTTTGACAGCTACGCTCTGTTGTTCCAGGCGGCGGCGTTACGGTTGCCATGGTTACAGGGTGACACTCTCTCTCTCTGCGTGTTTCCTGGGTGAGAGAGCGCTTTTTTGTTGTTGTTGTTGTTGTTGTGCTAAGCTAAAAGGCAGAATGCTACAGGCATGGCCCTAAAGAATGTAGCCTCATGGGCAGTGTAGTCCGTGCTGCAGCGAGAATGGACTACCATACACGTTATGTGTCTGTGAGCGAGGGAGGGAGAGAAAGGAAAAGTCCGAGCTGTCATGGAGCAAAAACGGGAGCTGGAAGCATGTAAATATAATAATAACCACTGCAGCCAAGAAGAGTGCCTGACGAGCCCATTTGTAAGTAAGCTATTAAGACTCGACTGTACACTGTGTTCGTGTTTTCCTCCGGAAAAAATAAGTTCCGTAGCAGCCTTTCAACGCCTCTCTCTGTCTCTCGCTAGCAAAGTTGACCCAGACAACAAAGTAAAGCTAGTTTTCAGCTACGAGCCCGACACGGAACCCACCGTATTAGCCAGATGTCCCTTTACTACGGTTCGGAGCCGCGGACCTTCAGTAACAGTAATAAATCACAGCAATAGTACATTCACGTAGTTGTAAACAGCATGATAATATATTAAGTAATCCAAAGTATTCAGAATACGTAACCCTCATTGAGTAACGTAACGGAATACGTTACAGAATACATTTTGGGGCATGTATTCGGTATTCTGTAATGGAATACATTTTAAAAGTAACCTTCCCAACACTTTATACTTATATAGACAATGTTGTAAGCTCTATATCCAGGCAAATACCACTGCATGTAAGTTCAGCTTCTGTTCAGTTCCATTTAAAGTGGCTTTGCTTAAAGCAGTGGTCCTCAAACTTTTCTCAATGAGTACCACCTCATAAAATATATGGCTCTTGAAGTACCACCCTTATGACTGACATTAAAGTACAGTAGTATAGGCCTATTTAACACCACATACAGTTTACATGAGACAATTTTATTACTTATATGACTGTTATATATTTCAACTGTCATAAACAGGATGTGACAAATGATAATAATAACAACTGTATTGGATTAAAACACTCACAGCAGATTGGATATCCAATCTTTAAGTAATGACCTGATGAACTCTGCTTCTGGGACCAAACTACTCTGCGTTTATTAAGGCTGTTGTGTTTTTAACATGTTTTAATGCTTTGTATTTTGTTCTATTTAATCTGAAAAAGCACCTAAAAAACAGTCAGTGATCACTGTTGGCCTCTCTTGGTTGAGAACCACTGGCTTAAAGCGTATTGCACAGCACTATATACTGCTTCCTTGTGGTCATCTTACAAGCAATGTAGCATGCAGAAGCTGCATGTTGCATATAATGACGCAATGAGAATCCTGCGTGGGATACCTAGAGGGGGTAGTGCCAGTCAGATGTTTGTACCTGTGGGTATTTGGACTTTGAAAGCACTTTTAATAAAGTTAATGTTCACTTTTAGAGAACGACAGAATGGTGGTTCTCTAACGATTGATTGATTGACTGATGGGTAGAGCAAAGGATTCTAACCTTTCAACTATGCCTCTGCAACTGAAACGAATGACTCTTCAAACATGTGCTGCACCAATATTTATTTGGAGTTTAAACATGTGCATGGAAAAGAAACAGAAAGTGTAATATGTTTTGTAAAATATTACAAGTGATACAACAGATAAAGGAAAACTTTATTTATGAGCTGATATATGAATGGAAGCATTCAGTAAAATTGATTGATCAGAATAGAATTTCCCTGCAGTGTGTCATGAAAAGTAGGGGGTACAAAAAAGAGTCAATAAAAAGTTGCAAAAAACTTGAACTAAATGACCCTTATTATCACACACCTACTTTACAACTGAAGGAATACTACAAGACTAAATAATTTTGTTTAGACCCAGTTACACTCAGATTCTTTGTAGGAATCGAGTTGTATACCATCAACTTCCACCTCACAAAGTGTCAGGTATTCTGTTCTCCCAGGAATAACGATGTTTATGTAGCGACCTTCCATTCCATTACATGCAAAGGTTTGTGATGCCCCAGCAGCGATAGACGAGATTACAGCACATCTGAAAACAAATGACAAGGAAACAGATTAACAAGTAACATAAGATTAATCTAAAATAAAAGTTTGTATAAATGTCAATTTCAGAAAATCAAGGTGCTGCTCGTTATTGCCTGATGAACTTAACTCTAAAAAAAGAGGTAGAAGTAGAAATCTTTTACAAACATAATTAATGATTGCCACATATATGACTGTTACATCAAAGTTTCAATCAAGTATAAGATAAATAGCTCATTTACCTGGGATTCGCATTGCCATTGTCATTAAGGGAATTTCCAATGCGGATCTCAGCTCCATTGATCCTCTCAGGGCAACAGTCTTGTCTGTTGGTGACAGTCACAGTGTTGATTTTATATGTCTTCAAAAGGTCAAGTCTCCACCATGGATTCAAGTTGCTGTTTGTACAGGCACAGGATCCCTGGTTGAAGTTGCTGGCACGATTCCCATCAATGGCATTTTCGGGTTTGGCATTCCCATACGTTGAAGACTGAGCCACTTGTCCAAGTCTGGCAACATTAGTCTCTGAAAAGTTGTAAATATTAACAATAATATGATAAGAAGAACTCCAAAAACCATTATGTATTCATTAAACGTGGAACACACAAGGAGAATTGGACAAGATTTACCTGAAAGTGTACCATCAACTTCCACCTCACAAAGTGTCAGGTATTCTGTTCTCCCAGGAATAACGATGTTTATGTAGCGACCTTCCATTCCATTACATGCAAAGGTTTGTGATGCCCCAGCAGCGATAGACGAGATTACAGCACATCTGAAAACAAATGACAAGGAAACAGATTAACAAGTAACATAAGACTAATGTAAAACAAAAATTTGTATAAATGTCCCTCTCAGATAGTTAAGATGCTGCTCGATATTGTATGGTGGACTTAACTCTAAAAAAGGAGGTAGAAGTAGAATTTTTTTATAAACATAATTAATGATTGCTACATATATGACTGTTACATCAAAGTTTCAATCAAGTACAAGATAAATAGCTCATTTACCTGGGATTCGCATTGCCATTGTCATTAAGTGAATTTCCAATGCGGATCTCAGCTCCATTGATCCTCTCAGGGCAACAGTCTTGTCTGTTGGTGACAGTCACAGTGTTGATTTTATATGTCTTCAAAAGGTCAAGTCTCCACCATGGATTCAAGTTGCTGTTTGTACAGGCACAGGATCCCTGGTTGAAGTTGCTGGCACGATTCCCATCAATGGCATTTTCGGGTTTGGCATTCCCATACGTTGAAGACTGAGCCACTTGTCCAAGTCTGGCAACATTAGTCTCTGAAAAGTTGCAAATATTAACAATAATATGATAAGAAGAACTCCAAAAACCATTATGTATTCATTTAAGCTGGAACACACGAGGAGAATTGGACAAGATTTACCTGAAAGTGTACCATCAACTTCCACCTCACAAAGTGTCAGGTATTCTGTTCTCCCAGGAATAACGATGTTTATGTAGCGACCTTCCATTCCATTACATGCAAAGGTTTGTGATGCCCCAGCAGCGATAGACGAGATTACAGCACATCTGAAAACAAATGACAAGGAAACAGATTAACAAGTAACATAAGACTAATGTAAAATAAAAATTTGTATAAATGTCCCTCTCAGACAGTTAAGATGCTGCTCGATATTGTATGGTGGACTTAACTCTAAAAAAGGAGGTAGAAGTAGAAATCTTTTACAAACATAATTAATGATTGCCACATATATGACTGTTACATCAAAGTTTCAATCAAGTATAAGATAAATAGCTCATTTACCTGGGATTCGCATTGCCATTGTCATTAAGGGAATTTCCAATGCGGATCTCAGCTCCATTGATCCTCTCAGGGCAACAGTCTTGTCTGTTGGTGACAGTCACAGTGTTGATTTTATATGTCTTCAAAAGGTCAAGTCTCCACCATGGATTCAAGTTGCTGTTTGTACAGGCACAGGATCCCTGGTTGAAGTTGCTGGCACGATTCCCATCAATGGCATTTTCGGGTTTGGCATTCTCATACGTTGAAGACTGAGCCACTTGTCCAAGTCTGGCAACATTAGTCTCTGAAAAGTTGCAAATATTAACAATAATATGATAAGAAGAACTCCAAAAACCATTATGTATTCATTTAAGCTGGAACACACAAGAAGAATTGGACAAGATTTACCTGAAAGTGTACCATCAACTTCCACCTCACAAAGTGTCAGGTATTCTGTTCTCCCAGGAATAACAATGTTTATGTAGCGACCTTCCATTCCATTACATTCAAAGGTTTGTGATGCCCCAGCAGCGATAGATGAGATTACAGCACATCTGAAAACAAATGACAAGGAAACAGATTAACAAGTAACATAAGATTAATCTAAAATAAAAGTTTGTATAAATGTCACTTTCAGAAAATCAAGGTGCTGCTCGTTATTGCCTGATGAACTTAACTCTAAAAAAAGAGGTAGAAGTAGAAATCTTTTACAAACATAATTAATGATTGCCACATATATGACTGTTACATCAAAGTTTCAATCAAGTATAAGATAAATAGCTCATTTACCTGGGATTCGCATTGCCATTGTCATTAAGTGAATTTCCAATGCGGATCTCAGCTCCATTGATCCTCTCAGGGCAACAGTCTTGTCTGTTGGTGACAGTCACAGTGTTGATTTTATATGTCTTCAAAAGGTCAAGTCTCCACCATGGATTCAAGTTGCTGTTTGTACAGGCACAGGATCCCTGGTTGAAGTTGCTGGCACGATTCCCATCAATGGCATTTTCGGGTTTGGCATTCCCATACGTTGAAGACTGAGCCACTTGTCCAAGTCTGGCAACATTAGTCTCTGAAAAGTTGTAAATATTAACAATAATATGATAAGAAGAACTCCAAAAACCATTATGTATTCATTAAACGTGGAACACACAAGGAGAATTGGACAAGATTTACCTGAAAGTGTACCATCAACTTCCACCTCACAAAGTGTCAGGTATTCTGTTCTCCCAGGAATAACGATGTTTATGTAGCGACCTTCCATTCCATTACATGCAAAGGTTTGTGATGCCCCAGCAGCGATAGACGAGATTACAGCACATCTGAAAACAAATGACAAGGAAACAGATTAACAAGTAACATAAGACTAATGTGAAATAAAAATTTGTATAAATGTCCCTCTCAGATAGTTAAGATGCTGCTCGATATTGTATGGTGGACTTAACTCTAAAAAAGGAGGTAGAAGTAGAAATCTTTTACAAACATAATTAATGATTGCCACATATATGACTGTTACATCAAACTTTCAATCAAGAATAAGATAAACACCTCATTTACCTGGGATTCGCATTGCCATTGTCATTAAGGGAATTTCCAATGCGGATCTCAGCTCCATTGATCCTCTCAGGGCAACAGTCTTGTCTGTTGGTGATAGTCACAGTGTTGATTTTATATGTCTTCAAAAGGTCAAGTCTCCACCATGGATTCAAGTTGCTGTTTGTACAGGCACAGGATCCCTGGTTGAAGTTGCTGGCACGATTCCCATCAATGGCATTTTCGGGTTTGGCATTCCCATACGTTGAAGACTGAGCCACTTGTCCAAGTCTGGCAACATTAGTCTCTGAAAAGTTGCAAATATTAACAATAATATGATAAGAAGAACTCCAAAAACCATTATGTATTCATTTAAGCTGGAACACACAAGGAGAATTGGACAAGATTTACCTGAAAGTGTACCATCAACTTCCACCTCACAAAGTGTCAGGTATTCTGTTCTCCCAGGAATAACGATGTTTATGTAGCGACCTTCCATTCCATTACATGCAAAGGTTTGTGATGCCCCAGCAGCGATAGACGAGATTACAGCACATCTGAAAACAAATGACAAGGAAACAGATTAACAAGTAACATAAGACTAATGTGAAATAAAAATTTGTATAAATGTCCCTCTCAGATAGTTAAGATGCTGCTCGATATTGTATGGTGGACTTAACTCTAAAAAAGGAGGTAGAAGTAGAAATCTTTTACAAACATAATTAATGATTGCCACATATATGACTGTTACATCAAAGTTTCAATCAAGTATAAGATAAATAGCTCATTTACCTGGGATTCGCATTGCCATTGTCATTAAGGGAATTTCCAATGCGGATCTCAGCTCCATTGATCCTCTCAGGGCAACAGTCTTGTCTGTTGGTGACAGTCACAGTGTTGATTTTATATGTCTTCAAAAGGTCAAGTCTCCACCATGGATTCAAGTTGCTGTTTGTACAGGCACAGGATCCCTGGTTGAAGTTGCTGGCACGATTCCCATCAATGGCATTTTCGGGTTTGGCATTCTCATACGTTGAAGACTGAGCCACTTGTCCAAGTCTGGCAACATTAGTCTCTGAAAAGTTGCAAATATTAACAATAATATGATAAGAAGAACTCCAAAAACCATTATGTATTCATTTAAGCTGGAACACACAAGAAGAATTGGACAAGATTTACCTGAAAGTGTACCATCAACTTCCACCTCACAAAGTGTCAGGTATTCTGTTCTCCCAGGAATAACAATGTTTATGTAGTGACCTTCCATTCCATTACATGCAAAGGTTTGTGATGCCCCAGCAGCGATAGACGAGATTACAGCACATCTGAAAACAAATGACAAGGAAACAGATTAACAAGTAACATAAGATTAATCTAAAATAAAAGTTTGTATAAATGTCACTTTCAGAAAATCAAGGTGCTGCTCGTTATTGCCTGATGAACTTAACTCTAAAAAAAGAGGTAGAAGTAGAAATCTTTTACAAACATAATTAATGATTGCCACATATATGACTGTTACATCAAAGTTTCAATCAAGTATAAGATAAATAGCTCATTTACCTGGGATTCGCATTGCCATTGTCATTAAGTGAATTTCCAATGCGGATCTCAGCTCCATTGATCCTCTCAGGGCAACAGTCTTGTCTGTTGGTGACAGTCACAGTGTTGATTTTATATGT
This sequence comes from Pelmatolapia mariae, assembly GCF_036321145.2. Taxonomy (NCBI): domain Eukaryota; kingdom Metazoa; phylum Chordata; class Actinopteri; order Cichliformes; family Cichlidae; genus Pelmatolapia; species Pelmatolapia mariae. Next base: position 45,800,670 of record NC_086236.1, on the reverse strand, counting down.
CTTCAAAAGGTCAAGTCTCCACCATGGATTCAAGTTGCTGTTTGTACAGGCACAGGATCCCTGGTTGAAGTTGCTGGCACGATTCCCATCAATGGCATTTTCGGGTTTGGCATTCCCATACGTTGAAGACTGAGCCACTTGTCCAAGTCTGGCAACATTAGTCTCTGAAAAGTTGTAAATATTAACAATAATATGATAAGAAGAACTCCAAAAACCATTATGTATTCATTAAACGTGGAACACACAAGGAGAATTGGACAAGATTTACCTGAAAGTGTACCATCAACTTCCACCTCACAAAGTGTCAGGTATTCTGTTCTCCCAGGAATAACGATGTTTATGTAGCGACCTTCCATTCCATTACATGCAAAGTTTTGTGATGCCCCAGCAGCGATAGCCGAGATTACAGCACATCTGAAAACAAATGACAAGGAAACAGATTAACAAGTAACATAAGACTAATGTGAAATAAAAATTTGTATAAATGTCCCTCTCAGATAGTTAAGATGCTGCTCGATATTGTATGGTGGACTTAACTCTAAAAAAGGAGGTAGAAGTAGAAATCTTTTACAAACATAATTAATGATTGCCACATATATGACTGTTACATCAAACTTTCAATCAAGAATAAGATAAACACCTCATTTACCTGGGATTCGCATTGCCATTGTCATTAAGGGAATTTCCAATGCGGATCTCAGCTCCATTGATCCTCTCAGGGCAACAGTCTTGTCTGTTGGTGACAGTCACAGTGTTGATTTTATATGTCTTCAAAAGGTCAAGTCTCCACCATGGATTCAAGTTGCTGTTTGTACAGGCACAGGATCCCTGGTTGAAGTTGCTGGCACGATTCCCATCAATGGCATTTTCGGGTTTGGCATTCCCATACGTTGAAGACTGAGCCACTTGTCCAAGTCTGGCAACATTAGTCTCTGAAAAGTTGCAAATATTAACAATAATATGATAAGAAGAACTCCAAAAACCATTATGTATTCATTTAAGCTGGAACACACGAGGAGAATTGGACAAGATTTACCTGAAAGTGTACCATCAACTTCCACCTCACAAAGTGTCAGGTATTCTGTTCTCCCAGGAATAACGATGTTTATGTAGCGACCTTCCATTCCATTACATGCAAAGGTTTGTGATGCCCCAGCAGCGATAGACGAGATTACAGAACATCTGAAAACAAATGACAAGGAAACAGATTAACAAGTAACATAAGACTAATGTGAAATAAAAATTTGTATAAATGTCCCTCTCAGATAGTTAAGATGCTGCTCGATATTGTATGGTGGACTTAACTCTAAAAAAGGAGGTAGAAGTAGAAATCTTTTACAAACATAATTAATGATTGCCACATATATGACTGTTACATCAAACTTTCAATCAAGAATAAGATAAACACCTCATTTACCTGGGATTCGCATTGCCATTGTCATTAAGGGAATTTCCAATGCGGATCTCAGCTCCATTGATCCTCTCAGGGCAACAGTCTTGTCTGTTGGTGACAGTCACAGTGTTGATTTTATATGTCTTCAAAAGGTCAAGTCTCCACCATGGATTCAAGTTGCTGTTTGTACAGGCACAGGATCCCTGGTTGAAGTTGCTGGCACGATTCCCATCAATGGCATTTTCGGGTTTGGCATTCCCATACGTTGAAGACTGAGCCACTTGTCCAAGTCTGGCAACATTAGTCTCTGAAAAGTTGCAAATATTAACAATAATATGATAAGAAGAACTCCAAAAACCATTATGTATTCATTTAAGCTGGAACACACGAGGAGAATTGGACAAGATTTACCTGAAAGTGTACCATCAACTTCCACCTCACAAAGTGTCAGGTATTCTGTTCTCCCAGGAATAACGATGTTTATGTAGCGACCTTCCATTCCATTACATTCAAAGGTTTGTGATGCCCCAGCAGCGATAGACGAGATTACAGCACATCTGAAAACAAATGACAAGGAAACAGATTAACAAGTAACATAAGACTAATGTAAAATAAAAATTTGTATAAATGTCCCTCTCAGATAGTTAAGATGCTGCTCGATATTGTATGGTGGACTTAACTCTAAAAAAGGAGGTAGAAGTAGAAATCTTTTACAAACATAATTAATGATTGCCACATATATGACTGTTACATCAAAGTTTCAATCAAGTATAAGATAAATAGCTCATTTACCTGGGATTCGCATTGCCATTGTCATTAAGGGAATTTCCAATGCGGATCTCAGCTCCATTGATCCTCTCAGGGCAACAGTCTTGTCTGTTGGTGACAGTCACAGTGTTGATTTTATATGTCTTCAAAAGGTCAAGTCTCCACCATGGATTCAAGTTGCTGTTTGTACAGGCACAGGATCCCTGGTTGAAGTTGCTGGCACGATTCCCATCAATGGCATTTTCGGGTTTGGCATTCTCATACGTTGAAGACTGAGCCACTTGTCCAAGTCTGGCAACATTAGTCTCTGAAAAGTTGCAAATATTAACAATAATATGATAAGAAGAACTCCAAAAACCATTATGTATTCATTTAAGCTGGAACACACAAGAAGAATTGGACAAGATTTACCTGAAAGTGTACCATCAACTTCCACCTCACAAAGTGTCAGGTATTCTGTTCTCCCAGGAATAACAATGTTTATGTAGTGACCTTCCATTCCATTACATGCAAAGGTTTGTGATGCCCCAGCAGCGATAGACGAGATTACAGCACATCTGAAAACAAATGACAAGGAAACAGATTAACAAGTAACATAAGATTAATCTAAAATAAAAGTTTGTATAAATGTCACTTTCAGAAAATCAAGGTGCTGCTCGTTATTGCCTGATGAACTTAACTCTAAAAAAAGAGGTAGAAGTAGAAATCTTTTACAAACATAATTAATGATTGCCACATATATGACTGTTACATCAAACTTTCAATCAAGAATAAGATAAACACCTCATTTACCTGGGATTCGCATTGCCATTGTCATTAAGGGAATTTCCAATGCGGATCTCAGCTCCATTGATCCTCTCAGGGCAACAGTCTTGTCTGTTGGTGACAGTCACAGTGTTGATTTTATATGTCTTCAAAAGGTCAAGTCTCCACCATGGATTCAAGTTGCTGTTTGTACAGGCACAGGATCCCTGGTTGAAGTTGCTGGCACGATTCCCATCAATGGCATTTTCGGGTTTGGCATTCCCATACGTTGAAGACTGAGCCACTTGTCCAAGTCTGGCAACATTAGTCTCTGAAAAGTTGCAAATATTAACAATAATATGATAAGAAGAACTCCAAAAACCATTATGTATTCATTTAAGCTGGAACACACGAGGAGAATTGGACAAGATTTACCTGAAAGTGTACCATCAACTTCCACCTCACAAAGTGTCAGGTATTCTGTTCTCCCAGGAATAACGATGTTTATGTAGCGACCTTCCATTCCATTACATTCAAAGGTTTGTGATGCCCCAGCAGCGATAGACGAGATTACAGCACATCTGAAAACAAATGACAAGGAAACAGATTAACAAGTAACATAAGACTAATGTAAAATAAAAATTTGTATAAATGTCCCTCTCAGATAGTTAAGATGCTGCTCGATATTGTATGGTGGACTTAACTCTAAAAAAGGAGGTAGAAGTAGAAATCTTTTACAAACATAATTAATGATTGCCACATATATGACTGTTACATCAAAGTTTCAATCAAGTATAAGATAAATAGCTCATTTACCTGGGATTCGCATTGCCATTGTCATTAAGGGAATTTCCAATGCGGATCTCAGCTCCATTGATCCTCTCAGGGCAACAGTCTTGTCTGTTGGTGACAGTCACAGTGTTGATTTTATATGTCTTCAAAAGGTCAAGTCTCCACCATGGATTCAAGTTGCTGTTTGTACAGGCACAGGATCCCTGGTTGAAGTTGCTGGCACGATTCCCATCAATGGCATTTTCGGGTTTGGCATTCTCATACGTTGAAGACTGAGCCACTTGTCCAAGTCTGGCAACATTAGTCTCTGAAAAGTTGCAAATATTAACAATAATATGATAAGAAGAACTCCAAAAACCATTATGTATTCATTTAAGCTGGAACACACAAGAAGAATTGGACAAGATTTACCTGAAAGTGTACCATCAACTTCCACCTCACAAAGTGTCAGGTATTCTGTTCTCCCAGGAATAACAATGTTTATGTAGTGACCTTCCATTCCATTACATGCAAAGGTTTGTGATGCCCCAGCAGCGATAGACGAGATTACAGCACATCTGAAAACAAATGACAAGGAAACAGATTAACAAGTAACATAAGATTAATCTAAAATAAAAGTTTGTATAAATGTCACTTTCAGAAAATCAAGGTGCTGCTCGTTATTGCCTGATGAACTTAACTCTAAAAAAAGAGGTAGAAGTAGAAATCTTTTACAAACATAATTAATGATTGCCACATATATGACTGTTACATCAAAGTTTCAATCAAGTATAAGATAAATAGCTCATTTACCTGGGATTCGCATTGCCATTGTCATTAAGTGAATTTCCAATGCGGATCTCAGCTCCATTGATCCTCTCAGGGCAACAGTCTTGTCTGTTGGTGACAGTCACAGTGTTGATTTTATATGTCTTCAAAAGGTCAAGTCTCCACCATGGATTCAAGTTGCTGTTTGTACAGGCACAGGATCCCTGGTTGAAGTTGCTGGCACGATTCCCATCAATGGCATTTTCGGGTTTGGCATTCCCATACGTTGAAGACTGAGCCACTTGTCCAAGTCTGGCAACATTAGTCTCTGAAAAGTTGTAAATATTAACAATAATATGATAAGAAGAACTCCAAAAACCATTATGTATTCATTAAACGTGGAACACACAAGGAGAATTGGACAAGATTTACCTGAAAGTGTACCATCAACTTCCACCTCACAAAGTGTCAGGTATTCTGTTCTCCCAGGAATAACGATGTTTATGTAGCGACCTTCCATTCCATTACATGCAAAGGTTTGTGATGCCCCAGCAGCGATAGCCGAGATTACAGCACATCTGAAAACAAATGACAAGGAAACAGATTAACAAGTAACATAAGACTAATGTGAAATAAAAATTTGTATAAATGTCCCTCTCAGATAGTTAAGATGCTGCTCGATATTGTATGGTGGACTTAACTCTAAAAAAGGAGGTAGAAGTAGAAATCTTTTACAAACATAATTAATGATTGCCACATATATGACTGTTACATCAAACTTTCAATCAAGAATAAGATAAACACCTCATTTACCTGGGATTCGCATTGCCATTGTCATTAAGGGAATTTCCAATGCGGATCTCAGCTCCATTGATCCTCTCAGGGCAACAGTCTTGTCTGTTGGTGACAGTCACAGTGTTGATTTTATATGTCTTCAAAAGGTCAAGTCTCCACCATGGATTCAAGTTGCTGTTTGTACAGGCACAGGATCCCTGGTTGAAGTTGCTGGCACGATTCCCATCAATGGCATTTTCGGGTTTGGCATTCCCATACGTTGAAGACTGAGCCACTTGTCCAAGTCTGGCAACATTAGTCTCTGAAAAGTTGCAAATATTAACAATAATATGATAAGAAGAACTCCAAAAACCATTATGTATTCATTTAAGCTGGAACACACGAGGAGAATTGGACAAGATTTACCTGAAAGTGTACCATCAACTTCCACCTCACAAAGTGTCAGGTATTCTGTTCTCCCAGGAATAACGATGTTTATGTAGCGACCTTCCATTCCATTACATTCAAAGGTTTGTGATGCCCCAGCAGCGATAGATGAGATTACAGCACATCTGAAAACAAATGACAAGGAAACAGATTAACAAGTAACATAAGACTAATGTAAAATAAAAATTTGTATAAATGTCCCTCTCAGATAGTTAAGATGCTGCTCGATATTGTATGGTGGACTTAACTCTAAAAAAGGAGGTAGAAGTAGAAATCTTTTACAAACATAATTAATGATTGCCACATATATGACTGTTACATCAAAGTTTCAATCAAGTATAAGATAAATAGCTCATTTACCTGGGATTCGCATTGCCATTGTCATTAAGGGAATTTCCAATGCGGATCTCAGCTCCATTGATCCTCTCAGGGCAACAGTCTTGTCTGTTGGTGACAGTCACAGTGTTGATTTTATATGTCTTCAAAAGGTCAAGTCTCCACCATGGATTCAAGTTGCTGTTTGTACAGGCACAGGATCCCTGGTTGAAGTTGCTGGCACGATTCCCATCAATGGCATTTTCGGGTTTGGCATTCTCATACGTTGAAGACTGAGCCACTTGTCCAAGTCTGGCAACATTAGTCTCTGAAAAGTTGCAAATATTAACAATAATATGATAAGAAGAACTCCAAAAACCATTATGTATTCATTTAAGCTGGAACACACAAGAAGAATTGGACAAGATTTACCTGAAAGTGTACCATCAACTTCCACCTCACAAAGTGTCAGGTATTCTGTTCTCCCAGGAATAACAATGTTTATGTAGTGACCTTCCATTCCATTACATGCAAAGGTTTGTGATGCCCCAGCAGCGATAGACGAGATTACAGCACATCTGAAAACAAATGACAAGGAAACAGATTAACAAGTAACATAAGACTAATGTGAAATAAAAATTTGTATAAATGTCCCTCTCAGATAGTTAAGATGCTGCTCGATATTGTATGGTGGACTTAACTCTAAAAAAGGAGGTAGAAGTAGAAATCTTTTACAAACATAATTAATGATTGCCACATATATGACTGTTACATCAAACTTTCAATCAAGAATAAGATAAACAGCTCATTTACCTGGGATTCGCATTGCCATTGTCATTAAGGGAATTTCCAATGCGGATCTCAGCTCCATTGATCCTCTCAGGGCAACAGTCTTGTCTGTTGGTGACAGTCACAGTGTTGATTTTATATGTCTTCAAAAGGTCAAGTCTCCACCATGGATTCAAGTTGCTGTTTGTACAGGCACAGGATCCCTGGTTGAAGTTGCTGGCACGATTCCCATCAATGGCATTTTCGGGTTTGGCATTCCCATACGTTGAAGACTGAGCCACTTGTCCAAGTCTGGCAACATTAGTCTCTGAAAAGTTGCAAATATTAACAATAATATGATAAGAAGAACTCCAAAAACCATTATGTATTCATTTAAGCTGGAACACACGAGGAGAATTGGACAAGATTTACCTGAAAGTGTACCATCAACTTCCACCTCACAAAGTGTCAGGTATTCTGTTCTCCCAGGAATAACGATGTTTATGTAGCGACCTTCCATTCCATTACATTCAAAGGTTTGTGATGCCCCAGCAGCGATAGACGAGATTACAGCACATCTGAAAACAAATGACAAGGAAACAGATTAACAAGTAACATAAGACTAATGTAAAATAAAAATTTGTATAAATGTCCCTCTCAGATAGTTAAGATGCTGCTCGATATTGTATGGTGGACTTAACTCTAAAAAAGGAGGTAGAAGTAGAAATCTTTTACAAACATAATTAATGATTGCCACATATATGACTGTTACATCAAAGTTTCAATCAAGTATAAGATAAATAGCTCATTTACCTGGGATTCGCATTGCCATTGTCATTAAGGGAATTTCCAATGCGGATCTCAGCTCCATTGATCCTCTCAGGGCAACAGTCTTGTCTGTTGGTGACAGTCACAGTGTTGATTTTATATGTCTTCAAAAGGTCAAGTCTCCACCATGGATTCAAGTTGCTGTTTGTACAGGCACAGGATCCCTGGTTGAAGTTGCTGGCACGATTCCCATCAATGGCATTTTCGGGTTTGGCATTCTCATACGTTGAAGACTGAGCCACTTGTCCAAGTCTGGCAACATTAGTCTCTGAAAAGTTGCAAATATTAACAATAATATGATAAGAAGAACTCCAAAAACCATTATGTATTCATTTAAGCTGGAACACACAAGAAGAATTGGACAAGATTTACCTGAAAGTGTACCATCAACTTCCACCTCACAAAGTGTCAGGTATTCTGTTCTCCCAGGAATAACAATGTTTATGTAGTGACCTTCCATTCCATTACATGCAAAGGTTTGTGATGCCCCAGCAGCGATAGACGAGATTACAGCACATCTGAAAACAAATGACAAGGAAACAGATTAACAAGTAACATAAGATTAATCTAAAATAAAAGTTTGTATAAATGTCACTTTCAGAAAATCAAGGTGCTGCTCGTTATTGCCTGATGAACTTAACTCTAAAAAAAGAGGTAGAAGTAGAAATCTTTTACAAACATAATTAATGATTGCCACATATATGACTGTTACATCAAAGTTTCAATCAAGTATAAGATAAATAGCTCATTTACCTGGGATTCGCATTGCCATTGTCATTAAGTGAATTTCCAATGCGGATCTCAGCTCCATTGATCCTCTCAGGGCAACAGTCTTGTCTGTTGGTGACAGTCACAGTGTTGATTTTATATGTCTTCAAAAGGTCAAGTCTCCACCATGGATTCAAGTTGCTGTTTGTACAGGCACAGGATCCCTGGTTGAAGTTGCTGGCACGATTCCCATCAATGGCATTTTCGGGTTTGGCATTCCCATACGTTGAAGACTGAGCCACTTGTCCAAGTCTGGCAACATTAGTCTCTGAAAAGTTGTAAATATTAACAATAATATGATAAGAAGAACTCCAAAAACCATTATGTATTCATTAAACGTGGAACACACAAGGAGAATTGGACAAGATTTACCTGAAAGTGTACCATCAACTTCCACCTCACAAAGTGTCAGGTATTCTGTTCTCCCAGGAATAACGATGTTTATGTAGCGACCTTCCATTCCATTACATGCAAAGGTTTGTGATGCCCCAGCAGCGATAGCCGAGATTACAGCACATCTGAAAACAAATGACAAGGAAACAGATTAACAAGTAACATAAGACTAATGTGAAATAAAAATTTGTATAAATGTCCCTCTCAGATAGTTAAGATGCTGCTCGATATTGTATGGTGGACTTAACTCTAAAAAAGGAGGTAGAAGTAGAAATCTTTTACAAACATAATTAATGATTGCCACATATATGACTGTTACATCAAACTTTCAATCAAGAATAAGATAAACACCTCATTTACCTGGGATTCGCATTGCCATTGTCATTAAGGGAATTTCCAATGCGGATCTCAGCTCCATTGATCCTCTCAGGGCAACAGTCTTGTCTGTTGGTGACAGTCACAGTGTTGATTTTATATGTCTTCAAAAGGTCAAGTCTCCACCATGGATTCAAGTTGCTGTTTGTACAGGCACAGGATCCCTGGTTGAAGTTGCTGGCACGATTCCCATCAATGGCATTTTCGGGTTTGGCATTCCCATACGTTGAAGACTGAGCCACTTGTCCAAGTCTGGCAACATTAGTCTCTGAAAAGTTGCAAATATTAACAATAATATGATAAGAAGAACTCCAAAAACCATTATGTATTCATTTAAGCTGGAACACACGAGGAGAATTGGACAAGATTTACCTGAAAGTGTACCATCAACTTCCACCTCACAAAGTGTCAGGTATTCTGTTCTCCCAGGAATAACGATGTTTATGTAGCGACCTTCCATTCCATTACATGCAAAGGTTTGTGATGCCCCAGCAGCGATAGACGAGATTACAGAACATCTGAAAACAAATGACAAGGAAACAGATTAACAAGTAACATAAGACTAATGTGAAATAAAAATTTGTATAAATGTCCCTCTCAGATAGTTAAGATGCTGCTCGATATTGTATGGTGGACTTAACTCTAAAAAAGGAGGTAGAAGTAGAAATCTTTTACAAACATAATTAATGATTGCCACATATATGACTGTTACATCAAACTTTCAATCAAGAATAAGATAAACACCTCATTTACCTGGGATTCGCATTGCCATTGTCATTAAGGGAATTTCCAATGCGGATCTCAGCTCCATTGATCCTCTCAGGGCAACAGTCTTGTCTGTTGGTGACAGTCACAGTGTTGATTTTATATGTCTTCAAAAGGTCAAGTCTCCACCATGGATTCAAGTTGCTGTTTGTACAGGCACAGGATCCCTGGTTGAAGTTGCTGGCACGATTCCCATCAATGGCATTTTCGGGTTTGGCATTCCCATACGTTGAAGACTGAGCCACTTGTCCAAGTCTGGCAACATTAGTCTCTGAAAAGTTGTAAATATTAACAATAATATGATAAGAAGAACTCCAAAAACCATTATGTATTCATTTAAGCTGGAACACACGAGGAGAATTGGACAAGATTTACCTGAAAGTGTACCATCAACTTCCACCTCACAAAGTGTCAGGTATTCTGTTCTCCCAGGAATAACGATGTTTATGTAGCGACCTTCCATTCCATTACATTCAAAGGTTTGTGATGCCCCAGCAGCGATAGATGAGATTACAGCACATCTGAAAACAAATGACAAGGAAACAGATTAACAAGTAACATAAGACTAATGTAAAATAAAAATTTGTATAAATGTCCCTCTCAGATAGTTAAGATGCTGCTCGATATTGTATGGTGGACTTAACTCTAAAAAAGGAGGTAGAAGTAGAAATCTTTTACAAACATAATTAATGATTGCCACATATATGACTGTTACATCAAAGTTTCAATCAAGTATAAGATAAATAGCTCATTTACCTGGGATTCGCATTGCCATTGTCATTAAGGGAATTTCCAATGCGGATCTCAGCTCCATTGATCCTCTCAGGGCAACAGTCTTGTCTGTTGGTGACAGTCACAGTGTTGATTTTATATGTCTTCAAAAGGTCAAGTCTCCACCATGGATTCAAGTTGCTGTTTGTACAGGCACAGGATCCCTGGTTGAAGTTGCTGGCACGATTCCCATCAATGGCATTTTCGGGTTTGGCATTCTCATACGTTGAAGACTGAGCCACTTGTCCAAGTCTGGCAACATTAGTCTCTGAAAAGTTGCAAATATTAACAATAATATGATAAGAAGAACTCCAAAAACCATTATGTATTCATTTAAGCTGGAACACACAAGAAGAATTGGACAAGATTTACCTGAAAGTGTACCATCAACTTCCACCTCACAAAGTGTCAGGTATTCTGTTCTCCCAGGAATAACAATGTTTATGTAGTGACCTTCCATTCCATTACATGCAAAGGTTTGTGATGCCCCAGCAGCGATAGACGAGATTACAGCACATCTGAAAACAAATGACAAGGAAACAGATTAACAAGTAACATAAGATTAATCTAAAATAAAAGTTTGTATAAATGTCACTTTCAGAAAATCAAGGTGCTGCTCGTTATTGCCTGATGAACTTAACTCTAAAAAAAGAGGTAGAAGTAGAAATCTTTTACAAACATAATTAATGATTGCCACATATATGACTGTTACATCAAAGTTTCAATCAAGTATAAGATAAATAGCTCATTTACCTGGGATTCGCATTGCCATTGTCATTAAGTGAATTTCCAATGCGGATCTCAGCTCCATTGATCCTCTCAGGGCAACAGTCTTGTCTGTTGGTGACAGTCACAGTGTTGATTTTATATGTCTTCAAAAGGTCAAGTCTCCACCATGGATTCAAGTTGCTGTTTGTACAGGCACAGGATCCCTGGTTGAAGTTGCTGGCACGATTCCCATCAATGGCATTTTCGGGTTTGGCATTCCCATACGTTGAAGACTGAGCCACTTGTCCAAGTCTGGCAACATTAGTCTCTGAAAAGTTGTAAATATTAACAATAATATGATAAGAAGAACTCCAAAAACCATTATGTATTCATTAAACGTGGAACACACAAGGAGAATTGGACAAGATTTACCTGAAAGTGTACCATCAACTTCCACCTCACAAAGTGTCAGGTATTCTGTTCTCCCAGGAATAACGATGTTTATGTAGCGACCTTCCATTCCATTACATGCAAAGGTTTGTGATGCCCCAGCAGCGATAGCCGAGATTACAGCACATCTGAAAACAAATGACAAGGAAACAGATTAACAAGTAACATAAGACTAATGTAAAATAAAAATTTGTATAAATGTCCCTCTCAGATAGTTAAGATGCTGCTCGATATTGTATGGTGGACTTAACTCTAAAAAAGGAGGTAGAAGTAGAAATCTTTTACAAACATAATTAATGATTGCCACATATATGACTGTTACATCAAACTTTCAATCAAGAATAAGATAAACAGCTCATTTACCTGGGATTCGCATTGCCATTGTCATTAAGGGAATTTCCAATGCGGATCTCAGCTCCATTGATCCTCTCAGGGCAACAGTCTTGTCTGTTGGTGACAGTCACAGTGTTGATTTTATATGTCTTCAAAAGGTCAAGTCTCCACCATGGATTCAAGTTGCTGTTTGTACAGGCACAGGATCCCTGGTTGAAGTTGCTGGCACGATTCCCATCAATGGCATTTTCGGGTTTGGCATTCCCATACGTTGAAGACTGAGCCACTTGTCCAAGTCTGGCAACATTAGTCTCTGAAAAGTTGCAAATATTAACAATAATATGATAAGAAGAACTCCAAAAACCATTATGTATTCATTTAAGCTGGAACACACGAGGAGAATTGGACAAGATTTACCTGAAAGTGTACCATCAACTTCCACCTCACAAAGTGTCAGGTATTCTGTTCTCCCAGGAATAACGATGTTTATGTAGCGACCTTCCATTCCATTACATTCAAAGGTTTGTGATGCCCCAGCAGCGATAGACGAGATTACAGCACATCTGAAAACAAATGACAAGGAAACAGATTAACAAGTAACATAAGACTAATGTAAAATAAAAATTTGTATAAATGTCCCTCTCAGATAGTTAAGATGCTGCTCGATATTGTATGGTGGACTTAACTCTAAAAAAGGAGGTAGAAGTAGAAATCTTTTACAAACATAATTAATGATTGCCACATATATGACTGTTACATCAAAGTTTCAATCAAGTATAAGATAAATAGCTCATTTACCTGGGATTCGCATTGCCATTGTCATTAAGGGAATTTCCAATGCGGATCTCAGCTCCATTGATCCTCTCAGGGCAACAGTCTTGTCTGTTGGTGACAGTCACAGTGTTGATTTTATATGTCTTCAAAAGGTCAAGTCTCCACCATGGATTCAAGTTGCTGTTTGTACAGGCACAGGATCCCTGGTTGAAGTTGCTGGCACGATTCCCATCAATGGCATTTTCGGGTTTGGCATTCTCATACGTTGAAGACTGAGCCACTTGTCCAAGTCTGGCAACATTAGTCTCTGAAAAGTTGCAAATATTAACAATAATATGATAAGAAGAACTCCAAAAACCATTATGTATTCATTTAAGCTGGAACACACAAGAAGAATTGGACAAGATTTACCTGAAAGTGTACCATCAACTTCCACCTCACAAAGTGTCAGGTATTCTGTTCTCCCAGGAATAACGATGTTTATGTAGCGACCTTCCATTCCATTACATTCAAAGGTTTGTGATGCCCCAGCAGCGATAGATGAGATTACAGCACATCTGAAAACAAATGACAAGGAAACAGATTAACAAGTAACATAAGATTAATCTAAAATAAAAGTTTGTATAAATGTCACTTTCAGAAAATCAAGGTGCTGCTCGTTATTGCCTGATGAACTTAACTCTAAAAAAAGAGGTAGAAGTAGAAATCTTTTACAAACATAATTAATGATTGCCACATATATGACTGTTACATCAAACTTTCAATCAAGAATAAGATAAACAGCTCATTTACCTGGGATTCGCATTGCCATTGTCATTAAGGGAATTTCCAATGCGGATCTCAGCTCCATTGATCCTCTCAGGGCAACAGTCTTGTCTGTTGGTGACAGTCACAGTGTTGATTTTATATGTCTTCAAAAGGTCAAGTCTCCACCATGGATTCAAGTTGCTGTTTGTACAGGCACAGGATCCCTGGTTGAAGTTGCTGGCACGATTCCCATCAATGGCATTTTCGGGTTTGGCATTCCCATACGTTGAAGACTGAGCCACTTGTCCAAGTCTGGCAACATTAGTCTCTGAAAAGTTGCAAATATTAACAATAATATGATAAGAAGAACTCCAAAAACCATTATGTATTCATTTAAGCTGGAACACACGAGGAGAATTGGACAAGATTTACCTGAAAGTGTACCATCAACTTCCACCTCACAAAGTGTCAGGTATTCTGTTCTCCCAGGAATAACGATGTTTATGTAGCGACCTTCCATTCCATTACATTCAAAGGTTTGTGATGCCCCAGCAGCGATAGACGAGATTACAGCACATCTGAAAACAAATGACAAGGAAACAGATTAACAAGTAACATAAGACTAATGTAAAATAAAAATTTGTATAAATGTCCCTCTCAGATAGTTAAGATGCTGCTCGATATTGTATGGTGGACTTAACTCTAAAAAAGGAGGTAGAAGTAGAAATCTTTTACAAACATAATTAATGATTGCCACATATATGACTGTTACATCAAAGTTTCAATCAAGTATAAGATAAATAGCTCATTTACCTGGGATTCGCATTGCCATTGTCATTAAGGGAATTTCCAATGCGGATCTCAGCTCCATTGATCCTCTCAGGGCAACAGTCTTGTCTGTTGGTGACAGTCACAGTGTTGATTTTATATGTCTTCAAAAGGTCAAGTCTCCACCATGGATTCAAGTTGCTGTTTGTACAGGCACAGGATCCCTGGTTGAAGTTGCTGGCACGATTCCCATCAATGGCATTTTCGGGTTTGGCATTCTCATACGTTGAAGACTGAGCCACTTGTCCAAGTCTGGCAACATTAGTCTCTGAAAAGTTGCAAATATTAACAATAATATGATAAGAAGAACTCCAAAAACCATTATGTATTCATTTAAGCTGGAACACACAAGAAGAATTGGACAAGATTTACCTGAAAGTGTACCATCAACTTCCACCTCACAAAGTGTCAGGTATTCTGTTCTCCCAGGAATAACAATGTTTATGTAGCGACCTTCCATTCCATTACATGCAAAGGTTTGTGATGCCCCAGCAGCGATAGACGAGATTACAGCACATCTGAAAACAAATGACAAGGAAACAGATTAACAAGTAACATAAGATTAATCTAAAATAAAAGTTTGTATAAATGTCACTTTCAGAAAATCAAGGTGCTGCTCGTTATTGCCTGACGAACTTAAATCTAAAAAAAGAGGTAGAAGTAGAAATCTTTTACAAACATAATTAATGATTGCCACATATATGACTGTTACATCAAAGTTTCAATCAAGTATAAGATAAATAGCTCATTTACCTGGGATTCGCATTGCCATTGTCATTAAGTGAATTTCCAATGCGGATCTCAGCTCCATTGATCCTCTCAGGGCAACAGTCTTGTCTGTTGGTGACAGTCACAGTGTTGATTTTATATGTCTTCAAAAGGTCAAGTCTCCACCATGGATTCAAGTTGCTGTTTGTACAGGCACAGGATCCCTGGTTGAAGTTGCTGGCACGATTCCCATCAATGGCATTTTCGGGTTTGGCATTCCCATACGTTGAAGACTGAGCCACTTGTCCAAGTCTGGCAACATTAGTCTCTGAAAAGTTGCAAATATTAACAATAATATGATAAGAAGAACTCCAAAAACCATTATGTATTCATTTAAGCTGGAACACACAAGAAGAATTGGACAAGATTTACCTGAAAGTGTACCATCAACTTCCACCTCACAAAGTGTCAGGTATTCTGTTCTCCCAGGAATAACGATGTTTATGTAGCGACCTTCCATTCCATTACATTCAAAGGTTTGTGATGCCCCAGCAGCGATAGATGAGATTACAGCACATCTGAAAACAAATGACAAGGAAACAGATTAACAAGTAACATAAGATTAATCTAAAATAAAAGTTTGTATAAATGTCACTTTCAGAAAATCAAGATGCTGCTCGTTATTGCCTGATGAACTTAACTCTAAAAAAAGAGGTAGAAGTAGATATCTTTTACAAACATAATTAATGATTGCCACATATATGACTGTTACATCAAAGTTTCAATCAAGTATAAGATAAATAGCTCATTTACCTGGGATTCGCATTGCCATTGTCATTAAGGGAATTTCCAATGCGGATCTCAGCTCCATTGATCCTCTCAGGGCAACAGTCTTGTCTGTTGGTGACAGTCACAGTGTTGATTTTATATGTCTTCAAAAGGTCAAGTCTCCACCATGGATTCAAGTTGCTGTTTGTACAGGCACAGGATCCCTGGTTGAAGTTGCTGGCACGATTCCCATCAATGGCATTTTCGGGTTTGGCATTCCCATACGTTGAAGACTGAGCCACTTGTCCAAGTCTGGCAACATTAGTCTCTGAAAAGTTGTAAATATTAACAATAATATGATAAGAAGAACTCCAAAAACCATTATGTATTCATTAAACGTGGAACACACAAGGAGAATTGGACAAGATTTACCTGAAAGTGTACCATCAACTTCCACCTCACAAAGTGTCAGGTATTCTGTTCTCCCAGGAATAACGATGTTTATGTAGCGACCTTCCATTCCATTACATGCAAAGGTTTGTGATGCCCCAGCAGCGATAGACGAGATTACAGCACATCTGAAAACAAATGACAAGGAAACAGATTAACAAGTAACATAAGACTAATGTGAAATAAAAATTTGTATAAATGTCCCTCTCAGATAGTTAAGATGCTGCTCGATATTGTATGGTGGACTTAACTCTAAAAAAGGAGGTAGAAGTAGAAATCTTTTACAAACATAATTAATGATTGCCACATATATGACTGTTACATCAAAGTTTCAATCAAGTATAAGATAAATAGCTCATTTACCTGGGATTCGCATTGCCATTGTCATTAAGGGAATTTCCAATGCGGATCTCAGCTCCATTGATCCTCTCAGGGCAACAGTCTTGTCTGTTGGTGACAGTCACAGTGTTGATTTTATATGTCTTCAAAAGGTCAAGTCTCCACCATGGATTCAAGTTGCTGTTTGTACAGGCACAGGATCCCTGGTTGAAGTTGCTGGCACGATTCCCATCAATGGCATTTTCGGGTTTGGCATTCCCATACGTTGAAGACTGAGCCACTTGTCCAAGTCTGGCAACATTAGTCTCTGAAAAGTTGCAAATATTAACAATAATATGATAAGAAGAACTCCAAAAACCATTATGTATTCATTTAAGCTGGAACACACAAGAAGAATTGGACAAGATTTACCTGAAAGTGTACCATCAACTTCCACCTCACAAAGTGTCAGGTATTCTGTTCTCCCAGGAATAACGATGTTTATGTAGCGACCTTCCATTCCATTACATTCAAAGGTTTGTGATGCCCCAGCAGCGATAGATGAGATTACAGCACATCTGAAAACAAATGACAAGGAAACAGATTAACAAGTAACATAAGACTAATGTGAAATAAAAATTTGTATAAATGTCCCTCTCAGATAGTTAAGATGCTGCTCGATATTGTATGGTGGACTTAACTCTAAAAAAGGAGGTAGAAGTAGAATTTTTTATAAACATAATTAATGATTGCTACATATATGACTGTTACATCAAAGTTTCAATCAAGTATAAGATAAATAGCTCATTTACCTGGGATTCGCATTGCCATTGTCATTAAGTGAATTTCCAATGCGGATCTCAGCTCCATTGATCCTCTCAGGGCAACAGTCTTGTCTGTTGGTGACAGTCACAGTGTTGATTTTATATGTCTTCAAAAGGTCAAGTCTCCACCATGGATTCAAGTTGCTGTTTGTACAGGCACAGGATCCCTGGTTGAAGTTGCTGGCACGATTCCCATCAATGGCATTTTCGGGTTTGGCATTCCCATACGTTGAAGACTGAGCCACTTGTCCAAGTCTGGCAACATTAGTCTCTGAAAAGTTGCAAATATTAACAATAATATGATAAGAAGAACTCCAAAAACCATTATGTATTCATTTAAGCTGGAACACACAAGAAGAATTGGACAAGATTTACCTGAAAGTGTACCATCAACTTCCACCTCACAAAGTGTCAGGTATTCTGTTCTCCCAGGAATAACGATGTTTATGTAGCGACCTTCCATTCCATTACATTCAAAGGTTTGTGATGCCCCAGCAGCGATAGATGAGATTACAGCACATCTGAAAACAAATGACAAGGAAACAGATTAACAAGTAACATAAGATTAATCTAAAATAAAAGTTTGTATAAATGTCAATTTCAGAAAATCAAGGTGCTGCTCGTTATTGCCTGATGAACTTAACTCTAAAAAAAGAGGTAGAAGTAGATATCTTTTACAAACATAATTAATGATTGCCACATATATGACTGTTACATCAAAGTTTCAATCAAGTATAAGATAAATAGCTCATTTACCTGGGATTCGCATTGCCATTGTCATTAAGTGAATTTCCAATGCGGATCTCAGCTCCATTGATCCTCTCAGGGCAACAGTCTTGTCTGTTGGTGACAGTCACAGTGTTGATTTTATATGTCTTCAAAAGGTCAAGTCTCCACCATGGATTCAAGTTGCTGTTTGTACAGGCACAGGATCCCTGGTTGAAGTTGCTGGCACGATTCCCATCAATGGCATTTTCGGGTTTGGCATTCCCATACATTGAAGACTGAGCCACTTGTCCAATTCTGGCAACATTTTCACCTTGATATTTAAAAGATAGAAAGATGCACAGAATTACCAAATGTAATTAACAGTGGTGTAAGTAATTTCACCAAAATATCTACAGTCAGCTTCTTTAATTGAATGTTTCCTATAATCTTTTTGAAAACACTTTTTCAGTGATCTAATTAAAATATATAATTAAATATTAATTCTACAAACCAGTTATTTACTTTTAAAATCTTTTCGTGAGTTAAATTAACCAAATCCTAAAATTGTAATGAATTCACGTTTACTTATTATATTTCCTAAATACATTTTTTAATCTCACCCAAATTTCCAGTCAGCTTTCCCAGAATAGATAACAAGACAAATATTGCAGCCGTAGTCAACATCCTATAGACAAAAGAAAACATTATTTCATGTAAAGTTTATCATATTTAATCTGGATTTGAGTGTTTGACAGATGTACAATTTTTGTTAATGGTTTGCGATTTGGGCCAAATTCCAATGATTCCTTCTAGAGTAATTTTTTAAATACAATTGTCAATTTTTAAATTATAGCAGTAATTAAGCCTTGATAAGGTAGAATATTTCCAAAAATATATTAGTTTGACAACTGAAGGTTATTAATGGTATTACTGTCACATTTAAGTTAAGTACTTTTTTTGTTTTTTTCCTTTGGTTTTTTCTTTTTCCTTTTTTGTTTTGCTTTTTTGGTAATATATATCTATATAGATATATATAGATATATTTTACAAAATACATGGAAAAACTCATATCATCCTATTCTACCAAGGAATTACCTTCAAGTGTAGGTAGGAGTCTCATAGTAGGTTCAATCTGTATTTTCACAAACTGAGCCATTATTATATATGCTTACAGTGATCATGTGACTGACAGTTGTTTAAAGAACGAAAATTTATGTTCAAATAATAAATGTTATTCTTGTAACTTTGCTTAGTTTCATATACACCCTTGTCAAATACCAGGTGACTCCCTTTTTCATAACAGTGCTGTGCATACAACAGAACATTTTGTCACGGACACAACCAGAGGACCTCACTTACTATATTTCTCTATTCTGAAAACATCATGGGATGTCATGTAATAATTCAGAATTTCCTAGTTGTTGCCATAACTGTTTGCCTAGTTATAAACTAGTTTAAAAGATATTGATTGAATGTTTTGAACATTTACACAATTTAAGGGGAAGATTTAACCTCCTAGGACCTGGCGTCCACATATGTGGACATCACATTTTGGGATGTCTAGACCAAAATACTTAATTTTTCTCTACAAGGGTCTGATATCCACTACGAGGACATTATACTGCCACTGTTCTATCAAAATTTAAAACCAGTGTCCTCATATGTGGATCTCATTTGTCTCAGAAACAAAAATTAGGTAAAAAAAAAAAATCTGGTAATTCTTTGTTTTTATATTCATCAGGTCCCAATCAACCTAAATAGCAAAGAAAAATTTTAAATGCATGCCATGAAAGAGTTCGGGTCTTAGGAGGTTAAGGGGAAAAAATCCCAACAAGAATAAAATTTGTGCAAAACTGATTTTTGTCTCAGTTTTTAATTTTCTTGTTCTTTACCAGCACTACAGTGTTTTTTAAGGTGTGTCTTTAACACACTTTATTGCTATTGCTACACCAGGAGACTGGACAATGTATGCATCATGAATGACGTCAGTGCTGAGGAGGATGTGTGGAAGTGCTTCAAAAAGGTGAATGCACGCAAAGCTACTGGTCTGGATGGGAATCCCGGCTGTGTCCTCAAGTCATGCTTGAGGTCAAGCTGGCTGGAGTGTTTCCACACATCTTCAACCTTCACCTCTCTCTGTCTGTAGTCCCAGCCTGCTTCAAAACAGCCACCATCGTCCCTGTACCCAAATTCTCCAACATCTCATCACTGTATGACTGGTGACCGGTAGCCATGACCCCCTTCGTGAGCAATGCTTTGAGAGGCTGGTCAGGGACTTCATCTGCTCTGCACTACCCAACTCACTGGACCCTCTAAAATTTGAATACCACCCCAACAGGTCCACTGATGATGCCATAGCCCTGACACTACATACTGCCCTCTCGCACCTGGAGAAAAGGGATGCGTATGTGAGAATGCTGTTTGTGTTAGGGTTCAACGCAGGGGACTCAAACGCGGGACTCCTGAATCAGCTTAAGACAAGGGTTTATTAACAGGGGTCACCAAAGTGTATATACAGAGAGTGCGGGGTAGTGCTATATACAGAAATGTGAGGGACGGGCTCCAGGGGATCCAAGGGGGGAATCACTCGCTCTCCAGCTCTCCACATACACGACAGCAGTCCTCTTTTTTCACACTCGACACAGATTCACACGGGAGGGGTTATCCAGGGGGTCTGCAGATCAGAAGACAGGAATGAGAACAATATTTACAGAAGGCACTTGACTTATCTTGAGCTGAGGTTCGACTTTCACTGACGCGTGGCAGACAACGATCCAGCGAAGACCAGCAGTCACTTCCTGGCTTAAATGCCGTTCACCTTGATGGGCACCAGGTGTGTTCTTTCCCGTGGGCGTGGGCCGAGGGCGTGAACCCGCAATGAGTTCCGCCCCGGCGACAGAGAGGAGGAGAGAGAGAGAGAGAGAGAGAGCACAAGAGCGAGAGACAGATGGAAAAGGCCAATCAGCGTCTCGCTGATCCCTCAGGCCGTGACAGTTTGTAGATTACAGCTCAGCATTCAATACCATCGTTCCCTTGAAGCTGGACAGACAACTGCAGAACCTAGGATTGAGCAGCTCTCTCTGCAGCTGTTTGACAGATGCCAAACACATACTGGTGCTCCATAGGGGTGTGCACTGAGCCCTTTCCTGTACTCGCTCTACACCTACGACTGCACGGCCACTAGCAACTCCAATATCATTGTGAAGTTTGCGGACGACACAACAGTGGAGGGTCTTATCACCAAAGGTGATGAGATGGCCTACAGGGAGGAGGTCAGCGCCCTGACACAGTCATTTCACCCTCAAAGTCACAAAGACAGAGGAGTTGATAGTGGACTTCTGGAGGTGTAGAGAAGCACACACCCCCATCACCATCAATGGCGTTTCTGTGGAGAGAGTGAGCAGCTTCCATTTCCTAGGTGTACATCTGGCAGAGGATCTCACATGGTCTGTTCACATGAACAAAACAGTGAAGAATGCGCAGCAGCACCTCTTCTTTCTCAGGAGACTGAAGAGATTCGGCATGAGCCCCCGCATTCTCAGGACCTTCAACCGCAAAGCTCTTCAGAGAGTGGTGCGGTGTTCTGAACGGATAATTGGAGGTGAGCTTCCCCCCCTCCAGGACATCTACAAGAAGTGGTGCCTGAGGACAGCGGGGAAGATCACAGACCGGACACTTCATAGACACCTCACTTTCACTTATTGGAACTTTGACTTTTTCAGGCTCAGTCTTGCCTAACTTTATGTTATTGCTGTCACATTTGAGTTGTACTCCTTTTTTTGTTTTTTGTTGTTGTTGTTTTGTTTTGGGGGTTTTTGTTGGGGGGGGGTTAAAAAAAAAAAAAAAAAAAATATATATATATATATATATATATATATATATTATAAAATACATGAAAAACTCGAAACATATTCTACCAAGTGTAATGTTTGCATGCCTCAAACATTAATGATGACACCTTCAGTATTTCTCAGTTCCATTCTTTAATTCTCAGGCTTGCAGCGGCAACACAGTCTGCAGCGCTAACTTGTTCATCTACCGTTTTTCGTTGTCTCCCTTTTCTATCTTCTCCTTCCGCCTTACATTCGACCTTTCAAAATAAAATCTCTGTAAACATCACAATCACCTCCTTTTTTTTTTCTTTAAACAAACGTAGGTACTCAGCGAGGTGAATTATTAATCTGAACCTATGACAACGACCCCTAATAAAATTACTGAACGTTCTTATTACTTGAGTTTCTCCACACCTAAACATCAATTAAACAGCACTGCATTTGCGCAGATCAACATTCAACACTAGAATACAGGTTACAGTGTTAGATTCAGGAACATCAAACATGTTACACACGGCGTAACCTTTAACTGGTCACTCAGATATTCAAGTCTTAGATCTGATGTAATCAGACAGATGCATAGGTACGCGTCTGTTAGATCTGACTGGGTATCTGGGCTTGTCTGTTAAGGTTACATGACATATTTTCTGTCTGCATTTATGCATTAATTTCTTGTGCAGCTGCTTTGGCTTTTAGTTACAAACTATATCCTAACTGCAAAAGAAACAGACATAGTTCAGGTCTGCCATTGCAAATATGCTATTTATCGTGATGCTATTAGCTGGCAGCCTGATTGTACTATTGTACCATTCTGTCAGGCCGCCATATCTGATGACATGCCTTGTATTAGCATGGTGTCTGTGCAGATGTTTGCAAAGAGCTGGAGTTCTCCTACACAGCATATTCTGGTCGTTGGAATTAACTCTCTGGGAGTTCAGATTAACTACATTTGAGTGTACATGCGTGACCATCGAATGAACTCTAGTGCAGAGTTAGAGTAACTCTTTTCTGGGAGTTGATTTTTCAACTCTTTATAGGAGTTAAAACTAAACTCTCATGGAGTAAAATTTCTACTACCATATAGAGTAAAATGTAACTCATAACTAGAGTTAAGCTTGATATTAACTCTTTTATAGTGTTACTCATCAAATGAAAAAAGTTTTAGGTTTTAGGTGCAAATTACTACAAAAACACAATACTGATTATTATGAATGTATGAATTTTATTTATCAAAAATAACATATTCAAATATGAATGCTGCATGGATTAACATACATTCTGTGTAACAGTACTGTAATAGCATAACATCCACCATTATTGGCAACTAAACAGTTGAGACATTGTGTGGTCAGATAGGCCTAACATTGGGCGAAAAGAAAAAAAAATCAGAATTAAAGAAAAAAAATGACTACAGAATAAGCACTTCTTGTAATGCAGTGTTAACGTGAGGAAGACTCTGTAAAGTCTCCATCAAGCCAACAAATTAAGTAATGCAACTCTCTCACAGAACATAAAATTGTGAATCACACCCATATGACATTTGGGCATCAAAACATTTGAAATGTCTTACTTTCTCCATTTCTAGGACCAGTATCTTCTTAGGAATGGTTTCATTTACCTGAAAAGCAGGACAATGATCATGGAAACACGTTTCATGGTCAACATACATAACAAAAACAGCTATATATGTGTGGAGAGAGAGCAAGTCTTATTACACACTACAGTTGCAGAGCAAACTACATGAAATACTATATTAAATTATTTTTCTCTAATCTGTTTTATCTTCGTGTTTAAGCTTTTTCAAGTAATGGCAACTAAAGAGTCAAGTATAAGTCAGTTAAGTACTGTATCTACATTTCTTTCATGTATGCTGTCCAATAGAGGCTGAACCATTTGAAGTCCGGCATCACTTGTGTCACTGCTCTGACTGCTGGTGGTTGAGACAGACAATGTATCTGTTAGACTTGGAGAGGAGGGCTCTTCCACATGTTGCTTCAGGACAGTCAAATCTGAGGGTGACAAATAAAAATATTAGAATATAAGGTATATACAATCAAAAAAACAACACAACAAAGATACCATTTATGCACACAGGGCCAGTAAATTGCACGCTTTGATTAAATTATACTTTCTCCCAGGAGAACAGATGGTTATTTTGTATTTTATTATGGTAATATACAATTTACATACCACAAGGTGTGAGTGTCACATAGTGTGTTAGGTCTGAGCAGTCACGCAGCTTCTTGGATGATTGTGTTTCCAGGATGTCTGAAATGCATGTGATAAATCCAACTTACTGTTGAGCCATGAAAACAGCATTTTGTGATTGTTACCACAGGATATTAGACAAATTAAAAATGTTTATTTAAGAATAACTGTACAAATCAAATCCTTCAAAATCTATCAGAGCATATATTTACTTACCTTCACCTGTATAGATGACAAAACACACCTCTTTGACTGCTGGAAGTTCAGGAAAGACATCCTCATCCACCTCTATACCCTGCTCATCTGTGACTTTCAGTGCTGCATTTTCTGGTATGAGAAACTTCTGCTGCACTGAAGTAAAATCATCACTCAGTTACTAGCAACATTATCATTTCCTCTTTAATGACTTAGTACAAACCACTTACCTGCTCTCACAAAATCTGTGAAGCTGACTTCTTCCAATTTTACATATTTCTTTGTCTCTCTGTGTTTTATTTTTATCAACATCTTGGCCACCTACGGAAAAAAATACCTTTACTAATATGAAACACAACACAAGAAGAAGAGGTTGTTTATAGTAACTTTATGTAAACTGTGTATAACTTAATCAATAAACACTTTCTTACATTGAGTTAGCCTGTCCACACTAAACATTGCTTAAAATCTATTTAGCTAGGCTAGGTTTAGCAGACAATGTGACCACATGTTTGCTGTGTCCTTGTCTTTACAGTTCTGGAGACAGGGTTGTGTGCATATCTCAGTGTGCAGCAGGACTAACTAACTGATGTTAATGGTACCTCAACATCTCATCAGTGCAGGCTGCACCTCTCTTTGGTTAAATACGGCCATTACCATGAGTCTAAACAGAATATTACTGTAGTTAGCTAATGTTAAATTAAACGTTAGTGTTAAAATTAAGAAATAGAAATAAACGTTTTCATTGACAATGTGAAATGTGTATCTTAAAATACAGTAAGATAAGTTAGTTAGCTAACTTTTGACTAGCATTAGCCTAGCTGCTATCTCCAAATTAGCATAACATACAGAAAACACATGTAGTGCTAGTTAGTTAACTTTATGTTTTACTTATGCATACATGTAACCGAATATATATATATATATATATATATATATACATATATATATATATATATATATATAAATAACATCACTACACTCACAGAAAATCCCAAAGTAAATAAAGTATTTTTACCTCCTACACTTCGGAGTCCAAGAAAGAAACACATATAGGCGCAGTAACGGTCGACAGACAAACAACACCAGCAATGTGTTGAATTAGACTCCTTAGCACCCAGTGAATGAACACCTAAATATTACACCACTTTAGAGTACTCCCCAACACTGACTGTAGTATAAGGTGAAAAATAAACTCCCGGAATGTAACTCTTGTGCACTTTTATGCTTAACTCCAGAATATTTAACTCCAGAGATTTGCTGTGTAGCAGTATAATGCTGTTGTGTCTGTCCTCGATGCAGTTTCCATTTTACCATAATGCACTTGTCCTTTTGTGCAATGAAAATTAAAGTACTGTACATATTCCTGCTGTAGACAACTCCTCTATTTTCGTCCTGGATCACATGAATTGAAATCAGCTGATTATAGTGCAAGTGCAAATGGAACCGATAAACAGAATCATTAGGCAAACAGACTAACAAATCAAAGGAACTATACAGCTCCATCCCTTATAGACTCCAATTTGTTCATATAAATGGGAGGTCCTCTTTTCTTTATCGATACATGAAGCCAGATAACACACACTGTAGGAAAGTCTTAAAGACATAAATACCTGAATGACTAATAATTTCATGCTTCTAAATCCAAATAAATTCACTAGAAATATATTGTCTAACCAGATGTTTAATCTGGATGACAAGCATCTGGTGCCTAACCAGACAGACCATGGCTTTCACTCTTTGGCTCTGTCAAATTGGGCAGATTGATATTGATATAAGTTATACAGTGTGATTTTTTTCCCCTATTACCTCAACCTGATACTGCTGGAGACTTCTTCCTGTCAGAAGGGAATTTTTCCTTCCCACCAAGTACTTACTCAAAAGAAGGTTCCTTTGATTTGGGGTTTTTTCTCTGTAATATTGAAGGGTCTATACCTTACGATAGTGCTTTAAAGTGCCTTAAGGTAATTGCTGTTGTGATTTGGCACTATCTAAATTGAAATGAATTGAACTAAATTGAATTGAATTAAAAAGTGACAACATGTGCATTGGACAGGCAATAACAAGGCAACTCCCAAAATGGAACAGTTTACCAGGTGGTGGCTACAGATCATTGCTCCTTCTACCTCCTGACTGATTTTTCTTCCACCCTCTGAGGTTCGAGAGATACTCCAGCTCCTGCAGCATGGCACATCCATGTGTGCCATTATTTGTTGTGTTTCCCAAACAAGTCATGCTAGATGACATTTTAAACAACATAAAGTATACATACAGTACAGTGTCTCTGCCAATTCTGGGTTTGAGTAGCACAGTGTTAGGCTGTGAACACAGGTCCCATTAATTGATGGCAGGCCTTCATGCCACCTTCATAGAGTCTGTCTCTCACCTGTTGTTCAGAAATATGCGCAGAAGTAGCATGATGAAGGTCATGTTATAAGGTTTGGGAAGTGCTCCTCCTGTTCCTTCTTATACAAAGGAGCAGGTATCTACGCCTGCTGCTCGGTTGATCCTTTTCTATAGTCTATCTTCCCTCATGTAACAGCAACTTTTCTGGTTTCCTTGACAATATAAACATTGTGTTGGGAGCTGATGGCACAATTGAAAGAGATGGACTACTAGAGTAAGTAAACAGAATGGGCTGCAGGTACTATCTAACGCTACCAGCTGTGGCAAGGCTCTTGGCCTCAAAGGCAGCTCTGGAACTGAATTGGAGACTCGGCTTCAGACCCTTGAAAAACCTGAAGCTAGCCAGGCCCCCACTAAGCTAACCCGAAAGTAGCGTTAGCTCTCCCCTGGCAAATTGTCCCCAAGGGCCAGGAAAGCAGGATGGCTAGGTGACGGTAAGGAGGAAGCATAGTCTTATCTGTCTGAGACATGTTCACGTGTCGAACCATTTTTCCCCACTCGGTGACACACGTGCTGGGGATCAAACTCTGGTAATCGGTGATTCTGTTTTCAGACATGTAAAGCCAGAGACACCCTAACCCTAACCATAGCCAATTGTCTCCCAGGGTCAAAGCAGGTGACATTGAGGGAAATTGAAAACTGCTGGCTAAGGATAAAGGTAAATTCAGTAAAATTATAATTCAGTTTGGCAGTAGTGACACCTGGTTACGTCAGTCGGAGATCACTAAAACTGAAATTGAATTGGTGTGCAACTTTGCCAAAACAATGATGGACTAGTTTTCTCTGATCCCCTCCCCAATCTGACCAGGAGTGCCATGTTTAGCCACATGGTCTCTTGAAATTACTGGATGTTTGAGTGGTGTCCAGAAAACAATGTGGGCTTTATAGATAATTGGGAAACTTTCTGGCAGAAACCCAGTCTTGTTTGGACAGATGGCATCCATCCCTCTTTGGATGGAGCAGCTCTCATTTCTAGAAATGTGTCTAGATGTCTAGAAAACGTGACTATTCAGAGTTGGGGCCGGGAAGCAAAGTTGCAGTCTTACAAGTCTCTCTGCAGCTTCTCCCCTCCTGTTATCACCCCAAAGCCCCCATGCCCTTAGAGACTGTGTCTGCTCCTAAACAGACAAGCAATAAACTAAAAATTGGCAAAAAAACATAAAAAATCACAAAGAAAGAACAATACAGTATCCACATCTGCACCAAGAAGAACTGTTATTATTAAACATTACTCGATTACATCAATTTACTCTGCCTTACAGAAACCTAGTTTCTGGCTTGGTCTGCAGGGCAGGTGGACGGACACACCTGAGCGGCATCCACAATCACACCTCAACGGCTTAAAAGTCTGTACTGGGTCCTGAGCTATATTCTTGTTGGTGTGTGTCCGGCTGGCGGCTGAAAAGCTGCAGCAGCGTGTAAACAAGCAACCATAATAAAGTGTGCTGAAAAGTGTTGAGATGTGGTCGGGTCTGTCGTGGATTTTTTACAGTACCATCAACTTCTACCTCACAAAGTGTGAGATGTTTTTTTCTTCCTTGAATCACAATGTTTACATACCGTCCTTCCATC
Organism: Pelmatolapia mariae; assembly: GCF_036321145.2. NCBI lineage: Eukaryota > Metazoa > Chordata > Actinopteri > Cichliformes > Cichlidae > Pelmatolapia > Pelmatolapia mariae. Next base: position 45,772,192 of record NC_086236.1, on the reverse strand, counting down.
CCATTACACATAAACGTTTGCGAGGCCTTATATCTTTAAACGATGATCATCTGTAGTAAACCCAACTTTTTTTCCATCCTTCCATCGGCTTTCAGAAGGGATGCAGGGGGACTGGAGCCTATCCCAGCAATTATAGAGGGTGAGAGTGTACACCCTGGGCAGGGCACTCACAGATACATAGAATAAAAAAATGCAGAAAAATTAGGGATCATTCTGCAATACAAAAACATACCTAGAAGTCCAGGAGTGAAAATAGATCCAGTCTGTATAAGAAAATCTATTATTTTCCTGTGCTGAGCTTTGTTGAGGAACGTTTGATGACCATCCTGCTGAAATAATAATTGTTTGGGATTTTTTTTGTAACTTTGCTTACTGTTATACACAGTCTTGTCAAATGTCAATATATACAACTGGAGGATATGTTAAAGAGATGTATCTGTTTCATATTTAAATTTTCATATAAACCGTTCATCAACGTCATCATCATCATCAAAAACAGCAGCAAGAATTCTACAATAATAATCCATGAACTGAGCAGACTAGTCACTGGACTTTAGGGATAAGAATATTGTCCCATTCCTATCTGATAAAGAATTCTAGCTGCTCAATAGTCCTGTGTCTTCTTTGCCATATCTTTTATTTCACGATGTGCCCAGGCAGTCTGCAGGCAGGCCACATTAGCACCTGCACTCTTCTTCTATTACTGTAATGCCATATGCAGTTTAACATTGTCTTGCTGAAAAATGCCATAAGAGATATGCTTTACTGAAAAAGATATAATTTGGATAGGTACATTTATTGCTCTAAAACCTTTATACACCTTACATCATAGATAGTGCCTTTCCAGATGTGTAAGCTGCCAGTTTAAGGCACTAATGTTCCACCATACCATCAGAGATGCAGACTTTGTAACTGAATGCTGATAACAAGCTGGATGGTGCATCTCTTCTCTGAATGAACGCTCTCCTCTTTAGTCTGGACACCAAATCCATGTTTCCAAAAACAAAATTCAATTTGTTTGACCACAGAACAGTTTTACAATTTGCCTCAGTCCATTTTAAATGAGCTATGACCCAGAGAAGAGGAGGTTTCTCGATCATGTTCACATATGACTTCTTTGCATAACAGTGCTTTACCACATTTATAGATGGCACAGCCAACTGTGTTCATAGACAGTGATTTCAGGAATTGTTTCTTAGCTCACTGCATGCCATGCATTTAAAAAGGCATGACAGAATCATGCCTTTTTAAATACATTTTCACCTTAGCGCCTGAAACTCATGGGCATCCAGTATTGATGTTCTGCCTTTTTCCTTGTGCACAGAGATTTCTCCAGATTCTCTGAATCTTTTAATAATATTATGTACTCCAGATAATGAGATATTCAAAGTCTTCTCAATTTTGAGGAGCATTATTCTGAAATTTGTAGAAGTTTTTTTTTAGACTTTTCGCTGCTGCAATATTCAAAATAAGGTAATATTTTTCATGAAATAGTAAAGTTTTAGTTTAAACATTTGATACGTTTCTATGTTCTATACTAAGTAGAAAGGGTTTTATGAGATTATTTTATTTATTTACATTTTACAGCGTCTCCCAGTGTTTTTGAAAGATGGATTTGCTTTCACAGTTGAAGATGGTATGTAAAATTGCTGACAATTGTTTGGTTTGGTTGTAAATATTATTACACACAATTTATTTTTCACCATAATAAAAACAAACAAAAAAAATTGTAAAACTTGCTTTATAATTTTCAGTGATTCTATTTGATAGATTGTGAAAAAGGTTACACAAATCTTCAATTGAATGGCAAGAACATGGTGCTTCCTTTGGAGTTTATGCCATGACACTTCAGACCAATTTCATTCCAGATATGTTACACACAGTATAGTCGATTGATCAAGACACCAAATTTTTCAATGTACAAGGTTAATGTAGTGAAGAGGCATATTCTCAAAAAAGAAGAAGAAAAAAAAGTACGAAGAAGAAAACTAAATATCTGAAATTAAAGCAGAGTACAAGTCTCCCTATTTGGAGAGTTGTATAACTAAGTGCTATGTTGACTGAGCGTCCCACAAGAAATATCTGAAATTATTATTTGTTTAAGAAGTTTTTGTTTTGTTTGGGTTTTTTTTCCTGTTATTGTTGAAAGGTATGAAAGTACAAAATGGAAAATAAGCCAATATGTCTAGTCAGTACTATAGAGGCATAATTTGGTTAGATGACTCCACAAGGACAATTAACAGAACTGTATCACCAGTGTGCAGATGAGAATTCCAGCAAAGTAGACTCCATTTTCAAAAAGAAACAATTTGCATAAAAATAGCTTCCTATATTTGTTAAACCTGAGAAGATACCATATATTCGATAGAAGCAAGCAAGTAAGGAAGAAAGATGACGAGGAATGTTCAGAGGGAATATCAATGAAAGAACCAACTCTCCAGGGAAGCACTCTGCCCAATTGCTTGCTCTCAGGTCCTCCCTAATGACATCTCTAGCTCCAGATTGCCTCCCCCGCTCAAGTACTTGTTTCACTCTATTGTCCCAGAGAGATGTTCCTATCATGGGGTGTTGAACATGTGGAGGTGGAGGGATGTAGTCTATCAGACAATCAAATGATAGGATTTTCTCTTCCAATCATTTTGTCTTTTTTCTCTCCCTGGCTTTGAATGCGCCAAAGAGAAGACAAAGCATTGCTAGCTGAAACTGCCCTTATGCCCTTTGACTTTCAAATGATCTGTTTTTTGGTCTTTCTCCTTTCCAAATATAAGATATATATTATTTCATTTCACACAGGATTTCAAAACTGAAATCAAATTTAAGAAGAAGAGGAGTAAAAACATTATTGCAAACATTATTTTGTTTTAGAATTGTCTGGTCCTTTTTTATAGCAGTTCTTTAGGACAGTATTAGAGTTTAAATTTTGACACATGTCATTAGTGTTTACACTTCAAGTTTAAAATATGAAAAATTATGATTTGACAAACAGTCTATAATGAGCCTAAAAAGACAGGAATCCTAGAGGCAGTGACCGTTGTTTGCTTTCTGTAGAAGTACCACCCACATTTAGATAAGGTTAAGTGGGATTAAAAGACTGTGTCACCAATGACTGACATGTAATAAGTAACAAAGGGACGGCATAGTTTCAGTAGAATGCACAGTTCTCTTTGTCATTTGTGTTGAAGAGCAGACATCAGTGGGTGTGCCCTACACTCTTACTGTGCATCCAAGTAGTCGCCATAGGCCTTACCACTGCAGCCGCAATGTTTACTTTAAGGGACAGAGTCTCCATTTCCATATGCATCACACTTTTTATGGTTTCACCACCATTTCGGCTTGGTTTGCAATTGTTTGTGGACATATCCATATGCTCTAATTATTTCTTCTTATCCACCGGGACATTTGTTGTCACACAAAAAATGGCATAAATAGCATTGAAAAATATACTTTCATTTTTTTAAAGCTATTTAAGATACTAACACAATGCAACATCTTATTGCAGTATAAAACCAGATTATATATTGTCATAAAATAAGGCAATATATAATGAATCAGTGTTGCATAGTACAAAAATATGTGCACAAGTTTTCTCACTATCCCTATTTTAAGTAAATATAGTGTTTACTTTGCATTAAATATTTACGGTCATTTGTGGTCTTCAATAGAATGCTCAACAAATATATTTTTGAATATTACATGTGAGAATATTCTTTTTTAACTGTTTGTTGATGTTATTTCTTTTTTCTACTTGGAAGGTAGGGTATTTTTAATAATAAGAATATAGGCCAGGCATATAAATAAGCATTGCTTCCACCTGAGCCTGTTCAGGCATTATTTGTAATATAGGTATAACTCTTTCATTAATTGTTTTGCAAGGTCTGTTTAATATGCAATTAACTGCTGTCAACATTAGAAGTCCAGCTAAGTAGATTCTTTGTTAATCCAATAAGCATAGCATATTTTTGTGTAATTTGAGTAGATTTCTGGTATGCATTATTTACCAATAATTAACAGAAAAAATACCTTCCTTTTCTAATGTCACTTTATATACTGGAGCAGCAGTTTCACCCTAAAGGGCAAAAAGAAGATGCAAAAATGAAACTGAAACCAAATTATTAACTTATTTATATTTAACACATTTGTAGTAAGTCATATCAACTTTTGCTTCTTAGCTACCAAGACCCTGTAAAATGCACATTCTGCTTAAAAAGCAGTTTTGTCTAAAGTTTTATCTTGTAATGCTCAAAAAACATGATCACACCCAAGGCTTTTTTTAAACAGTACTGGAAAAAGTCCAAGCCCTCCATCCCTTTTTCTAAATAGTGTTATGCAAACTATAGATGGATTACACTTTTTGTCATGGTCCAGTACATTCCTAAATGGTCACTGAGCTTATTATATTTACTCTCTTCTAAAACAATGTGAAGACTCTGTCTGTGTTTTCATAAAGCTGTTAAGGTGTGTCTTTATGAAAGCACCATTGTAAATTGCAGTCTAGCAGCCAAAAGATAATATGTCTAAGTTCCGAGGTTGATGTGCACAAACAATTACTTTAAACCATATTGCTGTACAGAGTTACAAATGAACATAAAAGTGCACTAAATGCAAACCAAGGATCAGTATATTCCAAAACAAAACAAAACAAACAAAAAACTAATAAAAAAAATATTTCTCTGAAACAAAAAGCTATCTGTCTTATAATCCCTATTCCTTTTTGTATGAATCTTTCTACATGCTGTATATTTTCCTACACTCATCTTGTCTCACTCCCCTTACATACACTGTCTGTGTCACTCTTTTCTAGCTCCCATCTCAATTGCTCTCTTCTAGCTCCTTAATCCTCGTACTTCTATAGTGCACTGTTTGTCGCCACAACCTGCACCCCCCTTGGTGTCTACACCCTTCCTGCTTTTTCCTCAGCTCTGAGCAGGGTCAAGTGCAGACTTTTGTCTCAAAACATGTGGAGGGAATTAATTGGCTTCAGTGTTTGGCTCTCTCCAGCTGGCTGCTTCTACAGGGCTGTCACCTGGCTCCACTCCTATTTCTTTTGCATCACTTCTCCTTTTCACATATTCTCACTCCTCCTTATGTTCATTTTTTTTATTCTTCTACTTTTCTTTCTCTTTCCTCATCTTTGCACACTCGTGGTGTCAGGGCCCCCCTTGTAAGATCAAGCCCTCTCTTGCACCTGAAGGACCCTTACATTGTGTCTAATAAGAAAGGATAACGTGTAGTGCTAGTTGATAGACATATATCATAGAAAATTGGGAGAGGTCTGTGAATTATCTTGTGTCCCTTCATTCTCATATCTTTACCCATAACTCACAATAACATGAATTGATCCTCCAGTTGTCCTTACACCATTTAAGCACACATTCTCACTTTCACACCCCAAAATCAGAATAAAGAATAATTAATCTCCCCTGTCCAACTTTTTTTTACACCAACTACCAGACCCCATTCACCCTGTCACCCAAGACATACACCCCATTCTAAGAAAAACAGATAAGTCAGACTGCATATTAATTGGATTTAAAGGCACAACCACGTGCCTGGCGTTCTCCTTGTTTCCATGACAACTGAATCAGGATCCAGAAAGATTTCAGGGCCAAATGGAGTTTTGTGGGTGGGCGTCACCCCAACAGAGGATAAGCATAATTACAGTGAGGCACATAGACAGCCAGAGAATAGTGAAGTCTGTAAGCAAGTGCCCCAGCCATACAATAATAATCTGTTTTATTTTTTGTATGAAATTTGATGATCTGTATAATACACAAAGTCTAAGATTATCTATTTAATTATCTCTCTGTCTAAATATTTTTGCATTTACTTTTGCTTCCAAGCATTTTTTATGTTTCAGAAGAATAATCATGCTGCTGAGTCACTTATCTACATGAAAGTGCTTGAGCTCTGCTTTTATTGTCAATGTTGGTTTAGAAGAGAAAAAAATAGAAACTCTTTTCACTTTAGATAGTATTTAAACAAGTATGTGTACACATCCTGTGTGTTTTGAGGGTTTTTTTTTTGTATGTCTAGCAGCATTGTATGCTTTACCTAACATCTCAATATCATATGCAGTGTCAGGAATAATGGCCCCACCCATTTTTTTTGTCCCAAGGATATGAAGCAGCAGGGAGGCAGACTTTCTGCAAACACACACACACACACACACACACACACACACACACACACACACACACACACAGAGAGAGAGAGTAAGGTAGCTCAATGTTTTATGCATGAATTTGGTTTAATTACAGTGATCCTATTTGCATAACCTTTCCTAGTTTGATCAGATATGCTCATCTATATTGCAGCCCTCTGACACTGACTGTTGATAGGTTAATTTTTGTGCATATGTATTTGCGATTGTGATGCGTGTGATTATCTATATAAAATGTTCAAATATATTATCCCATCTTACTATGCACAAATGGTAACATTTCCTCGCTCCTAAATACCACACTGATAGGGGAAAATATTTCAACTACTTTTTGGGGTGCAATCTATTTTTAAAGTAGTTAATTCAAAGGAAATTGGTGGAATATTTAAGACGAAATGTAAGAAAAAGAACTTGGTGATTTCCTCTTGGGCATTCTCTCCAGGGAATTGTATATCCCTGCATGACACTACAAACATCTTCAGAAGTTTATTTTAATTGCTCAGAAGTGCCTTTTACACAATTGGATCAAAGACTCCCCACCAGGTGTTACCCTGTGTTGCAAAGAGATTTAAAGCTGATTTGACCTGTTTCTGAATTCTTGACCACCTTCTCTAGATTTTCTGGAGAAGAAAACCAGCAGACCCAAATAAACTTACTTGCATTTTTCTAAAGACTCCTTTCACAACCTTACTCATGGAAAGATTGCTGGTTACCCTAAACAAATATACACAAATATACATATAGACAGTAACATAGTTATTTGAACAACAACAAAGTTTTTCTAATTTTGCCTATGAACATCACCACAGTAAAGTGGTGTTCAAACAATTGAGATGTAATCAAACTGCTGACTTTCAAGGGTTTAACCAAAATGTTGAATTGACTTTAGGAATTAGTGCTTCAGAAAATGAGCAACTAGGTATAAAACTTGGGGGTACGGTGTTGTGCTGTCACTTGCTTGATCTCAGTTATGAAGCTCAAATGTGTTACTCTAGACACAAACTGATTTTATATCTATTGTGTAATCTAAAATCTCAGACTAAATCTCTGACTAATCTATTGAAAACTGTTAACTTTGTCGTAAAGAGGGAAAGAGATTGGACCCAAAATGCAGACTCAGGCAGGCAGAACTTAACTGGAAGGAATGAATACAAAACTAAACTGGGAAAAACTAGGAAATAAACTCACAAACAGAATACACAGCCAGGAATGAGGAAGAACACAACGCCAAACCAGAGGGATTCACGGCAGAGAGGAAACACCTGGGGAACACGGCTGAACACAATCAACTGAAGAGACAGGGGAAGCACAGCGAAATATAGTACAAACAGAACAAGTGACTCTCAAAGTAAAACAGGAAGTATGCAAAATGCAAGACAACAGAAACCTACAGACTAGATAAGAAAACTAAGACAGCAAAAGAACATAAACAGCGGGATGAGAGAGCACACAGAGACATAAATGGAGAAACAGACAACTAGGCAACATGAAGACAAGTGTTCCTGTGTGTGCCCTTCACAGGAAGGCACACATAAGAGGAGATGCTGGGGAGGACACACAGTGGCAAGAACCAGACAAAAAGGACACACAGACAAAACCAGGGCATGAAAAGAGACCTAATAACAAACCAGACAACCCAAACTAGACTAAACTTAAAAATGCTCTTTTTGCAGCATTTTTCTGTTTGCTGGTGTGTTTTTTTAAGGTACAGTCAATTTGACATCTCAGTTTTTCTACCTTCCTTTGAGGTCGATTCAGTGTATTGCAAGTATTGTTGGGTGTAAAAGATTTTTTCGTTTCAGGGACCTTTTACATCATCAGGACTGACTAGGTTGGATCTCCGGTCTTTGACCCTAATTCAAAAGTAACTTTGATTGAGAACCACTGATCTGTTCAATCCTCAAACTTTTCTCAATGAGTACCACCTCATAAAATATATGGTTCTTGAAGTGCCACCCTTATGACTGACATTAAAGTACAGTAGTATAGGCCTATTTAACACCACATACAGTTTACACGAGACAATTTTATTTCTTATATGAATGTTATTTATTTTAACTGTCATAAACAAGATGTGATAATAATAACAACTGTACTGCATTAAAACATTCACAACAGGTGGGATATCCAATCTTTAAGTGATGACCTGATGAAACCTGCTTCTGGGTCCAAATTACTCCTGTTGTATTTTAACATGTTTTAATGCTTTATATTTTGTTGTATTTACTCAGAACAAGCCCCTAAAAAAGTCAGTGATCACTGTTGGCTTCTCTCGGTTTTTATCATCACTATTCATTTTAAAGCTCAGTTTTTAAAACCTTACAATGTAACTACAGCCCAGCCCATGCAGCAGTATATTAATGACTGCAGTTGTTCTCCTGACTGAAGTTTGGTCCGTTAACAGCATCCTGCCATGCAGTTACATTTGTTCATCTTCCAGCTTCAGTGTTTATATTATGCTAACCATAGCTGTGTAGCTAGCCACCACACAGCACATCATTATATATCAGCTCGCCCAACTTCAGTAACCCTACAAATGTCACTGCTGTTTAGTTTTCTGTCTTCATTCATGTTGGAAGTGATAGCAGAGCTGTACGTTTAAATTTTTGCTGTGGCGGTTAAGCTGTAGGATTTTTGGCTTCATGACCCTCCTTCATGGTTCGTGCACGTCAAAACTCAGTTTGCCCTTCGTGGCGTTTCAGCCGACAACACGAAATACCATCATGTGGTGGCTTTGCTGGATACGCTTTCCACCCGCCATGTGATGACCCTCCTCCAGGATCCCCCCACCCAAGGGAAATACACCGCTCTCAAGGTTCTGCTGCTATCGCGCGACTCCCGCTCCGATGCAGAATGGCCAAGAAATTCCTCTCTCTCTCGGGCCTGGGTGATGGTACCGCACTCGAGCTCATGGAGAGCATGCTGTCCTTGCTAGGAACGGATGACGGCAGATTCCTCTTCACTCACGTCTTCCTCCAACAGTTGCTGGTACGAGCTGGCGTCGCCAACTCCCCACTGCTGGCCGCGAAGGATTACCACTCACTTGCAGAAGAAGCAGATCGCATTCTCCTGGCTACCAGGAGCTTCGGCATCCAGGGGATAGTTCCCTATTCACCGCCTCCCGCGCCCCCACCAATCCTCCCTGGGGCCTCCAACTCATCAATGGTGGCTGGGATCATGGCACCACGGAAAAGGGCTGTGTTTTTACCATCAGCATGACAGCGCTGTGCCGCCTTTGCAGGGAAACGAGCCCACTAGCACTCCATAGCGGCAGCGACCGCTGGCGATAAGGAAAGGCTACTCTTTATAAAGGACTCACACTTGGGGACACGTTTTCTGGTTGACTCCGGCTCCCAGAAGAGCCTCAGGCACTCTCATGTCATCTTTGCATACCTTCACAATGGTATATTATTTAATCTTTAAAAAAAATTGGAGCTTTCCCGCGTGCCACTAGTGGTACACGTACCACACATCCATGTATCTATTCCAGAAAGACTGGAATAGATACATGGATGGGGGCAGATTGGTGGACTGAAAAATGAATTGGCAGATATGTGGATGGGTGGATGTGCTTTTAGACATGGCTTTCCGTCTGCATTCCTGTCAAGTGTGCGTAAATAAAGACACAGCCTTTATTTTTGTGTGCCTATGTGTCCAATATGGTATTTTCTTATCATAGAGGGGAAGAATTGATTACTGCTTGGACCATTTGTTACTTCAACAATATAGTACCTGTATATGAGATATATATATATAACATGACAATCCACAAAAAATGGGAGACATCCCTGAATTTTGTCACAGGCTTGATGAATGTAGAGTATTTAGGTAGAAAGGTGCCATTTTAGGAATAAGGTAACTGTAAAAACCTGTGGTAAGACTGACATCCTAACCCCCTTTTACATGTATTATTATAAAATGGATATCGGTATGTCACTCTTATACAAATGGTGGCTTTAGAAATATGCCAAATAATTTTTATGTGTGTGTGATTTTTGTAATTTAAGATACAAGTACAAATAGAAAGCAATACCACCATAATGACTACATGTCAAATAACAATCTTCACTGTCCCTTGAGCATTCTAACCATATAAACCACAGATGGTATAATTACTTTTGCTTTGCTCACTTAATAAACTTAATTTGTGCTAAATTACTGTTTTGTTTATTAAACAGGGATGTTCATTGCATTTAAATAAGTGACATTTTAACACTATTAATTTCTATAGCAATCAGTACATTTTATGTTATGTCCATTATCATTTATCATTTAATACATTTTATGTGCCATTTATACATTTAAAAGTGGTTATTCATTTTGATAGTTTGATTGCTGTAAATCCATTTTGTTTTTGTCTTTACTCTTTTTCTGCTTAGGTTTTCTGAGGTTTAAGCTGTAAATAGCAAGAACCATACAGAGGGGAAAACTGGGAATGAGTCATTAATTATGGGACAATGGTTTGGCGAGGGGCCATTGAGTGCAATCTATGAATTAGGAGCTGGCCAGCAGTGCCATTTGCATAATACTGGGGGACTAAATTGCGATTCTAGCGATCTATTGAGAAACACTTGTGGGGCAAAGCTAATGCATCCAAGTCAAAGGAAGTTAAGCCCACATTCATAATAAATTATCCCTCATCTATGCAATCACTTGAAGAAATGATTGCTCTCTTCTATCTCATTAGCGTTTCCTCTCTATTTCTCCCCTGTGCCTTTCTCTAGTTCCTTTTTTCCCCACTTCTTTACTGCATTCCTTCTCTGTGCCTATTCACATTTGTATTTGATTCAAGGGAACAAATGCATACCGTTATCAAAGTACCCTCCAGTGTTTACTTCCACCTTTCCTGAGGTCACTGCTCCTCTCTGCCATTTAGGTGAGTCTCTGTCCCTGTGCATTTAGTGAGGCAATGACAGGAGATGCCTGGTAATAACATCAATTACTCTGAGCTTTTTCTTAGAACATTCCGCTCATGTAAAAGCAACACAAATGTTTATATAAATTAGGGGCTTTTAGAGGTTCCAAATTTTTGTATTAATCCTGCAGAGGGGGAAAAATTCCACAGGGCAAAAGATCACAAAAGTATATCTTATGATTAATTTTAGCTTAAAACTTATGCATCTTAGATATTGTTGCTAAACACATTACCTTGTCCAAAAAAATTGTGCAAATTTGTAAACAATCAAATTAAGAAATTGCTAGAGAAAACTTCATTAGAGAAGGTTAGAGAAATGTTTTATATGTACAACAAGAAAATTATGGGATTCAAAAACTGTCACAGTTTGCAACCATGTTTGGTAACTGATGAGGACCCAGGAGCAGACACAGGCAAGGAGATGGTATTGAACTTGAAACAAATGGCGAGCCATTATTATGGCTAATACAAGGAGACAAAAACAAAGCAGCAAGGACAGTGGCGAAATTAAACTAGAACCTAAACTGGGAAAACTGGGAAAACTGTACACTAAGAAAACTGTGACTCAACTGTGATAACTAGGAAGACGAGGACTAAGAACACTTTGCTATGAATACTATGAACACACTATGAACACTATGACTATGGCAGACTAAATACACACAGGAGGTGATCAGGGGAAGTGGAAGCACATGAGGAAACAGCTGACCCAAATGAACATCATGACAATGATGAAAAGTAACCCTAAGTACAATGAACATAGAACAAGACTTTCAAAACAAAACAGGAAACATAACGAGACGCCGACATGACACAAGCTTGACAAAATGAAACGAGCAAACATGAAACATGACAGGTTTAGACACACAAACCAACAAGAGAGACTTAAACACAGGGGGTGATAACACAAAGGGATCTAATAAACAAAAAACTACAACTGAGCAACCTAGCCCATATGGAAAAGATATATATAAATCTTATAAAGTTTGTATCTGTCCTGTGTGAAACTTGTATGAAAAGCATACAAGGGTGAAAACAGATATAAGATCCCTTGAAAATTTATATAAATGAAACTTGTATGTTTTGGATACTTACTAAAACAATATATGAAAGTAATGAGAAAGTGGCCACTTTCATGAGTAAATCATATAAGCCTCATATGATTCATGAAAAGTTCATGACAAGATGAACTTAAAAATAAACTATATAAAAATACAAGGAAACTCAAAACATTGGGTCACACGACCCAGGACGATGACAAAAAAAAAACACAGTACCACCTAACTTTTAAAATCACTACAAGAACATATTTTGTCTTAATTTATCACACTGAGTAAATGGGTTCCGGTTGTATTGACTTTGAATTTTTAAATAAGATCTTCTAATAGCTAGATGAATATCAGGTATTAAAAGAAAGCATTTAATACATGGCCAATTAAATTGCAAATGTCATATAACCAAAGCATCCTTAAATCAGTTTAGTGCAAGAAAAATCCAGTATGAGATTGTGTATCTTTAGTTGAGACATCTGGAATCCTGTCAGTGTAGCTGTAATTAAAGGTTACGGCAGCCAAGGCCAACCAGCAGGGGTCTGCCTCCCTCAACCCATGATGCATATCTAACCAACCATTCATCCTCCACTGTCCCTCTGCATTGCCCCTAATCTAGTTTGATGTTTACTAGGAAGCAATGTGGACATGGGGCTTTCCTTAGGAAACTATGTGCCAGCAATAGTCCAATCAAATGGCAGGGTATTATAGTTCATCTTAGTGTATATCTTGAAAAGATATTCAGATGATTTAAAGCTACCCAGCATCTTACAGATAATGTAACCTGATTATATTGAAATGGTTTATCTTTTAGTGAATGAGGGAAACCACCTAAAACTGGATAATTAGTTGTAGGCAAAACCTGCGCTATTTCACAAGAAACTACAGTGGAAGTGCTTTAACTGCCAACATTTTTGTTTGTAAAAGCTTAGAGCTACTTCTGTCAATACAAGTATGAGACACAGACAGGCAGACAGGATTAGCTAGGGCGAAGTGTGATGTGAAAGTCCAAACTATCAGGGAAAGTGAGGTGTCAGGCACCAAGTGCCAAGGACCTAAAGATGCCACTGAATGAAACAAAACAAAACAAAACAAAACAAAAAATCTTTTCTTTAAACTTTGGCATTTTGCTATTTCTGCAAAGTTTGTCATACGAACAGCTTTTAATATTTTAAAGACAGGCTTGTTCACATATTCCATACTTTCTAGAAATCTTTATTAATTTTTTGTAAGGTAAGACAAAAACTGGGTGTTTATTGCAGAACTAGCGAAGCGCCAAATTAAAGAAAAGATTTTATTTTTTGTTTCTTTATTTTCCCTGCACAAAAGCAATTTGACTGTGCAGCAACAGAGGAAATTATAGCATATAGCTGGACTGTGCAGCCTTCTCACACTGATTCCATACTTAATACCTGATTATGTTTCTTAGATTTTTTTTTCTGACAAAGCTTGCATTTGTTATAGGTTTTGTCTATAAGTTGAGAATAACTAGAATGGTCTATGTGTATCAGGATATATTGGACACAATGTAATGTGTCCAAAGACAGAGGCTCTGCAGCTAAAATACTGACAATGATAGATTTCTATTTGATGTGACATTGTTATTCTAAATGCATGAATATGTCTTCACCAAAACCCACAAATCACCCTTATTGCACATGCACATATTCTGCAAACACACACACACATACAAAACCCCAAACTACTTTATGTAATATTTATTCGTTAACTGGATTCACACTAGCAGGAAAAAATATTGCTCCCCTGCTGAGTTGCAACAACAGTGAAAATTCTGTTGCACTTCTCCTCTTTATCTACTGTTTCTGTCTTCCTCTTCCTACATTACACTTTGTCATTCTACGCACTTTCAAAGTTTGTGTTAACATAAGCCTAAAGGTACTACTCATATTTCCTCAGTCGTATATATGTTGATGCATAAGGGCACAACAATAATAATGTATTGTACGAATAAACTAGTGCCAATGTAATTAATCTTTAAAAACATTTATTTAAAAATCTGACTTGATAGAAAACTGGAAAGACTGGCTAGATATGATTTTCATTTTACAGCTCTTAAATTAATTATATGCAGGGTTGTAAAAGAAACTCAGAATTTGATAGGGCCTTTGTTTGTTTGCCTGTTTGTCTAATCATGTAGTTTTGTTCACTAGACTCTTGGACTTAATGAAGAAAAAAAGGTGGTGTGTGTGTGTATGTGTTCCTGTCTAGCTATCTTTGTGAGGACCGATATCTGCATTCTACTATACTTGTGAGAACCAACAGTCACTTGTGAGGACACACACACCGGTCCTCACAAATTTGAAGGCCTTTTTGAGGCTCAAAATGTGGTTTTAGTGTCAGGGTTACAATTAGGTTATGGTTAGGTTTAGGGTAAGGGTTAGGGATTCATTTTTAATGGTTAGGGTTAGGGTAAGGGGCTAGTGAAACCATTATGTCAATGAAGGTCCTCACTAAGATAGCTGAACAGGCTTGTGTGTGTGTGTGGTGGGGGGGTAGAGTGAGTATTGCAAAAGGGACAAACTGCAAATTACAGAAAAAATAAAGCCAGAAAACACACTGGAGAAGCAGTGACTACACCACAGAAATGTTTTTCAACTCTGTGTTGAGAGTGATGAATGGAGAGTTGTGTATGCCAGGTTCTCTTATTAAAGTGGCAACAACTGCAGCTATTTGTACTCCATTTGGACCATATCCAATCATACACACATCACACCTACACACACATGCACAATGTCTGCCCTTGCAGGTGTTTGGCTTGCTAACAAGCATCATCTCATTATTCTTTTAGAGAGCCGATTAACCGCTGCAATCATAACAATAATGATCACCAATCAGCCCATAAATACCACAACACCTTAATTCAGAAGCGTGTACCTTGTCTTGACGACATTTTAATATTAAACTTTTAACTGTTCTCTTATTACCTGCCGTGCAGCTGTTTGTTTATACTAGTGAGAACCCTCCTAAACACACACACACACACACACACACACACACACACACACACACACTGGGCCTATGTTCCAAAGTTACTTACTGAAACATGGTTTTTACATCTGAAGATGAAAAAAGAAAAATATACTGCATAAGTGCATCCATCTGACCATGCAGAAAG
Organism: Pelmatolapia mariae; assembly: GCF_036321145.2. Lineage (NCBI taxonomy): Eukaryota > Metazoa > Chordata > Actinopteri > Cichliformes > Cichlidae > Pelmatolapia > Pelmatolapia mariae. The sequence continues at coordinate 45,756,932 of NC_086236.1, read as the reverse complement.
TATGTGGTACCATGGGATTTACCCTTGGTTTATTTCTATGAAGTAAGTAAGTAGGCGAGAGGAAATCAATGTCTGGTGACAGCTAGTCAATCTTAGACAGTGCTTTAATTCTACTCTGCTTGAAAGGGTGGATCTTCCCATATCTTCCCACATATGTTCTTTACAACATGGAGCTCAAGACAGAGAAATCTTCATGTATATTGGACAAAGTAGGAATAAATTGCCTGACAGCATCACTAAATAACTTTAAAACCTGCTGTACTTCCTTGCAAATTGGGTTTGAGTTGACAATGTAATGAATCCTTTGGTGGATGAGCATTTTCCTTTTCCCTTTTGAGTCCTTACATGTCAACTTACATGTTGAAAAAAAATACAATTAATAAGATAAATAATAAAAATACATGATAATAAAAATAACACAGGCTCTTTAAGACTGCAAAAAATCAAAAACATACAAAAATTAAATAATTTTGCACTTACCTCCTGTTGACTTATTGGAAATGTGCTCTCGAGCAAAAAGCTATGATTAGTTTGCTGCTGTTCAGAAAAAATGTTCAGGAGATTGAGCAGCTAGGTTGTCATTGTCATCTATTGTATCTTGAGTCAAAACACCCAGATGATCAGTAGACAATCAGGTCATCATAGTCTTATATGCTCCACTGAGATAACTTATTTTAGGCCTCGTCAGCAGTCAAAAATCAGTTACATAAGGAAAGATTTACATGTTGTTGGGTCTGTGGTGCATGACTGGAGTGTAAAACAGTAGAAAATCTGATGTATTGCAAAACTGGCTGTAGGTTGCAGGTCATGAAAGAAGCTCTTTAGCATGGTACAGGAGTGTCATTACACACGAAAAAGCAGTTTAATAAAGCAGATGATACGTTTCTGTGTACATGTAGAAGTTGATTTATCAAACAGTATCAGTAGTGATGCAAAAAAAAGTTCAAAGTTTGAACCTTTTACAATTTTTGAACACGTTTTATACATTTTGGACTTCATTAAGGTTTTTTCGGGGTGCTGTTTTCATTGAAGTGGAGCTTCTTTTGTCTACAAGCTATTGCATATTCCATTGACATTCTGACTCATGCTTAAACAAACATGACTAAATGAAAACTTGTTTAATAATAACAAGCTGATATAAGATTAAATATTTTATTGTGCTCTTGCATCAAGGGCATAGATATAGTCTGTTTTTATGTTATGAAGGCTCCAGCTTTATTCTAATATAGGTTAAATGTGGGATACAGCTCAGGTCAGGTTTCCAGGGTGGATTCTTGAATTGTTTTCCAGTTGTGGGGACACCAACAGAAACACTTCGTTTGAAAGCTATGCAAGTTTCTGCCTATGATTTAACTTGTATCACATTAATGAATAAATGGTTGAATAAATACAATATAAAATCAGTAATATAATAATAATAATAATAATATATATATATATAATGATATAATAACAACAACAACAATAATAATAATAGTAATAATAATTACACTCTTAGTAATCCCACTTTTACATTGATCTGTTCTTTCATGGTACGTGGCAGAATGATTAAAACATTGTTATATAGCTAGTTATTTTTCAAGTTTAGCCTAGTTTCTGTCTCTCCCTGTAATTCCAGACTGACTGATTAATGTCAGTTGAGGAGATGGGCCATACAAGAGTAAATATTTATGCTGTGGATGACAGCAGTTCTGTGTGGTTGCAGCTGTTTGAAGAATTAATTTGGGATGACACAAATCCCTTTCTGATAGTACTGCTTGGTGTAATAATTGTTAGATTTTTTTTTTTTACTAATAAATATTTGCTCTGGAGTCTTAGGCATCCATTACACAGAGTCATTTCTAAATATTGGCTATTATAAACAGAAAATCGATTATCTAAACATTGCCTGATAGTCACATTTAAGCAAAACTTTTTTTTCATTATAATAATCAGTACTAGTTATGTCTAGCTTTGGTCCATGGTGTTAAAAATACATTATACACATCACATTTTGTTTGTGCAGTCAGTAGTCAGTCAGGTCAATCCCTGTAGGAAGTCTACTTCGAAATCAGTGACCTTCATTCCAATGCCTCCAACTGCTATTTTGACAACTGCAGCCCAATCTGACAGGTTAGTTCAGACTATTATGCTCTCACTCTCTGGTGAGCACTGTGTATTTACTGTGTATAGAAATTATCTGCTTATCTGCTTCAGTTTGAAGTTTCATTTCTAAGTTGCTGACCTTCGTTTGCTGTCTCTTGCTAAAGAAGCACTGCATTAGCTGTAGTTAGATTAAACAATGTTGCTATAAAGGCACCCTGGGAGTGAAAACTTCAATATCAGAATCTTACAGAAATAACTCACATGTGAAGAGAATAAATAACAGTTAGCCATAAATTGTGAGTTGTACCTAATTTGGCAAAGCAATAATACAATCAGGGAGTTCAAAAGTAGCACCCCAAATGCAGATTTGGTAAATTCTTCCTGTGATTTGATTCCAGATTACACATAAAATAAGAATTTTTTATGGATACCATATTCATTTTTAATTTTGTGTAGGAGCTGGAGATAGGAGTATAAGAAAGAAAGAAAGAAAGAAAGAAAGAAAGAAAGAAAGAAAGAAAGAAAGAAAGATGGGGAGAGAATGCAAAGCTAGTTGAGGTGACAGATCTCTGAAGCCTTGGAGCAGAGCCCAGTTGTCCTCTGTGTATGATTGGTTGGGGGGTAGGTGATGTCAACCCCTGACAGGTAATTTGGTCTGAACCAGGCTCCCTGGGGTCAAAAATGCACATAGACTAAGCTAACACATACAGAGTCACGCATACACTGGCTCAGTTCTAGCCCAAATCCCCATGGCTACATTATATTTATGTGTGCTCTTCAGAAGGACACTAAACCCAGGGTAAGCAACAATGTTTTAGCATCACTGGACAAACAGTTCATAATAGCCTTTCAGCTTACTGCCATTCAAGTCATCTGAAGTTAGCTAAAATCTTATACCTCATGCTTACTCTGTTTTTAAGTTTTAGAAAATGGTTGGCCAGTCACAAGCATTTTCAGTCAAGGTGCTGAGTAGTTTAAAGTAGGGCAGGGCGATATGGCCAAAAATATTTATCACGATATATATTTGAAAATTTGCCATAACGATGTAACTGACGATATAATTGATGCGAGACAAAATACAAAATACAACTCCACAATTTTACTAGCACAAAAAACCTATCCATTTATTTTCACTTAAACAAGCAGCGGTTTTTTATGTGCATTAAAGCTATATAAAAATTTAACAGTGCAAATCCAAATTCCTTGCTGAAAGTTTAGCCAAAGGGCATTTCCAGTAGAAATGGGCTGACATATCCTGAGCATAACCATGTATAATATCCACTAAAGTTAAAAAGAGGTCCTTTGCAACATTAAACTACAGTGTCCCAAATAAAAAAGTCAAATACTTATTTTTCAGATCATAAGGTGCACGGGATTATAAGGCACATTAAGCGAAACAAAGCAGTCAGATAAATCAAACTTTATTCAACTCATTCTTCTTGCTTCCTCCAATTCTGTACCATTGATTCATTAATGCTGTATTCTGTCACAGCTGCTCTATTCCCATGTTGTTGCAGTATATTAATGACTTACCTCGTATTGTGGATGGATTATCTCATTTGTTCTCCTGACTGAAGTTTGGTCCATTTACAGCATCCTGCCATGTGATTGCATTTGTCCCTAACCATCAGGAACCCTCACGTTAACTTTTATCGAGTGGAAAAGTTTTAGCGTCCATCCTGCAGCTTCACTGTTTATGTTCTGCTAACATAGCTGTGTCGCTAGCGATCACGTAGCACATCATTATATACCAGCTAGCCCAACTTCAGTAATCCTTCAAACGTCACTGCTGTTTAGTTTTCTGTCTTCATTTATGTTGGAAGTGATAGCAGAGATGCACGTTTTAATTTTTTCAGAAATCTCTCAGTCAGAACATGGTATATCATGCTTAGGTAGCTAGTGAAATTAGAGCTAACTTCCTGCTAACTTCTAACTCGGTTAAATGTAATAAATTCTGTTTTCATGGATGCCTGGAACTTAAACTTAATTGTTACACCTGGTAAAGCAGCAATGCTGATTGTTTTATTAAAGAATTTAGACAGTTTTTATCTCTCAATGTGCTGCAGTGTTCGTTTGACTTTGGGACCTGAAGCGGACGGAGTTTTGGACGCAGATTACTCCCAGATTTACGAGCACCTTAGTCCCACAAATACAGTAATAACGACGGCCCGCTTGCATGTTCTACAAAAAAATGTGCTTTGGTGGGTATCTGACGGACAAACATCAAACCAGTTCCACATCACTGAAGTTGCACCATTTTTACAAACCAATTCTGGTTCATCCGTTTCACTCAACGATCCGCTTTCCCCCTTCTCATTCTCCGTTGCCGCCATGCTTTTCGGCCATGTGCGTATGAAAGCAAAGGCACTGCGCATGTGCGTTTTACCCATATTTTATCGCGATATTTTATTTTCTTATCGCTGCCTAGCATTATACCGGTATTACCGTGAATGGTATAATATGGCCCAGCCCTAGTATAAAGAACTTTTTTTTAAGGCCAAGAAAGGAAAGGAAAAGCTATTAAGAGTTAAGATTCAAATGGTTAATGCCTAATTATTGTTTATATCATCTATGTACTGTAGTAAAGATGCATCATGAGGGACTCTTCATCAGTGGCTGTAGCTCAGGAAGTTGAGCAGCTGAATTACTAATCAAAAGGTTGGTGGTTTGATCCCAGGCTGTTCCAGTTTGTGTGCCAATATCCTTGGGCAAGATACTAACTCCAAGTTCCTCTCAGATGGACTGGAGTGTGAATGTGAGATAGAACCTTAAGCATAAAAAGTGCTTGGGCGAATGAGGCATGTTGTATAAAGTCTTCAGGTATAAGAGAAAAGCTGTACATTAGAACCAGACAATTTAACACAAATGGTATTCAAGTCAAAACAGTATAGGTCAGAAAGTTTGTTTGTTTTCCCCTGTTGGCCAAGCCATCTTTTTAAAATTCTATCCCATTTAATTTTATTCATTTGTTTTTGTTATCATTAAAAAAAAACAGTGTTACCTTTTCAAATTAAATGGATCAGAGGCATTTGATTTATAGTAGACTTCTCTTCTACAGCAAATAAACCATATAACAATATTTAAAAGAAAATTACAAAAATAAATACATAAAAGAAACAATTCAGCAGAGTAAGTAAGATTATATATGATTATATATGGTTTGTAAGTGTCTTTCCATCAAATGGTTTTTATACTCCTGTAGGAAACGTGTGACAGAGGTTATGTCCAGTGTTGGGTAAGTTACTTTAAAAAAGTAATTAATTACTAATTACTTAGTCAATATTGTATTTAAAATACTTATCTAATTACTGTGTCAGAAGAGTAACTTAATTACTAAATAAGTAATTAAACTAAATACTTCTTAAAATCCCTGTAAATCTTGAGTGGACAAACAATAGAAATTAAACTCTTTAAATAATAAATAATTTTTTTTAAAGACGGAGACTCTGCAGCAGCGGTCCCCAACCTTTTTTGCGCCACGGACCGGTTTGTGCCCGACAATATTTTCACGGACTGGCCTTTAAGGTGTCGCGGATAAATACAACAAAATAAAACTAGTACCGGTACCGAAAAAAAGAAGATTTATTCATAACACACGTGAAAAGACCCAGGAAAACCGAGTTAACGAAAAAAAACGATAACAAAATAACGCTAAAAACCGATCAAAACCCTGAAAACCATACATTTCACACCCGAGTCTCAACTCTCGCAGCCCGGTACCAAATGACTCACGGACCGGTACCGGTCCGTGGCCCGGGGGTTGGGGACCACTGCTCTACAGTACGCAGCGGTAGCATCTCTTCCACAATGTAGCCTGCAATCATTTTTTAAGCTCACCTTCAGACGCTTTCTGTGCTGCTGAAGTAAAATCAAGTTTTGTCTGCTTAGCAGGAGTTGCCGTTATCCATGGATGATGAACAAGGATCACTCAGAAGTGTTCGTCTATGCTCTGGTGTCAGGCGCTTCAGTAGATTACTCGTGCTATTAACAGCAGCCGATAGTTTTTTCTCCCCAGGACATAGCTTACATATTACTGTAATATTCTTGTCTGCTTGTTTCAGAAAAGTGAAGAGACGGGAATATGTCCATTTCATAAAACAGCCACACGCTTCAGCCGAGTCCGACATCTTCCGCTTTAGAATACGACTATGCAGCAAACTGGCGCGAAATGACGTGCACCTGCACTACAGCGATGTTAAAGCGGCAGAGTTTACTTCTACGTTTAGAAGATAAATTATTGAAATTAAATAATGATATTCAGCGAGTTTAATTTTTTTACAATGTAACGCAAGTACATTGTAAGTAACTGTAATTAAAATACCTAAAAATGAACAGTAATTAGTTACTCTACTTTTTCAGTGGAAAAGTAATTTAATTACAGTAACGCGTTACTTCCAACACTGGTTATGTCGCTAATGTAATATTAGATGTCGCTCTAAAAAATTACCAACAGATCTGCAGTGTGAAAACAGGGTGAGGATATGTCTACTGGTTTATAGACTTGGTCAAACAGTGCTGCTTTGGCTGGGATTCTTGCATGTTGGCTTTGGTTTGCAGAATCTAAATAAGAAGACTGTTAATGACTTTCATTAATCCTCTACAGCTCATAACATACTGGATTGGCTGTTTTTGAATAGGCAGTAAACTGGAATGGTGATTAAACATGGAATTGAAATAAATTACTATACCAGTAAAACCTTACCTGTAAAACAAAAGGGAAAATAAAAACATAAAAACTACAATTTTATGGTTTTTCTTTTAGTAATTATACATTTTCATACTCTGAAGCTGTGTTAAAGTTCACCTCACGCCTTTGTCAAAAATGCTATATTCATCAGTTAGCTAATTAAAGAAGCACAAGCGTTTTCTGAATTTTCCTTAACAGTTGATGGTTTATTTTAGTGAAGTGGTAGTTGAGATAATAGCCTACAGGGAAAAATGTGTCCTTTACAATTAGGATTTGGTGTTGTTATTGTTGTTGTTGTTCCAAGTTTAAACATATCAATTAAAAAAAGCTATGTGAAAACCAAGACATATAAGCAAGACCATCTAAAGAGAAATTCACAAATTCTATCTGAAATAGTGTCCTATATATAAATCCTGCGGTGTGTTCTGGATGTGAAAACATGTCACCATATAGGTTGGTCAGGTCACTGGTGCTTTGGCCTTACTGTACTTACTAACTGCCTGGTTTCTATCTGTCTATTTGCTACTTGGATAAATTTGGCCTGGCTCGATTGTGCCCTATCTGATGCCCAATTATTTTCTCCTAGCCAGCACCCCTGAACTCTTATCCTAGTAGATCCCATGTGTGCTGTAGCACTGTCACTGAAGGTTGGCCAGGTCAGTACTGTTTCAGTGAGGCACAACATATCTGCTTGCTTTGTCTAGATTGGGCTCATCAAAAGTTATGTGTGAACAATCATAGACAAAAGGAACATTCCTGCAGTTAGTTCTCTCTAGTCACTTTGACCTTGTGGACACGGGTAATGAATAATAAAGGAACACCCCATAGTGCATTTTAGTGAGGCACATTGACAGGGAACTTGTGCATTGCCTGATAGGAAGAATGCAAGTCAGTGTCTAAACAGAAGGCCGGTTGCAGCTCTCAGAAACTGACACTGTATGCAGTTTACCCTTTACACAACTTTGCATTGAAGTCAATCAAGTGCTTCTGCTTGAAAAACCAGTGTTCCAGAGGCTATTAAAATTTTACAAGGAACATTGCATGTCAACCTCAACAGATGGTATCGTGCAGAACTGATATCAAAATGACATAAAACTGAAATAAACTTCTGATGAAGGACATGAGTAGAAAGATGAAAAACGGCAATCTTTTCTTTCCCCCATAGTGAAAAGGAAATAAACATATTTACAGAGATTAATCATCTCCAAAGATTTTTCAATTATTTACACAATAGAGTTGGAAATTTGGCAGTGACAAATATCTGTGGTGTGCTCTTTGGCATTTTATATATGACATGCAATATAAAAAACCCCCCCCCAAAAAAACAGGGTGCACAAAATAAATATGTACCAGATCAAGATTAAAACATCTGCTAATGTCAGAGTTAGGGAAGATAAATTATCTGACAATGTGTTTGACAACTAGAACCGTCTAGAAGGAGAGGGCTCTACTGAAGTTACAGTTCCTGATAGTGGTGTAAAAGAAATTTCCTCTTCATCATCAAAATAACTTTTTCTTAGAGAATTTCATCATGGCAAGCACTGTAAAACCAAAGAGAACACGATAGCTCTCCTTGCATCTCAGAGTTCTGCCTCATAAACATCTTACATTGTTTGTTTACAGTAGGGGTGGGAATTTAATGCGTTAATTGCGAATAATTAATTTGAAAAAAAAAATGCATTTAATAGCACTTTGTATTCCAAGCAAAGGGGAATTTTTGTCAATGCACGATTTCCTGGTATACTGATTACACTAATGCACACATCAGAGCTACAAAGAATCAGACGAAAGTGTGCTGCTAGGAGTGATCTGAGGCAAATTTCATTTCAAAAGACTACCTGATGGAAGCCTTGATAAAAGCGTAGTTTTGTGCAAACTGTGCAAAAAGGAGTTTGCATACCCGCAAAGCACTTCAACGTTATCAATTTAAATGCAAAGTGCACCAACCAAAGGGTACCAACAAAAGGTGTCGGCAGCCCAAACTTGATGAAATGACTGGCTTCAGGACCAAAATTAGTAGGTTAGCGGTGGAATTCAACATTAGATATGGTTCCTCGTCTACTAAAGAATCCAGAGGCTAGTTTTGCTGCTTTAGGCAAAAGCACAAGCAAGTCATTTTTTCATCAGTGCTGATAAAACTCCAAAAGCTGGCGACTGTCCTTGAGCCATGCAGGTAAATAAAACTGTTTTTTAACTTATTGATACTGTTTCTTCAAAAAGCCCTATAGTTGACAGTTATTATGTAGATTAATAATTGCTTTCTGTCTACTACAGGTTTGTGACTAAGCTTCTTGGAGGTGAAACATATGTCTCATGTTCAGTGTTTTTACCTGCTTTCTGCCACCTGCATCCCACCATGGAGGTCTCTGATGATGACTCAAACTACACGGTGAAATTTAAGGCTCCCTTCACAAAGGACCTATCTCAACGTGTAGCTACACTCAACCATCAGTGGCTCAAGATAGCTACTGTACTTGCCCCACGCTTTAAGGATTTAAAGTGCCTTGCAAGGGGAGAGTGAGAAGAGGTTTGGACCAGCCTTGAGGCCCTGCTGCAGGAACAGTGTAAAGATGCCACCACAAAGGAGCCAGCAAAGACAAAGAGCCTTCTCCTCTCGTCATTGTCTTCAGACTCTAATTCAGATGAGGAAGCCCTGTGTAACAGGACCCTGAGTTTGTAGAACAGAATCCACCATCAGTGAGACAGACTGCCCACTGCAATGGTGGTCCAGTTGAGCAGGGACCCACCCACAGCTGTTTGTCCTGGCCCACAAGTATTTGATTAGTCCTGCCACTTCTGTTCCATGTGAGAGACTGTTCTCACTTGCAGGTCATATTGTAACAAAAAAGAGAGCTGCCTTGAGCTCTGAAATTGTGAGCAGGCTAGTTTGTCTAAGTAACTGGCTGAAAGAGACAGACTGTAAATAAGCATGGAGGTATTGTGAGTCCGTTGGGTTTGTTATTTTTGCACTAAAATGTTTGATGATCACACTGTTTTAGCCTAATGTACAAAATAATTTTGGCTAAGGTTACTCAGAGTTTAAAGGTGAAGCTGGTCAAATAACCTTTTATGTTTCTGCCTTATTTTTGTAAGGAGAAAAACTGTTTTGAAATGTTTATTATTATTATTTAAAGACAATACCATTTTGAAATTGTACTTAAAGTACTTAAAATAGCACTTTATTTTTTATGTTTGACCAATTTTGGCCAGGGTTGAAAGTTATTTTTCAACCTTCACCCCGTTCCCTCTTTCTTTTTCTTAATAGCTCTTTTTGTCTGTCTGTCATTCTTCCTTCACACATCCATACACATTCAACATCCACCAGTACCTCAAATTCCCCCTGGTGGCAGTGAAAGGTCTAACTGAAAAGTTTCAAGGAAGACACAGAGAAATGCAAAGTGAGGAGAGAGAGAAAGATATTCTAAACAGAAAAATCTGGCAACAGATGACATTGTTTTTGCTCTTTGCCATGTTTCCTATTTTCGCTTTCCTTACTCCCTTCCTCTTCCTCCCCACTGCTCCGTCTGTATGCCTTGCTTTTTACTCTGCTGTGCTTCAGGCAGATCACACTTCATGTCACTGAAGTGTGACTAATGTTAGGACACACAATACACAACCACAAACTCTTTGATCATAATTAACAGTAAAACTGTGCACAGCAAATATAAGAATGAAAAAGTCAAGGAAAGCAGGAAACAGAAAGAAAAAATAGAGTATTATTGCTTGTTACTCTATCTTCATACCCCATCAAGCTAAACAGTCCCTCAAAAGTCAAGAAACTAGAATATATGTACAATACACAGCGTAATAATGTTTTTTTTAATTTAAATTATGTCAGTTGCAAACACAGATTACTAATTTTAAGCTTTTTTGGTTTATTTAAATGTGCTGTCAGCTTAAATAATATGCTTGAAACATCAAAGATTCAAGATTCAAGATCTTTTATTTGCATAGTTATACAAGTACAACATGCAGTGAAATGTGTCCTGATACACTCCTCGAATGTGCAAAAAGAGAGAGAAAAAATATACAGTAAGTACATATATACAAAGAGGACATTATGTGCAGTAAGTGAGTGAATTATATATATTAAGTAAATTAAATTAAATAAAACAATCTGGAAATTTACAGTTCAAAATTCGAGAATGTACATTGTGTGAGTGGGGTGTTAAAGTGACTTGCACATCACTTCAATATTGTTTAAGCATCAATAATAAATACATTAATAATAATTTAGTGAGGGCACATTCCAACTAATAGTGTCACGGTCGTGGGGGTGTGGGGAAAATAGGACCCAAAACGCAGGACTCTTCACTGCAACAGTGCGTTAATTTACAGTGCAGGAAAATAACAATAAATCCCTGTGTGCTCCCTTGACTCCCGTGTTGTGTCTTCTCCCAAAATCCATGTCTTTGTGCTCTCCACTCCCGTGTTCTCGCAATCCCCGTGCTTGCTGCCCTCCTGTTTCCACACTCCTCCTGGGGGAAAGAATACCAGAGGAAGCCATCAAGACACACACTCCTGCAGGTATGCACACACTGATTTAAACCTACGTTAAGACACTAACGTGGAGTCTTACACAACAATCCAGCGTCGAGGAGCCCTCAGCCAAACTGTTAAATAGCTCCCTGACGAGGCTTGATCAACTTCAGGTGTGTGTGATTCTCCTCCGCAGGTGTGGCCAGGCTCCTGGCTGACATGCCCACCAGGGCTGAAAAACAGGTGCTCTGCCACACACACACACACACACTTATACACAAACACAAGGAAACAGGACAGCAGCACCAAAAATACATGTCCATACTTATTCAAAGACCCTGGGTCCTTCAGACCCAGGTCCGTGACAGACAGGGCGCAGATAGCTCTCCTGCTGTGGGGTGATATGACTGTATGTTGTAAGGAAGCATCTTCTCTTTGTACATACGACGGTTTTCTGGAACGAAAGAAAGTCAGTTGGGAAAATGCTTTAGTGTAAAAAGTGGGAGCTGAGGAGATGGATATTGTGACGTGTACTGTGCAAGTAACAATAATAACAATTAGAACAATTGTTGACCATGAGAAAAAGAAAGCTCCTGCCTATAGCAAGCCTTTTTTAAAAAAATATATATATATATCTCAAGTAATTACAGCAGCATCGTAACATGGTGGTTAGCACTGTTGCTTCACAGCAAGAAGGTCCTGAGTTCAATTCACCATCAGGCTGGGATCTTTCTGTGTGGAGTCTGCATGTTCTCTCCATGTTCGCGTGGGTTCTCTCCAAGTACTCCAGCTTCTTCCCATAGAGTGACCCTGACAAGAATAAGCAGAAGAGAATGGATGGATGGATCTCAAGTAATTAATGAGCACATTAAAACATACTTAATGGGACAGAAATATCTTGTACTGATCACATTTTTACAAATGTGGAGTAGCTTCTGAGAAAATAGAAGTAGTGAAGTCACCATCAAAAGTCATCCTTAACAGATCTTACAGAAAGCTGAGTTCAGTGTCACTAATAACACCCAGCCCTGATTATCACCAGACCTGTTGAATCACATGAATAGAACCTGTGGAGCACAGTGAAGTAGGATTTAAGCTCTCAGAAAGCAACCATAGACTCCAGCAAGCCAAAGTGAGAGCCATTAGCCATGAATGGGCGAAACTTGGAACGGCCAGTGTTCATGATTTAGTAACGAAAAAGAGATTTGGAAAACAGGGAATGGGAGAATTTTGAAGCTAAAACTATAGCTGACCAAAAAGAACACAACAGTTGTCTCATATTTGTGAAAAACTTCTTGATAAGCCCCAAGACAGAAAATATTCTGAAAACTAACACAGCATTTCATAACACATCATAAGGTAAACACGATAGTGAAAATAGTAAAAATTGTGATATTATAATAAATGAAATTAAAAAAAATCTAATGGGTAAAAATTTATTGGAAAGTGTTACAAACACTTGAAGTATAAAAGGGTTTTAAACAAAGGAAAAGTCAAACCAGTGCTACCAAAAAGAGGCAATATGAATATGGTACCTACTTTTTTATGTCCAGTTCTGCTTACAGTATTTAACGTTTTAACATTAAAAATTAACCAGTCTGTTGTGTGCTGTGTGGCTTACCACATACTTGGCTTTTCTATACCAAATTTTAATAGGTTAGTTTACTCAAATATCTAATCACTGAACATATTTCTAGCCTCTAAGGATTATAAAAGCTCATTTAAAACCATGCAATGTCTAGGTTATATGGCCTGGGGCATATGTTACTTATTGGAGCACAAATTAGTCACACAGTGAGGCAAATTAAATCCGAAATGACCATGCAAATGCAAATTAGGGCTGCATTTAGACATACATGTAAACACAGAAGAACGCAGACACAAATTTAGAGAGAGTGCTTCATATTGCTTGGGGATGTTAGATATGAATTCCTAAGAGGTAGCCTACTGTAAAATTATCATGTTAAGCTAATGATGTAGGGGACAATATTAAAATATAATTATTTGTCTGGTCTTATCATGTGTGCTTATGAGAAATACTATAATGTACATAAAACAAATATTAAATAGCATATAATGTGTAACATATATAAATTATGATTTAATATGAGATATGAATTAAATTGCTTTCTTAAATAAATGCTCAAAATATAACTCACATAATGAAATGGCCACAGAAGTTTGTGTGGCTGATAGCAAGACTCCTAATGAATGATTTTCCTTTTTTGGTTTACGTTAAAATAAAAGGGGCCTGCTTATAATAGTATGGCAGTCCAGTGGCTATAGCAGGCAAAAGTGTACATATAACTTACTTCATAATAAAATGTAGTACATACATAACAAAAACTGATACAAGTTTCAGCATATTAGAATATTTTAGAAAAATGTCAGTGAGTGTGAGAAAAAGAAAGTCATGCGAACTAATGCAAGCCTACAAACAGGATCTATTGTTATAAATATTTATCATGTTCTTCCAGCATACTGTACTGTACTGAGCTGTACTAAGCTACTGTAAAGAGTGATAAATGTATACTGCTTCCACCAGTTCCGTGATTAATTATTAACTCTCCTCCAATTCAAATGTTAGCTTGGATAGCATGGCTTTTTAAATATTATTTAGTAAGATTTTCTAAAAATGAGACAGAACACAGAGAGACCACACAGCCACTGAGACACAACTGGGTAGACTCAGAGACCACATATAAGAGAAAATAATGAAACTAGAATTCAAGAAATTTAAATAACAAACTCAGAGGCACTAGAACATAACATATTCAGGAACAAGAACTTACATTATCTTCTAACTTTCCAACAAACAGGCCAGTATAAAACTCAAAATACTAAGTCAAAGACTCAGGACCATGACTCTCTTAACTCCAGCCACAAACAAAATGTGAAAATAAATACTTTTAAAAAATTACTTTAAATTGGCTAATTATTTTATGCATATTCTTTGCATATTTTCTGTCTCTGAAAATGTCATATTATGTATGTATTATGTCAAATGTAGTATCTGAGTATGCAAAAGTGTTAGTTCTTTCCATCTCTACAAACAACTGCATTTTTCTTCTGGCACATGTGGTCGAAGTTTACTCTTTTTGTCTAGGTGCAAATTTGTCGAGTCACATTACAGCACGTTTTGCTTTTGAACAGCAACATTTTTTAAGAGCTACTTGGAATGAAAAAAAAAAAAACAGGAGTCTGAAAAAGGTAAGTGCTCCAGTGAGTATCTTTCTACAGGAATGAACAGGAAGCTCTGCTGGAAAGTAAATGGGGGGTTAGTGATGGTCAGGGGTAAAGTACACAGTAGAAAAAATTGGCTGATAATTGAGGAGTGGAGTTTGAGCTCTTCTTGGATGTTTCTCTGAGCAGGCAGGAAGTGAAGGGGTTATTGGTGGGCCAGAGGAATCCCAGGTGGTTGCAATACAGCAACAGCCACCATGCACAGCCACTTTCAGTCAAGTGTTGCAAAAGTAATGGCAAAAGACTCCAGAACCACAGACAGTGTCAAGAGTATCTTAGCTGGACTAAGGAAAAAAGAACTAAACTGTGGCTTAATGGTCCAAAGTCCTCGTTTCAAATGAGAGTAAATTTGATTTCATTTGAAAATCAAGATCCTAGAGTCTAGAGAGACACAGATGTAAGGTGTTGAAATGCCAGTGTAAAGTTTGTGCAGTCTGTTAGGATTTATTGTGCCAGGTCATCTACTGGTGTTGTTGGTGGTTGGTCCACTCTGTTTCAACAAATCCAAAATCAACACAGCTGTCTACCAGGAGATCAGGTCACGATTCCATCTGTTGAAAAGCTTTATGGCGATGCCGCTTTCCTTTTTGATTAAACCTACCACCTGCAAACAGTGCCAAAACTACTTCCAAATGGTTTGCTTACCATGTTATTGTCATGTGAATTTTATTGTAATGTGCTTAATTGATAAGCTGACTCACCTGACCTGAACCCTACAGACAATTTATAGTAGGGCACTGACAAGAGTAAGATGTGAAATACTCAGCCCAAAAGTACAGATGAGCTGAAGACTGTTATCAAAGCAACCTGGCTTTTAGCAACACCACAAGCTGAATGCCTCTGCATCACACTGCACTGATGCAGTAAGTCATGGTAAAGGAAACTCAATCAAGTACTGTAGAATAAAAAGCATACTCAGAAGTTCCACATTTCTGTATAGTAAATCCTTTTTTTGATTGCCGTTTGGAAATATTCTAATCACATAAGATGCTTGATTTCTGATTTTCGTGAGCTATAAGCCATAATCATAACAAATTAAACAAAAGAATATCGGAGATGATGCCTTTTTGAATTAAATCATGAAAAAACAACTTTTCACAATATTCTATTTTCTTTTGAGCTCCACCAGTATATTGTAGGGTCTTTTTCCCATCATCTTTTTAATTGCCTCCCCAGTGTTCTTTAAATTTAACTTCCCCCTTCCTGTCCCATCTCTCTCTTACTCTTACTGTTCACTGATCTATCCTCACATTCTTTTTCTTTCTCTGTGTCATTCGTTCAGTGCCAGGTCCTGGTGGTTGGTGGTTCCCTCTCTCCAGATGGCCCACTCTGATCATTTATTGATGACAGGAGAACAGAGGAAGGCATTCCCAGCTGCTGCCGCCTGGCACCCTATTCATTGTGCAAGTGCACATGCACACACACACGCACACACAAAGGCTCAAATATTTGAACAATGACTCGGATCCATACATGCATGCAGTTATTGGATTTAAACCCTATCACACACAGACTTTTTTTTCTTTCTTCCCTTTGCCTTCTTTTTGCAGTGTCACACATTTTTGCATTGCTGCCGTCTGATGTTAGGCATGATTCTGTGCTGTACTTTTGCACAGTTTCCCTCTCCTCTCTCTTCCTGCCTGCAGCTCTCCTCCTTTCACCTCCTGCTGTGGTGTTACTGACTCTGTCACACAGGAACAGACAGAAGGAGAGGCAGAGGGTGGGGGGTGGGGGGGTCCGTGTGCTAGGTTGTGTACAGTGAGTAAAACTGCAGTTTGCTAATGTTACAAGTTAATGTGCTGCATCTTATGAGAATCTTAAAGTTTATGTTGAAGAAGAAAGAAATGTCATTTGGACCTATTTTTTATAGAGTGAAAATATCCTGTACTGGCTTTGTTTTTTGAAAGGCTGCAGTGTTTTGTTTTTATTTTAAATAAGGAAATTGACCGCCCACAATGCACCTGGCTTCTGCAATTTATATAAAACACTTCTTTGTTTTCCCCTATCACTTTAGTGCTGTGCATTAGCAACCTGTGAAAACTCTTATACAAATTTATATACCAAGTTTTAGCGCTTGTTTTTGTGGAAATGTAATTAAAACTTTGATTATGTTTATCTTGAATAATTATGCAAACTTCTGAGGTGAAAAATAATCCTATCCTGAATCATGTCTGAGTAGCAGTGTAAGTGTAAGTATTACACCTAAAGTTAAACACATATCTTTGCAAACATTACATTTCTCTTTGAAAGGTAGTTGCTGTATTTAGTATTTACAGTGTTTGGGTTTTTTTGTTTAGAAAGATGAGTACCATCCCCCTCTGTTCACACACATTTTTTTTCTACATCTACATACAAAGCATTTTTTAAAATCAGTTTTAAAGTACACTCAAACACTATTTGACTCACAGGTTGGAGGAGCCAGAGATCGAAAAACTGACTTTCCAATTAGTAGATCTCTTTCTTTAGTTCCTAAGCCACAACCTCAAAAGGTGGGCAAGTAGTCCAGAACCACTTTGGCAGTTTTGTTTTGTTTTTGTTATTTGTGGGAATGTAGTCTGTACATGAGAACTTTGTTTTATGTTTCTTTACAGATTACGTCTCATCTTCTTACCTCTATCCACTTTCTGTTGCAGTCTCTTTTGTTCATCTTATCCTTTCCCAGGTTGTGTTGGTCCAAAGGTTTTCAGGCAAAACTGAAATACAAAGTCAGAGCGCTATGAAGACAGTCAAATTCTCTACGGCAGTTTTCAAAGCATGGTTATTTCAGTTTCAAGTTGTGTGAAGGACACATGGCATGCATGTTTGCTTCTTCTGTCCAGGGCCAGAGAGATTTCTCTGCAGTCCTCCCATATAGCTCGGTAAGAAAACTTGCTGAAATGATATCCTTGAAAGAAGTACAGAGTAAGTATACGACATTATATATACAGCAGTATGTCCAGGTTCCATAAACACATGTGTCCTTCCGGTGACTGTGTCATGAATAGCCTGAACTGAACATGCTGTGACTTTGAAGTTACACAAGGGAGACTTGCGTGATATACAGCTGGCTTCAGCTGGGTACCCCAAGAGACGCATGAAAACACAAGCGCACACACGCACACACACACACATACAGACTCGTGTATTTCATCTCACATATGCAAACTCACAATTGCAACTTCTCTACCCCAGAGGTGCTATTTGGAGGTAACACGCACTGTTACACTAGAAGAGTCATCCTATATAACAAGTCCAGAAGGATAGTGAAGGAGGAAAATTATGTATTTTTTGTGTTAGACACATAAAATAATACATTTCTTTAGTGCAATATATTAATATTAACTGTAGATTCTGGATGCAATTTCACTTTTCAAAGCAACTGGAGTTTTAAATGTATTTCGGATTATGAATGTAATATTAAAATCAATTATCATGTTAATCAATCATGTCTTCTTAGTAGCTTTCCCCCACAGATGATTTATGTATTCATTTATATAATCTACTGATGTAAAGAATAAAATGGTATATACTAGCACATGGTCAGAAATGTGCTGTGGAGGTTCATTCATTAAGAGCATGCTTGGAGTCCTCTAGGTGGCACCGTTATCATGTTGGAAGTTAAAAGGCTGTGATTAAGACAGCAGTACTTCCAGCAGCAGTAATTCTGACATGATAAAAACATAGCTGTGCAGATAGAAATTGTGTTTAACTTAAAGAAAGGGATCTTTTAGGCGTGCTTTTTTAAACCTTTAAACCATTAAGGAAAATTAGAGTTAGATATCACCTCAACAGTGAACCATGTAAAATGTAACAACTATTTTAATATCTTTAAAGACAATCTATATTTGTTACTTAAGTGTTTTAGGCATTCTTGTCTGATGGAATGACAGTACACCTTAGTGGGGTCAATTACTTGACAGCATGGAATTTGTACTGAGAGTTGTTATGTTCAATAATTTTGAATTGGTACACTCCTGCAAGATCACTGAGGTCTGCAGTTTAAATGCTCCTAGCTGTCCCAAGGTCCAGATTAAAGCACAGAGGAGACTGGGCCTTTGCTGTGACTGCTCCTAAATTGTGGAACAAACTGCCCCTTCACATCAGGACCTCCCCAACATTAGACACTTTCAAAACCCATCCGAAAACCCACTTTTATTCCTTGGCTTTTACATTAAAATGACTTTGTACTACTTTTAATGATCTTGTTTCTTACTCAAGTCTTCTCATTTTATACTACTTTTTCTTAAATTTTATTATGTTTTCCTCTGTTTTTATCTCTTTTGATTATCTTAAATATACAGCACTTTGCTCAACAGTTGTTGTCTTAAATGTGCTATATAATTTAACTTTGAATTTAGTCTGACCCCATGCTGTCAGTATACCAGAAAGTATACCAAAAAAAGACATAATTAAATAGCAGAAAACTTAAAAGCAAAATTTTTAAAAAGTTATATTTTACATAAAAACTTTTAAATCACAATCATTTTTAACTAGACTGAGTATAACTCAATGCCATGCATCTGTTGCAGATTACAGTAATATTTAACTTGTCATTTCATTGTATATCACTGCTACCTGTAAATACTCTATTAAAAGTAATGTGATGATTTGGTGCAGTTCTTGCCATAGATAACAGATTCTGGTCTCAGGAAACATCTGCATGTCTGTGAAAACGGTCTGTGACAAAGGTTAGAGTTAGAGGTGGAGGACAGGATGACAAGAACACATTTGGTGCGTGTCTGTGTGAGTGCATGCCGATGTGAGTATGTGTGTTCACCTGCATGTGTGCATATTTAGCAACTGTGAAAAGGTTGACTGCTGTAAGAACCCTGCTGTGGTTTAATCCCTCTACAGGTCAGTAGGGTTCATATGCAGGGACATGTGGTTTGTGTGTATAGACATATATGCGCATGGTTTTCACCTACAAACAGGTATTTCCATCTACTCATCTAAACGCTTCAAGGTTGGTCAGAGTTGAGCAGCACAGAGGGCTCACTGTATGTTAAAAGCCAAAGCTACATTCCTGTCTGTCCCATTGGACCTTTAATTGCTCACAGCAGCACATGGATAGTAAAATACCCTGAAAAGTACCACTGTCTCAGAGTGTGAGAAAGTATGCCTAAGGATATGACTTCAAGTCATCCATATGAGCATGTAGTTTGCAGTTTTTCATATTGAAGTTTTTATTGAAAACTCAAAACTCTTCATTCTTTTTCAGCTCCAAACTTACAGGCAAATGAACTGATATATTCTATGTCAAGTACTGTTGTTCAGGATTCAGATCTCTCGTGGACTTTCACAGTTTCAGTGACTGGAACATCATCATCTATAAAACATTTTTTTTTACATAAATTCTACAATATCTATTATAGTTTTGAAGCTATACATCTTAAGAATTTTGATCAAGGTTGAATTTTATATTACAATATAACAAAACCTTTTTCTGTATAAGTTCATGCAAGATCAAACACAAAACAGCAAAGACTTAAAGCAAGCAAGAAAGAGAGATGTGGGTAAGAGAGCCTGGATATAGGCATTCAAAATGAGCTGTACCACTGAAGCACTAGCACATTTCCTACTATGTGCTTGCCTGTATAATAAGGTTGACATAAATCAAATCTTTGTTTGTTTTATATAAATGATAGCAGTGGCAGTTTCTGGATGCTGAATTTTACATAAATTACATTTAGGTTCATTTGTTTAATAAAAACCTCTAAGAAGTAATAATGTCACTTGTCAAACACGGGGTACTTTGTTTTTGTGCTTAAAGAGAAAGCTTGTGTTTTTTCCTTTTTACTGCAGGATGTAAAAACATTTAGTTATTTAGTTTATTTTAATTATACAATATTTATGATAAAATGTTGCTATCTACACTAAGCTAGTATCTTTGGAATCATGAAGTGCATTTGTTGTTAGCGCGGTGAAATCTAGCTTGCCTAGTAAATTAGATTGAACTCAGAAAATAGGTCTTCATCATATATGAAATGATCACCAATAACAGTAAAATACTCACAGAGTAATCGATTGGTGATAGAACATTCATTTAAGGTCCCAGGTACTTCTGAAGCTTAATCCACAGAACAAGCACAGGACCAAAAACATTTGTTGCTATAACATCCCAGTCGCACTGTTCATGCTATTACTGGAATGAAGGCTGAGGATGATCTGCTCTGCTGCTTTAGGCAAGGCCTACACCTTGCAACAAAATGTTTTAGTAGGGTGCTGATCATTTCCAGGCCCTTCCATCCTAGCTGGAACTTACAGACTTTGAGCTCAAACATAAACAGTGCTTGAGTTTATAAAACAGATGACTGATTAAGATTCTTTTGCAAGTGTTTCAGATGTATTGTTCATGACAAGGCATCTACGATTAGGTGAGAGGAGATGTTTTTAAGGAGCTTGGAAAAAAAAGTGTCTGGACTTCCTTAAGTTGTTTGAAGACGTTTCACCTCTCATCCGAGAAGCTTCTTCAGCTCTAGGGAGTGACCCCCCCCCAACAGGCACAATGGAAACCCCCACAGGGCTTAAATCTGGGACTCTCCACCATTTGACCCTAGAACTGAAGAAGCTTCTCGGATGAGAGGTGAAATGTCTTCAAACAACTTAAAGAAGTCCAGACGCTTTTCTTTCCAAGCTCCTTAGACTACGATGACCTGGATGATTGAGAACCTTCACAGACACGAGGTGTTTTTGAATTTTATCAATCAAAAGAGGGCAAAAAGCAAATCTTCCAAGCAAAATTTAAAGTTCTGCTAAATATGTGTCATGAAAAGTTTGGATATTCTCTAAAGCAATTCAGAGAAAAAAAAGTTTAAACTGTTTGCACTCAGCTGTGAGTATTTACATTCAATAAAACAGCAGAGGACTAATGACTGTGTAAGGGTAGCAAATAGGGGAAAACTGTGTCTTTAACTTATTTGGCTAAACAACTTTTTTTTTCTTTATGGAAGAGCGTGTTTTCCCTGGAAACACTTTTTAATTTCACATGCATGCAATAAAACAACAGGTATTTCAGAAATATTCTAGGTATTAAAATCGTATGTTCAAGTATTTTATTAGGGCTTACACTGAAATCCCAGATTACTTAGTGTGGTATTAAAAATATTAAAAAAAAATCTAATTTACATAGCATACTGTTAGCTGTAGTCCAAGTAGCTAAAAGGATTTTATGAGACTCATCTGTGAGTATTTAACATAAACAAAGCCGCAGGTCTAATGAGAATGAGGGCTGCACACATGCTGGATTTCAGGTCTGGGAGGTCTTTACACTATTTTCTATATTAGTAATATCATGCAGCTTCCCGGGTGACATTATAAGAGAAAGGTGTTTAAAGAACAACCAATTAAGGTGCAGATGTCACACAGTGCACAAGTTTAGAAACTTGTCTTTCCTATATTATTAAACTTCACTTATCCAACCAATTGCACTGTATAAAAAAGGGGAAAATTTGATTAGAATGATATTTTAAGAAAAGATTACATTTTCTCTAAAGCTATATAAGCTCATTATATTTCGGCAATCTTGTGAAATCACTTCTACCCACCAAGGCTCACTGATTCTAAACACTGAGGCAGAAAATCTGACATCAGTGCCTGCCAGAGCATGTCATGATGTCATGCTTTGACTTAATGTTACAACTTCAAAGTTAATGTTTCATAATCTCAATAGAAAATCACCAGAAACACAGTTTTTCTTTATTTTATGGCAGATTTATTTCATCTTGCTGTCTCTTCAGCCACATTTCTTCAAGGAAGCCATGGTTTCAGAGGTTGAGAGCACTCAGCCCTTGTAGTTTGTCAAGTGAAGCATGACCTTAAAGTTTTGATCTTTCTATCCAGTGATTGACCTTAAATTATGTTACACTGAAAAAAAATACTGTAGCGACATGTTTCTGCAATCAAGAGTGAGGTTTAATGGTGTTTTAAACAAGCTTATCAAATTAATGTACTTTATTAGAAGAGACTGTGATGGTTTTTGAGTAGGTTTAAAAGTTGAAATGTGTCCACTCTGAAAAAAAAAAAAACTCATTTTGCTTTTTTCAGCAGTGAGAGTTATAATTCAGACTGACTTCCTCCAAAATACAATATTACAGTCATTTGACTATCAAACAAATCCAACAATATACACTTACCTGATATACAGTCTTCAGTCAACAGGGGGAGCTATTCCACATAAGATGCAACACAACCGGTTAACAGTGATTTTAAGTTCAAAGTCTGGGCTCTCTTGCAAGACAGGTGGCTATGATGTCAGCTTACATGTTGCATTCCACTCTTATTTATTGCAGAGCTTTCCATACACTTGTTTACAGTCGGAGTTTAGAATAGCACAGAGGGCTTAGCGCAAGGCTTGGAGAGACACATCTGCAGCAGAGCACACACAACCCGGTGGAGCCAGTAGGTTTTGGAGAGCAGAGCTTGAGTGACAATTGTGTGGCACATATGACCTGAGGGAATGAATCATGCTTGAGTCAAAAGAGAAGACAGAAGCTGTTATGACAAAAAAGAACATGTGGGGCATCCACCTTTAGTTACTGTTTGTGGCTAAATAGAAAACTAAAGATAGAAAAATAAAACCACATGCCTATGATTTCCATCTAATAAAGGCCAGGCACTTGGATATTCAGCATTGCAACTGGACCTAAAAACAGTACATCTACAGTAAACAATTATAGTGAGATCCACTGGTGATGTGTTGCTTGTATTTTAATACACAATCTACAGTATCATAACATTCTACAATAAAATAATAACAGCAAAACATTTTCCTTTAACCTTTCTTAAATGTAATAGCTTTACTGTCAAATATGTTGTGATTTAATTGTGATTTAATTATCTTCACAAACTCTGTTAGAGTTTGGACTCATCCCAAATCTTTTCCTCTGACAAAGTCATACACGTGTATACGTGTGTATGTATGTGTGTGTGTGTGTGTACATGTTTAGACGTCCTTGTGGGGACAGACAATTGGCATACCACTATACTTGTGGGGACCAAAAGTCACTTATGGCGACAAAATGCCCGTCTCCATGAGCTTGAAGGCCTTTTTCAGGCTCAAAATGTAGTTTTAGTGTCAGGGTTACAATTAGGTTATGGTTAGGTATAGGGTAAGGGTTAGGCATTCATTTTTGATCGTTAGCTTTAGGGTAAGTGGCTAGGGAGCGCATTATGTCAATTAGATGTCCTCACTAAGATATGAAAACGAGAGCGTGTGTGTGTATGTACCTATTAGAAATTACAACATGTGGGAATCAGCTCATCATCTCCAACATTTATGCACAATATTCCCTCTTCCCAGCCTGAAAAATCTTTGAGAAACAAACTCTTTGAAGGACATTGCCTTTAGGTACATCTGCCTTCAAAGCTGTGCCTCTCCTTTTCTCTCCCTCTGTCTGTCTCTAGCTCTTTAATGCTAAGCCTACACATGTGTAGCAGAGGAACGAAACTTCAGTTTTTTACATTGCCATTATCCAAAACCCTGTACACACGCACCACTGAGTGCATGTGTGTGTGTGAGCGTGTGTGTGTGCATATGTGTCTATACGCTTCTGTTTAGGCAGCATCATAGCTGAGTTTAAACCAAAATCCTACAAAGAAGTTTGAAATCTGGCTTAGCTGTTGAGCTGTGGTGGGTGCTATCACACACACATACAGAGTTGTGGTGGGAACACTATCAAAGAGAGCTATGCCTGCAAGGCACAGCAGCCTCAAGCCCAAAATTGATTTACAGAATAAAAGAGAAAGAGAAGTATAGGAGGGAAAAAAGCAACACATTAGATTTAGGATGCAGCAAACAGAGACTCAGAGAGATACTGGGAGAGTGTGGTAGATTTGGGATAAATACAAGTATGGCTGGCTAAACAGAAAGCTTGTTAAAATAATATGGCCCTTGTTAAATCACATTTTTCCTTCTTGAGGGTTTTAAGGATTTAAGGATTAACAAGTCTTGCTGCTCTATCCTTCTCGATGCTTCACTTGTGTTAATTTCAACCTTGAATTCCAAAACTTAATTTCACAGCTGAGCTTTGCTCATCACAACATTATCAGCCCATATCTTTATTGATTTATGGTAAGTCAATTCAACAAAAGAATACAAATGAAAAATTACAGCTTAATGCAGGAGTTATAAAGTTACATGTGAAGGTGGTTTTCATTTAGACTACTAACAACAGTGATGTACCCTTGTACTTGAGTCTTGATGTTGAACAAAAACTTTAAACTTTGGTTTCCGGAGGAGAGAACAGACATCTTGCTTGCATCACTTTACAGTAAACTGTTCAGCATGGATTAAGAAGGCGTTGTTAGTCAGAGCTTACAGTACATAATTGCTTACCTCGTTCTGGATGCACAGTATTTTCCCATAACAACCACCTTCTATTTTACACCCAATCTAGAAGGAATGGTCTGGGCTGGGCTTCCTGTTATTAATGCCACTATACTTGACTATTATCTACACCATGTTTGTGTGTTTGTTTTTGTTTTAATTGGTTGATTTGCACCATTCTAATGTGTTCTTTTTTTCCCATCTACCGGGCACTCCGTTCCTACTCTTCAGTGGCAAAGGGAAACAGAGCAGTAGAATAGAGGCCAAAAAAGAAAATAAAAACAGTTGACCAGAAACAGGATTACCTGCACCTGAAAAACAGACTGAAAACAAACCACTCCAAATATCTAGTCAGCCAATTACGTGGCAGCACCTCTGTGTACTTAGATATGTTGGCAGGATTGAGATAAGCTAAGCATCAGAATGTGGAACAAAGATGATCTGACTTTAAACATGGCATGGTTGTTGGTACTAGAGAGGCTGGTCTGAGTACTGGGATTTTCCCACACTGGGTGCCGCAGCAGCATCCCACACTGGGTGCCGCTCCTGTCAGCTAAGAACAGGAAACTGAGGCTACAATTTGCACAGGATGAGCAAATTTGAATGATAGGAGACTGAAAAAATATTGCCTATTCTGATGAATCTCCATTTGCGGTAAACATCATGAACACATGGATCTATCCTGCCTTGTGTCAGGAGTTCAGGCTCCTGGTGGTGTAATGGTACACTTTGGGCACTGTAGTACCAACTTAGCATCATTTAACATCATAGCCTTCCTAAGTGCTGTTGCTAATCATATGACCACAGTGGTTATGAGCACAGTGTACCCATCTTCTGATAGCTGTTTCCAGCAGGATAACACGTCATGCTGTGTCACAAAGTTCAAATCATCTCAAACTGATTTTTTGAACATAACAATGAGCTCACTGTACTCAAATGACCTCAACAGTCATCAGATCTTAATTCAGTAGAACACCTTTGGGATGTGGGGGAACCGGAGATTCTTATCATGGTTTTCCGGCTGATAAATCAGCAGCAACTGAGTTTTTGCAATCATGTCAGTGTGGACCAAAATCTCTGAGAAATGTTTCCAGCACCCTGTCGAATCTGTGCCATGAAGAAGTGAGACAGCTGTGAAAGCAAAAGGCGGTCAAACCCTGTACAAGCAAGGTAAGGTAAGGCTGAAACAATGCAGTGCCTGGTGAGTGTAGGTCAATATTCAATTAACACAGTTCACAGATATCACTGTTATATACAACGACTCAGCTCCAAACTCCCAGTTATTAGACTCAGATGAAAAGAAACTCTCGTAAATCACTTGCATAAGTCAAGCACTACCTGACTTTGAGGTTTGTTTTCACCCTACCTCATGTTTCAGAGAATCGAGCAAAAAATAAAATAAATAGGCAAATAAGATAGATTCACTTCTACTCTCTCACTTTCTCTTTCTGACACACAGTCTTTCACATCACTGAGGGTCAGGTTAGAAAAAACAAGGACCAGAGCTCAAGGGCATCGTGGACTAGTAGTTACTATGCAGAATGTCTGTGTGTGTACACATGACACATTTCAAAACTTTGAGTAATTTTGAGGTGATCAATAAAACTTTGACTTTTAACTATGTTAACTATGTTCCAGAACATGTTCTTGTGACTTGATGTGAGTGAGCTTCGTACACACACACACACATATATATATATATATATATATATATATATATATATATATACTTAACACCCAGCACGCCCCTACGGGCGGTTTATCCTTGAAGCTCGGGTCCTCTACCAGAGGCCTGGGAGCTTGAGGGTCCTGCGCAGTATCTTAGCTGTTCCCAGGACTGCGCTCTTCTGGACAGAGATCTCCGATGTTGTTCCCGGGATCTGCTGGAGCCACTCGCCTAGCTTGGGAGTCACCGCACCTAGTGCTCCGATTACCACGGGGACCACCGTTACCTTCACCCTCCACATCCTCTCGAGCTCTTCTCTGAGCCCTTGGTATTTCTCCAGCTTCTCGTGTTCCTTCTTCCTGATATTGCTGTCATTCGGAACCGCTACATCGATCACTACGGCCGTCTTCTCCTGTTTGTCTACCAGAGACAAACAGGTAGACCACTGGACCACTGGTTAGCCACTGGTTGGCTAACCAAAATGGTGGTGGTTAGCCACCACCATTTTGTCCGTCTGTATCTGGAAGTCCCACAGGATCTTAGCTCGGTCATTCTCCATCACCCTTGGGGGCATCTCCCATTTTGACCTCGGGACTTCCAGGTTATACTCGGCACAGATGTTCCTGTACACTATGCCGGCCACTTGGTTATGGCGTTCCATGTATACCTTGCCTGCTAGCATCTTGCACCCCGCTGTTATGTGCTGGATTGTCTCAGGGGCATCTTTACACAGCCTGCACCTGGGGTCTTGCCTGGTGTGATAGACCCCAGCCTCTATGGATCTTGTACTCAGAGCTTGTTCTTGTGCTGCCATGATTAGTGCCTCTGTGCTGTCTTTCAGTCCAGCTTTGTCCAGCCACTGGTAGGATTTCTGGATATCAGCCACCTCCTCTATCTGCCGGTGGTACATACCGTGCAGGGGCCTGTCCTTCCATGATGGTTCCTCGTCTCCCTCCTCTTTCTTGGGTTTCTGCTGCCTGAGGTATTCACTGAGCACTCGGTCAGTTGGGGCCATCTTCCCAATGTATTCTTGGATGTTCGTTGTCTCATCCTGGACTGTGGTGCTGACACTCACCAGTCCTCGGCCCCCTTCCTTCCACAGCCTCAGGGTGCTGGACTTGGGGTGAAACCCTCCATGCATGGTAAGGAGCTTTCTTGTCTTTATGTCAGTGGCTTCTATCTCCTCCTTTGGCCAGCCTATTACCCCAGCAGGGTACCTGATCACGGGCAGGGCGTAGGTGTTGATAGCCCGGATCTTGTTCTTACCGTTCAGCTGACTCCTCAGGACTTGCCTGACCCTCTGCAGGTACTTGGTGGTTGCAGCTTTTCTAGCGGCCTCTTCATGGTTCCCATTCGCCTGCGGGATCCCCAGGTACTTGTAACTGTCCTCTATGTCTGCAATGTTGCCTTCTGGTAGTTCGATCCCCTCAGTTCTGACTACCTTCCCTCTCTTTGTTACCATCCGACTACACTTCTCCAGCCCGAATGACATCCCGATGTCATTGCTGTATAGCCTGGTAGTGTGGATCAGTGAATCGATGTCTCGTTCACTCTTGGCATACAGCTTGATGTCATCCATGTACAGGAGGTGGCTGACAACCGCTCCGTTCCGTAGTCGGTATCCGTAGCCAGTCTTGTTAATGATCTCACTGAGGGGGTTCAGGCCTATGCAGAACAGCAGTGGGGACAGAGCATCTCCTTGGTAGATCCCGCACTTGATGGTGACTTGTGCTATGGGCTTGGAGTTGGCCTCTAGTGTTGTACGCCACATCCCCATTGAGTTCCTGATGAAGGCTCTTAGGGTCCTGTTGATCTTGTACAATTCTAGGCATTCCAGTATCCAGCTGTGGGGCATTGAGTCATAGGCCTTCTTGTAATCAATCCAGGCTGTGCACAGGTTGGTCAGTCTGGTCTTGCAGTCTCGGCTGACTGTTCTGTCTACCAGTAGCTGGTGTTTTGCGCCTCTGGTATTCTTGCCAATCCCTTTCTGCGCCCCGCTCATGTATTGACCCATGTGCCTGTTCATCTTAGCCGATATGATGCCTGACAGGAGCTTCCATGTAGTACTGAGGCAGGTTATTGGTCGGTAGTTGGATGGGACCGGTCCCTTCTTGGGGTCCTTGGGGATCAGGACCGTCCGACCTTCGGTTAGCCATTCCGGGTGTTTCTCGTTAACTAGCAGCTGGTTCATTTGTGCTGCCAGACGCTCGTGGAGTGCAGTCAGCTTCTTCAGCCAGTAGGCGTGAACCATGTCGGGCCCTGGTGCTGTCCAACTCTTCATACTGGAGACCCTTTCTTGGATATCTGCCACTGTGATGGTTACTGGACCCTGTTCAGGGAGGTCGCTATGGTCTGCCCTCAGATCCACTAGCCACTGAGCATTGCCGTTATGGGTTGCGTCCTTCTCCCATATGCTCTTCCAGTATTGCTCTGTCTCCAGCCTTGGTGGTGCTGTTCTCTTATTGTTCCCTTGCCACTGAGAGTACACCTTTGTTGGTTCTGTGGAGAACAGCTGGTTTATTCTCCTGCCTTCTATCTCTCTGGTGTACCTCCTCAAGCGGCTGGCCAAGGCTGTGAGTCATTGTTTGGCAGTTTCCAAGGCCTCAGGTATGGACAGCTTGCTGTATTTCTTATGCACCTTCTTTGTCGCACCTTTCTGCAACTCCGTTAGTTGGCTAACCTCCCTCCGTGCTACTTTGATCTTGCCCTCTAGCCTCCTTCTCCATGGAGGGTACTGCCCCTTGTGGCTGTTCAACTTGTAGCCAAGCATCTCACTGATCACTGCTGCCGTAGTGTAGATCAGCTTGTTAGTGTCGGTAATCGTGGTTGTAGGTATCGTCCGTAGTGCTGCATTAACATCATCTAGCAGACCTTCTGAGGGTACTTCACGTAATCTTGGTAACCGGCTACGGGTGATCCAGGTTTCAAGCTTGGCCATGATCCTATCTTTCAGGTCAGTTCCTCTCGCACTCAACGATCCTTCTCCTATTGCACTTGGGGCTATGTACCCAATCTCGGGTGGGGGTGATGATATCTCCCCCCTGACCTGGCGTCCTGACTCCTCCTTGCCGTAGCATTTATGTTGTACCTCGTCAATCTCTAGCTGTGAGAGCAGTCCCTTCTTTCGAATGTTGGAACACTGAGCTACTAGTTGTTTCGCCGTCATTGTGGATGTTGGGTATCGAAGAATCCATAAGTCCCTCATCCTATTCATGTAACCCCTTCCGCCAGGGTTACTTGCGTAGTAGCATTCCAACAACGCCCTGTTTTCATCTCTTGCCCACCGATGCCTTCTTGTTATATATATATATATATATATATGTGTGTGTGTGTGTGTGTGTGTACGTGTGTGTGTGTGTGTGTGTGTGTGTATATATATACATATATACCTGTATATACCTGTATATACTGCAGTCCAGAAAGAGGTGATTTATACCACAAAAAGAGCACCACCTCACCAGCAGTCTCAAATGTTCAAAGATACTCAGAGAAGGAAAAGGTGTGAAAAGGAAGTCAAGACCAATGCAAATCTCACATTAGGAGACAACCAGCACTGAGCTGACTTTTTGACAACTTATTGGCGTGAAGATAAGTAGTGCTATTTTGGAAGGCTTGCAACCTCTGAATGTCCTGTAAAACAGGAAATAATATGTGCATAGTAAGAAACACAGTATGATAACCATAACAGCAAAAGAACTAACTATATCAGTTGTGTGCTTTCAGTTGTGTGCTTTAGTTTTTACTATACTGATGTAAGAAAATCTAGAATACCAAATGACCAATTTCTAAAATAATTTCGGATTTCATTATAAGGGTCTTTTTGATGCTTTTTAAACCTTTTGTTGCATATTCTGTGTAGTGCTCTTGAAAACACAATCTGGGTTTAAAGTACCACTGAAGCAACCTGATGTGGCAAGCTAATGACATCAAAATGCAGATTGGAAGCTTTGGCTTTGGTACAAAAACACCTCTCAGTGCAGTGACAACTGTACGCTGTATTTCACACACACACGCGCGCGCACACACACACACACACACACACACACACACACACACACACACACACACACACTTGTAAGCCCACACAAGCAGACACACAAACTGAACTGTAAAAGCAACCACTCCTCTATTCACACAGTTTGCACAGTTAAATCAAACTGATTTGCTACCATTGTGAGAGGAAATTAGCATAACAAGGATGGGATCAAATGAGGTAGTTACAGCTTGAATCATAAATTGCAGACTGAGCGGACGTGTGGCTGCAAATGGATTGTAGTTCACATCAGTATTCATGAAAAGAGAAAAGTAAGCTTCAGAATGGTTTGGTTTGTTTTGTTTTGGGGTTTTTTTAACTTCATTCAGCCAGTTTTACATTAACACCCTGAATCTTTTGTCTTGTTCTCTAAATGACCAATGACAATTTCTTGTTAGGTTTTATGACTCAGGTACCAAGCAAAATGTTACACAACACTGTAAAATTTAATTTTTGGTGGGGTTTTTCATTATTATTTGTTTTCTTGTTTTTTGAGAGATCTATTCACCAAAAAAAACACACACACATAATGGGTAACGGATGGATGGATGGATGTTTAATGGTATTGCATTGTTGAGAATATCACCATAAGAATTCATGAAAACATCATATTAAAATCACCTTTATCCATGCAAATGCACAATAAGTGCATCTGAGATGAATGTTTAAAAGGATCCATTATGATCCATGGGCAATGATCAGCAGTGACAGTCATTTTTCTTATGGTACAATAAGCAGTAAGTAAGCACTGAATGAAGTCAGCAATAGAACATAGTATAACATCTATCTATATTGTGATATCTATTCACCAAAAAAACCACACACGCACACACGCACGCACACACACACGCACACACACGCACACACACGCACACACATTTACACTCACACATGAATTACTTTAGGGGACATCTGTGGCTCAGGTGGTAGAACAGGTCAGCTACCAGGCAGGGCAGTGGATCGATCTCCAGCTTCTCCTGTCCATGTGTTAAAATATCCTTGGGCAACATACTGAGCACTACTGTATCTGTTAAAGTGAATTTTGGATAAATGTTCTAAGGTGTGAATGAAACTTCTGCTTTAGGTGCTCAAATTAAGTAGAAAAGTGCTATATAAGTACCAGTCCATTTACCAAATATTAGAATTCATGCATACTGTCTTATGAATATTATTCCCCTTTA
Organism: Pelmatolapia mariae; assembly: GCF_036321145.2. NCBI lineage: Eukaryota > Metazoa > Chordata > Actinopteri > Cichliformes > Cichlidae > Pelmatolapia > Pelmatolapia mariae. Next base: position 45,725,255 of record NC_086236.1, on the reverse strand, counting down.
TAAACACTTCTATCTTTCAGCTGATGTCAATATAGCACTTAATCATAGCAAAATAATTGCACATTATTTTGTATTAGGAAGATGCAGATGACTGCCAGAGTATTAATCCCTTTTTAGCATCACAACTTTGATCACCTTCAAGCTGGAAAACAATTATTTATTAATTATCATAGTTTTAATTATTCATAGAAATACTATTTGGATTTAAAAACCGTTTCAGCAATTAAAACTACTCACTTTATTGCTCTGTCTATTTCTCTTTCAAGATTTTTACTGTCACACCTGCCATGGTTCCTAATTTAGTCTATATCTTTTCTCATATTTCAAATTCCTCTGCTTCTTGTTTTTCTTTTCAGTAGAGAGTGAATGATCAAAAAAGTTCCTAGATCAAAGCAAATACTAATATTTGGTTGTATGCACCACTTTAAATAACAGTATGGAGGAAAATACTTTATAGCTATATAGCGTAATTAGTTGGCAACATCTACTCATCCATTTTCTTCTCCTTACCCAGTTCAGGGAAGCTGGAGCCTATCCCAGGTGTCACGGGGCAAGAGGTGGGGTACATCCTGGACTGTTTGCCAATATATGTTGCAGCGCTAACACACTGACAAATGGCAACATGGATACAACTCACCATTCAATTTTTTAGCCAATGGGAGAATAGGACAGAAAGTACCAGGACCATTTGTAAGTGATTATTAAGAGGGAATCCTATAGCAAAGTTGCCCACTGCCCACCTCTGTGTCCTCTTGATTTTAAGAAGCATAACAGAGCATGAAGCAACAGTCTTCTGCACTTCACTAAATGATTGCACACACAGTTACAGTTTGGAAAAATCTACAAAACAACCCTGCTCAAGCTCATCCATTAAAAGGAAGAGATCAGTATAACAACTTTTAACTGGTTAAAGTCTTGTGTTTTGGGGTATTATAGTGAATGAGGAGGAAATGCCAGCATGATGTGAAAGCACCCGTACTAAACCAGAAACAGAAAGTTATGACTGTTTCCTTACATTAATGGATTTTTAAGCATCTTTTTTCCCCCAGCAGCCAGAGAAAGCTATCCACCTTAAAAGCAGCAGCTATCCTATCCCCTCAAGGAGGTAAATAGCATGTCAGTAATGACTGATGGGAACTGAATCATCAGCGGCTGCTCGTAGACAAAAACAAAGCTAAGCAAATATAGGACTTAGTCATCAGGTTGAGACAAATACACTCCCAAAAAAATTGATGTTGCCGGTGTTGTGTCTGCTGGATATGTAAATAGCCACCTATTTTTAATATCAGTGATGTGTAATATTATGACTTGCTTTGTTGCCCCCAAGTGGCCAAAATTCCACTAAGGAAGAATTCAAAATACTCCCACAAAATGAGAAAGGCAAGAAAACTGTTTTGCCAAAATAATAATGTATTGAAATCAGGGCCCTGATACAATAACATTACGTTATTCACATAATCAGTGTTGGGTTGTGATTTGTTATCGCTCTTATTTACAGCTGATGACAGCATTCCGTTTCTTCTGACATGCAACAATGTCTTAATAAAAGATAAGAGGGCTCTTAAAAATATAAAAAAGTGCTGTGAACCTTGTGAAAGTAATTGTATCTTGATGAAAATGTATGAAAAAGATCAACCCATGAGCCTCCTGCAACAACAACATAGCATTTAATTGTGAAGACTTGTTGTTCAGACTTCATACTGAATTCATTAAATATTAGGTTAGGACTGGTTCTTCAATTTATTAAGTGTTATGAGGCAAAGTGAAGTGGAACCAGTCTATTTTCTTTCTCTATCTGTTTGAAAGTGTTGCGAAAAAGATGTAATTGATAATGCAGCATACTGACCTTTCTCAACCGACTGCACACTGAAACACATGCATTTACACACATCCAGACTCCGGTTGAAAAGGAAAAAGTTTATTTTAATAACTTGCATAGTAAATGATTCAATATCAAAAGGTTAATACCATATTCCTATGTGACATTTTGCTTGCTAAATATTCACCATCCTGGATTTGGAGAGCCTAACTTTCCATATGAATATGAGGTTATTGAAAAATAAGTTTCAAACTTCCAGTCATGGCTGATATCACAAAGAATCCAGATATTAACTCATAAAAAAATAGAACCCAAAACAGAAACTATGGTCTTAATCAAAAAAGCCTTCTTTGCTTATTCTGCTCTATGGCTGATAGTGATGTCTCTTTGAATGTAATTAAACCTGAGCCTGTAAGGATCAAAAGTAAGCTTGTTATAATACATTCTGAGGGTAATGAAAAAAAAAATAAAGACAAAGAATAAAATCCACAGATTTTATTGCTTTGAAAATTATATTGGATCTAATAACTTAGAGCTGTGAGGCATCATTACGCCAAAAAACAAGTGAAGGACAGAACAAGAGAAAAGACAAAGATGAAAGGAGGAGTCCAGGAGAAGAGAAGAGAAGAGAAGAGAAGAGAAGAGAAGAGAAGAGAAGAGAAGAGAAGAGAAGAGAAGAGAAGAGAAGAGAAGAGAAGAGAAGAGAAGAGAAGAGAAGAGAAGAGAAGTAGCGAGTAACACGTGGAAGCAAAAATGTGAGATTAGTGGAGACAACTGAAAGGACACGCAGTAAACTGAATCAATAATCCAGAAGGCATCCTCTGTCTTTGTATTTCACTCCAACTTAGAAATCTCAATGAAACCAGTTAATTGCATCAAGCCAAAGAGCTCAAGCTGAGGATGATTAATGAGCTGCAACAAACCACTATGTGTTTATTAATGCTGAATTGATCATTTAGGACAAAGAAATTGTCTTTTGAGGCAGGTACTGTTTGAAGGACAGAGTGTCTTAATGGCAAAGCTAAACATATGAGCTTGTGAGTTTTTAAATAAGAGCATTAATTTACTTATGACATTAATAAACTGTACTTTGTCAAATTTAGCACATTTAGTTTCCATAAATTTACTGTATTTCAGTTACCGTTATTATTTGCCTTTTATCTCATAAAATGTATTCAATAACTTCACATTAATGAGTATTTTTTTAAACTTGCAGTCATGTGGATTTAGACCACCCACTTGTTTGCTATGAGCAGTGAAAACTCAATGCAATTATTCAACCTACTAGTTCATGACCTCCATTTCTAGAGCCACCATGCTTTAAGTCTGGGTTCATGCAGTTCATTCAAATGATAATCCTCACTTCAAATAAACAAGCCTAGACTTCCTGCAGACAGCACTTGAAAACATTCCATCATCAGTCTTTTGCTCCTCCTCATCGTCACCTTCGCTTTCATAGCTATATGAATGCATTAGGACATCCGTGTGCACAAAATCCCTGCTACCCAGAAACTTAAATTAACACACACACAGATGCAACTGACTGAAAATCTCCATACGCTTGCTGCACAGGATTAGATCTGAGAACGTGCACTGATGCACACTTAACAAACATCCCCGTCGACGAGCATGAACACATATTCTGACACATGCACTCTTCTCTTTTGAAACCACATGCATTTCTTTGGAACAACAAAAAGAAGAGGGTGAGGAGTTGGGGCAACCTCTTCAGCAGCCCTGAGTCTTTACAGTGAGTCACGGTCAAGTCGGCTGGAGAGAGATGGAATATCCTCCCGAGCATGGATTGTGGTAATTGCCTCTGTGTCTGTGTATGGGATAGAAAGAGAGAAAAAGAAAAATTATGTGTGTGTGCGTGTATGTGTGTGTGTTGCCAGCACCACCTCCAGGCTGAACTGATGAGCTCATTATTTTTGCTCCCAGAACCCCCTCCAGTTTCTGGAAACAGCAACACAGCAGAGGGGTCCCTGTGTGTGTGTGTGTGTGTGTGCGTGCATGTGTGTGTGTGCGTGTGCGTGTGTGTGTGTAGGACTGTGGCCTATCCTTTGGAGTTCTGAACTATTTGTAAAAGCGATAAGGATAAAGAGAGGTAGGAGATGTAGAAAGGCAAAGAGCAAAGCCAAAAGCAAGTGGAAATAAGAGAAAAGCAAGGAGTGGAAAAGAGGACAGCGGGTTAGAGCTGTGCTCGTGTCATCAGCTCTCAGAGATATTAAGTCAACTTTGTGCATGGAACAATATGATTCAAAATGTAATAATATACAGAAACTAATCAACATATTCCAGACAACTAAATTTTGTCTTTAGTCAATAATGTGATGAAAAAAAGCCAAGTGATCACAATCAAGAATGTGATAATGAATATGATCATAAGCTTCGAAGATTAAAATATAACAGCTGATAAAAGACTGTGTTGGAATGTGTCAGATGAAAACCAATCACTGGATGCTGTCTCTTCTCTGCTTTTCTCAAAATATACATCACAAAGTAAAATACCAAGCAAAGCAGATAACAAACAAATGTTATATTTTTAAAAGACCTATTTTGATGCATTTGTGTTTTCGGTGATCACATTTCAGTGTAAGACCCATTTTGGCACTGTGGTCATGAAATTACATTAAGAGAAAGTGGAATTAGTTAGTGGTAATAGAGAAAAGGGAGTGCTGTTTTTGAACTCTAGCATAATGTTTTTTGACTAAACTGGGACACTTGTGTTTTTATGCTTGAACGATACAGTGTTAAGTGGCTCAACCAACATTCCTCTTAAAATGGTCAGGTATAAGCACTGGACTTGAAAATGTCCAATGAAAAACACTTGAAGACCTTCAGAAAAGTATTGCTCAAGACCACTTTTTAAAAATTCAAAGAAAGCCTCACTTCTTTGAAGCTAAATATAAAGCATTGAGGGCTGGCTTAAGACTTTTTCACAGTCTACTGTAATGCTTCCAAGCAATAATGTACAGCATAGTGTACTGGTTACATAAGATTTTATGCATAGATCCCCAAGTTTTGACAATTTTAAATGCCTGCCAGAGAATCCCATACAGTTAGTAGGCTGATATATGGCGTTAATCCCCAAAAGATGACAGAGTTACTGTATAATTAGCATTTCACCCTTCTTACTAAGCAAGATTAAGGAGGTCTATATCTAAACCCACATGCATATACACATACACACAAGGCATCAGATCCCTATCATTTTTATAATTAATGCCAATATAATAAAAGGCGGGACGTTGAAATTTAAGACTCTGGGCAAGACAAGACATCATATGGCAAAATTAAGCTGGATGATAAAAAACAGACACACACCCAGCTGTGCTTGGTTTGAATGCTTTCATGTGGTTTGAGTTTGGAAAAGGCAGCCTTGGTGTGTGCATGTGTGAGTATGTGTGTGTTCAGTCAATTCATTTTTGGCCAAACGAAAATTTGGTTTTAGATTTTTATGATTTCATTATTTTTGCATGATGTAACTTAAATTTATTTTATTACACTTTATTTATTTCTTTTATTGTGTTTGTTTAAAGTAGGTTTATTTTCTTTACCTTAACAAGCTGAGTTCAGATCAGGTCAGCCGAACTATTTCTTGTGATTTTAATTTTCAGATATAAGCATGTGTGGCTATTACCCAGACAGCACTTGTATAATTAGGGTAAACCCTGCTGTGTTAAAATGTAATTAACACCACCAGTCATTTCTCATATCACAAAATCGCACAAAGACGTAAGCAGTGTGGAAGCGCACTTCATCATATGAACTAAATATTCACAGTAATCATATTCAGGAAGACCTTCCTTGCATCAAAGTCTGTGTCCTCTAATTCAAATCTTCTACTTTCAGTGTATATTTTTACGGGTTTTCTTCCCCTTCCCCCCACTGTTTTGCTTTATGGACCAAATTTGCCTTTTCTTTTCACAGGTCACCTTAAAAAAAAATCGAGTGTGGTCTATTTACTGCCACTGCAATTGTTACTTTTTACAGTCTACAGTGAGAACAGCTCACAGTTTTCACCTGTTATATATTATCCAGATGTTAAGCCTGGTATAGCCTCCGTTTTGATATTAAATAAAAAAGTATGCATTCAGATAACTGTGTAGAGTGGTGGGCTGTTCTCTTGCAAAGGTTAGTAGAGGGGAAATGCTAACATCATAACGTTATCATTCATCGTCTAGAGTCTGGCTCACATAGTACTTCTGTGGGTTTGTGATTAAATCAAACGTGGCCAAGAGTCAAGCAGCGCTGGAGGAGACAGCCAAGTAGAGGCTGTATATTGTTAAAGACGACTTGCCCATGAACTGACATTAGCTCAGTTGAGAGCTTATTTATAATTGAAGACAATCAACATTGTAGACTACCTGGAAGAGACAGCGGTGGAATATTACATATGCATTTCATGTATTTCTGTAAATGCCTTGAAGAAAATTTGGTCAACCCTAATACAGTACACATTAAATCTGTCATCACCTCCAAACTTCTCCAAGTGGAAAAAATAAGTGCATGCAACGTGCCAGCCCCACAGGTACTGGGATAATATCTAATGATTTGCAATTATTTATTATTTCGAATAACCACAGATGTGCACTTTAACGATATGGCAACAATGTCCAGTCCTTGTTCTCCCGAGGCTCCAACATCAGACCTTTGTACGTGTCTGCCCTCGTCAGCAGCTGGAGTTGCAAGCCTCATTTACTAGATTCAGATCAGTTACGTTGCACCACAGAGTAGCTGCTGAAAATACAGGAAAATAAAGATAGCATCTGAACTAAAAACAAACATATAAAAATGTCCTCTAACTATGGCTATTACAGTTCAAAAAAAGCCAATAGTATTACGAACTAAGTATTGTTACATGGTCAAAAGTTACTTATAAAGCAGTTTTTGTTTAAGAGCTGCCTGTTTAAGAATGGCTAGAAAGGGGATGATGTACTGGAAAAATGATGGCAAAAGATTGCAACAGACTACATTACTATGTTACACAGCAGAATTTCAACCAAGTAGGATAGGGTAGGAGACCTCAGTCCATAAACTACCAATGTCTGTAGCATATGGAAACATAACAGTATGGGAAACAGCAAGCGGAGGAGAGGGAGGGGAGGAAATTGGAAACCAATGCAGAAAAGTCTGAAGAGAAGAGAAGCAAAGTGAAGACTGCTGCCTTGTGGGAAACTTGAGCTGTGTGTCCGGCTGTTGCGTAACTGTAATGTAAGTGAGCTGTAAATAAAGATCTGCTTCCCATGACAGAGCAAGTCACTCTGCGTCACTGCAGCATCAAGCTGCTCATTGGAATGCTGCTTTCGTGGTACATCTGAAATGACACTTTTAAGGCAGAGTTCTTTTTCTCTCAAACATCGCATCAACTACCTAAAACTTGTCATTATAGGTTGGCACGACAAACGGCAACACACTGTGGTTACAGTATGCAATCAACATTCCCTCCATTGTTAACGTGGTTTCATGTGCTGTGTATTTAAGCTATCACAAAATTATGAGGTCATCTCATCAGTCCTTTGGATTCGACGGCACGGAGGAATCAGAAAGGCAAACAGAGCAGAGATTTGGTGTAAACTTTTATGGCAACTTCCTGCAGTGGAATAAAAGCTTTCCCTGTCCTTTCTTTAAGAAAATGTTAGCTTTGTTAAGGAGAAATAAAACTGCACTTATACTCTTCTGTACAGTACATAAAAAGCTACCACCATTTAAATGCACCACCAAGTCCACCAAAGTGCAACTTTAAAAATGAATGATTAGGTTTATATATCTTTTTGAAATCCATACAGAAAAAGGTTAATGCTTTAGGGTGGTGGGGTGGGGTTGTGTACTAGACTAGACTTTTTCTTGGCCGGACATGGTGGCTTCCTGAGAATTCTTTGGATGAAGGTAAGTTTACTAATCATTTTTTGTAATAACCCTAATAGCTGCCTTTTTTTCAAGCCAAGCTTTTCATTTAAAGAAACCATAATGCTGAGTTGGACACTCCCATTAACAGTTCAATGTATTTAGGTTAAAAACTCTTCTTTCTATAGAGTATAGACCCTTTCTTCTTTTTATTAAACAAGTAGTTTAACTACTATTTCTCATTCATAGGGTGTCAAATCACCGCTGTAACCTCCAGCTCCATAATTCTTACTTAATCACTCTAAAAGGGGACGGTTAACTTTGGGTGTATAAAACTGGCACAGTGGCAAGGTGCCAGCCCCAATGGCAACCATGTGTATGTCTCTGAGATGAGAGCACCATCTCAGAGACATGCACATTGTGGTTGTTGGAAAAGGTAGAGGGGACGAGCTTTTGTGTTGAAGCTTGAAAGCTGTTACAAATTCTTTGGCATGTGCTAAGAAAAGCAAACTGGGTTGAATATATACACATACATCTCTTTTTTTTTGTTATTTTTCCATTTTCTTTGTTTTTCCCCAAGAGATATTGCACCCACTGACAGACAGAACTTCATAATACAGAAACTGTGAAGCATATGACTAAAGAGGATTGGAGGGGGAGAGGAGCCTAGAGGAAAGGAGAGGAGGTAAGTATAGCGTGACAGGCTAAAGAGGAGCTCAGCAATGTTCACATGAACACAAGGAAAATTACAGGGGAGTTCTTTGCAGAAAACTGCCAACTACAGCTCAGAAGGTGCAGCCCCAAAGAAGCGTGCATTTATGTGTTTGGTCACATGACTTTCTAGCACTTATGCAGCCAATCAGCTGTAGCGATTCTGGTTCACTGCGAAGTTTACTGGGTCACTACAAAACAGAGGGAAGGCATTGAATGAGATAGCAAAAAGAGGAAAAAGGGAATAAGACTGTTACACTTACCAGCTTTCTTGAAGGCCTTGTTTTTTGTCTCTTATAAATCTTTTTTTTTCATTTATTACTTCTTGTTATAGGAAATATATTTGCTGCTGCCTAGTTTAACTAAAAGAGCAGTGATACACAGATCTCTGTCAGATTCAGTCTCCCATTACTGTGAGTTAACAGCATAAAAATATTATTCATCCTTCACTGTTTCTGAATTCAGGTCCCAGGTGTAAATGTCAGACAGCATGACAGCACACACCTGAAGTTGTTAAGAAGCTACTGTCAGTATATTTATCACCAATATCCTGCTGAGTGTGTAAATGTGCACATCAGTTTGTCCAACATCTTTTGGTTTCCTGTCTACTTTCCTCCAGCTATTATTGCTTTCTCAACTCTTTTGGACCACATTCCAGTGCAGTCATTTTCTCTATCCACTAATTTCTGTCTCTTTTATTCTATCTGTGTTTTTTTTTAGCTGCTGTCTTCTTCTCTGACCCCTGCCCCTTCTATTTTCCACGTTTTTCTATGTTTGCTGTTATTTTAATCAGCCAGCCTGTCACCACACTGTCACTATCTGAGATGTCAGGGAGGAGCAAAATAAAAAATTAAAGAGAAAGAGAGAGAGAGGGAAAAAGAGCTCAGAAATGGGTGAAGGGTGAGGAATTTTTGCGCACTATTTTGATTTTGCTGAAATTGATGTTCAAAAGGCTTCTTGCCTCCCCTTAAGACACTTTTTCTGCCGAATGATATCCAAATATACTGTTTGTGGGGAAAGAGGGCTGGGGAGTGGGCAGGAGGGATGAGAACAACACTAGATGAAAAAGATAGATCCTGCAAAGGAAAGAAAAGAAATCACACAGATCAAGAGTAAAATATCAAGAGAGTACAAGATACCAAAAACACAGGTACACAATAACAAGCTGAGACAGCACAGAGATAAGCATGAATCGTAAAAGACAAACTTGATCGGGATGAAAATGAGACAGAGAGAAGGAGAACTAATATATGATTACCTGACGGCACAAAGACACCACACACATTCCTTCACAATTTAAGCATATTTCACATATAACATATTCTTAACTTATTCTGTGCCATATGCTTGTCTTATTTACTTACGACTTTGCATGCAAGCAGGGCTGTGGATATAATTTAACTATAATTTCCTCCTGCTGTTTCATTTGCCTGCATCTTATTGCCGGCCATATGGCCAACCAGCGTGGCATTCAGTTTACATACAGTTTGCCTTTATTTCCAACATCTCCATCAGATAACATTCAGCACAATCACGCTCGATATTGGCCTGGCTATTCTTTCTCGCACAGCACAATGTTTTTCTGATTACCATCGGAGGCAATATGGTGCATTGCAATTCACTTGCAAATGTTGCGTGTATAAGACCGCATTAAGCTTTTATTGAAGACTGGAAACATTTTTAATATAAGGACAGATAGAGAAGGAGGAATAAGAAAAGCACTGTACTGGGTGCAGACTTCAATAATACAATTTGGTGTTCAGCAGCAATAGAATACTCCCTCCTGTGCCACAAATGCAGTACTCTACACTGGCCTGTCAAACCAGCTTTTATTATGAGAGGCGGCAAGAGAAAGACAGAGAGACAGCATCTGAGAGAGCGACAATTACAGTATTTTCTTTTTTGGGGGGGGTGGGGGGGGTTATTTCCTGCCACCCTGTGTATGTTTATAGAAACATGCAAGCATGTTCGGTTGGGTTTGTCCCAGGTCTTTTCCCAGATGTTCTCTTTTGTTCTCACAGATAAACAGGAAATGTGTGTGTTTCCTTAAGCTGTAATGCTGCAGGTGACAGGACTGGGCATCTGAAATACTAGATGGACAACAGTGACGGTGTTTTTATTTATTTATTTTGCACTTGCCTTGAATTTTAATCAGGTCTCTGCAGTGAGTTTTGCTCCATGTTTTGTGCTTTTCCTAAGTCAGAATCACACAGACTGTATAACGAAACAACAAAGTTATGGTTAATTAAAACCAGTTTCTTTTCAGTGCTTGTGAAGATGATGGTGATGACTGCATTGTATGGTTCACCAGTCACTCCACAGCTAATTATGTGCTATTCATTATAAAACTTTGAGAAATTAGTAAAAAAAACTTATCTCAACTCAGTTTTCATCCAGTGAATAAATAAATAAATAAATATCCGAGTATTCCATCAGCTTGACACACAGTTCACTGGGTTTGTTTATTTGTTGGTAAATCCAAAGTATTATTGTGCTATCACCTGTTGCTTGGCATCTGTATTATGTGAAATACAATATTGTTGGTTTATAGAAGACTATAAACTTTATAGGGCTACAGAAAACCTGACCTATTCTTTTATTTGTTCTCGATTTAGGCTAATGGATTGTAATGATCCAATGCTGAACTGCAGCCCAGAATTTTATAACATCAGCAGCTGTTTTCAAGTGCAATTTTTTTCCAACTCCAAACTGGCCGTTAACTTAAATTAGGAGGAACTTCTCGCTGGTGTAACTGTTTGCTGTCGATGAACTAGGTCTTGTGAGGTTCAGCTAGCACATTCAATGGGTTATTTTTACTTTAAGACCAGCTCATCCTTCCACTCATCCCAAGCCCATCAGCAATTCCTATGGTTGTAACTCGGCTGTTATGTGTATTGTTGTTATTTCCCTTATTGTATTTTGCTGTTTCCTTGAGTGTCCAGTTTTGTCGTTTCTGGAACAACTGACCTGCAGCTGGCTTCGCTGGCTATCTGACATCACTCACCCACTCTAGCTACATACATTAGCCGCGTCCACCTCACCTGCCCTCCATTTCAATCTGGATCTCTGGAAATAAAGGATTGGATCAACTACCTTTCTCATCGTGCTTCTCAGTCAGACACTCACTTGGTCAACCACAACTAGAAATAAAGTAGAATGCCTGTTTTTTGTGCTTGTAATACCACGGCTGCTCATTCAGGGATAGAGGCTGGTCAGTGCTCTGTGTGTGGCCTATTTAGCAAGTTATAAATATACAACAGGGGCAGTACAGACTATGGGTTTTGCAGTTTTACAATTTATATTCCCTGCCGCCATCTTGGATTATGAATTCTGGACTGGTGGTGCTTCTTTGAGTTTCTGAACCAGAAATCTGACTTGAAGGGGCATTCAGTTGAACCAGAACTCTGATTTCGCACTTTTGATGGAATGGAATGTTTAGCCTTAAACACAGCTGCGCATGTCATTGCAATTAGAAATACCCTGCTTAAATTAATCAATTAGCATATTAGCATAGCATTTCTGTCAGTATGTTACCGTCTTTAAGGCCTGTGGTCAGTTCATATAGATAAGTGTGATTGGTAAATGGTAATAGGCAAAATGGAATGATGGGACTAATATAAAACTAGTTTATCATTAGCAACTCACATAATCATATTATATATACTTGTCTAGCCAAACATGCTAACATTTTGTATTAGTACATTGTTACACTACTTGAAACAGATTTGCTTTTCTCTCACAACCAAAGATTAACCAAAGGCATTTAAGTGCTTCTTCCCACAATTTCCGCTGTAATCAACTGTTGGTGATGGTACTGATTGTTTTAAATCTATTAGGAAGAGAGCAAAAAAATGCACTAATTGACTTCAGAGAATGTCAACCTGTTAAACAGAGACAATTTCAGCTCATTGTCAGTGATGTAAGTCAATGCAAAGTAATTGGCTGAGGTCCATACAGATGTGACATTCTAATGTTTTGGCACCCTGTTGTTATTGCTTTACTAAATATGGCATGACACACTAATTATGAGGCAAATGACTGGCAGCTTTAATTAAAGGCCGCATTTAGCCATATAAAGTGAACAATTAAATAACTGCTGTCATTTCACATCCAAGGTAATTAAGTTATCAGTGTTTCATTGTCTAAATACTTAGAATACAGGGAATCATAGAAAAGACACTGAAGAATGAGCTCTCAAAGCAAACAGCTTTTCTTCCAGATGAAATATATTATTGATAATCTGACATTCATCGATGACAAGAATTAGTGACCTGATTACGCAAGGCTGAGCCTGATTGTAGAGTACTGTAGGTATGGTTTGATTCATAAATACATAATAAAAATGAACTATACACAATCTGACACAAATCTGATCTAGTGATTGATTTGAACAAAGCAAGATGTGAAAAAGAGCCATATTTAATCAGTCAAACAGAAGAACATTTTTATTTTGTTAATATCATTGTTATCACTTGTATCAAATACATCATTCTCCTTTCCTCCTTCGTATTGCCATCCTGTCATAACTTTCTTCTCACTGATAGATTTGTAACATTTACTTGTAGCAGCTCAGGAGCAAATGTATAAGCAGGGGCAAGCTTAGCTGGCTGCCAAGAAGGAGGCCAGATCTCAGTAGGCAACTCATCAAAGATGCAGTAAAGATCTTGTTTCTCCTATAGAAACAGCGTATACATAGAAATGTCTGCAGTGCTGCAGCACCCGTTGGTTTTCAATTCTGCGTTTTGAAGTCTCAAAACAGCATTTTTCTTCCACTGCCATGTTAGATTTTTAGGGGAAGATGTTATCATATTTGGACTTGTCATTTGTTATATTGGCTAGCCAGCTTCATTTATTAAGTTTTAGTGTGCAATACACAGCCACAACTCTGCTGCTAAAGTTATTTTTCTTACCATCAGTATACCACAGACTAAATAGTTGACATTTTACTTTGTAGATAGCAAATCATTTCATAAATAAAGCAATTAGATTAAATTTTTTTGATATAGCACCAAATCACAGCAGCTGCCTCGGGGCATTTTATATTGCAAGGTAAAGACCGTACAATACTACAGAGAAAACAGAGAATCCAGAGAAAACAGAGATATTCCAACAATCGTTTGACATCCTATGAACAAGCGCTTTGGTGACAGTGGGAAGAAAAAACTCCCTTCGCTGGGGCTCAGGGATTGGGAGCCATTTGATAGGACTGGTTGGAGGTGATGGGGAGCAAGACAGGACAAAGAGACACGGTGGAATAATTAAAAACTGTCTGGTTGTTTTGTATGTGTTAGACAAATATAATATTGTATTAATGTACTCTAGTTATGCAAACATAACATTACATAACATTTGCATCATCATTCTATTTAAACGATTTTTAACTACAAATATTTATACATAGCTTGTATTGCAGCTGTATTGTTAAAAAGCTCAGTGATATTTCATTGTTGAATGATTTCATTATACTAAATGAAAAAATGCTGATCTTTAACCATTACAGGAGACAAAGGAAAAAGGCAGAATGAACCAAGCTCAAATTAGAAACATTAAATATAACGTCACCCACATTTTTATGTTGAAGATGTCATAAAATTCAGCGGACCACAACATTTGTATGGTACCTTGTTCCTAATGCATTTGTTTATTAGCTAAGTCTCCAATATTTCAAGTTACTTAGGGGGTTAATCTGTAGGCATGCAGAGTTTCATGTTCAGCTTCATCTTTATATAAAGGTCAAGAGCGAGGCAATCAGGAAGCTGTTAGAAAAGTACAGAGTCATGGAAGAAATCAAGTAGAGTAGCCAAAGGGTGATCAACTCCCAGAGAGGAGCTGGAATGGAGCAGAGAAACTGAGAGAAAGTAGGGAGGCTAAACCAGATTAAACTGAGCCAAGCCAATCGCCAGGCTTTTCAGGTTGAGAAACAGATAAAATGTACCCTAGAAGTGTTAAAAATGGGTTATGATTGATCTGATGCTGTTGTAGAAGCAACCCATAGCTCAAGTTAGAATCCATGTCATGTCTATCAAGACACAAAAATCATTTGTGTTATATATTTTTTGTTGACCCTGTTTTGGCTACTCTCATTCGGGCACTATTTTTTTTTCCATCCTTAATTTCTGTACTTTTGCTTTCACTTGCTGTTTGGTAAAATTTGGGAACCAAACTACTTTAGTAGGGTTTACAAAGATTGCAATTTAGATTGTGATACACCCATTTACAAATATAACCATGCACCTTTAAAAATAAATGGCCTGCTGTGCTTAGATCTGACATCAAGTCAGTTCCAAGCCTTTATTTATTTATTTTCATGCCTCTTATATGGGTCTGGACATGAGGGCCGTAGTCTTGGCAGACTCTCTCTTCCTCGGATGGATAAATACACAAAAATAATAGCAGTTTTCACCTACAACAGTGACAAATAAGCCACAACAGTAGCACTGTTCTGAGCAGACTTATTATGGATTTCAGTTTAAATTACATGACACAGCTCAAGTGGAGGGATTTTCGGATCATATCACCTACAGCCAAAACTTCAGCAAGATACTAGGAACAGGCCACAATAGATACCTGCAGTTGCATGAGGTAGTGATGAAAATTGCCTTCAGGCTGCACTGTAGGAGTGAAGAACAGAGAAGACATGAATTTCTTATGTACATTAGTGACAGGTGCACACTTAGACACCTACACACATACAGTACACAAAAATATTGACACTGATTTGTACACACACATGCACAAGCACACACATGCAGCTCGATAGGTGGTCTGACAGAAGTGGTTCATTGTGCATGATTGCTCCTAAAATTTCACTGTGTTGCATCAGCCAGCCGACTCTGTTTTGCTAAATTAGTTTGCCCTTGTTTCCTAGAACAAATGAAACAGTAGAGTATGCTGTGCAAATCACATTTAGAAGGCATATTTTATGTAAATATATACGCTGTATACATATAATAAGATACTGATAATAGCTTTTTAAAGATTCATAGAATAGGTTCTTTGTCATTTAATACTTTTTTTCTGTCATAGACTCTCTCTGCTGTGTATCATATTGCATATGTAAGTGTTGATATTTCTGCATGTTCGCGCAGTCATGCTGTATGTTTTACTGTTGACGTATCTGTCAGCGATCCTGAATTGTTTCACTTGCTCTGGATTTTCACTTCTGGCTATGATGGATGTGATTCCCTTTACAACTGTACTGCTTGCAATTTCGTGAACTTACATGCAGAGGGGGACTCTTGCTGGAGTATAGACATTATAAGCCAGCTAGCAGCAATTGAAATAACTGTATTCCAGCTCGGTAAAGTTGACATCTCTGTCCTATTACTGTATAAGAGTATAAGCAAAATCAGAACAAAGGACCCTACAAGCCTCAGGTAGTTGATGCCTCTATGCCCCTGAGGGGTAGCCTATTGCTTGCAGTCACCAACAAACATATTCAATACTGAATATGTGTCTCACTGAGTAAGAGCGACTCCAGCTTTTAGATATGTTAATTCCAGAAAGCTAGTCGTGTTTGCATCAGACAAAGAGGTGAGCGCTTCCTTTCTGCTGCTGGTCCCTGTCTTTGCAAGAGTAATAGCAGATGAAGTATGGCACGCCACTAGGGACATCCTTGTGCTATTTTTGTGCCATGTAAAGATGATCATGATAAGTTTTTGCCCTGTTTGGAAAAACAATATAGAATACAGTCCAGGTGAATAATCAGCATTCATGGTTCAGGCTTCCACTTTTTAGTACTCAGGGTAAATTAAAAGGATTGAAACGGTCACACTAGGAAGAGAAGAGTGCTTCCACAGTCCATCACATACTGCCACTCTAGGACTGAAACGGGGAAAAACACGAGGAGGATGTAGATGTAGCGACTGTCTTTCCTCTAAGTAAAAATGAGACGTGTGAAAAACCTTGGGGATGCTACCTTTAATTTTAAGGAGAGTGCAGATGTGTGCCCCACACTGGAGGAATCTCTTCTGCCCGACTTTAGTATCAAATATGTTTTTCTTACATACACAAGGAGCATATATATTGCCCGTGGTTTGCTCCCTCTGGTGGAGCAAGACCTCACTTGAATAGTTTCTCTCTCCTGCTCCTTTCTTGGTGAAGTCACCTGCCCTAACAGGTCGGCAGGGTTACAGATGGCCAGCTTACAAAACTTAGAAAACAGAGAGCGATCAACTTGTTAATAGAATTCTGAGAATACAGTCTCTTGATCCAGGGAGCTACTGAGGTGGCTAAGGCTTTCATCCTATCAACATATTACAGTTCTGTTTCACTTGTTAATCTGAGTCAAATATTATTTAGTTAAGACTTAACTACCTACAAGTGTCCAACTATCCTGTAAGTGTCCAAGATAGCAGTATTTTAATGTTTTGTAAAAGATCAAAAAGATTTGGACACTAAGCTAAGGATCATGATTTGTTTTTCTTTTGGCATAAAATAAGTCAGCAGTCACTTTTTGTGATTTTTATTTATTTTTAAACTGCCTTTTATTACATTACACTTAATATGACTATTCAGACTTATCTCCATCCACCCTGTAGCCATTTGATTCTGCGTATCACAGTGAATTGCAGTTTATCAAAGGTGATGCTGCTTTTCCCACCAGGTTACATGACAAAGTGGCATGGTCATACTTGACTAGTGAGAGAGAGCACCTTTGTAAGGTGTTTATTTACAAAACCTGACTGGTTGCCCCGGCCCTTTGATTAAATTTAACTACAGTGCTTTCGATGTCAGGTTGCAAGACATTTTAAAATTAGCTGTGCCTCTTAGTCACACGGTACTTCATAAAACTGTATTTAAAATAATATGGTGCCTAGAAATTGAATGAGCTACAAAAACCTGTGAAGCTACATTATTTCTGTCTGCCAGTCCTTCTACTCCTAAACTGTATATGTCTTGTGTTTATGTGTAAACACTCGCTTGAAAAAGAGACGTCGATATCAGTGAGAGAAACTGTTTAAACGCAGGCTTTAATAATAACCTTAATAAGAGGTTATAGATGCAGCAATACTTTTTGCTAATTGGAACAGCTTCATTGTTTGACCACCGCATTTCATCATGATGACCCTGATGACCACCACAAGCACACATCGGTCAAACGGTAACGTTGTTCTGCATTTTAACTTCTTCAGTCTTTATCCTCTTCTCTGTACACCTTTTTTTCTTCACCCTTCATTAGGGGGAAGCCGAGTTCTTGGTTTCCAAATGGGCAAAAGGAAGCCTTGTTTTATACCTCAGGACACAAACCAAAAAATATATCTGGAAAATGTTGATGGTAATGAAGTGGGGCAGGCTATTACTGAAAGCCACTGGTTTTCAAAAAAAACTTAAAGCTACATGCTTCACGATACCCTTCTTACGCTCACTCGTGGCCCTACATATGTCACGGCATTTGTACATGGCAGCAGACATCATGTCAAGAATTGTTCCAAACCTGTGACAGTGGATATCTGGGATCACAATATTAGACTGATTCACTTCCAGAGAGTTATACAGTTGAGAGTCTGCCTCTGGAATGCAATGCTCTGTCACACCCATGGCCCTATAATTTGTTCTATGCCTTTTCTTCCTGATTCTCTTCCAGCTACTCTTCTATGAGATTGATGTGTAGGAGCAGGGGTTGATTTTCCAGTGGAGATAAAGTCTTGATCTAACAGAGAATCTCTGATTAATTGTAACCTTGGTTTTAGTTCCTTTAGAAATCTTTAACTGTCAGTGATTCCACACTAGCAGGGCTGCTTCTAAAGGTAAATTGTAGGATGTAGACTGGTATGTCTTAAATAAATATCCACTTAATTTGACAACAACATGACATTTATAAAGAGTGGAGCGAAGTGATAGTCATTTAAGAACCAAGAGTTCACGTGTTCTGTGTGTTTTCTGAGAAGTGCATGCCGATAAAGTATGCAAAGTGGGATTTAGGTATGCGTGGTTAAAAGTACATAAATAGGTTTAAAATGGTGTTAAAACCGTGTGACATTTTGTGCAAGGGTGTGATTATGCAGGTATGATAATGATGCTTTTCAGCATTGTTAGTGTCTGACGCTTGCTTGGTTTGTTTAACTAATTAAATAATTAATCATTTCATTACCTATTCATTTATTTGTTCGTATATTTACCCACTTCATCAGTCACTCATTGAATCACGTAATGTGTTACAAAGCCTTGAATATCACCATATGTTAATTATATTTTTCGGTCAGGTGACAGTTCACAGCTATGAAACATTAGTATTATTTTTGTTACACTATTATTATTCATAACTCCTGCTGCATTTGGCCACTTTTTCATCGAGGCAAGTGTCTGTCTGACAAAGAGTCCCATCTGCAGACAGAGATTAACATTTCTAAATTTTACTAAGTACTTTTAATGGCCCTTAAGTACAAAATGGACCTCATTATATTTGAGTAAAGGGTCATGCATACATTACTTATCTGGTATCTTTTATTTGAAAAGAGTGGCTTTAATACAAAAGCTGCTCTACAACAAATATTCATACATGCGCCACTACAAGGTCAAGCAGATGGATCGGTGAGCAGTTCAAGCGACTAAGTTATGAAGTAAATAAGAAAGTGATTGACAACTGCAGAGTCTCTGATATACGAAGGCAATCCCAAAAGCAAGGTCTTCGTTAGAAAATCACTCCGTTTACTTTCTATAATATCTACATGATTTTTAAGGTTGAAGAATTATTTTCTTTTCTACATAATCACCATTTCGGTCGATGCATTTTTGTAGACGCTGTGGCAGTTTTAGAATGCCCATGTCATACCAGCTTGCTGCCATGTCCTTCAGTAAGCACTGAACGTCATCTTTGACTTCTTCATTGGAGCAGAATCGCCTTCCGGACAAATGCTCTTTCAACTTAGGGAACAAACATTTTTGACACTTCTGTCAAGTGGCGATGAATTTCAACTGGTTTAACACCTTTTGCGTTCAAAAATCAAATAACTGCGCGAACCTTACACTTGGTGGTAGCGTTCAACGGGAGCTCCATTTTCAAGGGCTGCCAAGTCAAGATTGAGCATCCCAGCGAAGCCATGCATGCTTGTTTGGAGGAAGCACCCATCACAACATTGTGGCTAGCAGCCGTACGAACAGTTTCTCTACGTCGCCACTGCTTTGGAGACCTTACTTTTGGGATTGCCCTCGTATTTAGTTGTCATAAAAGTGCACCCAGAGACTGCATTTGTATATATTCGGGCACTTTAAAAAAAACTGACAAATTTATGCAGGGGTTTAATGAAAATAGAACATAAACTTAGCATAACAAAGCAGGTTTCTGCTAACTGCAGTTGTGTATTGCACCTCAAGGAGAAAAAAAAGTTGTTGTGCTTGGATATAGTGTACATGGTTGCTCCTTCTTCCTGTCTGTGCGCTCAATGAAAAAAAAAAACAGTGTTTTCTTTTTCATTCTGATGTGCACTGATGTGCGTGCTGAGATCAGTGTATACAAATGCACAACATATACTCACATCCACATGTGCGTACACACTACTGCCAGGCCTGGTTTCCTCTGTGAAGTTTCGAAATGTGTTTTTCATCATGGTAACAAGAATACGTACAGGCCGTAGGAGTTACTGTATGAGTTTGCCCACAGAATTGGTATTTTTAGCTATTGAAACATCATATTTTCCAAATATATTATATCTAAAAGTTAATACAAGTAATTTTCTTCTTTCTTCTGAGCATCACGGGGCTGTTTCGTTTTAATGTGGTCTTGGCTGTAATGTTTTAGTCTATTCTGTTGCCTTGTAAAGCAAAATGCAACAATGTACTCTTGGTTACACATAGATTCAGCCTAACTTTAACACTGTTATCTTTTCTACCAGAATATGTGTGATTCTAAAAGCTGCATATTTTTCTTTTCTCTGTTCTCTTGTGCTAAATTTGATCTGATCTCATTGTCTTTTCAAGCCTATCCCTTCTTTAAGTTCAGTTCTAGTTTTCTTTCATATGATTTGCTTTTCTCTTTGATGGCTCTGCTGTGTTGATCGTTTCTGTTCTGTTCTGTTTCTATAATCGCGTATTCTTACTTTCCTGTTATTTGCTACATTTTTAGTATCTCTGCATCAGGTGCAATGAGTGACAGTTATTGGTCTGGTGTCAGTGGTTCAGGCTTAGGCGTTACCTCTGTTTAAGGCTGATCTCATTTCCTGCACACTTCCTCTGTGGGGTTAACGGCTGGCAGACTTGTGCACATCCTGGCTGAGGTACATAAGAGGGAAAAAAAACAGTCATGGCAGCTAACAAGTGGAAGAAGATACATTCCAGCAATTAATTAGACATAGCAGTCATAATATACTATTACACACTTAATTGTCTCTTATACTTATTTAAGCCTGAAAATATGTACTGGTGACATTTTTTTAAATTAATTAATACTTTTTTTTGCAATTACGTAGTGAGAGGTATTGACCAACAAAAAATAAAACTTCAATAAAATCATTCCAGTTTTGGAATAAATTCATGTGATAGGGTAAATATAACTGTTGCCCTACTTATTTTATTTGATAATTATTTGATGTCAAGCATGTAATTTAAACATTAGTGAGTTTCGTCCTCAAATATAGTTTCATTCTTGGCCTGAAACTGTGAAACAAGGACAGCAATTCAACTGACACCTTGCGTGCAGTTAAACATGCGTGCTTGTACGTGTGTTCATCTGATAAGTCGGCTGTGTTTCTCCGCTCTTTACCAAATTAAATTAAAGTTTAGAGCACAGCTCGTGTCTCAAATACCAGTTTGCATGAATGAGGACACAGATGAAAGCTAACTTAAATTATGTCCATAACTGTCCACAAGTTTTTATTAAATAGATACTGTGTAACACTACTGAATATTCAATGAGGTACCTTTCAATGGTACAGTGTAATATACCATTTGGACCGTAATGATAGTCCCAAAGTCTTTGTTTTTCCTGTCTGGCAGACAGACTAGGGGCCTTGAGCAGAAGAAGAGGAAGTGCGATAAACTGTAGGTGGAAAATATGGTGGGTGAACAAGTGAGGCGGGGGGTCGTATCTGACAAGGGAAGCTGGTGTTAGTAACCGCATGCAAAGATAGAAGGAGAAAGATAGGCCGGCCTCGAAATTCGTCCCTAAGCGAACCCTGCTCTGGTATTTCACATGCTCTATGCTGGCTGAAAATGGACATTCTTATATAAAAAACACTTTTTTTCTACTCTTTAGCCATGGCAGTGGAGTTATGGGACAGGATGATGTAGCTAAAGAACCTCTAAAGAGCTTCTGGATGGATTAACATAAAATTGTGCGTTGAGTTGCCATGGCGCTGCGCTGAGTAGGAGCCTGCTGCAGCATTTTATAGTATAGAGATTTTTGACTTCATATTTGGTACTGCAATATGAACTTGTTGCTTTTATATTGGCCCTATGAGGATAAAGAACTGGTCAATAAGCATATTGTAAAAGCAAGCCTACGCCTAGGTTTCCCTACCCTATGAGTTAAAAGTCACCTCCGATCAAACTCAAATCAAATTACAGACGTGAGATATTTTTCATCTAAAGTCACCGCCATCATTATCACAGCATACTGTAGCGAGCTGCTCAACTCTAAACTATTTAAAGAGCTTTAAGATGCAGATGTGGAAGGAAAAATAATTACCTCTCTTCTCTCTTTTCTCTCTGAAAGCAGAGGAAGAGGCACTTGGTTCTGTACCTTTGAGCATTCCCAGACTGCTGGTATTCTCATATGAAAAGTAAAGCTTCATATTTTCACGAGTCTCCTGAGTGATCATTAAAGTTCTTTATGTTATTTTAACTAGATTTTTTTCTCAAAACAATGCAATATTCATTGATAATCTATGTTGTGACGATGAAAGTGAAAGTCTTTAGATGTTTTGCAGTGCTGGACATACTTCTCCAGAGTTTTACATATTGTATGAATAGATGTTCTTAATGTAGTATTTGTTCCCTTGTGGTCAAATTGTAAAAGCTACTTCTTGAGAGTTAAAATGCACATATATAGAGAGTATATATGTGAATACACTGTTGTGTTGGAACTTTTCCTAGATACACTGTTCAACAAAGAATTTGCAATGTAAAGATATAAAGAGGGAATTTAGTCACCTTTCACCTGTGTGTGTGTGTGTGTGTGCGCGTGTGTGTGCATGTGGATTGTCACTTGCCGAGTGCATGTTATTACATGTGAGTCCCTCCCTTTCAAACTACTTTCTCTTCAGCTCAGTGTAAGGGCAGACAAACACACATGTGCACACACGCACAAAAACACAGACGTGCGCACAGAAACAGAAAAAATAGTGACTTTCATCCCAGTGAGGGACTCAACATCAACTGGCTTTTAGCGTGTTTTACCAGACTAGCACAGGTTAGTGGCTATGATTGTTGTGACATCCACTACTTCTGAATGTTTCACATAAAATCCACAGTGATGTTCCTATAGCATACAGGAAATGCCACACTGAGGCCCTTTTCCCTTGTAATTACAGGCCCTTGTGCAGACATATTGGGGTTTTTTTAAAACAGATTTACAAAAAAGCATTTTAAAAAGTGCTGTCATTATTTTTTTTTCTTTATTTCCATACAACATAGTAATAACACAAATACAGATTTGTTATCAAACTTTATTTTGCAGTCAGTGATACAATGAGCTGCGAAATGTAACTCTTACAGATGTGATTGCATATTTCGAGCTTCTAACTTAGACTCTCGAACCGCTACATGATACCCTTATTTTTAAAATCAAATTCTTGCAGTTTAAGGCGATGACAAACAGCTATATATGAGAACTTTTAGTGATGCAAATGCTCAAAATGTTCCACAAAAGTTAATATTCATCACTGGCTGCTTTCATTCTTGTTTTTTCCATCGTGCTGTCCTCTTTAACCTCACCCGTCTTCTTCAGTTTCCTGTAAGCTTCTGTGTAGATCTGCACTGTGCAAACACATACATAAGAAACAGATATAAGAATTTTTAATTTTAGTGCATTTAGTCTTTATGGATTAAAGTTTCAATTAATTCAAAAGGGTAAAAGAAGGCGAAATATCTTTAATAGTTGCCACTTTCTCACCACTGAAAATCTTAGAAATACAATTCTGCTGCGGCCTCCTGTTTTCTCAGTGACACGGTCTCCAAATCATACATCATAGCAGGTCTCACTAATATCTTGTAAACCTTCCCTTTCACTCTGGCTGCTGTCTTTCTGTCACAAATCACAGCAGACACTCGTCTCCACCCACCCCACCCTGCCTCCACTCTCTTATTCACCTCTCTTGTGCACTGCTTGTTCTCTGGAATGGTGAACCCCAAGCGTAGAAACAACCTTACCTTCAGTTATCTCTTTCTCTCCTTGCATCTTCACCTTTCCACCTGTCTCCCTCTCACTGTGACACATGAAATGTTGTGCTTCTACTCCTGTTCTTTCCTCTTCTCACTGATGAAAACCTCCACCTCTCCCGGCTCTCTTTCACCTGTTACCTAATCTCACTACACATCACAATTCTTACCGATGATCTGCATGTTTGCGACTCTTCAGACAAGAGGAGGTATGTTTGTGGCCCCATGTGGCTGGGTTTTAAAAAAGCAGAAATGTGATGGGTAAAAACAACAGTTGCTATCTTTCATTGAAATATTTTGGTTACCTTGAGTAACAGGTATTGCATCAAATCACCACAGATGCTTAACGTTGCCCCTTTAGCAACAGAATTCTTATAACAGGGCTACCACATAGCACATACGTCTATAGTACATACTCCTATGACTGAGATATTTGTTTGAAACTGGTGGAATATCAAGTTCATTTTTAAAGGATCCAAACTACCTTTGTGATAACTAGGGCTGCCACGATTAGTCGACTAGTCACGATTACGTCGACTATCAAAATCGTCGACGACTGATTTAATAGTCGACGCGTCGTTTGAAGCTTTGTAAGATCCCAAAAGACGCAGGAATAAGTAGTAGGATTTAAGAGTGTAATAACGGACTGAAACAGAAGATGGCAGCACTGCATGTACAAGGATGCCAGCTGCCGTTAAACCCCGAAGAAGAAGAAGTAGCTCTGTCCCAGAATTCATAACGCAGCCCAGCTCAGTTGTCAACAATGGCGGCAGCTAGTTAGTTTTAATATTACTCTTATTATTCTTTCTGGGTCACAAAATAAACGTTTAACATATTTTCAGGCGAGAATGTAACTGTGTAAACCTCAAATATCTGCTCAGTTTATCAAGACACCACATATTTTCAAAAGCGCTCCGAAGTTTTCGGAGACGTCTGTTACCCACTAGCTCGATAGCTAGCCGGGGGCAAGGCTCACTAGAGCCGCTGAGAACACCGGACTCCCGGCAAATCGTTTTCAAACCCACCGCCGTCTTTCGCTACTCAGGTTAAACATGCATAAGTCACTTAGATAACTTAAAAATGTTATTGTTTGGCTTTTTTTAGTATTTTATTTGTTCCTGAGCAATGTTCCCTCTAATTTTTCATGTGTCTGAGCGAACACACAAGCTCCCTGAGCGGTCCCTTGGACCACTGTGAGCGACATCAGATGTGTGCACTGTGGTCACGCCAGCATCTAGTCCATCCAAGTTACATGGTTTATTAAAATTATCAAATTACGGCATTTACATTTATGTTAGACTACTTTTAAACTGCTTTAGCCCATTTACAATGAAAATGTAAAAAAAAAAAAAAAATCTTGTTCATGAACCTGTGTAGTATGTTAACACTATTGGAAGTAAAAATAACTTGAACTCCAATTTTGAAAACACAACTTTCTTTCTTTTTATTTTTTTTTATAAAGCTCTGACTTGTATTATGAGTCTGAGTCTGTGGTCTGTGAGAGAGTCCTGTAACTCTCTGTCTGCAAAATACAGTAAATAATGACCCAATGTTGGGCAATTAATTATATAGTTCTTCAAAAAAGTTACTCAGTTTGGGAAACAACAAAGTTTTTTGCAGCTATTTTTTTTAAATGCAGCCAATGCATTTTTAAATAAACATTTCAAACTATTTACAGAACAATCAGCTGTTCTGCATCAAACTTGATGCCACACAAATTATTTGTGCCACTCCAAAAAATAATTTCTGTCCACTATGAGATAAAGGAGAACAACAGCCTGATACCTTCAGGCCTGACAACAGGAGATGTATCACTCCTGTAACACCTGTAACATTCAGCAGTCGCCTCATTGTTCTGACACACACAACAAAACTATTGACTACACTACACACTAACTACACAAGATTTGCGCTAAACGTCTCAAATCTCTCACATCTCAAAACACTGCTGTCACTCCTAAAACTTCCTCCCGTTTCTTAACAACTAGATGCTACGTTGCCATATCATTTTTTGATTGGTCGACATGGTACTTTTTTTGGACGAATAGGAAAGAGAGAGGGTTGTGGGGGTTTGCTTTTGCTCACAGGCTTTCGAGCCTTTTTCCTTATAAAACGCCGTTTTTACCGTTTCTTCCCGCAGTAAATATAAACAACGATAGTATTCAGGAAGAAAACCAAACATTGCAGATATTTTTATCATAATTCTGGTTTTACGTGGCCTATCAACACAATTTAAAAACTGGTATAAAGTCCACACTTTTTCCGTCAATTGTTCCGTCTGTCCTGCTCACATCTCCAATGGTTGGACACGTTGTCATTAACGTGGCTTCACTCCACATCAGCCACACCGCTTTGCTCGCTAAAACACCGGTGTCGGCACATAAGGACGCTGTCATAGCCTGTCAACCACATTGATTGGCTGCGTATATACGAATCTGAATCGCATTATTGGCTGGGCTATGGGATAAGGTGGCATCGTTCTAATCCCATACGGGAGCAGCCAGTCACTGACTGACTAACACTGCAAAACAGAACTGTTAAAGTTTTAATTTTAATTTCAATTCAGGTTAGATTTTTTTTTTGTGCGCAACGCAGATTTTCTGTGCGCAGAGACCGTGCCAGCAGTGCGCAATTGCGCACGTGCGCAGCTTAGAGGGAACATTGTTCCTGAGTAAATCGGTTTGCCTGAGATTAAAGTTATAGTTTTTACACAGCTGAATAAACGTCAAGCAGACAACTGGTTATCAGAAGTGTGAGATGCTCGAGAATATACTCCGGTGTCCCGTTATATTTTAGATAGCAAGGAGTTTATTAAACTTCACCGAAACAATCTGCAAATTTCATTAAAATTTAATAAACTATCATCTTGTCTTTATTTTTAGTTAGCACATACTTTAAACACTTAAAGCTGTAAGCTAATGATAGTTATATAAGAGCAGATGCATGCTGGTGCAATAAGCTGTACGTTTTACGTCCAATGGATGCATGATCTGATTAGTCGACTAATCGCAAAAATAATCGGTGACTAGTCGACTATCAAAATAATCGTTTGTGGCAGCCCTAGTGATAACATTCAGTGCAGCTCAGATTTGGGCCTCAACAGTGCAACATGCTCTTTCTAAATTTCATAGGTTGCCTTGCTTTCTGCCCTTATCTTTTACCACTAGCTGTCCAAAAAAAAAAAAAATCCCAAACTGTCACTCTCCTTACCACGCTGTACTGTTACTGGTTGGAAAAAAGCACCAACCACAGGGCCAGCTTTTCTTATGAAGGTTCTGCACCGTAGGGTATCTATGCCCAACTGGCGTTGTCGTCACTGAATCAATATTTGGAGCACAGGGGCTGTGACTATTATCTACAGACAAGAATTCTAAAAGAAAGAGGCTGGCATTTGAAATTCTGGGAAAGTTATTGTAGGATCATTACTAAGCATACTGGAAAGTGTAAGCTATAGCCTGAAACAAGTCAGAGTTTCGATGTGAAATGAAAAGAGCCTCATGAATCACTACTCTTTAATACTATGTCATTAAAAAAAAGGAAAAAAAAGAACTGACATATAAATCACTAGATGTCTGTATTATTCCCAGGGGGCATGTATGCTGTGCACAGTCAGGCTGCTTTTTCCCCCAACATGCCAGTCTGGCAGACTTCACATCTGGATCACTGTTATTATGACAGTCATAACATTCAACAGGGCATGGTATTCCAGGCACAATTATACAACTTCCAAAACTGGAAATCAATTTTGGAAATTAAGTTTATGGGTTTTCTATAAGTACAACATATTTTTAGGCCTAAGAATATGCAATTAACAGACAACAGCACTCAGCATGTCTGTACCACATGTAAAAAGTTGAAATATACCATAAGTATACCTAAATGCAAAGGATGAGTAGCTTAGATATATAGTTACAGTACTGACTCCCATAAGATTCGCTATGCAAGCGTAGTATAAGATAAGATTTTAAACTGATAATAGGGGAATTAAGTGCTATCTTCTTAACTGTAGCCACATGGGAATATATTGTAAAACAAACCTAAAGACAGCTATTATAGATTTATCCTACAACATTAATTAGACAAAATTAACTCCAGAATGGATCTCTCATACGCCAGACAGTCAGACAGTCCAACTACTATATATTAGGGTGTGTCATCTAGCAGTGAACACTTTAGCTGTGATTCACCATGACATATCCAAACAGCCACTCTGTCTCTTCTACGCACATACACACACAGACACACAACTACAAAGAACAGCTGTGCTAGCGTGTATTCCTGCACAGTTCTTAAAATGGAACAACTGTTCACACTTCATTGCAGTAGCCTCAGCTTATCAAACACATAATCACCGTCTTTATCTGAGCTACTGATGTGTCACAACAACACAATGGAAGAAATGTTACCATCCAGCATATGAATGTCTGGTCATCTCTGTACAGTGTTTGTACTGTCATCATCATCATCATCTTCTTGGCCATGCAAGACCAACAGCAGCCTTAAACGCTCTGTTTCTTACTCACATCATTGGTCTAAACAAATAAAATCAGCCAACGCAACAGCCAATTCAAGTCATACAAAGGTGATGTTGAAAGGCGAGTAAATGAAGGGTTGTGAAGAAAAAAACACATTGTGATAAAACGAAAAGAGTAAACGACAAAGAAAGAATCAAATGAAATAACATCCCAATCCTGATCCTGCCTTATTCCCTGGCTCACTTCCTCTCTTCTCCCTTGTTCTGCTCTTTCATTTTCAACTCATTTTGCTGGCTCACTTCTTCCTCCAACACCCCCTCCATTCTTTCTGTCACTCTCTCCCTCCATGAGCAGACAGGCAGAGACAGGGAGACTGTTGTTGTGCTTGCAGTCTGACACTATCAGCTCATAAATCCCTGTCAGCAGCTTGTATGCCTCCTCTCCTCTCTCCCTCCCCGTCTCTTATCCTCCCTCCCTTCACTGGTGGAGAAACAGAAGAACCCAGTGACCTGCCAGTGAAGGTTTGACTGGCACAACCACACACACATTTAGAGAAATATATATAGAGCATATACAGTATATACAGATATATAGATAGTCAGACAGACAAGCAGACAGACAGACATATCTGATTCTCATGCCTCCCCTCTACTGTCTCTCTTTTGCTAGGTTCCTTCCTCCCTGTCTTTCTTTCCCTCAGGCAATGTTTGCCGGCAGACAGTCGTCACTGACAAGAGCTTCCTGTGGTTAGGGGTAAACACCTGGGTAATGAGGCCATGCTGCACAACAACCCAAAAAAAAAGCAAAACAGATTCACAGACCTCACTCACTCTGCCGAGTACTGTAGACTCACAATCGGGTCACGCAGCCACACAGGGTCACACGCGCAGTCACACATGCAAATAAATCTCACAGGAAAACAAGCACAGACATGAACACATTTAAGCACATACACAACCGCACATGCACATAACTGGTTCAGACTGAAAAACAAGAATCTAGATGGAGTGGACATGGATTCAAGAAGGTTCTACTTCTGTGCCGTCACTAGTAATTTGTTCCTCAAATGCAGAAACAAATCCTTGTCTAAGTCATGTCAGCGAGACACTCAGTCAGGATTTTTGACATACTGCAAATGCTCAAACTGAGTGTGAAATGTGAGTGCTGCTGCAGGGAAGAACAGAGCTGCCTGTCTCGACTGCAAAGTCACAAAAGGACTTTTCCACTACAGGCAAGTTATTGGCCCACACCTGAACCTGCGTCAGCTGTCCAAAGTGCTGCCTTTGTCACTCCAGCATTCTTGCAGCCTACAGGAGATGGTACAAGCTGAAGTTTGGTGGGTGGTCACAGGACTGTGCTGATTTTTTTTTGTGTCTGTGTGTGTGTGTCTGCTTTCGTGTGACGAACAGACACATCATCACCACTCAAATATAAGTGGCTATCTGTCTAAATGTGAGTTGACTG
This sequence comes from Pelmatolapia mariae, assembly GCF_036321145.2. Lineage (NCBI taxonomy): Eukaryota > Metazoa > Chordata > Actinopteri > Cichliformes > Cichlidae > Pelmatolapia > Pelmatolapia mariae. The sequence continues at coordinate 45,695,621 of NC_086236.1, read as the reverse complement.
TAGGGGGAGCAGTAATACATCGTATTTCTGCAAGTTTGTGTCTTGCTTGCTCAGCAAGGGTCAGATAAATTGCTGGTATTTTTTATTACTGACAGATTCTGTTGTTCATGGAGTTCTAGTGGGAAAAAACAGCTCTTTGTCACTAGAAGAGTTTTTGATGAACCTTGAAAAGAAGGATCCAGTGACCCACCTCTTACACTTTTTCACATATCATATAAGACTAGATAAATAAGTGTGGAGGAGCTGCAACAGAGGAAATTTAATTTTTAAGTATGACAAATGTCCCTGTTCAACATGGGCCATAAGCAAAGACATAGGGACACATCTCTCCAGATTACAACTATTCTCGGAGAATACTGAGCCACTTCATGTATATTTAAAAAAGCTTTGATTTACAGACGTACATTTAAATGCATCCTGGATGTAAAACACAAAAACCCATCACGTGACTGGGTTGGGCAGCAAGCACAGTATACTTGTTTTTCCCCATTCCTCAAATTTTCACTCTTCTTATGAAAACAAAAAGAAGATGTACTCATATTCAAAGCTCTGAGGCAAAATAGCCAATTTCCCTATCAGCTGTAACCAATACTTCATTTTCATGCCACTCTTGCTTTTTACATTGTGCTTTTATCCAAATTGATTTTGTCACAACAGAATTACATCTTACTGCTCCACTGCTTCAAAATATTGTGCTAGTATCAAAGCCTCAAGAATCTTCCATGTCAAAAGCACTAGAGTGCAAATGATTCACTCAGCAATCATGTTAATCTGTTATCTCTGGACAACAAGGCGCAGCCTGCATCGCATGTCTCATAGAAGTAACAGGGAAGCTTGTGGTGAATCATCAGCCCTACCAGACCCACACGGTCTTAAGGGTTGTTTTAGTTTTGAGGAGGATTTTTTTGTTCTTTAATGGTCTTCATGCAAGCTATTTTAGATATGATTCAATTGAGCAAAAACACTATGTGTATTGTATGGTAGTATCTGGGTTTGCATATGTCTATACGCGCACGCTTGTGTGGCCCGCATGTCTTTGTGTGCAAAGGAAATGGCTGACAGTGAAAAATGTGACCAATTCTAATTTTAATTGCTGAGTGAAAAAACAGCCTCTGCATTTGCGGGTTCTGTCCAGACGAACAGAGGAGAAGGGGTTTAAGCATGAAAGCGTATTTCTTATCACAATTAAAAAGTGTTTTAACATACCGGCATCCCTTTGAAGTTAGATTAGCAGCAATATTGGAAAGATCAGCCCCAGTCTTAAACAATGGAAATTGAATAGGGGAAAAGAAATGACTTAACAGAGCCAAAGGTAAAGTTTTCCTTTTGTTGTTCATCTTTTTTTTCCCCCCTTGAATTTGGCCTCATACAATTTTCTGATAGATTCTCTTGTGCAGAGCGACTCTTTTTTTTTTTTAGTATTATTATTATTTCTTTTTTAACATAAAATTGCTTCATGTCCAACCTAGGGAATGGATTGAGGGGACTACGGCAGAAAAGAAGAAAACTTAATTTGACAGCGCAATTTGAATTGGAGATCCTTCTTAGAGGATTTGAAGCCTGGAGTGACAGACGAAATTGTACATAGGCACAGCTAAGAACTGTAATCACAATAAGCCCATATAAGCGTCTTGATTGTAAGGGTCTGAAGCCACACGGTGGCTGTCTTGTGGAGCAGCAATCTACATGCAGAAGCGCACAGTGGAAGACACACACATCCACATGCAAATACACAACAACAATCAGCTATGGACTTGCAAGTCAAAATTCCCATCAATACAAGAAAAAGCCACTCCTTACATAAAGACATGGAAACCCATGGGAAGACACAAGGGCTGGAACTGAGAACAGTGTAATTAGAGAGAAAGACAGATAGGTTAACCCCAGGCACAGAGGCAGAACGAGAGAGAGGGGGGAGGAGAGGTGACAAGGTTGAGAAAAGTCCCATGTTAACCTGGAAGAAAGAAAACAGGAACAAACGGGGCAAAAAGGAGCAAACAGCTGCTAAGGATTTACATGCTGTAAATTATTTATGCAATCAGCTGTAGGAGCACAGAAACAGAGAGAGAGAGAGGGAGGCAACAGAAAAAATAATCAGGGTTGCAGAAAAAAGAACAGGGGGTGAAAACTGAGAGACGTAGACACGTCTTTGCTGTAAGTTACAACAAAGAGAAAATGTAACACTTACCCTCACACTCCTGTCTAGACACAGCAATCTTTCCCACTGAGCCTCACTCTGACACACCTGAAACAAACAGTAACACTGTTTACCTACACATGTTACTCTCCAGTTACACGCAAAGCTTCAGATGTCTGCTTCCAGGGTATGAATGACAATGCAGCATGCTGCACGAGATGATTTTACGTGATCTCTGAGACGGTTCTCTGTGAGTTTGAAGTCTAAACGCCAAACCTTTATTCATCTTTCTGAAGATTTCTTTACATGTCTCCTAATGCATGTGTATGCCTATGATCTATATCACAAGCCAAACAACCCATGAAACAAACTTACTGTGCCTCTACTGAACTGTGCATTATTAATTTCAACCTACAGCAGGTTCAATTCAATTCAATTTTATTTATGTATTTTTTAAATTTGCTGTATGTTCCTACTGCAGGTGCTAATGCTTCACTGTTACTGTGCTGCCGTGTATGTTTAACATTATTTACACACTGACAGCACTTCAATAAGAACATCTGCTCCGCATTTACATAAAACACTGTAGTTAGCTTCCAGTCTTGACATTTTTTATACAGTATATATATTTAGCTAAAATTACAGCAGCTAAACAGCAGCTAAACACTGTAGCTTATACAGTCCTTAAATATTCTGGTTAAAAACAGCCTTGTAGGCTGTATTCTGAGTATTATTGTGTGAGAATAATAATACAGTGTGTAAAACCCAGTAGCAAAAATATGAAGAGAAACATACATCAAATTTAATTTCAAGAGCCTCTTAACTTTCTGCAGGACTCAGAATGAAATATTTACTAAAAGAAACTGAAAAGGACAAACTGTATATATTTACATTTTTTTCGCAGTGATTTAGTAATTTAATGACACTGTCAGTCTTAAACTACAGCACTGCCTATTAAATTCTACCATAAACTATGGCATATAGAGTACATCAGAAATACCACATAAAACTAACAGCATCACTGCACCCATTGCACTCGCTCTGTGCTCACTCGTACACTGTGACGCCCAGGAGCTTTTTGAGAAGATGCTGATCCACAAATTCCCATGGGTTTGGTGGAGTGGACCGGAGCCAGTGGAAATTGCAAACAAACACTGGGGCTGCTGTGTCTGATGTGAGCAAAAACAACCTCAAAGACCTCATTCACACATCACATCTGTGCGTGCGATTGTGCATGTGTTGGGAAGTTCATGAAGAAAAGTGGGAAAAAATGGGAGCAACTGTGCGTGTATCTGTGTGTGTGTGTGTGCGTGTGTGTGTTTATGAATCTGAGGACTTGAAGGCTGTTCAAAGGCATTACAGCATTAAATTTATGAAGGCATTCACAGTAACACTGGCAATAAAATAGATCTCAGCTCCTGGCAAAAGTTCATATTAGGTCTTACTATGGCAGGAGAGAGTGGGAAGGAGGAAGAGCGCGCGTGTGTGTGTGTGTGTGTGTGTGTGTGTGTGTGTGTGTGTGTGTGTGTGTGTGTGTGTGTGTGTGTGTGTGTGTGTGTGTGTGAGCGAGGGTGGAGGAAAAGGAATGAGGTGACACTAAAGGTCAAGAGAGAAACAGAGAGATGTTGAGAGGAAAACAAGAAAAAAAGCCAGAAGAGCAGAAGAACACAAACAGAAAACAATTTCAAAATGGGAAGAGAGAAACTTCTCATGACAGGCCAATGGCAACAAAGACCAGAACCAAAAATGCAAAGAGCAGCAGAGAGAAGCAGCAGCTCTCTCCTCATGTCTCTCCACCCCATGGTTTCAGTGGCCAAGTCCACACCACATTATGGGTCCCTAGGTTTTTTATAATGGCTGGGTGTGTTCTGATTCTGCGCTAAAGTCATTGCTAGTTAAATTCCATTCCTAATTAGTGGTGGGAATGAGAATGGAAAGGGGAATTGGTTGAGGAACAATTAAACATCACTGAGGGAAAACAATATTTTCAAACAACATTTCACACCACGAGCCGTGACAGTGTCGGATGAAGCATACGTGCCCACACGGCAGATTTTTCTTCCCTCCCTATCAATTTCAGACTTTTGAGCCAATTCCATGTATAGCTGCAGTTAATACAACCTGCAGATATACATTTGTTGTTGACAGAATACATGGTGGGCAGTGCTGGGCAGCAACTAATTACATGTAATGCCAGAGTACTGCTGTCAGTTTCATACCGCATGTAGGCCCTGCAGAACTTAACTAAAAACTATTAAGAACTGTTTTGTTATTTCAGGCTAAATCCTGAAACAGCAAATATGGCAGGAGGCCTGCCTATTTCAGATCAACTGTGTTGTTGCACTGATGTGAACGGCAAACATTTGAGGTTCACAGCAGTTTCAAGGACTTTGTTGGCAGTGATATCTGCTTGACTGTTGAGTGCTCTTCTGGGGTTTACATTTACTAGTCAAAATTTCTGTTTTGAGTTGAGTCTTTGTGATGATGTTTATGCTTAATTTCTATGAATATACACATCAAAAGGGACAAAAGGATGCAAATTTGAAAAATCAACAGCTAGTATAATAAGCGCTGACATTATGGGTGAACTACATTAACCATAGAAGACAGCACTATGGCATTTGTGTGGGATCACTCTGAACAAAATACCCATTCACAGAACAAGTTTTGACTCAATAAACACATTTATTGCAATAACATTTGGAGACTGAGAAATTTAAAATAAGTGAGCAGTAGCTTCAAGGCACAACTTCAAAAATCCAAAGTGTCCAAAACACGATTTATAATAAAAGTGCAGTTTTGTGGAGAATAAATGAAATAAACTGGCATCCCCGTTTGTTAAAATAGCAAGTTTTTTGTTAGCACTTTTACTCAAGCACTTGTATTGAATGACACACACTCACAGACCCTGATGCACCTGATGTAAAGTGTTAATGATGAGAGAATTAAGAATGACTATCTCAATGTTGTGATGTTTTAATAGCGTGCAGGTGACTAACATCTCGCTGATGGGAATTTGATCATGTATTTGTTAAAGACAGACTTTTAATGAGCAGCTCTTGAGATTAAATGCGCCAGTATAAATGAGACTCGAATAAAACTTGGATATTATTGTAAATACGTGCTCGGTGAAAATATCTTGTTATGCCAAAAAACTAAGATTCAGAGAAACCAATAGATTTTGTATGGCCATTTTTGACTAGCACTTGTAGGGAAACCCAGCGTTATGTTACGAACCCCAAATTTTTGGAGTGGTGAGCGGATTCTCCCACTTTAAGACAAAACACAGGCTCACAGTCTTTGCTGTTTCCTTTTTTATTAATGAGTCACTCACTAACCTTACCTCCTCATAATGCTGACCACATAAATAAGCTTTCCCAAAAACCTCACAAAGCTCACATTAAAGTGTCATTTTTCAACTTTTTTAAATGTACTAAACAGTAATAGTTTGTTTTTCAGATTTCCATCACCACTGCTGCAAATTGCAAATGTGACCTTTTTTTTCTGGAATGATAACGGAATAAATTCTTTCAGTAAAGCACTCAGGCAGATTTTAGCTGCTCAGCTCTGTGCTTCACTCAAGCTTGTGGCTCTGGATACATGTGTGCAAGGGTGCAGAAAGCAAAGCTGCACATAGTGTAAATCTCACAAGATATATCATAACATTTGAGTCTGTGAAACTGTCAGTTCAAAGGCTCTTGGGCTCTAGCATATGGAGCAGTGATTTGGCAATTTAGACTATTAAATATAGACTAACAGTGAGCTAATGTTTGTCTATGTAACATGATCAAAGCTGCAAACATGCAATTATGAAATGAATGGCCTCCCTATCTCTACTGTTGCTTTACTCTTTTAATTTGCTCATAAAGCATTTTCAAGCAAACATTGTCACGATAGAAGTCAAATGTGCTGACTAGCAGCATAGCCATGAAGTCAACACACTGGAATGCACTTCCATCCCCACAGGAGCGAAAGGATGAATTAATATTTGATTGACATGTAGTGAGCCAAGCTACTGAGTGTAAAATGTGCGCTGAAAGCAAGGAAGAAAGTACAGAGAGAGGGGCATTATGATTGATTGACTGTACCTACTGAGCAATTAGAGTGAGATTAATTGGTTAGTTGTCACTTCATTTGACTGTTATTAGCCAAGGAACTCCTCTCTGGAAACCATTTAAATGCGAGATAATTGACATAATTGTTCTGCAGACGACAGAACTCCTGTGGTACTACAGAACACAGTCTGTGGGCTAACAAGAGAAAAAGATGAAAGGAAGAAAAGAAGGTTGAAAATCAGGTAAAATCAAGAGGAAGAAACAATATTTTAACAACATTTGAGGTCATGGAAACTTACTGCTTGTGTGTTTTGGGCTGTAGATTAGCTAGGATATGTCTCCACACTAAGTGAAATTCTTCTTTATTACATATACATGCACACACACTCACACACATACACACACGCCAACACAAGGTCGGACTTAAAAATTAGAGCAGGGTATGAGGCGACCTTGTGAGGCTCCCGTTAACCAAATAAAAAGTGTATAGGATTTATGATCCTATCAAAGCACTAACACATAACACATCGTATATTCCTAAGCTCATTATCCATTAATGATCTTCCTAACTCATTCACTTTAAATGTTCATAATGTTTTTTAATATTTAAATATATTGCAAATATTGAATCGTTGTATAATTAATCCAATGCCTACTGCAACTGAGCGCATATTTTTAAACCTCTGTCTTTCCCGTTTTCACTTGTGCGATAAAACATTCAAACATTTACACTCTGCATATCAGTGTGGGAGATCAAGAGAAGTCAGCCTGCAAAATAAGCTGTCACGAAGATTAGATGTCATCAGTAGCATTGAGGCTCTAGCCCAAGATTGCAATAGCATTCATTAAAAAAAGACATCAAATTACACGCCAAAGTGACGGTAAACTATGCGTTTTTCAGAGATATGATACAAACCAATTAAGGATAGTGTCTGTTTTCACAGTTTTAGGATTATCAGTGTGATAACTAAGCAGAAGACTAAAAGATGCATTGAGATATATCCGGCGCTGGAGGATCTTCCATGGGTTCAAACAAGGATGGTTCTGCACTGCATCTGCAGCCAAATCTGTTTCTTGTGTCCAATTCATAATGAACTGTTTGGATGACTGATTACATATAAAGTAAGTATCTCAGAGAGATGACACAAACAATAAATAATAATGAATAATGTTACAATAAAATAATATTTTTTTAAACTTACATAAGCGTTTTCACTGAGTAAGAAACAGAGCAGCTACACATTTGCAAGGCGTGGAGTTTACTTTGGGAGTTTAAAACAGTTACACGCCCAAAGGAAATAAAGGGCCCAGATGACTGTTAATTCAAGCTGACCCTTAAGGTACCCACATTAAGGATTACAAGACATCTTGTCCTATATGAAATAATGTAAAATGACTGCAAGTAGTACACTGGGTTTAACTCCATGTTTTTATTTCAATATTTTAGCATGCACCCATTAAAGAAATGAAACCTATGAATGTGTTTAAAGTATTCTGCATTACTGAACATGTCTCCTGTTAGTACTGCACTTTTTCCAACAAGATCAAATCTACCCAGCGTCTGGAAAGAATTACAGTATGTTACAGTTGAGCATATCGTTCCCTCGGTGAACAGGAAATGGTTTATTTCTCCTGAGTGGAGCCTGTCCCAGCTAGGGAAGTGGCTAACCACATGAAGCTAGTGCGATCCAATCTGTTTACACACAGTAATTTGCACAGGTGAGAGAGGATGGGCTGCTGGGATGAATGTAGGAGCCTTGTTTAGTTCTCACCACTGAGGAATTCAGGTTGTTTAAAAAAAAAAAGAAGTAAAAATCATGAATTGATTTCATTTATTAAGCCCTGCTAAGATTTGTTCAGGCTTCAAATCATGTGTGCAAAAAAAGGTGTGATGGATTTGTTTCAAAGTGATAACAAATGTAGGGAATGAAAAGATGTCTGCATTTAATTAAAGTGCAGCTGACATGAATACAGTCACGTAATATGGTATAGACAAGAAGGTGTGACGAGACACTATCTTGGAGCTATAAATATACAACAGTTCGTTATCAGGTTTAGTTCTATGACAGAAATGCAAGCGGCACAAAGTGGTTTAGCGGTCTGCACATTCAAAAGCAACACTACTATTTATTTGACTGAACCAAGGGACAGCTGGGGCCTTTTGGAGCTTTTACTCCTATATATTTTTGGGGCTTTTAAACAGATGTTCCCATTTCCTCCAGTTCAAAGACATATCAGGTAAATTGGACTTGAAAAGAACTTCCCTGCTGCATATATGGCTGGCTTCACATCCAGCTCAATTCATCATAGCCAAATTTTACAAAGAAAAATCTGTCTTACAAAGGTAAGCCTGTCAGGAGGAAGATAAAGAAACAAAAAAAAGTCTTACAGTTGAGCCGCCCTGCTTTATTTTCACGCGCTCAAGTGTGCTCATTAGGTCTGTGGTATCAACTGCTTCTCCTGCGTTAATGTGGAGGTGTTGTTGGCAGGTCATAGACGCACAGAAGTGTGAGTCTGACCCGATCATCTGGGCCTTGTACAAAGAGGCAAACAGGCAGACATGCACAAGTGCACAAAGAGACACACTCTTGAGTCTTCCAAAGATTCTTGTATTTATTTAAAGAAAGCAAGTCTTGACAAAAGATGACACAGCTCCTAATCAACCTGGTCTCTCCATACAGCAGCCTCATTGAAAACACGTTTGTGTCGTCTACAAAGCGCCAACATCTTATTTTATTTGTACTTTTGAAAAGCAAACAGAAGGTTAGTTTCTATGTATTTATTTTACATGTTTTTCATTATTCTGTGTTCATTCCCTCTCTCAACAATCTGCGTCCTTGATCTCCGTGCTCTGTGCTAGATTTTAACTTTGTCACTTTCTTACTTTCCCTTTCAATCCAAGGTCATGCAAAGGTTACTTCATTGTGACAACTTTCCTTTATTTTTTGTATAACATACAACAATCCATCGTAGCTCTGGTGGATATGCCATTCTTATGAGGTTATTCTGACTTGTTTACAACCTTTCCCTCCCCTTTCTTCTCCTCAAATCATTCATTTGCCCGTCCACATTGCTGATCGTTCATCACCGATACAGCCATTCCTCCGTCTTTATCATCCATCTTTAGCTGCAGTTGTTTATGTCTGCTTGACTCTCTGCCGTGCTGTTTACTGACCGCCCTTGCTTTTTTGGGCTCCTCTCCTTCAACTCTTTACTCTGTTCAATTTGTTATAACTTCTTTCATCCCTTTCCATCTGTATCACTTGAATGCATGCATTTTAAATGGACCTTTTCCCTTTGTTTTCAGCTTTCCATTCAGTCTGTTCACCTCTACTGAAAGTTAGGTCTTTATTAAACAATCCTTTGCCTTATTCCCCATCTTTCGTCTGTGTGTAGTATACATTCAAAACTTGTTCCTTTCGGAGACCTTTTGGAGCTCTTCCAACTCTCTGAGATCACATACTGATAAATGTCTATCCTTATTTGCCTCCAAGGATGAAAGGCAGTAAAGAAATCACAAATATTTGACCACAACAAACTTGGTAACACCACCCCCCTGTAACGGGTACGTGCGTGTGAGGGGCCTGAGGTGTAGCGTTTGAAGGCAGACCGAGGGGCGAGAGTATGCACACAAACACACACGCGCGCACGCATACATCGTCAGGCCCTGTCAGACATCCATCTCACACTTCAGTAGGCTATTTATTTTTTCTGTTTTATTTATGCAGCAATCTCCTTTCAAATTCAGCTCGCACCCATTCGTCTGACTGAGCGGCTGCCCTTTCTTTTCAAAGTGTAAAATTTCATAGACCTTGGGCAAAAATGGAAGAATGGGTGCGAGGGAGAGAGAAGAAACAGTGCTAAGGTAATAACCTGATTTCGCCTCAGTTGGTTTTGATTTAAGAGAGGAAGAGTGTGTCAGAGAAACAGCAGGCGCTCTTCTGTCTCGCTTCCATGGCAGATTTTTGAAGAGCGAGGAAAGAGAGGGAAGGAGACGCAGAATGAAAGGAGAGACAATGCGAACAAAGAGAGATAGAGACAGTGAATCACACCCCATGCCAATAAAGTGAAGTGAACTGACACAAAGAAACAGAGATACCATTGAGAAAATGAGCGTTCTACAGAGGGAGACAGGGGAAGGGAGATGGAGAGGAACGAGTTGGGGGTGGGGAGTGGGGGTATTATCAGTGAATGAATTTTTAATAGCACAGAGATCAACCATGCCCAGGAGCTCAAACAGAAATAAATACCTTGCCTCCTTACTTTAGAACTCCTTTTAGAAAATATAACCACAGTACACAGTGGGGGTTTTTTTTTCCTACCAGGGTTTTTAATCACTCAGGAAAACGTGACAGCATACCTGACACCAGAAAACAAGGAGGAACCCTGACAGCAAGACGGGCAGGGGACAGAGAGGCTTATGGGTAAATACAAGGTTGCACGTCACTCACACCACATACACACCAGCCAGCTGATTACCCCAGGTGTCTGCATTCACACATGAGGAGCATTTGAATTTTAAACTCTTCCAAATACATGTGTCAGCCCTCGCCCATCTGTCTGTCACCCTGCAAATGCCCTGACAATAGCACGAGCACAATTAACTTAAGCTGAGAGAATGTGCCAATTTACCCCCAATTTCCTGCTTACAGCGTCAGACGTTCCTTTCAAATGTGTATTTTTTTAGCATAATATATGAGGCAGGCCATTTCACTTGCCAAAAGCATCTCCATTTCAGCAAGGTTGTCCCAATTTGCTGATTTTGAAGCACATACCAAATTAGCGCGCAAAACATTGCAATTTTACCAGCTGCTGCGTGTTCTGTTCAAGTGTACGTCAGCGTGAAAGGCGATTTCAGTTTAAAGCCTGGTCCATGGTTCTTTCTATTTACATTATAGACTGTAGTTGTTCTTTTCCCAGAAGGTGTATTCAGAGAGGAAAAAATGCTGTGAATTTAGCCTTTATATTTAAAGAAACAAAAAACAAAAAAACAATTTTATGAATTGTGCATTACTGCTAGCCAGCAAAAGCTAGGGAACTTTGAGTCTGCACTACAAGTGAATAAGGATATGTATTAATAATTATTAACCATATTCTCATCATGCCTAAGGACATTAATAATAATTTCTACCTTAAATGATGCATATAGCTTCTTTAGACATGCCCAGATAGCTGTAAGTAACTGTCAGTGTTGGAATAATCTCTGTTCCCTGTGAGGTTGACACCCATCGCCAAGGCTACAGACATGATACAGTACCAAGTCAGTGGGATACCAAGAAAATGGGAAAAAGATCACTAAAGTTCTTTAGAACAGCTTCAGAAGAAGGGAACAGCAGCTGCACTGTACTTCTCATAGCATTTGTTACACAGGGAGATTAACGCAATTACATTAAAAAAAATCATATATGCAGCTTTTTTCCCCATGAAAACAAAGAGATAAGTTAGAAAAAATAAAGTAAGTGTGTGCAACTTTTTTATTCACTTGGTTAGCATTTGCAGAATTTATTGGCATCCAGATCCAAGCATTTGGACAGTTACTTATTTGTTTGTTTGGCAGACCATTCAATTTCAAATAAAAATGAACGCTCTTTCAAAGTTAATGGGGTGTTTAATACGCTGAACCTGGGATATCACAGTTGGAAACTCTTTGAAAAAATGGAATGGACTTTCATAAAATACGGGCTAACAAGAAATATCTAATGATCTACGAACTACATAGCAATCTACACTCAGTACATGCATTTCTACTCAACAGCTGCAACTCTGAATGACGCTTCCTTTTTGTGTAAATGCGGTTTTCTTGTGCACGTGATGGTACGTTCTAAAGGATCCATGCTCTACAGAATAATTCTGCATTAATTTCACAGTTGCAATTGATCTGCATATTGTGACAGCCCACACACATGTGTGCAGCTTCAACTGACCTCTTTGCTGTTTTCATACTTAATTTGTCACACCCTTACCGATTAGTCGACACTATAAATGTAAAAGTTTCTTCATAAAACAAAGACAAATGGTTAAAGTGAGACTTTACGTATGTCCAGTTATCCAATTAAGGTGAATTATTCTTAAACGTTTCGTGAGTTATTCTTTGCCTGTTTCATCCTGTTATCCGACTCAAACCTGTCAACAAATCTTAATACAGGGAGTCAGGTTAAATAAAGCTCAGTTTACCTTATTCAGATTTTCTTAAGTAACATTCAGTAGTGTTCCTAAACGACATTATCATCAAAAAAGACGCTGAAGCATAGTAAATTTATTTACATCATTTATTGTGTAATTTGCCCCTGTAGGAGGAAGATCAGGCTACTCTTTTCCTGGCTGAACTAAAAAAGCAGCAGAGTCCTTCTTCATGAAAAACCTGAAGTGCTTTTTCTTCTTTTGCAGGCACAGTTCCTGCAGATCTTTGTTCTGCGCTGTGAGGTTTGTCATCTCATTGAAAAGCTCTGCATGCTGCAGCTCAAGTTTCTTACACCTTTTCTCCAGTTCTTCTAATTTTTCCTGCTTTTCTTCATGCTTTTCTTTGAGCTTTGTTTTTCTCTTGCAGTTTTTTTTAAATGTTTTTCTTCTTGAACTTTCTTTTCCTTGTGCAAGTCGTTGTTTGTTTGTTGTACTTTGTCAGGTATGGCCAGTAACTCTTGATGTCTCCTCTGCAGGTCGTGAAGTGTACACTGGATGTCTTCATGTATTTATTTTCTGTCGTTGCTTCTCCTCTTGCATTTCAGTGTTTGTGTACTGTACTTTGTTATATAGTCCTTGCAAATGGGTATTTTTGCTCACCATTGCTTAGATTTTACTCTGCTTTCTGTGCATATTTTTTCCAGTTCTTGTTTCTCGTCCTCAATTTCAATGTTTTTGTCATTTGCTTTGTTGTATAATACTCTTAACTGTACTTTTCTTCTCAAACTCTTGGAGATCATGTTGTATTTCTTTTTGCATCTCTTCCAGTTGTTCTTTGTCCTTCAGTAGCTGTGCATTTCTTTTGAGTGCTTGTTTAAACATCACTTGAAGCCCTTCATTTTCTTCTCCATTTGCTGGAGCTTGCACTGCATCTCTTGGTCTTCTTCTTGAAGCTTACACTGCAGGTCTTTGTATTTGGCTTCCTGCTCTTCTTTCTCTTTTTGCAGTTGTGTATTTCTTTGGAGAGCTTCATTAAACATCACTTGCAGGCCTTCATTTTTTTCTCCTTGTCATGGAGCTTGCACTGCATCTCTTTGTGTATTGTGTTTTGGAGTTTGCACTGTATGTCCCGGTGCTTCTCCTGTGTTGTTTTTCCTTTATACAAAGCTCAAATGCTCTTCTGAGGGCTTCAAAAAATCATCGCACTGAGGAGTGCTGGGGTGATCTCTTTGTCTTGGGTTGTGCTTTTTTTTATACATTTTGGTACCTTGTAACAACGTCTTTGTAAAGGATCCGAATGTTTTCAAATTCTTCTTAGTAGATGAATGTTTGACAGCTGCGAACCAACTGACGTATTGACTGAAAACTGAAATTAAACTTCAAATTTCTTTTGCTTCCTTAGGAGTTTTGACAACAGGCTGTGTATATAAAATTTAAAATGTATCATGTTAGAGTGTTTAATACACTGAACCTGGGAAATCAAAGTTGGAAACTGTTTGAAAAAAGGCTTTCATAAAACACTGTTACAAGTCAGATGAATCATGGGATATAGCACAGAAGCTGGAAAAAGGCACAGACTGCACAGTTCAGAAAGCTAGCATGCACTGAGTGCAGATTGTTATGTAGTTTGTACATGATTAGATATTTCTTACCGTCTTATTAAGAAAAAATTGCGATTCCCAGAAAGTCACTTCAAAAACATACTTGGTCTAAAACTGCATAAACCTTTGTTATTGTTACCTTGTTATAGCTAAAACATGCTGTAGCAGCAACCTTATTAGCCAGTAATTTCTCATGGGACACTGACAGGTCCAAACCTGCTGTGGTCTGGCTACAAGAACATGGCTTGAAGCCTGCATGGATGGATTTTGATGGATTCTCAAGATTGAGGACCTTAAATGCTTGCCAAAGTAACAATGTTCCACCTCTTTACACTGAAAAATGTCTTTGGCTGTATATTCTTAGTATCATTATCCTGTTAAATTATGAGATGCTGTCCAGGTTAATCATCCTCTAATGAGTTCTGAGTGCTATGATCCTATATACAGTACTATGCAAAAGTCTTGACTGACCCCTCATTTCTTCATATTTTGGTTGGAAAATGGGATATAGGTTGAGTGATTTATCTAAACGTGCAAGCACAATTTGGGCATTTCTAATGTGCTCGAAAGTCAATGTTTGTTATAACCACCTTAGAACTTTTAAGCAAGTGTCCCAATAATTTCTTTGAGTAGCCTTCCAGAAAAGTTCTCAAAGCTCTTCTTTGGGGGGGTTTCTTTAAAACGCAAAATACATTACCAACATGGCGTACAATGTTGTTAATATAATGTTCCCTGCCATTTCTTCTGTGAACACCATTGTTTTTAGAATGTTTGATTTCGACAAAGCAATTAGCCTTGATTTTATCAGATATGCTTTTTGAGTGTTTCTATTATGCTTACTTCAATTGCTTTTCTTATTTTTACTTGCAGATGGCACGTAATTACAGCATATTTTGTATGAAAACATTTAAATAACTTAGAAAGGTGAGAGCTGCCCACAAAGTGTCACATATCCAATTACTTTTAAACCTTTTCGTTTTTAAGTTTCATAAACTTAACATAAACTTCAAGTCAAAGTTAAGATATGGCACTTCAACTGTAGTTTCCTCTACTTTATTTCAAATTAAATCACCACTGACTCTCTGATCACAGTGAGAGAGGACGGTGGTGCAGAGTCAAAGGAGATGATGTGGTCTATGCAGTGATGGAATTCATTTTTTTCCCAGTCTTCGTGTAAGAGTCCTTTCTGTTGTTTAACAAATCTATTGACTTTTTATTTTTAATTTTAAGTCAACAGACTGATGAAAATTCCAGCAAGCAATTTCAGAGAGCAGTTCAGCAGTGTGTTTTTCAAAAGCAATATGGATCAACAACCACAGAGAATTTGGGATTTGATTGTTGTAATCTCCTACAGGGGAGATGAAGCCATATTGCACTACACCGATACTGTGCAAAATCTAATTAATCCAACCTGAATCTGAATTAACTAAAATACAACCCGTCTTCTTCTTTTTAACCCCAACCCCAAACAGCTCTCCTTGTATGTATTAAAACACTTAAATAATTTTATACTTCTAGCAGTAGAGAATAAAAACCCAACAATATATAACATCGCATCCACTGAACTGAAAACCATGATTTTGTTGTTGCTTGTAGAGAATGTATCTTCACTCTAGAGAAAAAGATTTTCTGCCTCTATTCATGTAGAAAAAAATGAATGATCTATAAACACCACTTACACTTTTTACTAAAATTGCTTACTTCTACGATTATATTGTTAGGATTATAACAATTGCCAGAGTTGTATCAATAGTATAATAGGAATATGACTTTGGAATGAACATCATATCATGTTTCTGGGCTCTCTCTGTTTTGGAGTTAATCTACCATATTTGATAGCAGCTGTTGTTTATTTTGCCTAGAATGGAGGACTGCAAGCACTGGGTTCTATACACAAGAACTGTTTCGTACTGGTAATGCACAAAGAATAATAAAATATAAAGAAAACAGACAATGTTTTCATCCCTGGGTGTCAAATAGTACTCTTCTGTCAGAAGTTGCTGCCATCAACGAGGGTAGCAGTGGGTTCACCTATTGCCCTTAGTTTAGATTTAGGTACCTAAACTATGTAGACTCAATCCCACCATGTTGCAATCAGAGTCTGTCTGCATAAATGATTATTTCTCATCTGTGATGCATCTCTTTGCAATAGGGAGCTCGAAGCCAAATTCAGAATCAATCCTTTAGAAAAGCAATGTTGTCAAGCGCCTGTCATTTTGCTCTCCTAGAGCAACTATGTCACTATTTGTGGAGCCGTTTCTGAATTTCTCTTTCAGATCTATAAGGTTCTTACGGGACGTAAATTTCTGTTTAATGTGAATTTCTTTTGTATGCAGACAGAAACAGATTTGCCATTTTCACCAAAGTCACAAACAGATTGCAAGCAAATGGCAACTTAACTCCATTCACTGATAGCAGACTGATAGCAGCAGTCTTATTGCCCTTTTTATAACCATCTTGATGCACTGAAGTTGCTTTGAAGACAACAACTGACTACAAGTGGACCCCATCTTTAGAACAACCATTTCAAAGACAATGATATAACAAATTCATTGCACAAAGTCACAATAATTTTGTTGTGTTATCCAACAGTGGTTCTCCAACCACTGTTGGATAACACAACTGCAGCATTTGAGCCTTTAGAGTCAGAACAGGCTGAAAAGCAGTAACATGCTGACACAAACTGATGAGGACTGAGGGGGAAAAAAGCAGAGTAATGTTTGTTCACTGCAGGTCTGAAATCTCTAAAAGTGGAAAATCTATAAAATAAATAAATAAAATTCCAAACAATGCATTTTGCCTCCTTTTCATAATAACTTCAAAATTGTTTTGGGCACAATAAGCAGCTAATCAGTGACTCTAAATGAAAACTTTTTCCTTGAGCCACTCCAATATCTGTGCTAGCCATAGTGATAATAGCAGGTTTCACAGACTTATAAAGCTTCTGTGTGCTCATCTCCAGTGAGACAAAGAAGGACAAACACGCACGCAAACAATGTGTGTTTCACTGAAGCCGACTCAGCTGTAATAAAATAATATAAAGTTGTACCACATTTCAGTTCATATCGGAGCAGTGGTATTATTCCCTGCACCTATTCCTATTATCACGGGCTCTCAAAATGACTCAAATTAAAACTCACATTAATCCGACAGTGTAATCCCTCTACTGCATGGAACAGTCTTTTCAGTCTGAGTGTGGATTAGAGAACACTGAGACCCTGTGTTGGTGGTCACTGGTGTATAACACCTCATAAAGATAATATGCTATGTGTGTGTGCGCGCTTGTGTTTTTCCTGCTGCGACGGTGGTCAGCACAATATAGCACAAAAAGCTTGCGTGTGTGGGAGGGGTAGGGTGTTGTACATGTGGATAATGTGCTTCTTTTACCCTTTGTGGTTACCTGGTGAAGAGGAAAATCCCTATGAGGTGGTCTTCTTGCTATGTGGACTACAATGAAAGCGGCCTGTAACAGAGGAAATGGTGAATTAATAAAATAAGCCCCCTGAGTAGAACACTGTTTGACTAGTCAGAGGGCACAGAAAAGGGATGGAGGGAAGGGTTTGGCAGAATAAAGAAAAACTGAGAAGCACAGATAAAATGGCACTGTTTGTACATGTTTTGTGGCTATCTATAGGTTTGCAGTGGTGCGCTGAATATATAAAGGCTTAATGCACGCTGAGTGTATTTCATATTATCCTTTGGTGAATCAAGAAGGAAATAAATATATAAGCAAATGACAAGTTTTTATCTCAGTGATCCCCGAACAAAACACACACACACATGTTTTTTTGTCTGCCCTTCTTACTTACAATCAAGCAGCTTATCATGCTGCTCACACAGCATCCTGTACAGCATCTTTAAGTATCAATAAAACCCTAGCTGCAATCACCACATTAAAAGAGAGGACAAATGCACCTCTTGACCCAGACACATCTGGTTAATGGAAATCTAAAACATTAATAAAAACGCTATCGGAGAGCGATGCTCGGCTGCACACGTCTCAGTGGAGCTGTGAATGAATATGCTCATTTTGCACGGTTGCTACATACCGAATGGGCACAATCTTAAAGGTGTTCCTTACTATAAAAACAGTTCATCTTCATTTGAAAAAATGATATTATTTGGAGTCTGTGTTTGTGGATGTGTACGCATGATCCATAAAGAGATGTACAGTATGTATATATTCATAGCTGACTTTTATGGCTGTGAAAACAGGTCCCACTAGTCTACAGTGGCAAATAAGCAGATATTATTTCATTCATCACCCCTAAGAGCTTATACTGTAGACCAGTAAAGCTGAATGCTGATAAGCTGACCATGAATCACTGCAACATCAAGTATGTTTATTAAAATGCTATTCAGATTTATTATTTAGTCTGGTCTGGTATTGTGACTTTGTTAAAATCTAATAGAAATGACAACATTATTGTTATTTGACGCTTTGGCAAATGGTTAAATAAAAAAATAATATGCCTAAGATGTATTGTTTCCATAGCGGCAACAACAACAGCAACTTCGTGTGTACCTACTACTGCACCCATTTTTGCAGAGCTGCTGGAATGGCACACCGAATGAATCATTTACAGAAAATTTTGATTTGTCAGTGCAGGATAGATGGATCCTGGTCACACTGTATAACAAAAGCATGGGTGGGCATTTACAAAGTGTCAGGTACAGTGCAGAACAAAAATCTCCTAATCTCCTTACTCTTTGCTGTTCATTATTATTTTACAGGGCAGCCGTCCCAAATACATAAGGCCCCTACCCTGCTCAGCCCAGTCTGCCAAGCACCAATGCTGGGTTTGATATTCTTCCAACATCCAACAGGCTATGATTATTTCATTCCTTTTTTAACATAACGCATCAATTATTCAACCTTTGCGAGACCAGATTTGATTGCGTTTTTATTTAACAAAAATGACTGTGTGTGTGCGCGCCTCCACCCATCTAAAGGAAGACTGAATATAAAACGTTCCGCAAAGATAATACCTCATGGCTTGAAAGAGTGATGGATGGTGAAGGGGGTGGAGTAGAAGGAGAGAGAGAGAGAGAAAAAAAATACAAGTACTCTGGAATAAATGATGACTGCATTAGCATAGGATAGCAAAGGGTCCCTTCACTCTACAATAAATTGCTCCCCGTCTTCAAGGCAAACTGCCCACACAACAAGTGCAGCCATGACATTGGAAAGCGTGTGTGCATGGGTGTTTGCTTGGACTGATTTTGCTGGAGTGTAGCACTGCTGCAGCACTGCAACAGCCATGAAAAAAAGATTCGGTTATTATGTAGCAACACAAATCTGTTACATCCAGGTTTTTCACTGCAGTTAAGTAAAGTCAAACACTCAGCGGTTAGCGGGGTAAACTTTCACTGTTTAAATGTAATGAAGGCCTTAAACTTAGCGCTCAAAGCATTTCATTTTTGTATTAATTAGTCTGCGACGCCCAAGACTCATTAATTCACACCTTTTCAAAAAATTATCCCTTTATCCCTTCGCCTCATTTCCTCTTTTTCTCTCTCTCTCTCTCTCACACACACACACAGGCTCACTTCACCTCTCTCTTCCCTGCCATTCTTCTCCTCTCCTCGCATCCTCATCTCTGCTAATGAGCCTACTTAAATCTATGCCAAAACACAAACAGCATGAGAAAAAGAAATAGGTACAGTGCTTAGTCTGTTTGTTAAAGGATTCATCATGTGAGCTGTTTTCAATAAATAATAAATGCAAGCGCTGACTTTTGTCTGCAGACGAGACTTTGGAACATGAATTATGCATTGTTATTCTTGGATAGGCCAACACAGGGACAGGGTGGCAGTGTGTGTTGTGTGTGCGCGCGTGGAAGTGTGTGTACATGGGGGTAGATCCTGATACACACTGCGAAGACAATGTTTCTGAGGCTTTACAATCAAGGCATGTGGACACAGCTCACTGTGATTACAACTCGAAAGACATTGTTTTGTTTGCAAATACACATGCTGCCTAAACCTTAAGCTCCTGGAAACTCAGCAAGACGTTTCTGTTTCCAGTTAGAAAGTTGAAAGGATCGCAAACTGCACTGCTCGACTATTATTAGTCGTTTATCTTATTCTAATCAAGTCTCTTTTATGGTTGGATGATGAAGGGCAGGATGTGTGTGTTTTCACTCAATTGCCCTGTGTGTGTTTTTGTGTGTGTGTGTGTGTGTGTATGTCTATGTGTCTGTGGGAGGTGTGTGAGGTGGTCCTCCTAGCACATTTGTGTTCACAGTATTTTTCCATTTGATCCCTTTTCTCCTCTTTTTGCAGCTTTTCCCTACCCTATAATCACTACGACAACAAAGGAAGCTTCGTTCCCGCTAGACAGTGGAAAGGTTTCACTGGCAATGCTAAAATATCTGTGTGTTTTTTCCCCCCACTTTATTGTCTGTTGTCACCGGGAAATATGAGTAAAGAAAAAAAACTTGATTGAAAATCAGCAAAGAAGAGAACAATTACAAAGAGGAGAAAAGAACTCACATCCACCCGTGACAGCAATCATCACTGATCTCTGCTGTCATTTTTACTCCACAGTAAATAATTCATCAAAAGAAACAAAGGGGAAACAAATATGCAAATAAACCCCAAAAAGGCCAGTAACATCGGCCTAATGCCACAAGGGAAGAATAGCAGTGGATTATTATCATGGCAGGTTATGACTGTGATGAATCTGAATTTTTCTTGTTTCATCTACCTTGACAGTACTGAAGTCACACATACACACAGGGAAAAAAAACCTGGAGGGATTTGAGGGTTTGATTGAGGAGAGGAGGGAGGGGAGGGATTAAGGACAAGGGGAATGGAAGGATTGGGTGGAGGGGCAGGGGGGTAGTAGACATCGGAGGGAAGAAGAAAGAGATTTGGGAGGGGATGGGAGGAAAGGAGGGAGGGAAGCTTTTGAGGGTGTATTCGACAGTACTGTGAAAGGTAGCCATCAACGGCTTTGATGAAAAGTGCAGGCCTTCTAAAGCTTAGGAGTGACAGCATATGATTTGGTCAAAGCATGAAGCTTTTCAAAGGTAGACATTCTCACTCCCATTCATCTCTCTCAGGTTGAATATAACTTTTGGGCTGAGCTCTGGCAAAATTCTGAATTGGTTTGACAGATTGACTGCATATTGTCCCTGTGACTTACTGACAGTCGGCTGCCTGGAAATGTAGACATCTCGAAATGAAAGGGGATTATATGTAATGTTTCAACAGCACTAAGATCACAGGGTATTCAGAAAGGCACATTTTGTATCTAGAAAGTGACACAAAATATGCATGTCCTGTATACTTTAAAGAAACCTAATTATCATTGCCCTGTTTCTCCAACAGCAACTATACAAAACACCAAGATGTAAGAGTAATAGCTTTGAATGGATTTCCAAAACTGAAATTTCAGTGTTAAAGATGTCCAAAAAGATATCAAACACTTTTTTTTACATGTTATAAAAGTCAGTCCCCCTTAAAACTAACTTCATCACTCCTGCAAATGCACCTCTTGTGTATGTTATGCGGCAGAGTGTGTGTCTCCTACATTTGGTCACATACTCTTCTTGGAGTGGTGCTCGAGGCTTATTAGCAGTTTGGCTTGGTAATGTGACAATATGGACAGGCTTTCTGTGCCAACAGTCGTTAAAATCAAGGGCTGAGGTTTACAGTCCCAGGTCAGTGATAATAGGCAACGAGCCTGTCAGATGATACCACTGTGTCATTTTCATTCACATACATAAATACATAATGTTTGAAATTGCATGCAATTTAACACCTACGCACACAGATGGACAAACACACACTCATGATGCTGCTCTTACATGTAAAAGCATGCACAAAATTGAAAACACATGTCTGTGAGGCTCTGGTCCGGCAAATGTGTATAGCTCTCTCTCTCATACACACACACACACACACATACACAGATAATAGTGTCTAATTTAGGCCCTCATATCTGTAGAGTTCTCCAGAGGACTACATTTCATCAGGAATACACCGATGACCTACATACTAGGAATACACAGACACACACAGTAATATATCCACAACATGCTTCAACACTGCAATACATCCCTAGACTATAGGGATCTGCATGCAGACACATATAGTTCACTCCCCATACACTCTGGGTACCACTCTTCACACCTAATCAGTAGCACATAAATGCAGAAGTGTAAACATGCCTCAAGTCAATGTGCTTCCATTCACCCACTGCAAACACACACACATACACACTGACTGTATGCAAAAAAGATATGAACTCACATCCACGTTAAAAGTTTAAAAAATATCCAAACAGAGACCTATAAAGTATAAAATGTAAATCACATATATACACACTGAAAGGCTGTAGCTATAATATCTGGTCACATTACAGCATCATTAGAGTAGATTAAGATTAAATATGGTTTGTCCTATATAGAGATAAGAACAAAGATATATGTGTATAACAAGATTAACAAAAAATCTATTCGGGTTATTGTTTTTATCCTGACATGATCATTTCAGCACTCACCAGAAAACTCTTTGTAATGCTGCTTCATTTAGGACTCCAACCCGAAACAACATTCAACATTGCGGTTGATTTCCACTTTGAGTGGTCCTGCTGTCCTGCTTGGGGCAAATCTTCCAATAATGTGATACAGAAACCGCACCATGTTTCTGCTGAGGAGGACTGCGATTGCTG
Organism: Pelmatolapia mariae; assembly: GCF_036321145.2. NCBI lineage: Eukaryota > Metazoa > Chordata > Actinopteri > Cichliformes > Cichlidae > Pelmatolapia > Pelmatolapia mariae. The sequence goes on along the minus strand of NC_086236.1, from coordinate 45,673,028 downwards.
TATTGATGCTGTATTATGCATTCTGCTGGCACCAGACAGACCTCCAGTCATCATTCATCATTCATGGGCATCGTCTGTCAGCATTTCAGTCTATGGCCAAGAGGACCTGACAAAGAATGACAGTGAGCAAGAGGAAAAAGGAGGAAAATGTAACTAAATGCACCAGAAGGCCTGATTCATACACAGTCATCAAACACTAAGAAAGAGATTAAGTCAGAAACACTGACAGAATGAAAAATAAGGAGATAGAGTAAAATGTCGACTTTTATGAAGGAGAGAGGAAAGAAGAGTTGCCAGCGAAAAAAGACATATATTATTTCTATGAAACACATCCTGAAATCTTGAATACTGAAAAAACATATTCATCAACAGGTTAAGAAGACATTTAGAGTCCCTGCAATAAGACTTTTGGCAATAGTTGGAGACACAGGCAAAGACATTTATGGGTGGCTGTCTGCTCAATGCCATGCTTATAAATGGCTAAAGGAACCTGACTCATACATCTTATTGGTTTAGAGAAGAAGGAACTGAGGTTGGGACCACAAATGATGCAGAAATAGACATTTGAACCAGCATGGAAACACATTAACTATTTTCACATTTATGGGTGGTTAGTGGGACTCGGCTCAATGGTGAAGAGGACCTGACTCATACATGGTGGCGTCTATACTTCCTTTTAGCTCCAAAGCTTAAAATTTATAGCAATAGCAGCTTTTGGAGCTGATGTTGGACCACAACTGATGGCGTACTCATTGGATTGTAATATACTGTATTTCCAATTGAAGCAGACACACTGCCTTATCTGTGATGTTTATACAACAAATGAAAGATTCTAATTACGTTTCCATCACTCAGTAAAGACCGTATTAGGATAACTGATAGGAATCTAATTGAGACACAGAAGTTATTGGATGTTACTAAACAAGTATCAACTTTTCAGGCTTTAGGCAGTATTTTATTATACTGCTTCCTCTTGAACTAAAGCAACCTCGGTTATGTGTAGAAATATCGATTCCAGCTTCACTCCCTAAATGAGTATACAACACATTCACAGCCTATGATTATATAATTATCTGTTGCCTCAGTAAATCACTCTAATTATAGGCGCACTGCATGCGACAACTGAATGAAATGCAGGCTGTTTTCATGTACATAAATTGAGCTCGTAGAATCAAAAGATTCTGGTGTCGTTTATTTCAATAATAGCACGGACTGTTTGAGGCAATGCATCTGAAAGTTTGCACATTAGTAAGATGATCAAAATGCTGATACTGATGCTGATTAAATGTGCAAATATTGGAAAAACTGACACAAGACAGCTTTTTATCTGTCTGCAAGGGCGACTACATTAATTCCTACTTTAATAATCAAAAGCACAGACACTCGTCTGCTGAGACTTATACTGACCTTCTGAAGCAAAAAGAATGAGGCGCAGTCTGAAAGTTCTACTTGTGCCACAATATTACAAATTTTCTATCCACATTTCTAGACTAACAACAATAAAATTTGTTTTTTTCAGACTCTTATGATCTTTGTAGAGGTAAGTTTTAGTTTCCACTGACAGCTGACTTACAGCTATCTTTCTTCAAGCTACAACCACTATTTGGGATTGTCAGCATCCTTTACATCGCGTTCCAGATGCTTCTATTAGGGCTAAAGTTTAAGTTGTACGAAGGTAATACTAATAGATACAGGTTGTCCTTTGTTCCATCTGTTCTTCTTTTTGTTTGTTTTTTGTAACAGTGTAGGATATTTGGACCTTGTATTGTGTTTTGTATAATGTACTATAATATTGTGTTGTGTTGGTCCACTGTCTGCTAAGGAAATTGCCTTGTGGGGAAAGGTTTTACTTTTGTACTCTGCCTTTCAAAGATGGTTTCCAGACAGATTTATTTCCACATATAAGTGCATTAATCAAGGAACAGTTAATAACACATTTTAGCTAGTGCACGACAACATGCCCAGTCTGGAGTGCTTCAATGGGATTGCTGAGGTTGATAAGAGAAATGTCCTGACCAATGTTCCCTCTAATTTTTCATGTGTCTGAGCAACCGCACAAACCTCCTGAGCGACCCCTTGGACTACTGTGAGCGACATCGGACGTGTGCACTGTGGTCACGCCAGCATCGAATCCATCCAAGTTACATGGTTTATTAAAATAATCAAATTACAGCATTTACATTTATGTTAGACTACTTTTAATTAACTGCTTTAGCCCACTTACAATGAAAATTTAAAAAACTCTTGTTCATGACCTGTGTAGTATGTTAACACTATTGGAAGTAAAAATAACTTGAACTCCAATTTTGAAAACACAACTTACTTTCTTTCTTTCTTTTTTTTTTAAATAAAGCTCTGACTTATTATGAGTATGAGTCTGTGGTCTGGGAGAGAGTCCTGTAACTCTCTCTCTGCAAAATACAGTATATAATGACCAATGCTGGGCAATTAATTATATAGTTACTTCTTTAAAAAAGTTACTGAGTTATGCAACAACAAAGTTGTTTGCAGCTGTTTACCTAAAAATGCTGCCGAGGCGTTTTTTTAAATAAACATTTTAAACTATTTACAGAACAATCAGCTGTTCTGCATCAAATTTGATGCCACACAAATTATTTGTGCCACTCCAAAAATAATTTCTGTCCACTATGAAATAAAGGAGAACAACAGCCTGATACCTGCAGGCCTGACAACAGGAGATGTATCACTCCTGTAACACCTGTAACATTCAGCAGTCGCCTCATTGTTCTGACACACACAACAAAACTATTGACTACACTACACAAGATTTGCGCTAAACGTGGCAAATCTCTCACATCTCAAAACACCGGCGTCACTCCTAAAAATTCCCCCCTCCCTAAACAACAAATGCCATGTTTTGATTAGTCGACATGGTACATTTTTCGGCCAATGGGAAAGGGTGGGGGGTGTTTTGGTTTTGTTTTTGCTCACAGGCTTTCGAGCGTTTTCCTTATAAAACGCCGTTTTTATCGTTTCTTCCCGCAGTAAATATAAACAACGATAGTATTCAGGAAGAAACCCAAACATTGCAAATATTTTTATCATAACTCTGGTTTTACGTGGCCTATCAACACAATTTAAAAACTGGTATAAAGTCCACACTTTTTCCGTCAATTGTTCCGTCTGTCCTGCTCACATCTCCAATGGTTGTACACGTTGTCATTAACGTGGCTTCACTCCACATCAGTGTTGCCAACTCCTCAGTAAGGAAAATCTCTATTGCTTGTCCTAAAAGTCGCTAGAAGTCGCTAAATGACGTCACCGCCTAATTTGCATAATTGGTCATGCTAATGTAATTGTAACCTACGTTGTTGGAGAGAGAAATAACATCGTGGAAGAGACATAAAGTGAGTAAAAAACGTCCTAAATGCATTTAGAGTTTATTTAGAACTACAAATTACATTTCTTTTAGCAATTATTGTTTTTTTTAATGTCACAATTCCAACCCTGCTCCTTTATCCGGGCTTGGACCGGCAAAAGTGACCCGAAATAGGCACTCTGGTGGAGTTACTTTGTGTGTGTGTGTGTGTGTGTGTGTTTATAAGTAGTTTTAAACCTTGTGATCCACAAAACAGCATAACAGTAAAAGAAGAACTGACTGCGTTACAGTCAGTGCGGGAGCAGCGGCTTCGCTCATGCGCGATTCATATGCAGGCACATAAGGACGCTGTCACAGCCCATCAACGACGTTGATTAGCTGCGTATATACGAATGTGAATCGCATTATTGGCTGGACTATGGGATAAGGTGGCATCGGTCTAATCCCATACGGGAGCAGCCAGTCACTTACTGACTAACACTGCAAAACAGAATTGTTAAAGTATTTACTTTAATTTCAATTCAGGTTAGATTTTTTTTGTGCGCAACGCAGATTTTTTCTGCGCAGAGACCGTGCCAGCAGTGCACAATTGCGCACGCGCGCAGCTTAGAGGGAACATTGGTCCTGACATATATTGGATGGACTGCCATGTAGTTTGGTACACTAATGTCATGTCCCCATCAGGATTTGAACAGATTTCTATTGATTTCTTTTAAACTGGCACATAAAATTAGGGATTTTTTCACTGTCCAATAGTTTTAATGTTAACATGCTAGCATTTAGAACTTCTGTGTAATGTATAGTCTCATAGACATACAAACATGTCCATAGATTTTCTTTACAGTTTCCCTTTGCTTTCTTCATTTCAAGCATCATTTCTAGTTTAAAATCATAATTTATTCAAAATTATTTCTACATTCCATCAATGTTAAAGCAGCTACATATAAAAAAAAATATTTAAAAATTAAAGGTATCCCAAAGTAACAAAATTGTACAAACGAGGACCTTTAGTTATAGTTAGTTCTAGTTATACTATTGTTTTTCTTTATGTATTCCTGTCTGCAAAATTTAGCAACACAAACTGAATGTTATGTAATGAGGTAAGTTGCAACTGAAACGTTTCTATTATGTGATTTTTTTAAATGAGTATTTATCTGAAATAAGAAACAAAGAAGAGGGAAATTTAAAGAGCAGTCAGACAGAGAGTAAGAAGAGGCTGAGTAGAACAAACAGCACTTTGTAATCACACATTCACAATGTGCTACCAAAGAGCTCAGCTACTGTTATGTAAACCAGGATGAAACATTCATAGCCAAAAACCTCATCTGACTATCGACCCATTGAGATTGCGCGTGAAAGACGCATATGGAGGGCTGGCTACTATCTGAATCTCATCCATAAAAAACAGGAATGCTTAGAAAGGCTCAGTGTGTTAGACAGATGTCAAACTTACTGAATTACCAGTACACTACTTAAGAAACACTTTTACTGGCATGAACTGAAAAATGCTTCCAGAGAAACTAAAGTTGTATTGATAGGGATTGTTGGGTAGAAGGGAGAAGATGAAGGGCAATAAGAGGGGTATATAAGAGGGGAGAATGGAAGAAAATACAGATAGGGATTAGGCAATAAAAAGACAGATGAGATCAAGAGACAGTTCTGACACGCTCAAGCAGCCAATGCTTTCTGTGAGCCTGGGAGCAGCTGAGCTGAGTGGTTGCACACACTCCCACATGCACAAACACACACACACACACACATATGCACCAAATTGTGATGTGGTTAGCCGTGACTTTGTGTCTGACTGGGTGTATATATGAGATGTTTAGAAAGGGGCTGTACTGTAGGAAGTTGTGCCAGATCCCCAACACCACACCCCGCCACCATAAGGAGTAGGAGACTTAGTGGGCTTTTGGCTTCTGTTGTGGTTCCTTTAATTCTCTCCCTGTCTTTTTTTTCTGTCTCTGACTCTCACTCAATCTCTGTCCTAGCTGTCTGTCTGTTTCTCAGTCTGTTTCTCAACGCTCTGCTTCCCTTTGGCTGTTTCTCCGGATTTTCTTCTCTCTATATCCATCGATCTTTCTCTCATCCTTAAACCATTCATCCTTCACTTTCTTCAAGGCAATACACATCCATGAATAACATTTGAAGTTATCTAACATCATGAGTCCTGCATGTAACAAATCAAATAGGAAGGCGCGACTCAAGAGCCAGCAATCGAAATTCAGTTGTGGAAAAAAGAACATGACAAGAACTTGGGCAGTAAAAAAGCGAGCTTTTTACAAAAAGCATCAGTAAAACCTGTCCTACAAATGACCAAAGAACCTGATCTTTTACACATGTGTGAGCCAAAATACTGTAATTTGACCACACGGGCAGTTTAGTTTATGACTGTAATAAATATGGGAACGTCCTGTCAGATAAACCACAACACTCATACGGTGGTGTGGTGTGGTGTGATCATACGGTGGTGGGCTTTGTTAAGGTTTTGGGCTTCTGTTGTGGTTGCTTTGTACCTCGATGCCATTTTTTTCCTCTAAGATTATCCTGGCATTTTTCATCAATCAACTTCTTCTCTCTTTCACCCTGCTTTCTTTGAATATGACTTAATTTTCCTTTAATAACTTATAACTGAATATGAGCAATAATTACATTTGTTCCTTTAGTTTTTCTAATGCTTATTGCTACACAACTTTTTTTCTTCCTTTCTTCCTCTTCTCCTGATCTTTATTTTTTCTTTTTTTAAACTTAAAAAGTTTTAACCTGCCTTTTGCCACACTGGTCGGCTCAAGACTCTGATTTTTCAGTAAACCTATGTGTATACACCCACACCTTCCACACAGAAGCACTGAAGCACACAAATACAGACAGAGCACCACGGGTGCATTTGTACACACATGGAACCTGACAGTCTCATTTTCTGCTATACACACGCAATCTTCTAACCTTCTATCAAGCGACCCTGCATGCCTTGTTCACCCATTTCCTACACCTCAAACACTCGCACGGCAACTTAATTAAACCACACTTAAGTCTAGATTGTTCAGCTGGGTTGTTTGAGAAAAAGTGGACCAGGTATTAATCATGTCGTGGGGCCATAAAACTGTTTACACAGACACATTGTGGGGTCTTCTCTTTCATGTGGGGGACAGATGGGCAGATATTTTTAACGCTAGGGTAAACCTAGCATTGGGTGCTAGGGTTTGGGTCAAGTGTCTAATTGGAAAAAGCTTCATACAAACGTGCATATGTGTGTATAAATTACAAAAGGTCATGGCTTCTTTTGCATTGGCTCTTTTTCCTTGTTGTGAAAATGAAGTGACCTTTGACCTATTAATACATTCTAAAGCTACCCTTACTTGCCTCCTGCCCATCTTTCATTCACTTGGTCCCCTGATTTTTTTCTTCCTACTTCTCTGGCTCTCTGTCTGTCTGTCTGCGTGTACCTCACTCTCTGTTCCCTAATGAAATCTGTTCCCTGTGGGGTAAAGGGTCAGAGCCCCAGATACACACGTGCACACGTAAACACCAAGCCGTGGAGGGAACACATACATACACATGCAGATAGGACACATGCAGACATGCACACATCCGTGTGGATAAAAGGATAGACCCCCACCAACATTGCTACTGCCACACACATACACAACACACACAGACACACACTGACCCAGAAATCCCCTCTCTATTATGCAGAATATCAGTTGGCTGATGGTAGAGCTGATTATGCAGCTACCCTCTGCTAGCCCACAACTCCCTGGTGGATATCTGCCTTTAAAACTCCAATCCCAAATGTCTTTTTAGCATATCAATAGAGAATTATATATTCCTAAACAGTGGGACTTACATACATACAGTTTTTCACAACTTTCTCATCTCATAATGTCACAGTGTGAGTTGGATTTTTTTTTGTTTTGTTTTTTTAATGTGTGCGCAAACATTCCACACAAAACACACTCGAAAGTAACATTTAGCCGTCACACTGATGTAAAGACTACAGAGGTTTTCTGTCATGATTTCCTTCTCCCTCTGTCAGAATATGCACCATAAATATTGCATAAGCAAATTCAGACATGTTATTTTCTGAATTATAATAAGTTAGTTTTTTTTTTTAAGTGTGTGGCAAAGTCTGGAATCTTAAACCTTGTTTATCTTGGGCCATGTGATGCTGGGCTTGGGTAAATGAAATCCACCAGACCGCATGACTTTAGCTGGCTGGTCAATGTTCTGTGCCAGCACTACAGCATGTAATATATATACACTGTATAGAAAATGTTTTGCACAAACACTTAAGCGCAAAACAGTCCCAGTTTAATCAGTAATATTAAATATTGGTTATTCACTGAAAACATTTAGATTATAAAAAGGTAAATTGTACAAGACTGCTTGCATAAAACTTTTATTAGAGAAGTAAAATATAAATATTAAAGACTACTGATTTAGCAAACTTCAAATCACTAACTGTATTTCAGTTGTATATGTGGGTGGTTGTGGCTCAGCAGGTAGTGCGGGTCAGCTGCTAATTGCTGGTTTGGTGGTTTAATACCCTGCTCCCTGTGGCCAGTGTGATTTTACAGAAAAGAAAAGAATAATTATGGTCCTTCTATTCTCAATTTTCACCCTCCTTGGTCAAATTTTAATTTTATTTAATGCAAGTTTCCTTAATTTAAATAGGCTATTATACTTGTGGACTCTAACAGAAGAATTATCATGGCAAACTAGAGAGAGAGAAATAAAAAAAAGTCCACCCTCAAATAAATGGCTTGATAACTTCAGAATTAAAAAAAACCTGAACCTCAGTGTTTCTTGCTGCCTACTCCATTTATAATAAATGTAAAAGCTCAATGTGATATGCAAATGAGTCAGCAGAAACACAGTAACTAGCTCCAGATCGCTCTGCATATGCACTGGCTTTGCCTTGGCATCAGAGGGCTGGATTTATAGATTGGTGCAATGTAGATGAATGGAGTAGTGACCCTAAGAAAGATTGCGTGCTAAGCAAATAAGAAAGGTAATCTTGGTTTGTGTGTGTGTACATGTGCATGTCCTTATATGTGACTACACATGCCACATGCTTGCTTATCTGTCTGGTCACGTGTGCATGAGCATGTCTGCAAATTTGTGTGTGTGTGTATCTGCGTGTTTTTGCATATGTGTGGTTTTGCTTGCTTTATCGTGATGAGATATGAATACAGCCCCTCTTGCACTTCATTGATAATGCTATGCATTGCCATTCTGCATGTTTTAGCTCGGTAATTGAAAGGCCATCTGTGGTCTACTGGGGAGGTTTAGTAAAGGGTAAACTGCGTGGCTCGTTATTTTAGGTGAAGGAAGCCCTCGGAGGCCAAAGCAAATTAGTTTGTGTCCAGTTTAACCTTCAGAAGAGTCAATTACAGGAGGTAAGGCGTTTGCATGCATGTTCTTCAGGACTTTATGAAGAATTGCTTATATGTTCTCAAAGAGCAATAATAAAACAATGTCAAATTGACCCCGTGGTTCAGGGTAAACTAAAGCACATACTACTTTGTCAAAAAGACAATATGCAAAAACAAAGATAACTGATTACGCCAGGTGTGCGCGTGTGGGTGCACGCGTGTGGGTGTGCACGTGGGCGTCTGCTTTAATATGTCTGTAAAGACTATAAACATGGAAGCGGACATGACCCGCACGTCTCAGCAGTTTCCTGTGTAAGCTGTAAGCTGTGCTCTGTGTGTGTGCGTGTTCTCTTGTCACTCAGGTCTGCAGAAAAGCCCTTTTCACTCTATTATTGTGTCTCAAAGTCTGTGCTCCAGCCCACGTGTTTCTGTCTTCGCATGAAGGTTACTTGCCATTCGTCTCCTGTCACCCGCAATCCTCTCTACATCATTAGGACCTGGCAGGGGTTTTTCTGGTCAAAGTTCACTCTTTCAAAGGTGGGCAGAGATCAGGTCAGGTTTGGTGTGAGGTGACAGTGAACAAGCACAGAGCTGTAGCACTGACACCTCTGAGGACTCGGGAAGCATCCAAAATGGACAGCAACTTCAGTGTAATAAGAAAAAGGCAAGAAAAGGTAAAAGCTAATAAAAAATGAGTAAATGACATATTATTTTAAGAAAATCACATTAGTAATTGTGGCATTTAAGGCTCACTGTGACACAAAGCAATGCACACCACAACCCTCATATTAGCATGAAAGTAAATAAAGTACTCTCTCTGTCTCTGTCTACCTTTAGTTTGTTGTTTTATGTTAACTTCAATCTTAATAAACCCCCTTTTTTGGTTTATTAAGTGGTAATCATTGTGCGGACAGCATCCTGTCACATTCCCTGCCCCTATGGAGGCATGTTTTTAAAACAATAAACATCTGTACAAAGAAAAATGAAAAAGAACTGTCCGAAAGATGACTCATTCATCTTGTGTCAGTCTGTGTTGGAGAAAGGAAGAAAAAAAAAAGACTTGAAAGGGGAGGAAGTTCAGGTTCACCCTGGAATTAAGAATAGGGCATGTTTAGCTTACATACACAGAGACATCTGTTAACATCCACACACCAACACAGCAGTTCCCTCACACTAACACACTCACTCTAACACTGCCAAAACAAATATTTCACACAAGCACTAAGTCAACCTATTCACCCAGTCCCAGCAGTTAAAAGCAAAGTTTTGCCCTCCAGCTAAACTCAAGCCTGACCATAACCGAGCCTGCGCTTTCAAGTCATTTAATTGAATTCCACTTCACTGCTGTATTTTTATTGTTTTTATTTTGTTTTCTATACTGCTGCATTCTGTTTTATTGCTGGAGTTTTGACGTTTGACGACTTGGGAAGACTTGGTGAAAAAAAAAAATTACGCCGTGTGCCACTACATTCTTTTTTTGTCTTATATTTCAAGACATTGTGTGGTTATGCTTTATTGCTATCACATTTGTGGATATTTGCAGCGATGATTACAGCAATGAATGTATGCCGCTTCAAGTACACATAATAGTGCTGTTAAACACCATATGCAAAAATGGTGAAGTGCCATCCAGTGTACCACAGCAATTTATCTCTTCAGCTATAGCTGCACAGACGAGGGTTATGGTCTTTGGAATGTAAAAAGGAGATAAGAAGGTGAGTATGCTATAAAAGGCACTGACGAGTCTCTCGCCCCTTTTCTGCTTACAGATGCAATATTTGACATATGCAAACATAAATTTACAAATTGTGCATGCCATATATGAATGCAACTGTTGTGTACACAGCGACTCACAAAAACCATCCAATGACTAGACAAGCATCGAGCATAATGGAGCTCTGAATAGATACAATACCATGACTGAAGAGTAATGTAATGGCATCCAGCGGGAAAAAGCTAAGACCTACTTCTGCTGTTTTCCTTTTTTTTTTGTCAGTGCAGTGGCAGCAGCCTCTGTCTAATCATCTTGTTTCTGTTTAGTTTTTTTAGGAAGGAGAGCATTTTCTTTTTTCACAGTCTCATTGTTCAGATTGAAATCTCTTTAAATCCTGTTACAAAACACATCCAGTTTGAAAACACATGCAGACAGGTATGTTAGGAAAGAATATTTAAATATAGACTCTAATAAAGATGTATGCCTTTACAGAGTGTATGTATTTACGTCATTTCTGAGCCACCTTTGATCATCCTTTATTTTTTATTATTCCAGCACATTCTATCACGGACAAGTCGTGTATGCTGAACTAATCACGAGAGAAAATCGATAAACCTTTGATTTCATTTCAGTTCACATAAACATGAACTCTTTGTGACTCCAGCGTGTCTGTTGGTGGGCAGGAGGGCTGGGGGTTGTGATGGGGGTGGGGTATTGAGTGGGTGCATGTGTATGAATGTATGCCCATCTCCCCAGATGAACAGGATGTGGGAGGTCAAAAAGGAGAGGGTCAGAAGTCAAGCCTGACTAAATAATAACCAGATACTCTTTTCAGTAATACACACATGCACACACACACACATATGCACTTACAGAAACACAGACACACACATTGTCCAAACGATTTTTGAAAAGTCTGGACAGTATCTTCCTTTGTGACCTCCTTACACAAAAACACACTTGAACATGCTCTGTTTCTTTGCCTGTGTCTTTGGCACTTAGACACCCACCTTCACACACACATGCACACACCACACACGCACACATGCACACACACATATGCACATGGGGAACAACATAGAGGATTGGAATAACCAGGGTGTCCTCATAAGAGAAACAAGGCTAATTTTACATCAACTAGCAAATACTCTGTTCCACCTGCATTCTCTGGGAATAGTGCATGCTGACCTCAAACCTGGAAACATAATGGTTGTGGAACGCCATCAGTATCCCATCAAAGTTAAAGCTATTGACTTTGGCCAAGCACGTCCCATATCTGAAGTGATTCCTGGTTCCTGTGAGCAGACGGTTTGGTACAGAGCGCCTGAAATTATGCTTCGTATTCCATTTAATGAAGCAATTGACATGTGGACACTGGGGAGGGTAGCCATGGAGCTTGCTACAGGGGTGCCACTCTACCCTTGCGATATGGATTATGATGTTTTGAAATTCATCATACACACTCAGGGTCAGCCAACAGATTATGTCATAGACTCTTGGATGGGCACTGCTTATTATTTTGTAAAAGACAACTGCAGCGAATAGCAATGGATATTTAAGACGAGACAGGATTCCAGTCCAGGGAAACTCGATATATAAAACCTAAGCATAATGATGACCTCGAACAACTAATGAAGCTTAAAACGGGACCCAGCATTGAGTGGCCAGAATTTGGTCAGCATGATTAAATGGATACTGGACTTGGATGCAGACCAGCGCATCACAACACTGGAGGTTCTCCAGCATCCATTTTTTGACACTGACCTCTCTAAGAGTTCCCCTTGCATTGACAGTAGAAGGACAGAGGGACAAAACCTTGTGATCTCTCAGCAGCCTTAAAATTGGAAACGAGAAACACCACACAAAATCAATCTCCTGCAATCCCCAGCATTGTTTCTTTGACCCCAGACAAAAGTAAACATTCAATTTAAAACCACAAACAGGGTTTGGAAAAAGCAATTAACAGCAAAATTACAGATGCATTCCAGTGCAAATGCTTATCCACATTGTAAAACCCAATACTCATTTAAATCTGATTACAACAGTTTAACATTTTAACAAAAAAATAATTAAGTTGCTCCAACAATTATCACTTTGGCTTTATTTTTTTTCCACTTCCCCCACCCCAACCAGTCACTGCTGTGACAACAGTCTGGTTCTGCCAGAGGTTTCTTCCTCTTACAAGCAGGTTTTTCATTCCCACTGTGGGTAAATGCTTGCACATAGGGAATCGTCTGATTGTGGGGATCACCAATATTCTACAGGAACAAGCAATTCTTGTGAAAATTTAAAAAGAAAAATAGACTAAATGACAAAAAACAACCAACAAATCTGGTCTTGAACTTGGGCAAAATTTTGGTGAAAATCCATTCAGTAATCACTGGGTGAAGTTCTTACCAATATTCGAAGCAGAGCAGCAGGTCTTGTGAATTATTGAGGGACATAACATCATTTCTGCACATCAGTCCTTCAGCCAGACCTTGCACAACACATTAAGACAGATAACTTGGATACAACTTACTGTTTATGTCATGTTAAATAAACCAGCTTTAAGCATCAACTAATTGTTGTTTGTCATTGTTCCTTACCCCTCAGTCTCCTAGTAGGTGTATCTGTGGTATTGATTTGAAAATTCTAAGTCGCCTCATTTTTGAGTGATCCCATTCACAAACTTGGGTGTCCTCTGTTCCACCTGCCTGAGCAGATACCGCCACAGTGCCAAAATGACACTATTGTGATTTTGACAACACTATTTTAATGTTATAACAAGGTATATAAGGTATTTAAAATCACTGGACACTTTTTTAGCTTTTTTAGCCAGCTTGGATGCTCTTTTACATTAGGTACTGACTTGGCACAGATTCCACAAGGTGCTGAAAACATTCCTCTGAGTCCTTACTTTGACATGATGACATCACACCATCGATGCAGATTTTCGGCTACAAATCTGTGATAGAAATCTCCTGTTCTGCCACATCCTGAAGGTGGTCCTGTTGGATTGAGGTCCGGTGATTCTGTAGTCCATGTGAGTACAGTGAACTCATCATGTTCATTAAACCATTCAGAGATGATTTGAGCTTATTAACAAAGTGTTGAGAAGATGAGTACACTTTAGTCACAAAGGGATGGCTACAACCAGCAACAACACTCAGGTAGGCCGTTATTTATAAATGATGTTCTATTCGAAGAGGCTCAACGCGTGCCAAGAAAATATCTCCTACACCATTACACCATCACCACTAGCGTGAACTAGCTTGAGAACTGTTCATTGCTGGATATTTTCTCTTTTTCCGACAGTTCTCTATAAACACTGGAGATATTTGTGTGGGTAAATCAGCAGTTTCTGAAATATTCTGAACAGACAAAACCCATACCATGTTCAAAGCCAGTTGAGCAGGTGTACTTAATAAAGTGGCCATGAATGTAAATTAAAAATATTTGAAATATTTCTCTTAGGTAGTGAAAAAACCAGAAACAATTAAAAAGACAAGAATAATTCTAGCTTGTCTAAAGTAGTGCTGAGCATCTGCTGACTTTGAACCATAATCTGATCGGTGATCACGTACAGTTGGTAAGACAGGCTTCCACTGTTTCTGTCACTGGCAGAGTTTTCTCAGCCTCAACCTGCGACTTTAAGGCTTTAATATGACAACATTTACGGGGCAGGACTGATAACGTTTGCCGCCTAGCTCCCACATTAACCATTAACGTAACTATCTTTTTATTAGCCACAGCCGCTAGCTAACTTAATGATTAGTCTAGTCTGACAAAATGAGGAGTACAAGAAGGATTGATATGGGGTGGAGCAATCCTTTTAGCAAAGGCAAGTTTAGACCCTTATTTTGTGACATTGCCATCATTGATAGTGTCATAATTTGCCAACTCATCTACTAGAGATGGGACACAATGAAAACACGTCTAACTGTCCCGTGTTCTTGATATCACAATGCTTCTACAGCTGGGGACATCACTGAGACTTAGAAAGTGTCTGCTTATAAATATTTTCTGTCTAAATAGCATAAATAAAATAAATAGCATAAATATTAACCAATATAGGCTAGATATCTGGAGATTACTAGCTTCATTTAAACCTTCCAAGTTAGTAGTCCTATAGCTTAGTGCTAGCTGCCAGCAATAAGCTAGCTGCTTACTCCATGTCAAAAGGATGTTAATGTCAAAGGCCAACGGCAGCCTGTATTCAGTTTGAATGTGGCTGTAAATTAATATGGATCAGTTTATGCCTTTTATTGGATAGGAAATTTCATCTCACTGCTACATTTAATGTTTGGGTGACAGCACAAAGAGTGAGAGGGGACAACAGAGAGGGAGAGAGGAGGATAAAGACAACAAAGAGAGAGACAGCAAAAAGAAACAGGAGAGAGTGGATAGGTAGTTATAAAGCCAAAGTAGCTTCTGTTTTGCACATACACACTGATGATGATTTCACATCACTAAGCAGGGTTATCAAATGTGGATAGAATCTTATGAGAATCTTATAGGTTTCCTAAGATTATATTTTTGTGTTATTTTCTCATTGAAAACAATGTGTTTGTGTGTAATTGTCTGAGCAAAGAAGGAGCGAGGAGGATGTCGAAAGAGAGAGAGAGAGGACAGAGAGATCGTAGAAGAGCAGAAAGAACCAGGTGAGCAAATTAGCAGATAATGAAGTTCGGTGGAAAAACACACATTATTTTTCACAAAATAATTTTAAATGCATTTATGAATGCTTTGTGTGCTTTCCAGTAGACACTTAAAAATGCCAGTGGACATTCTACACAAAATGTATTGATATGAAAATTTGCATTTGACGGGGTTCGTATCATTCAAAAAATGGCTGCCAGGATTGTTCCCACTACACTGATGTGAAACACTACAAATCTACTCTTTGTATTGGAGTACATGATGGCCTGTGCTGGGTCTGTACAATACAGGGAGTGTTTTTCTGGATTCAAAAACATTAATGTAAAAGCTTCTCTTTCAGCAGTTTGTTCCTTGTTCAGGTGTATGGATTGGTACTATGATGTTTCCCCGTCTTTATGGAGTAATTAGCCCTCTTGTTATTGTTGAATTTATACATATATATATATATATATATATATATATATATATATATATATATATATATATATATACACATATATATATATATATATATATACATACATATATATATATATATATATATATATATATATATATATATATATATAGTTGAAAGTACTTTTAAGCACCCCCTGCCATGTTTATATTACGTATATACTGTTCGGGTCAATTTGACCCGGCAGTCAAAGTGGAGGTTAAAGGGGTCATAAACTATTTGTTTCTTTGGATCTGTAAGACACATTTCACCCCAAACACACACATACACACATGCACACACATGCACACACACACACACACACACACAACCTGAGAGCTTGTCCCATTGACAGGGTATCAGTCACGAAACAGAGGAAAGAAAAGGAGACGAGAGCCATACAGAGAACCAGGGAGGCTAGATTTAGCCTGTCAGTCTTAAAATGTCAAGGGTCACAGTGGGAGCCAACTGACATATATTCACTCAAATATGCACACACACACACACACACACACACGCATACATATATATAAACACACAAACAATGAAGTTCATTAAAACAAGGTCAAAAGTGGAGGGCAGGCAGCTGGCTAGGTTTACAGAGAGAAAGAGAGAGTGCAGACAGCTGGGGAATTTTACTGGTGTCTGCAAGCAAGTTTAAAAGGGCACAAGTGAATGTTTATAGTAGGGCAAAGAGGTGCAAGAACTTATTTCAATTGTTCTGAGTGGACTTTATATCAATAACATGCTTTCAAGAATTCATGGGCACTTTGTTAGTGAATTCAATCAGCAAAAGCGAAGCGGTTAATGATGCAATAAAGTTATGGGACCAGAGAAAAGCTTTCTTTATGTTTTGCCACAAGCATTGTGAAGTTAAGCCCTCATTTCCTGTCAAAGCAGAAAAAGGAAGCAGGTAAAACATAAACACTCCCCGAGCCAAATCCTCTTCTTTTAAACTTCATGTCACTATGGCACACCTTCTAATCATCCAGATTAGTCTAGACTTGAAAACGCTAATTCAGCTCTTGTCTTGGGACTGAAGATCTGCTTTCCTTTTTAAGTCCACATTGGAACAGCTAGTGCCATAATGAAAAGACATAGACAAAACTCATGGGTAGAATATATCCTACCACTCAAGAGTTTTATGGAAGAGAAGATAGAGGCTTCTGTGCACAACTGACTAACACAAACGTAGTGTTGAGAAAAAGTTTTGACCCACACCCTCAATTCTTTTTATCTTGCTTCCAAGAAGCCAGACTTTCTTGTCTTGTTTTTTTCCCAAGTAGTCTTGAGCAATAGTTCTCCAGGCTTCCTGGAGGTCTTTTAGGGTTTGGCTGCTTTTGTTTTGTTTGTTAAACCACTTAACACTGACCGACAAATCATTCAAGCATAAAAAAAGGCCCCTAACTCAAGAAATGACCATTGCTGTGTCTACACATTACAGACAATACAGAAAAAAGATTTTAAACTGTACATTTAGTTTGTTACTAGCAGCCTGCCACAAAAACACGTCATTTCTTCACATTTCTTTAGTTGAATCTATGAAAAATGCCAAAGATAACATAGTTTGATAGAAATAAATAGCAATTCTACACCATCAAGATGATTCCCAAAGAGCTATCAGCCAAAAACTTGGCATATCTCAGTATGGTATACAGTGTTTCCTAAACAATTTGAAGAACCTGGACAAGCTCAGGACGAAGGATGAAGCAGCAGACCTAAAAACTATCTACAGCATAGAAACAGTATCTGAAAGTCATGTTTTTAAGAAATGGGAAATTAAGCAAACATGTGACACAGGATCTGAGAGATGCATCTGACCCTTCAGTTAATCCACTGCTCACTGAAGGAAGAAAAAAGGAAAGAAAAGGCTGAGGTATGCCAACTTATACAAAAACTGGACTAAAAATCTGTGGAAACAGGTCTGATAAAGCGATGAATCCAAATTTCAAGTTTCTGCTTCACATCATCGTCAGTCTAGAGGTCAGGATGGGGAAACGGTGAGTACAGCCATCTGGAAAAACTGGTTGAGGCTCTGTCATATGGGCTGCAGTTCAGCCATGCAAAAAAGTACCATAGGATTTTGATCCACTATGCAATACCATACCATACACACTGCCAATGCAACGAAAGTTTAACTAGATTGAAAAGCACACAGTTGAACACTATAAGTCATGGATTGGCGTCCTGAAAGCACTGAAGTGGAGTTGGATCACAGAATAAAAGCCAGCCAACATCTATAGAGCTTTGAATGTCCTTCAAGAAGCATGGAGAGCTATTCCTGAGAAGGAATGACAAGAAATCTTGCCTAAGAGAGCCTAAGAGCTTAGGCTCTTGAAAGGTGGCTTTTAAGAGCCTGACTTTCAACCTCTTTAGAATTGTAAAAACTCTGTTTGCACATATTTCAGTAAATCACAGCACATAATATAAAGAAACAAGCGATACAAGTACACAATACTTGTATTAGTCTGTAGCTTGCAGTTCCAGAAAAATGACACAGACTTAGTTGGACAAAATGCAACTTGATAGGTCAAGAGACCATCAGAGATAAATGAAAGATCCTGGATAAGTGATTGATGGCATCTCCCAGGCAGGGTTTGGGAGCATTTTGGGAGTTTTGCAGAGACAGAATTTCACAGGATAAAACGAGTCTTCAGGCACAAATACTTTATCAATACCTTATCGTTATGTGTGGACACCGCTTAATTAGAATACATTTTCATTGATCTCCTCCATACCTGCTTCATGCCCTGGAGGATGGGACTGTGGCCCCCCACACCCTCTAGCAGATCATTACATTAAGGAACCTTTTAAATACAAGCGCGCTCATGTTCACAGGTGTACACACAGGTGATCACACACACAAACTACACCCTTTTTGGCTCCTACCTCAAAGCACACTGTGCGCTGTCGATCTTACGTGCTGCACAATAATGTTTAATATTAAGTATGTAGTGTTATATTCCCATATATCATTGTGATGTTGTTTATTCTATTACTCTCGTTTTCTTCTGCTTGTTTTCTTTTTTCTTTCTCAACAGGTGATCCAGGTGATCGATATATGTATTTTTTGTCTGCTTATTTTGTTGGTTTTTGTTTTTTGCCCTTTATCCCCGTCCCTCTTCTCCGCTGTTTTTTTTTTTTTTGTTTGTTTTGTTTTTTCCCCCCTCTTTCTTTCTCCCTTTTCTTTTCCCCTGTCCCGTATCTAGCAAGTAAAAAAAAAATAAATAAATAAAATAAACAATAAAAGGTAAATCAAATGGACCATTACGGCAAGGCTGGGATGGTCCATTTGGTAAAGTAAATCCGTTGGGCATCTTTCTTCGCCTTTAGACAATAATTCTGATGGCAAAAGAACCAAACGGGACAGGTTTATAAAAAAAAAAAAAAAAAAAAGAATACATTTTCACATGCAGTGACCCAGAGCTTAACTGTAAGCTCTACAAGGAATATTTACAGAAGAAAAAAGAGTTAGGACTGTTTATAATGGAGTAGGCAGCACAATCAGTTCTGCTGAGTTGTTGGGGTTGACCGTGTTGGGAATAGCTTTGACCCTATCTAAGAAGTTCCCAGTGTATTGACTATATTCCCCAATTATTTTGTAATTTATTTACTGAATCAAACAACAGGTTTTCATTTAAAAAATTCTCTGAGCCCAGCCTTTTGACTGGTAGTTTATTTCTTCACACACTCAAAGACAAATGGGCATATCTACACACTTAATCTCTAATCACACAAGCTGCACATGTTTTACAAACAAATATGTCATGCTTTCAGACAGGTAAGGTCATACACAGAGACATGCATTTCTCCTTGAGTCTCAACACCATATGGTCTACTGGCCAGGCATTTGCACTCACAAGCTCTCACCCAGACAAATTAGACCATTATTGTCTCTGACTTCTGGAGAATGTGGCTATGAGGAGAAAAGGAAATAGAGCTGCGATCAAGTGGAGAGATAGAGAAGGAGGGATTTTGTTGCACTTTTTGGTGGTAATGATAATGAAGATGACAGTGGTGCTGAGTTTTAAGAGTACCTCTCAGCGCTGGCATTAACAAAGAAAAATCAGAACTCTTAAACATGCAAATTTAGAGCGCAAGACTTCTTTGAGGATGTTGTTTTTGTTGGTTTTGTTTTTTATCATTCTTTGTCATTCAGTATGCAGCACTGTGACTCTATTCATTTCCATTCAGTATTGTTTGAGTCACTGTAGGTGGTGCTCATTGCATTATCTGTTGAGTGAAAGGGACTATACCTGCTCATGCTGTGGTTCCTAGATCTTTATCTCCTGACACAGAGGCGTCGTAAAACACCTCTTTGGCTCCAGGTAATTTCAAAAGAAAATGTGCACGTGACACTTACAATTTCAACTGAGAGTAGCAAAATGTATCCATCTGAATCCTGTGTGTTTGTCCCTGTAGGCTTTCTTTTCACAGAGTACCAGTTTTACCTTCAAGGGATCCCCATGGGGTCCAAAACCTCAAGGATAGAATAAGGCCCAAAAGCATGACCATTCACTACAAAATGAAAAGCCAGGCAAGACAGAACAACATGGGTAGTCAAGGTAGAGCAGCCAAGTGGGGTAAAAAGCAGCACTGAAGGAAAGGAGAATGGAGCTGAGCATGTGGTCAACACAGCAGGAAACCCAGTGGTCATTTCACCCATGGACACACACATACACACAAACTGGTAGACTTACCGATAAAATAAAAACTGCATGGTCAGCCAAACATAGAGACAAACTGCAAGATAGGCCGAGAGCCAGGTGAACAGATATGAATGCACACGCACACACTCACACACACACACACACACAAACACACACACACAGAGACACATCCACAAAAAACACAGATAGACAAACTGGTCAAGCTGGTCAGACAGGCTGAGTATGCTTTGCCTGCGGGGATGATCAAGGCTAAGCTGAGATACACAGTGATCAGTCTGCTAATGTTGTCTAGGTCACAAAAATTCATTTTTGACACACAACCCATGAAACAGCTTTGTGTTTCTTTTACTTCTATATTACAATTAAGCCTTTTACAATCAAAATGGTTATTATGTGCGTAAAAGAAAGACTGTTTAAAAATTAAAGCATGTCGCTCGTCTTTTTATACACCGAAAAACAGTACCGTTACAAGACAGTTGAGACTTAGAGAACAGCTGAGCAGCTATACCAGCTAAAGAACTGTTATCTGTGTATCTACGATCATCTGAGCCAGACTATAATAGTGCATTATTACGATGTGGTGTGACAATCCAATCTAATGGCAGCAAAATCTCCCAACCACACTGGGAGGGAAAAGATTGCATGCAAACATTCTCTCTTGCTAAATCAGGCAAAGGGAAATGACGCTTTGCACAATGGTTCTGCTGTATTATTAGCCCCTCAGAGGAAGCTGCAATTGTTGGATCAGACTCCGAGAAAGAGTAAAGTAAGTCTGGGAAAATATCAGCTTCCTGCAATGATTTCAGGCTTTAGCCTGAGCAAGTATTTGCCTCTGCCTTTCTGGCTTTCTCACTGCTTCAAGCACTTTCTTACTCCATTTCTATCCCTCAAACAAAGAGACTATTATTATTATTATTTATTATTAGTAGTAGTATTATTATTATTCCCAAAAGTTCTTTTAAGCCTCTGGCACAAGCCTCTACAAGCAACAAGCCTTGGCATATAGCAGCAAAGTGAGAGAGAGAGAGAGAGGGATTGAAAGCATACTTGAACATCTCCTTCAAACTTATTCTGGTTCTCTGGTTGGTAGCCAATCTGTGTATCCCCAGGGCAGCGCACACTATCTATCTGACCTCAGCTGAACTGCCTCAGTAGTCTCAGACAGAAGGGATATGAAAAGCTAACGAGAGCAGTAGAGAGCATGCAGGACGGAACGCAATGACTTCCCTTACAGGGTCCTGGTGGAGATGATAAACCCAAGACCCTTCATTATACAGCTGCAAATAAAATAAACGCAACTCAAGGCTAAACTGAGTCAGTACTTTAAAACCAATAAAACATAAGGCCCGTCTCCTAAGGATTACCTTCCTACACCGCTAAACTGCATTCTCAATTACATTTCAAGGGCGACTTAATTCTTCAGATTTGTGACATTTCATCAATAGTTTCATCCTCATGATATCATTGGTTTTCCTGCTTTAGCTCCTCTTCAGTTGACCAATCATACAATAGATGGGGTGGAACTCTTTCACCCTGGTAGCCCAGAAAATGAAGGAGGAGCTCCTAAGGTGGTTAATGTGATAAAAGGTTACATTTTAAACAAATCATGATCCCTTTCCCTGAAATAAGTAATCAGTTTTAGTGCCCAAATCTAAGCAAATAACAATTCAGAACAGCAGAATAACAATAACAACATAAAATCTAATAAGGGAAATAATAATACAGTTTGCTTGTAGAGACATGGTTGTAGTACAGTATGTTATCCATTTACTGGAACCAGGCAAAAGAAGATTCTGCAAATTGGTTGATTTCAAATACATTTCAGGTCAATACGGTGTTAAAACTATGACTGAAACCGTCATGGTGATATGAAAAATTAATGTTGAACAATTGACTTTTTTGGCTGAGAGTCAGAGAAGAAGTTCGATACCACGCACACATGTGAATACTAAATATGAAACCAGACAGCCAGATTAGATCAGACAAGTAAAGCTGCACCTCCTAAGGTTTACTATATTGACACATGATCTCATTTGTTTTATCTCTACTACTTTCTTTTTTCTTTTTTTTGAGCCTATATTGAAGGTTCTGTGGGGGGAAAAAACAGATATCATCACAAATATATGGGAAAAATCATAAATACAAATAGGATGACAGTTTCATGCTGATATAAAACTTAAACTGATGAGAACTAGTAAAGGTTTCAAACATCTCAGGGGAAAAGACTGTTGGGTTTCAGTCCCATGTCTTCTTCTCACTGTCAGTGGTGATCATACTTATTCAGTAGCAACTTTGGCTCTTGTTTTCCATATGTGATTGTTAATGATTACCCAGTCTTAAGGCTAAGCTAACCAATGCTAAGTCTGTAGTCTTATATTCAGTAGACAAGCATGAGGGTTAATGACATTTCCCATGTTTTGGTAAGAAAATTAATAGGTGCCTAAAATAACTAGTAATGATTATCAATGATTATCGTAAATTTATAGCTATCATTTTCTCTTGGTATTGCAGACAACGAAGTCATTCCATTTTATCACTGAATAATACATACTTACCAAGTCATTTCTTTTCCACTATACTTATAGCCTATTTCATCCTTCGATCACCACATATGTGGCATTGGAGCCAGACTTAAAGCCAGTAAAGCACATTGTGTTTAAACTTAAAAGAAGTTTAATTTGTCAAACAACAGAAAGAATGTAATGATAGTAAAGGATCCAAAGGAAAAAGTGTGGAAAAGGAATGGAGTGGAGACGAACAGCTGCTGAAAGAGGTTGGGTGTTGGGCATGAAACGATGGAGGACAGAGGAGAATGGAAGGGCAAGTAGAAAGAGGAATAAACTGAAGGAAAAACATGAAAGGAGGAGAAAAAGAAGGAAAATGTGAGTGGGTGTTCATAAGCATAAGATATAGTGAAGAAAATGATGGAGTTGGCACTAGGGAGCAAAGGTAAAGAATAGGAGTGATGAATGTGGTGGAAGGGTTCAGTAAAGGCCTTGAATCCAATCAAAACACTGTTTTTGATTCTGTTTTTCATTTCACCTAAAATAATGTTTCAATAGTCACTTGCTGAAGTTGCTAAGAACCAACCCTGGTCTTTGAATGGGTACTTGTTTTGAGCAAAACACTTCTCTGTGGCCTCAGCTGAACTGTGCAAGCTCACTGCAGCTGGAACTTGGGGAACAAGGCATTGTGGGGATTAGCTAATGGTTTTTTACTGGCAACCCAAGAAGAATGGTTCCTGCTTGTGGGGATGTAGTTGTGAGCTAGACACCTGATTGTCTAACACTGCAAGAGATAAGTAACCCCAAAGGTGTCTGAATAGTATATATAACCGAATGCATTAGTGTTAATATTGAGCAAGCTACATTATTTACTGATGAATCAATGTTATTTTTAAATCAGGAGTTCACTAATATATATTGGTCAGTGAAATGAGACAGTCTGTCCCTCCGCTGCTTCTCTCTCTTGGCTTGTGTCTGTTTCCCTGTGTGTTTGTATGTGGGAATAGAGAAAGCTATGCTCGAGGTCAGAGCTAAGGATCATGCCTTACATTACAACCTCCGACATGTCTACCACCTAGTAGATACTCTGCTTATATAATCAGTCACATGTTGAGTCACTTGTATATGATGTGCTATTCTAAACGTATTCTTTCTCTAGTTAACTTCTATCCATGTGTCTGCAGTTTCAAAGTAAACTCAATCTGTTTCCTAGTCCTACTGCACGTTCTGATTCACTCCTGATCCACACATCGGCTCAGCCCAATCCTTAATGGCAGGTTTCTGGCACCCTGCTTTAGCTCCAGCGTTCCTACTACTAACTGAGCTTCTCCATGGCCACTTTTCTTTGCTCAGTTCATTTAGTCATTTAGTCACCCTTTTATTGTGCAACTGCATCTTAACCAGTTCCTCTGATTCTTGTTGCCTGCATTTACAGCTAACTTAGCTGTAACATATGTTGCAGTCCAGATACCTGGGAACACAAATGTCAGATTTGTTTGGTTCTTAGCAAAGTAGAGCCATTCAGGGATCACAATCATTATGCTTTTTGTTGTTGCGGTACATTCATGGATAGAGATTGGTCAGTGCTCTGCCTATGGCTTACTTAGTGAGTCACAAATAGATAATAGTGGCAGTACAGATTAAACATTCACAGTTGTTCGACTGTTTATGTTCAGTGCCACCATCTTGAATTGCTAACTCAGGGTATGTTGGTCTGCTCGGACTTTCTGAGTAGGAAATCGAGGTTGAGAGGGCATCCTATAAAAACTTCTGACTAATTCGAGAATGCACCAATGGAACAAAACTAAAAAGTGCCAATACCAATGGACACATGAAATCTGCAGCCATTGTAACGGTTTGTCTTTGCTTCAACTGTTTCCTTAAAAACACTCCAGTTTTTTAAAAAGTGTTACATTTCATGGTGAAAAGCCTGACTTTCACCAGTTGTTGGTTATTTGAGTGGAACCCTCCAGAGCCCCACAATGACGCAGTGGGACACTGAAAAGGAGGAGAAATATTGGCAGCAACCATCATAAATACATTATACATTAACAGAAAATATTATTACTGAAAGTTCAGCTTGCTACACATTCTCCCATAAAATAAAATATTGATTAGGATTGATATGTAGAGTATGAGTAGTGCAGACAGACTAGGTTTTACAGTTGTGTATGGTCTCAGTGGTAGCTCTGTTTACGAGAAACAAGATGCACTTTCAAAAACAAACTGTGTACACATACAGTATTCAGTGGTGCACATGGCCACATCGATGCAAGGAGTGAATCAGAATCCCTATGAGATGCTTATTTTTCAGAGGCTGACCAAAAATACTCAGTTAGGTGTGCACACTTCCTGTGAACACAAGCACATGAATAACTTTATTTCAAAAGCACCCACAAACTTTTTGTGAAGTTTCTCTGAAACAGACAGGCGAAATACACATAAAGCCTTTAACAAATGAATAACAAATCTCGCATGTGTCAAGCCCTTCACAGACTCATACATATATGCATAAAGGTTCTCACATGCACACACGTGCAGTGCGGCTGCTTGCCTCCCACATGCACTGCTTGTGACGCATTGGAAAAGTCATTAGACCTGCACTTCCTCTCCAAACAGAAGAGAAGGAAGAAAAAGACTGTCTTACATGAAACACACAGGAAATGTGTGGGTGACTGCTTGTATGTGTATGTGTCTGTTTCTGTGTGCGTGCGTGCATGGATGCGTGCATGTAGATGCAATTGTATATTTCTATGTGCATGCACGTATCTGGAGATCTAAGGTTCCACCCTAAGGGCTGGTGACCGAGGTCTTGTAATAGCTTGCTTTGATTGTTTCACTGACTAGACTACAGCTACAATTACAGACAATTAAGACACTCAGCCAGTGATTGGCTTGCTCAGCAGGCTAAGCTGCACACCGTAATCTTGTGGATTCAGCATTTGTCCAAAGCTTGTCCCCCTATTTTCAGATTTGGACTTGAATAAAACCAAGTACCCACTTAAGTTAGGATTACTCGCTCAGAGCATTTATTTAGCACATCAAAAAGCCGTCTGCAAAGGCATCTCTGATTAAATACACAATAATGGCAGATATTTCTACATTTTTTCATCATACTTAATGTGTAAGTCAATATAATCTCTCAACTGTGGATACTGTAGTTACACAAGTTTCATTTCTCTCTACAAAAAAGGTAAAAACAGTCAGAGCTTCTGCTTTTCAATGGAATTTTTGGCACTAATGTTGTAACTTATCACTTGACATATGGGGTGTGTGTGTTTCTCGTTTTGTCTTCCTATGTAGGAGCTGTGACTTTGCATAACGTCAAAACCAGCACTTCCGTGCGGGGAGGGGGCATATTCATATTCACCACAGTAAATACGAATGTGCTTCATGTGTATGTTGAGTACGTGTTTAATGCTATATGTGTTAGCAAGGGCGACTGAAGCGAGTGATCTACAGAAACATTGTGATAAAATAAATTGTACAACAGGGATGCTGTGTTGGTGCTCAAAGAAATCCAAAACAACGAGGACAGGAAGAAAGACAAAAAATGAAGGAGGCCGACGGTGAATCCTGGGGTTTGGACATCTGGAGAAGTGTCAGGAAGCTCAGTCACTTCATCGCTGAAGGTGTAATATTTATCTATGTGCACTAGAGCATGTCAGCCTACACACACACACACACACACACACATGCATACAGTGTACCAAAAACAGCACAGACAGGTGAAGGACAGCTTTTCTGACTTACACAGGGACACATATTCCCCTTCACACAGACACACACACACACACACACAAACCAGTGATTAGTTTGGAGTCTCTCGCTGCTTATCGCTACAGTGAACATCTGTTACCTCAGCAGGATCCCGACTATTAAAAAAAATGCATTTTTGTGTGCGTACACATACAGACATTAACTTTTCCCACAATATTTAATTTTCTACCGCTCTCTTTCTCTATCCCCACAAAAATACACACACGTCTACATTAGATGTACTGCTTCCATGTCCTACTTGTTTGGTACTTACTGTTAGAGTTACTAATTTCTGACACTGACTAAAGGTATCCGTTCAAAGACCAAAAAGCTGTTTCCAAGCAGTAAACATGTAGTTGCATAATTCTGGGGGGGTTTTTTGGTTGTTGTTTTTTTTCTTTTCTGCAAGTGAGCTCTGGGTGTCAACCTTCCTGGGGCCTTTGTTCTTCCCGTGCCTGGTGCTTTTCTAACTGGGTGCTCTCATTTCCTCTCACCGTCTGGAGGCATGCATGTTAGCTGAGCATAGGTGCAGATGTGAGATAAGCTTTGACAAGTCGGTCAGTATAAGTAGAAAAATGCTATGCTATGTACTAATATGCAAAGGTACAACGTTAGCACTCAAACCTCCTAGCTGGCTGGAGAAAATCACAGTCTTATGCAAACATTTTAACATAACATAGTTTTGTTATGTTTGTTTTAATGGGAACCAAGCTGAATGTCAGTTAAATCTGGATCAGAAGTCTTAGTCATTCAACGTCAAGCCTCACCTGCAGAGACCACAGGAAAAACATTGCCCTGCAAGTACAATAGGTCCATTTATTTTTCTGAGTGTACTGATCCTTAATGCAATTATAAACAGCGTTATGGTGGATGAACTGAGGAACACCTGTTCTTTAAGATTCCCAGGGGTATAAATTTCTTTACTGCTAAAGGCAAACACACTGTCAGGTGCTGTTTGTTATCATGTGAAATAGAAGCTCTGTGTGTGGGAGATTCACTATTCCACACAGAGAGGGGAATCCCCCAACACAGCAGACATTAAAAACAGGTGCTATTAACCATTATCTGCAACTTTTGAGCTTCAGGGTGAATATTTAGTATTGCACTTTTCAAAAGGGACTCTTTTTAGTTTCAAAACTGTAATGCTGTAAACTTGTTTTGAGCATAATGTTTGGGTGTCCAGCTGGTATCAGTTTATTACCTTTAGTCAGTACAAAAAAACAACTATTGACAAATATTTGTCCAAAAAAAGCATCACTGTGAGCATCAAATCCTTGTGAAAAGATATTTTTAACTAGATGCCATCCTGAAACTGATACACTCTTCAAACAGGATACTGTTAACTCAGTACTGGTGCATAATGTCAAAGTGCAAACCAATGTGAGAAAATTTAAAAAAGGTGATTAACATTTAGGAAGTTTTGATGGTTAGCCACTTCAGACTTCTCTCTATCTGTGGCAAATGTTCCGTTCTAGTTGCTTTCACAGTCGAACTTGTCTTGATAACACGAATAGATTTCCTGCTTCTAACTGTAAACAACCTACACACAAGTGGTGGGATCTTAACATTTTGCACTTTGCGACAGCTGTTGCAACCAAAATGTCAGTGTTGACTGCACATAACGTGCTACCCGGTGAAGGGGAACCAAAAAAATTATCCACTTTTAGCATGCTGTCAGTTGGTTGAATATTTACATCTTGCTGTTCTGTAGCTTGCACTGCTTTAAAAATTGCTTACCCCTCCATTTCTAAGATTGAGGTTTCAAGAAAATGTATTTCATATTTAATTCACTCATGCTCATGATAATCATCTCTCCAAAACACTGCCAAATTAGATGTGAATTGATACTTTTTGCATGTTTTAATGCACACAATATTATCATCTAATTACATCATAAATACAGGAGACAGAGTTGTTGTAACCTAAGAGGTTATTAGTGTATATTGCCAGTAAAAAGCACATTAGCATAGTGACTTACCTTGGCAAGCCAATTCCCCTGTACATTCTCACTGTAGAGGTCTGGAGTCAGTGAGGATTCTTCCAGTGTTAATTAAACCGTCTGTCTTGGAGAGAATTAAGGTCGTGATCTCCCAGACCTCACCACTCCCACACTCCCTGAGAAGAAAAGAAAGAAGAAAAAGGGACTTAATGAAGGAATAAAAGGATGAAATGGCTTAATGAACCGCCTAACGAGGCCTGTGGCCGTTTAATAAGGGCTTATTAAAGCTTAATTAGAGCAATAATCAAGCTTGTTTGGAGTATTTCAGTGTTGACTTGTGGCTGATTGTGTTTTCATAGCAACTGGATAAACAAGGAAGAGTTAATACTCCATAGGAAAGAAGACATGTCTAACTGTGTGTCTATCTGCGTACATGTGTTGTAGGGGATTTCAACAATAATTAGGTGACGACTTGAAGATCCTTCCAGTCACACGGAGGACTCACGCTCATCATTCGGTCACATGCTGAAATCGTACTGACATCCAATTCAAACACTGTGGCATCCTGAACATCGGCATAAGCAGCCAGCATGTTTACTCCATGCCTGTTAAAAGTAGCATTATCAGCTGCTTAGTCACGTGTACTTTGATATCCTGGTGTAAAAGCCTGAGCTTAAAGCACCAGATATGCCACTTATAGCAACAGATGTTGCATGCAACCTGAATTCCTGTACTTTTTTCCTTATTATATAGCAACTCACTGACTAATTACAGAGTTGTTCCTATTGTAAAATGATGCTATTGATTCTGATTAAATATTTGCAAATGAGCCACTGAGTTTGTCCAGTATAAACCCAATGACTCATCAGGCAGAGTCACTCACCTACTGACTTAAAAACAGCACACCATATTTTCTCTACAGATGTTAGCGTGACTCACTTGAGTCAGAGACTAAGTTAGATTGTGCCTGAGGAAAGATCTGGAGAGAATGCAAAGTATACAGGACACTTGAGACGTCAGCTTTTCATTATTCATTCAGTGATGCCATCACTTCTTTGAGGAGTAAGAAAGGCTCAGCATGTGATGTATCCTTCTTGTATGCGCATGCGAAACTCTCACGGCACTGGTTCTCCACTCTGGTTCTCCAGTTAGTGATTCATTAAGTGATTCAGCTTCGTTAGACCCTTTTATGGACTTTGCAATATTCAGTGACCTCAACAATTAAAGGTGTTACTCATCCTTCTTCCTGAGCAGGTGAGAACCCCAAACAAGCCAGCTAAACAACACTGCATCATGAGCAACACAGCTTGTTTGTTCATGCAAATGAATTCAAATATTCATGTAGAACCCCATGAATCCCTAAACAGGACAGAGGGACGTACTATAGCAAGTCAGAGGATGTAAATGCCACATTTTGTCTTAATTTGATTTTGTATGCTATGGGGTGCTAACCTTTAACATCAGAACTGCTCATATACAGAATAAATACCAAATAAATGAACTTGGACTTCATCAGCAGTTCCTTATAATTACTATTGTTGCTTTTAAATTATTCCAAACTCTAACAGTAAAGGTACCAGGTTAGACCGCCATTATATAAATATATATAAAATCTTGGTGTAGAGCGGGCATGCTTTCTCAGCCAGTTTAGTAAACTGAGTGCTTTTTCCCAAAGGCAGCATCCAGTGGACCCCCCACCCCCATGAAGAAAAGGGTAGAAAAGAGCAAATTAAATTAATTAGCTATTAGATTACAGTGTAAAAAAATGGTTCTTTACTTTGTATTTATGCATTTTAACAGATTTCTATGAAAACAGATTGAAAAAAAACTTTAAAACATGCCCTGGTAATTTTCTGCCAGTACATTATTACGTTTATTAGTACATTTTTTTGTTGTTATTGTTTGTTTGATTGATTTTTAACAAGATTTCCATAAATGGTCAAATTTAATGTGTGATTAAAAAAAATTATATGGAAAACTAAATTTTCAATATAAATAAAACACATTTTTATCTGCATTTCTATGTAATATTTGATCAGTAAACATAAACAAGATAAACAGTATTCACTTTGGCAGCAACATCTATATGTAAACAACAACAAACACTGAATTTCTCCTCATCCTCTCCTGGTTATGGCAGCTGGCTGATCCTCCCCGAGCCTGGTTCTGCCGGAGATTTCTTCCTGTTAAAAGGGAGTTTTTCCTTCCCACTGTCACCAAAGTGCTTGTTCATAGGGGGTAATCTGATTGTTAAGGTTTTCTCTGTTTTATTGTAGGGTCTTTACCTTATGGTTTAAAGCACCTTAAGGCTAACTGTTGTTGTGATTTGGCATTATATAAATGAAATTGAATTTTACTGAATTTTACTCAACTGAATTGAAATGTTGCATATAACTATACCTTTCAGCAAGCATTGCCTTTCTGTCAGTTTTCTGTGAAAATACACAACTTTGCAATAGAGAGCTTGTATGTCCCTCAAGCCCTTACTGCATCTTTGATGAACGCCTGCTGACAAGTTTTCAAGTTTCTAACCTTGGGCTGGCCGCTATGGTTGTAATTTTTCAGATGCTTTTGACCTCATATTTATTTCCTTTCATACCAGTTTGAAGTTTACAGCTGAGCTTTCACTGTCTAGGAATTATGTCATTTAGCCTGGGGTTAGACTGAAGACATATTCTTGAGGGTTATTAAGCGATCTTGGACATACAGAGTAGATACCCTTGGAACACTGCACAGAGATGTGTGACAGCATTTCATGAAGAACCGCTGAACCCTCGCAGTTGCAGTTCACGGGCTGTGTCTCTGACAAGTCTGCTAAAATAAAAACCCCCGCGCTCATTTCCAGAACGCCAAACAGCTGATGATTCCGGCAGAATGGCCAACGATTTCCACTGCTCACATATTTTTTTCCCCCTCCAATTCTAGACATATGTCAATTTTATGTCAGAGGATTAGAGATGCCAGTTATTGTTCTGCAGCATGTGAATGATGTCAACTTTCCCACAGGGCCTTTTCTTTGAGATGTAGACAGCAAAGCAGCTGACAATTCCTGCAAAGATGCCAACACACCACATCATTTACACAGCTAGCTCTTCAGTTCTGTCAGTTCTTCACTGAAGAATTATTGGGAGGTTAAAGATGATGTCATCTTTCCAGCAGGGCTTTAAATCTCAGAGTTTATTATGCTACTGCACTGAGCTTTGGGAGCTGATAATGATGACAGCGGTGAGGCAGATGATTGTGCTGGTCAGTGCAGTGGTCATGGTGGTAATGACAATGGTGATGTAAGCTTCCCCAAAGCCTTTTTTCCCCCTTTTAGTTTAATAACATGAGCAGCTCACCACTTTTCTTTAAAGAAGCAGTGGCCAGATGACTTTAGCTGACTTCACCCCTTAATCAGTCGACTACGCCAGATAGTAGATAGTATCAGTATCAGTAGATCAGAAGAAAAAAAACACTCACAATGTTACATCATCATGTGGTGTACACAGACTAATCTAAAGAATGTTTAACAGAATTTTAGAAAGTTAATGCAAGATTTTACACAATAAGCCAAAACGTGCCTGTTAAAGTAACAGAAGTATCAGATTTAAGTGTCTATGCTTTTAATGCTGCAAGAACACAGTACCTCACTTTCAGCTGACAGTTAATATGTTGGAAGAAACTTGCACAATTATTAGGCTGAGTTTGTGTCTTTGCCAAAGTTCTGCTGAACAGAGCCCATAACCTTTGGAGAAGTCTGAAATGCAGGCTCAACTGCTGAGAAGGCAGTTCAGCGTCTTTTGCCCTATTCAGCATTGATGAGACACTGTGTGCTCACACTTTGTATTTATTGTCGAAACCAATTACTTTAACATGCTCATGTTTCTATGGTAATGTCAGTGAATTATAGCATATCACGACCCTGTTCCCAGAAAAAAAACTGCAGCCATCATCATTGTTTCCATTGTTTTCAATCTTAGCATTCACTCATTTCCAAAGATTCCCTGCGATTTTCCAGTTCCACCCTTCTCTGTTAGTGGAAAACTATAAATTATGTCACTGGGTTTCATGTTAATTATGGCTAAACTGACAGCACATGCAGAGTTAAAAGATTTTAAGACCAAACTCCCGACTATGTTGGACCTTTAAAAGGTGAAAAAAATATTGCAAATGCTTCATTTTACTTATTATAAAGGATGCTTTGATAACCTTTTAAAGCTTTGAGATTCAAAGTTCTTTCTGGAAGTTGCATAAACTGTACGCTGTGCACTTTTGCACCTTTTCCAAATTGTGCAAAATCTAAAGCTCTCCTCCAACCCTTAATTGGCATCTGCCTCTTTATCTGTTTACATTAGTTTCAGTTGTTTTCAGCAGTCTCTGCCATGGCCTTCTTTCCTCCCAGTTACACCCTTGTGTGTTAAAAATATCGCTAGTTTTAGGGGATGATGTCATTCTCTCAGCGGGGCTTTCCCACATTCAGCTGATAACACATGTGGTGGAGAACTGTTAAAACACATGGGTGTGTTACAGTTCTAAACTCCTAACCCATATCACTCTTCCATGAGAAACAGACCAAGGAGGGGATTTGGCAAGGAAAATGGGGCTCTTTTTCCCCCGATAGCAACGAGCAGCTTTAAAGCTCATCTAGATTGTGATTACGTTTGCTGAATACAATAACCAAGGCCATGTTGTTGCAGGCAGGCCACAGCTGGGATGTACTCCATAAAAAAATCCTAAAAACACTTCATACTGTGGTCATTGGTTTCACCTTGCTGATTTAAAGAAACTACAACTTCTGCTTGAACAGCGGAGCGTTTCCACATATTGTGATGCCTGAGCATTGACATCAGTCCAGGTTGTGACTGGATCGTTAATCTGCATTGCTGTAAAAAGAAAAAAAGAACCACTGCTCCACCAAAAACCTATCAAAAGATTATATGCTTTCACTCAGATAATCTACACTTTAAGCCAGGGTACTTATAGAAAACTATATTACTTAAGTTTTGATGCATCCTCAATCATCCAGGTAAGGAAATTCCACATAGTTGATTCTGTTCATCTGGATGCAGTGTTTTTAGAGGAAGTCACTTGATGAATAAGGAAAACACTGCATCCAGATGAAGAGAATCAACTGTTTGGTATATTACTTATGGACTAGTTATTGAAGCCCTTTGGTGGCTGGGATGGCTCCAGTCCACCAGTGACCCTAAATTGGAGGAGCGGAAAAAAATGGATGGATGGATGGATACTTATAGAAGAGTATAGAACATCTTAATATATGAATGATTTTATGACAGGGTCTGTCTCATCAAACACGTCTTATGTGGTTTTGCTGCACACAAGGCTCATCCACTTATAGAAATAAGCAAGCTGTAATGGAAAGTCCTGCAGTATACTGGGTGAAGTAGAAAGACTGAAGCAAACTGAAGTCCCTTTGGGGCACTCTGGATAAACTCAGCTCACATGGAACCTCAAGAGGAAATTGGGCTTGTTTATGAAGGAAATTACATCATTGGGCTTGGTTCAGACAATGACTTCATGCTGACAAGATAATGACCAAGAGAGAAAGAGAGATAGAGACAACAGGGTTGGTTGCAGAAGTAATGTGTACATGTGAAAGGTTAATGAGTTCGACGTAGTTATTTAAAGGCACAAAATGAACTGCTCCACTGCCAGAACTGTTAAATAGTGGCTCATAAATACCGGGCGATTATAATTTGGTAATGTTGCATTGCTTGTTTTTTCCTTATGCTATCATTAGCTCTAACGTTAGACAAATATTTTAAGCAGCAATTTAGAGCAAGCTCTTGCACACAATAAGTATGTGAACAGTAGTTTCCTTGTGTTTTCAGTGCACTAATACATTATTTCTGCTTCTATATTGTGGTTTTGTCATGTCAGTATAGTAAGTAAGTGTTGGTTTATGGAAAGATCTATTTTCGCTTCAATATATACACTTGATTTTATGTTACTGAATGTAATATAAAATAATAAATGAAGCAATCACCTTTTTGAAAAAGGAAACAAAGCTGAAGAATCCAATGATCTACCACTACTTCTACTTGAGACATTGCTGTATAACCTCTTTTTTCTCATGTGCTTCCATCTATCACCACTAGAGGGCTTTGTCCTACATGTAAACATTGGCATGAAGAATACTGCTATCATACAAGATAGCTAGAGACTGCTGAATAAGGCCCAAGTCACCCCAGCCCAGAGACCACTCAGCAACCACCTGGCTATCACGGGTCGCTTGGGAAAAGGCAAATTCCCCAATGGCTGGTTACTAGCTAAGTAAAATCAGAGCTCGGGATACTTGCTGTGCCCAGAACTTCTTTGCGATAGCTTTGGTTGCTAGCAGACTGCTGCAGTCGCCTGTAGTTTGCATGGAATACACCGACTTATCTGCTAGCACATGCCAACATCTCTCTGAGTACTAGTGTTGTACTACTGTAAAAAGTGCAAAGTAATATAGCAATGGAGATTGTTAGCCTTCAAAGTAAAAGTTGCACCTTTTGCAAGATGTTGACTGTAGTTATAAGGCCCAACTTTTTCTTTGAAGGCGAATGAAGTTTTACTACCACTCAGCTAATAGTGTTTACGGCATCTTTTTGTTGCGGCGGCCTCTTTCACAGTTTCACCTAGCAACTGTCAGAAAGCTCCAACGACCTGGAAACCACTGGTTGTGAGATAAAAAGCCCACTCGACAACCTTAATTAGTTGTCAAGTGGGCTTTTTATCTCACAACCAGTGGTTTCCAGGTGGTTGCTGACCTGTCTCTGGGACTGTGTGACAGAGGCCTAATAAAGGGTAACTATGGCTATCTTTTAGTGAAAGAAATGGAACATAACAAAAATGCCAAATTGTCTCTTTAAACATTGATTTTACAAACATAAATCTGGCAAGATGTAAAGGTCTATTAGCACTACATGATACTGTATAAGCTCCTTGTGTGAAATTATTAGATCTGATGATACAAGTAGACTGAATTGAGATAATGAGTCCAAGTACTGAGAAGATGAAAACATATTATTGTCTCATGTTGGGATTTGAATAAGATCTTGGAAGAAATGCTTACCGAATGTCTGTGTAAAACATTTAATTTTCTTGGACACCCTCAACTTTTCGGGGATTTAGATAAACAAGGTCTCTGGTAAGTATAAAATATTAAAAGATAAGCAACCTATTTCTGCTACTGTATTGTGAAGTTTTTTTTCTTTCTTTTTAATGTTGCTGTTCCAAGCCTATTCAGTTACACAAGGGACCATAACAACTTTCCAAAACAACATTCGGTTGCTCTGCACTTTCTGTAAACTGCTCTGTGACGACCTCTAATTGTCCCGGGGATTGGGACAGTGTGATTGAAAATAAAAATCCTTCACATAACAAAAAAAAAAAAAAAAAAAAATACCAGAGGGGTTTTAGAGGAGCTCTTGGACCTCCCAAGAGCAGAGCTGGACGAAAGCCCAATAACAAAGCTTACTGCTGGGTTAGGGATCTTAGAATATGCCCTGGATTATGGAGCCAGAGAGCCAGAACATGCCCGGGGACAGTGGTGGAAAACTAATACTGATTTTGGCTAAGGAGGGTTACTGAATTTTATCAGAGTCCATTTGTGTAGTTTTGTTATGATAATGACAGTATTCTTGGCATAAAAACGACACATTTTAATGGGGGCAAGAGTCTCTACTAGAGGTAGATGTTTTCCTCACATTAGTACTTATCACACCTTCCCCCAAGCCACCACCTAGAGCAAATCATGATAGAAGAGTAACTCTAAAATCCTAAAGTGCTAATGATTATATGCAGACTGCAGAAACAGACTAAAGATGTGTATGAGCAAATCAGTCTACCCAGCTAGACTGTTGGCAAGCGGCACAAGAGGAAAGAAAGGGCTTACCCATGACTCACATAAAACCAGACACAAACTCCTGAAAAGACCCCATCAGCTGAGTACTTCAGGCTTACAGGCTCAAGCGAGACACTGTTGCCAAGATGCATTATGTATTTCTAAAACATACCAGTTACATTTTCTTTTATTTACCACCAAGTCTGGTATATTTTCACAGCTTATTTTAAACCTTGAAAATGAAAAAGTAATTTACAGCAGCTCCTGGAATGAGGCGCGCAGCACATTCGTAGTCTGAGGGTATCTGAGCTCGGACTATTTTTCCTGAAAGCTCATTTAAATGAATTTATTTCAGCCAATATATTTCAGTCAAGTAAGGCCTGTCAAGGATTATCTTCCCAGGTCTGACGACAAAGAAGTGGAGGAAGTTAATTTACACAAACAGAATGGTCCCATCTGGTGTGATTAGCATAGTACATTGCTAATGCTAACTTTTAATGGTGTGATCATCTCACATGCTCATTTTCACTGAATCCATAATGTGAAATTAGCATATTAGAACAACATATTGTCTCTCACTAGCCCAGGGGCTTGATACAAGGGTGTGTCAGATCTCTTTTTTTTCTTAAGCTTCAGTTTGAATAATGAACAGCATTACTCACTTAGACACAAAATGTTAAAAATGAGGAGAGAAAAATGTAAACAGTCATTTAATTTATTACCTTTTCTTATGTCAAATTAATAACTTGCTCTTAAAAATAATCAGAATAAAGACTTACTCTATTTAATTTTCTTTTTAGTCTGTCCCATGTACAATGCCTCTTTATGCAAGAGAAAGGAAAAGTGTAATTTAAAAAATGCTTTAAAAGTAGCTATATTGGAATAACTCCTTCCTTCATTGGGACACGGACAAATGTATAGATAAATCACGCAGAAATGAATCACTAGAAGTTGTTAGTGAGCTGTGGTTACACAGAGTCAAAGCCTAGACAGGCTTTCCTTTCAGCCTGGAGAAAGAGTACAGGTGGGGAGAGGGGAGCAGGAGGAGGAGGAAGCCTACATATTTCACTTCCATTCACCTGCTAACATGGCCTCTCAAAGAAACCTTTCATTAGATTTTCAGAGCAGTCATCTTAGTCTGCCCAGTGCCATCAAATTTAGCTGTCATATTACACTGGCTCTTTTTGCGCTTTCATCTGGGGGATTTTTCGCCTCATGATTTTAATACAGGAGTTTTGGCAAAAGAGTTGCGCGTGTGGAATTCCTCAGAAACGAAACGGTCGTATCAATTGGCACTGTTAACCTGCACATAATCTGAACAGGAGGCAAAGTGTTTCAGTGATGTGATACTATGAGAAGCAATCATTCTGCTTTTCCTCACTTAGAAAAATATATAATTCAGGTGTTATCTATTTATTAACTAACCTTTTTACATTGATGCCTTAATACGGAAAAAAAATCAACATTTCATTCAAAAATTCATGTAGCTTTTGAGAGCTTTTCAAGCTCAGAAATGGGTGGAGTCAGTGAGGTGAGGGTGGCAGGACTACACGGACATTTCCTGCAGATATGTGTGGTTCGCATATTTTTCAAAGAGTCCTTTCAGAAGGTGATAATTTAGTCTGCCAACACCTCTTTTTAATCATTAACTTTAGGGAAACGTAGCCAACCCGGTTTATTTTTTTCACATAGTTTGCAGTAAGAGGAATGTTCCAGGCATACACACAGAAAGAGGGAGACAGAGAGGGAGAAACTCAGAGCTTTCACCTTAAAATAGAACACATAAATAACATTCTGTTGATGTAAGACTAGAGAGGATAGGCTGGTTTCAGTTTCCACCGAATGAATTCAGACTAACCTCTTGCTTCTTGCAAGTTGTTTCAGGCCACCCACAGATCATATAGAGACTCTCCATATACTGTACAGCTAAAGAGTGGTGTCAGCAGCTACTCATAACTTCCTACACTCCTGCTTCTGTTTCACTCTGTTCTTCACCTCTGCCACCTTGTCCATTTATGCTGACCCTCACAGCTTTACTGTATTTTTATTTACTTTCACATTATATAAGAAAATCTCTCCCTCTTTCACTCTCACGTACTCACTCTCTCTAATGCAAATATCTGACACGGCAGCAACTCAGATGTGGTAAAGATGATCAGGGTGGTTGTTGGGGCCAGATGGACTGGTCTGAGTATTTCAGAAATAGCTGGTTTACTGAGAATACCACACACGATCATTTCTAGAGTTTATAGAGAACTGTCCAAAGACGAGAAAATATCCACTGAGCGGCAATTCTTTGGAATTGGGAAAGTGTTGCCTGGTCCGATGAGTCTTGATTTCTGTTGCAACGTTTTGGATTTCAGGATTCAAATTTGGCATGAACAACATTAAACATCCTGCGTCATATCAACAGTTTAAATGCTGCTGGTGGTGTTGTAATGATGTGGGGGATATAACATTTGGGTCCTTTTAATACCAGCTCAGCATTTTTTAAAAGCCACAGCCTGCCTGAGCATTGTTGCTGATCATGTCCATTCATTTATGATCATACTGCACCCATCTTCTATCTTCTAATGGCTAAAGCACCATGTCGCAAAGATCAGATCATCTCAAACTGGTTTCGTAAACATGTCACTGTATTCAAATGGCCTCTACAGTGAACCTAGAAGTCAGAGTTAGAGAAAATAAAGGTGAACATTTGAGGGAAACCTGAACACCAACCATCTGTATGCACACCACTACACACAGTTTCAATCCACCGTCTTTACTAAAAGTGAGCATACCTGAGAACCTAAAGATGCAACAACAGCTTCACAGCTTCAGTTTTTTTTTTCAAGCTCTGTTTAAAGCAAACACCTTTCTCACTCACTATGTGTTAATAGACCTTTCTGCACTGAATCATACTTGTTATTAATCTCTGGCTCTCCTTTTGTCCTGTCTTCCTTCTCTCACCCCAACCGGTCGCGGCAGGTGGCCGCCCCTGAGCCTGGTTCTGTCGAAGGTTTCTTCCTGTTAAAAGGGAGTTTTCCTTCCCACTGTTGCCAAAGTGCTTGCTCATAGGAGGTCATGTGATTGTTGGGTTTTCTCTGTATGCATCATTGTAGGGTCTACCTTACAATATAAAGCGCCTTGAGGCGACTGTTGTTGTGATCTAGTGCTGTATAAATAAAACTGAATTGAATTGAATATCTAAGCCTTTTACTTCAGCAGTTTGCATATAGTAGCCCATCTGAAAGCGGGCTCAGTACATTTTCTAGGAATAGTGGAAAGTTAAAATACCTCAGTTTAAGCATTTAGTCATCAACTTCAATAAATGAAACTATTAATTTGGTTACCGCATTAATAATTCTAAAACTTAATCCAAACTACTTATCAGCCATTCAGAATAATGCTGAAATCAAATGGAAGTGAGGGGTGGTGTTATTGCTACCTGCCAGCAACTCCAACCGCAGTGGTGCTTTTTCCACAGCAAAGCTTGACCTCTGACCTCAATAAAAGCTGAAAACTCTTTTAAGGGATCAATAGAGCATCAAACGACAACTTTAGCTACCCAGGAACTACAAGTACCCAAGCAATATTAAACCTGAAGCCTCTGTGAGAAAGGCTTTATAATCTTCACTCAGCAGCGTGAAAGGAAGTCTGTAATTATATGAATTTTACAACAACTGCTTCTTTGGGCTTTTGTGACAATTGCAATAAACACAAAGATAACAGGAAAACATCCCAAGCAATGCATTTTCTTTTGCATCTCTTCCATTGTAAAGTTTTGTATTTAATTCCACAAGACTCGCTTATTATTCACCCTGCAATTTCACATAATTTCCCTCAGTTTTCTGTCAAAGCTGTTAAGACGTGCAATTATATGCCAAACAACCAAAGAAAACTAAACTGCTATAGTTTGTGTTTAAATACACGTGTTCAAATGTTAGCCCTATTAGGCAAAAGAAGCATAATTTGGGTCATGAAAGGCCACAGTGCGGCCACAAAACTACACTTTTTAATAGGCATTCATCCATAGAGATGTAAATGAAAACCCAAAAACTGACACAGAGGCAAACACACACACACACACACACGCATACACACAAGCAAAAACACCGTTTGGCCACCCAAGATGAGAAAAAGAAAGAGATGGAAACTTAACAGTGTTTATAACTTAAATGTGGATTATAGGGTAGACAGAGAGAGAGAGAGAGGGAGAGAGAGAGAGAGATTCAGTTGCTCAGCTGTAAGTAATTAAAGTGCAGCCCTACCCCTTCCTCCCCCCTCGCAAACAGGCTCACATACACGTCTATTATCTTTATTATAACTTTGCTTCCTGATATAGTATATTAGTTGTTAGTTTTAGTGAGAACAAGCACAACAGGCCTATCTTGTTAAAATTTTAGGTGTGTGTGTGCGTGCATGCGTGCAAGCGTGTGTGTGCCTCAGCTTACTCAGGTAGAAAGGAATGTCTCCCATGGCAAGTTCCACCACAGCAGCTAAACATGCGGGATTTCCCACATGGGCACCTTAATCTTTAAAAAGAAGTATTAGAGCTTCCTGTGATGATTTACAGCTCCCTTTTTATAAATAAATATTTAAAAAGCACTAAAACACCCTTTAAAAAAGTGGACTATAAATTAGCTTAGTAGAGATTTTTGAGTCTCAGACGTGGGACAGCGTGACTGACAAGCTGGCAAAGATTGGTAACTTTACCTAAGAAAAGTTTTGGTCATGACAAAATCATTTTGAAAAGGAAAAAAGGGAAAAAAGCACACTATGAATAAGAGTCAGCTGCAAACCATTTACTGTGGAGGCTAGAGACCAGCTGCCAACTCTTAAACAGCATGTCTTATTGGCAAAGCTAACGCACAGCTGAAAGTCTTATAGATAAAAGCTTCATACTGTACAAAGCCTGAGGTTCATAAAAGCTATTATAAAAGCTTTATAGTGTGAACAAAGCTGGAAAGCTTACTTTTGGAATGTAATCTATTACACAGAACAGATCAGCTGCTTAAAACTTTTTAGCAAAATATTTTTATGGAACTACAGTTTTTATCAAGCTGTGGTACAGGAACTGATCATTAAAACACTCCTGGACTCTCCACATGGGGAAATACTGACATTTTATAGGCACTAAGAATCTGGCTAAGGGCACAAAAGTGAGAAAAGTACAAGTAGTGTACCTCAAATGTAAATGTTTCATTTGTCAAAAGGCAGAGATGTATCAGTTTCAGCTCAAATCTTAATCAAAACAACTAACACACCTCTGCTTTACACTTAGAAATTACCTAGAAATTAATAACGCACACACAAACACTCACAAAGCATTATTTCCATTTCCTAGATTGTCTGCCAAGCACTGCAGGTCCTGAGCCAAAGATTTGCAATGCAAGGGGTGAAGAGTTCAGTGCGTGTCAGATGTGCAGTTGAAAAACACTGAAATATGCGCACACTAATAGTTATGCACATGAAATAAAACCAGTCCCACAGTGCAAGTCCTTCTGACACCAATAGAGGCCACACATGAACTCTCAAACCTTGAAACACCTGAGCACTTTATACTCTGACACAGAAAACCAGTATATTTTACATCTCAAACCATAGCTAAGTCCACCCCCGTGTTCAGACATGGGAATCATTTTTATTATTTTAATTATTTAAAACCTCAAAAAACACACAGAGGGAGAACTTCATAGTTTGCACTCCCAAAATATAATAGATTAAGCTACAACTAAAACAGTACAACAGTGCTCTCGGGAAAGATTACAGCACATAGAAACCTAATCCATTTTGAAATATCATACATTACTTGCACCTGACCACAAACTTAGAAAAACTTAGTCTAGACTGTCAGAGGAAACAGGTCCATGCAGAGTGACAGACCTTTACAGCAGAAGGGACAGATTGTACTCAATTGCCCTTTACACAGGAGAGACTAGCTAAATAATTGACCCCAAGAGTAAAAATGTTTTCGAGTGGTGACACTTTACTTGCTGTTTGCAAAGGGCTTGAAGCACACTGTATGACCAACAGAAAGGACTACTAAAAGGACAGAAAAACAAACATTTGTTTCAGCAGTTCGAATTTCCATTTCTTTCTCGATCCCATTCCCGTACTTTAACGATCCCATCCATCTACTGCATCTCTGGGTGCACGCTCTTACCACACACTTTACACCTTTCATAAAATCAAACTGATACTAAACCTTTTTTCATTTCGTTTATTTAGTCTCTTTTAGGCTCAAAATTATCGATTACAACCTCACAAATGTCCTCGAGCAGGAAAATTAAAATTTCATTTATGATCTTTATTTTAATGTTTCCACTCGCCTGACAATGATCTCAATTTTTGCTGCTTTTCATCCACAGAAATAATCATTTTTAAAAATGCATGAAATGAAAAGCTTCATTAAGAGATGTTCATATAATATAATTTCTTTAAGACATATAATGTCTGCACAGACGTAGACCTGCACAGTTGTCATTTGTCCAATACGTAACCACAGGGACTGAATGGGCGGTCTGTGTTAGGGTGTGTCATCTTCGGAAGAGTCGAGCTCCAAAGAAACATTATAATTGTCTGCAATACCTCTCACCATGTCTGGACGAAACAAAGCCCCTTTCTGCACATCCCTTATCTCCACTATAGCTCCTTATCTCACAAATGGGCCCTATACAGACACACAATCATCACATACATCAATGGCACCGAGGTGGACAAACACGCACAAAGCGCAGATATCACACACGTTAATGGCACTGGACTTGATCTTTTTACTGCTGTCTATTTGCGCTGAGAGACGCGACGCATTAAAAAAAAATAGCGGAGAGAGACCCTTTTTCACTGATGAAATGAAAGGCTTGTGTTGGAGCGATCTGTCAGAGCGACCAAAGGTTCAACGGTGGGTCAGACGAGCGGGGGGATTTTTTTTTTTTTCATTGCGTTACTTCTCAAATTACATGAGAAGAATATAAGGAGAGAAATAGAGTGACAATGGATGGCTGAGGCTTTTACACTGAAATACTAATCACATTCAGAAGGAGAAAGGAGACAATGGGATCAGGTTTTCTGTTTGTGAAACTCTGCGCGCACTTTAATTCTGCATAATTATGCAACAGTGGTAAATGGAGCATAACACTAAAAAGCTAATTGCTTAAGGTGATTTTACACAGAGTTCATGGGGAAAGTGAGGTCTGCTGAAGAGGCCGTCGGTACACGAGTATCGGGATCAATCCCTTTTTCTCTCTCCCAGCTTCCTCGGTCTTCAGAGCTCTCTAATTCTCTTCTCATTATTCTGTTACTTTTTACTGCCTTGTTCTCTTCACTGGCTCTCACTCTCTTTCCTGCTGCTCCTGTTTCAAAGAGTCAGTTGAACCACTAAACGAAAATGACCACAGGCGCTGGGAGAGAAAAGGCAGGAACTGTGTGTGGAAGGGGCGGGAGTCGAGAGAGATGATCAGACAGAAAGAGAGAATGGTGGGTGACAGACATGGAGGGGAGCGAATGAAAACAAGGCAGCAGACAGACCCAGGGACTCTTTCATCCAATGGAAGTTAGGGTTAAAAAGTCGCAGGCAGCATAAGTGTCAAAGGCAGACTATAGAGGCCATTCTTCTCTTCTGCCGTCTCTTGCCTCACAAAGCTGTGGCGTTAGGCTGAAATATGCTTCATTGCTATAAAGTAAGCCTAAAGAAGTTTCTTTTGTGTGCAGTGAACAATAGCGGTCTGTCAGCATTTCTACCACATCTAAATGAAATCAGAATTTGAAAAATCCTTTTAATAATCATCCGCACAATTGCAGGGCTTCAAATGCTCTGATACTTTCCCTTTATTCATTTTTTAACTGTGGGTGAGGCAGACCCACAGTTTCTCAAAAACAGCAGACAGCGCTATTAAAAGTAACTTTTTTGAAATGGCTTGTTGAGTGCCGTTTTGACTGACTGATGCAGGTTTCAAAACATACAGACACACAGAAACAACCGCATTAGCAATGATTATAAAATGAACGTGCCAAAGCAAAATTTATCACTTGGATGTTGCATAGCAACTGCCACTTGTTTAGTTACTGTTCAAGGACTTTTCTGAGAGTAGAAATAGGACTGTAATCTTGTTTATTAAAAAGAATATGTCTTCCACAGTTCTCCCCTGTGTTATTGCGCCCATATATTA
Source organism: Pelmatolapia mariae (assembly GCF_036321145.2). NCBI lineage: Eukaryota > Metazoa > Chordata > Actinopteri > Cichliformes > Cichlidae > Pelmatolapia > Pelmatolapia mariae. The sequence continues at coordinate 45,628,666 of NC_086236.1, read as the reverse complement.
TCAGAATTATAGCTGAGCTATGAGCCATGTCAGGCTGCGCTTTACATGTTTAGAGCAGCCAGGGGAAATTGTTATGGCACAATGATTTTTAGGTAAAATAACCAATAAAATGTTTATTATTCAATCTGCGATACAAAAAGTCATTTTGTTCCAATATGATCTCTAAGAACATTTCGCCACGGCAGTACAACTCAACAACAGAGAAGCCGTACAGGATCTGTAACTGCGGCTTCAGAACAGGAAAAATACAGAGGAAAGGCTTTCCCACTTTACCTATCACTTCTCACCGTAGGAAATAACTTCTGGATTGCCAAAAATAAAATCTAGCGGGAAATAAAAGATAAGCATGCAGAACACCATGAAAATGAAAACATTTGCCTCATCACTGTTACTCTGGGAAAATAAGTCAAGGTAGGGAAGCGGCATATTTAGAAGTTATAAACAGCTCGCATCGAGATCACAGAGATTACATCTACAAAACCAGAACACCAGAGGGAAGAAATCACAGGACACAGCGAGGAAAAGGAAAAGAAGAAGAGAAAACTAACAGTGGGGGGAAAAGAAAAAACAACAAGATCCAGCTTAAAAACAGGGTGGGGTAAGTATGGATGCAGAAAAACAAAATGAGCTAGGATAAGAAAATAACTCTGGCACTGATAGAATGAGACAAAAAGACGATGGACTGCTTGTTTGTTTATGTCCCTTCACTGCACTGACATTATAGTTGATCTCTGCAAACTTTCTGTTCAATGTTTCCTCAAATTTTGTTTCTCGCTGTCTTTTAACCAATTTATTAGAAATCTTTTTAGTCAAAATTTTGAGGGTTTATTCTGGTCCTCTTTCTTCACTTACCTTTTTTTTTTTTACTGCCAGCCCATCATTTCAATCACAATTTCTTATCACAGACTCACAAAGCCTTTGTGAAGAAGGCACAATATAAAACTACATAGTGAGCTAAAGAGATCTCCAGATCACTAAAAAATAATCTCCCTATACCCCCAATAATCCTGTGTGACATTTCAAAGACATTACTTTGTAAAGCGCCAGATTGCCTGCGCAGCAGAGACCAGAATCAAATATCAAACGCGTACTTCTCGCACCATTATAAGTATGGATTTTGATGTCAGCGTGTTGAATGGTCACACTCTGTAGCCTCTGGTCAAATGTTGAGTGGGCAGTGAGAGTATAGTGTAAAAGGATATATGATGGAGAAAAGGGGTGCTTGAGTGAGTGTGCAATTCTCAAAAAGAACGGAAAAGAAAAGTAGTGTGCACAACTTCTCTTTTCATGTTTTTCTATATTTTTCTATTTTCTTTTCTGTACACAAGTTATATGAACTGCGAGCAGCTGTTTGTAAGTAAGCAGATTCTATAAATTTATTTTTTCCTGAGTGTTTACTAGGGGTGGGGAGAAAAAATCGATACAGCGTGGTATCACAATATTTTCTGGACACTGGATACACTTAGCTTGACAAAGCTGCCTCCAAATTCAGAGCAAGCTAATGACTTAGCCACATAAGTAAAAATAGGACACTGCATCTACAAAAAAACGATAACTGCCCCATGATTATATTGATTTTATTTTTTCAAATTCTGCAACAAATTGTAACATGAGCTGACTGAACAGTAGCCCACAGATAGAGGGTGTCAACCACTTTTGACTGCAAAACGATTGCACAGGTTACCTAATAGGAGAGCAACCTTTGTGCAGATAGTTGCAGTCTAACTTGGAACGACTGTTTATAAAGGCAGACAGATTGCCAACATGTTGCAAGTCTGAATGAGTCTTTGTCAGTGAGCACACCTAGCTGCTGGCTGGTTGTATTCTGGTTATATCTGTAAAGAACAGGAAGGTTACTGAGTGCAAATATAATGGTTAAATGTGAATTTCTGTTTATGTAGACAGCAATAGATATGTGATTTTCAATGATTTATTGCAGGTAAATGCTGTAAAATCACAAACACTGCATGTAATTGCCAACTTGAGTCAACTCCAGTCAATTGCAGACTGACTTTTGATACCATTTATTGACATTGTTAGTGTACATGGTAGTCTTATTTTCCAGCAACAAAGTAACTGAAGTGAAATATCTTTATCTTGTCCGTCAAAACTGACACTGATAACATATTACTTTGAGGAAATAATCTGCAGCTAAAAAAAGGTTATGAATGGCAGCATATGTTATTGCAATGCTCAGCATATCACAGAATGTTTAAAATTGCACTAATATCATAATATCCTATTATGAGCAAAGTATTGTAATAATTGTGTCATGTGGTGTGTGGTAATTCCCACCTCTAGTTAGTGTTAACCTCCAAACTTTTAGACAGCTTCCTTCTTCTGGGGGGTTTCTAGACAACACCCTCATGCTGTACTGTAACAGTTCCCAGCACACAAATGTTTACAGCTTTTCTGTTCATATAAAAAAAAAAAAGACACACATTCTTTTTTTTTTACTTACAACAAGGACCTCAGCTGGAAAAAAGTAAAATCAGAAATGACGAGAAGTTGAAGAGAACCTCCCTTGTGAGATTTGCAGACTGTTATTTTCACTGAGATTTGTTCTGTTGTATTTCTCCAATAGGCTGTTGAGTGCTGTAGCAGGGGGATAGTCACGCTAGAGCTGCTTTGTATGAATAACATTTCATGTGCAATAATCTGTGGCTTTCTTGTCACAAAATTACGCACAAGCACACACATGCGCGCACACACACACACACACACACACACACAGATATACACACACATAGACTAGGAACGGTCTCAACCATGGCTACAATCACACATTACATCTCAGAATGCAATAGAAAAAATGCAAATGACAAAAAAAATGTTTCCTTACCACTGGAACAAGCGGACCAAACAAAAATTAATAAGTAAACTATGTGCAAATGCATCCCATGTACAGACACATCCCTGACGGTTGCAGAAAGTCCACCTCCTCTCAAAAATGTGTGTTGGTTATTGTTACATGTCTCGCTTGTTTTGTCAGAGTGAGAAAGTTTCTCTGATGTCTCCAAAAATGCAGCGTTTGGGGCATGCACCTGCAGGAATCCTTGACCTAATGACTTGGAAGGGAAACCATTCCTGCAAATAGGCATACAAGAATGATGCGAAAACTTGAAACCCGCACTGCCATACATCAAGAACAGGAATACTGTGACATGCGAGACATCATGTGCCAGGGGATAGCTGTCATTTTAAACATTTCTAACCAGGAAAAAAAAACAAAGCACTTAAAAAAAAAAAAAAGCACAATCAACTGCAGTGTTCTGGACTGGATCTTGAAGTGACACTTTCAGATACTCTATTTGAAATCTTCTGTCTCTGCACACTTTTTACTTTTTGTCAGTCTGTCAGCATAATGAAATTACAGACCACCTTTGATTCCAGAATGAATAAAGAATAAAGAAAACGTTATTGAAGTGAATAAGAAAGAAGGAGAAAGCCACAGACAGAAAGAGAAAGAAACTAAATCTATAATAAGTTGCAGTGTGTTGGCAGTGTAACAATCAGAAAACCATTTTATTCAACTCACTCCTAACTGCGTTCCTGTTTCACTGATCCTCTGATTTATACTAACCTATAACTCAAACCACATGTTCTGTTCTGAAAGCACCCGAACAGTCAGATGAACCTAAACATAATGTCCTACAGGCAGTGGTATGTATCGATGTGGACTACTTGTGCAAGCTCAGTGGGGTCCACATTTAGCTTCATGGTACCAGTAGTGATACTGACTAGCCTCTGTAACTGTAGGCTCCAAAACTGTGAGGTTTGAATGCTATGGATGAGTGAAAAAACAGTCAGAAAAGATCTCAATTAGAGTTTAGAGAGATTAACAAAAATCAACAAAATAAATAGCATATTAAAATATACATATTTAACACTTAAAACATCATTTCCCCAACTTAGCAGCTTTCACCGAAGCATGTCAAATTATAGTATTGTCAAGTCAATATGTAAAAAGCTGCAAACTGATGTTAAGTTTGAGTTTCCTTGTCCTTGTGGCAAATGTTGATGAGCAGCTTTCCACATAGTAAGTAATGAAATATGTAAAAATGAAAATACATAACCATTTTCAAAATTCAATTAAAAACTTCATCACAGTCATTTGGCGTCAGCTCCTCTGCATCCGAATGAAAAATGAAATTTCTCACTCGCACTTGTCAACAGCAGACCGAACAGGCTGTCAAAGTGTCATTTCCCACTCACCGGGGTAACTATATACACAAAGGATTAGTTTCGGAAAATGATAAATGAAAAATCAGAACAGATAAATACAAAAACATGTCACTGTGGAGCTTTAACTTAATTAAGAGCACTTAAGAGTCCTGATCGCTCTCGGTGAGACAGCTCAACTGTGCATGTGTTAATCTGTGTGTCTGCATGTGCACAGCAGTGACTTTCCCCTACTCCAATTAACAGTCATAGCAGGAAAAAAGGTAATTACAAAGCTAAGTGGGAGACTTGAAGTCATGCTGAGACACATAACCTAGGCGCACACGTTTAGGCAAATAAGCACGCACACTGAATCAAAATACAGAGACACGAGGGTTTGTCAGTTCATCAGCCCGCACAAAAGGAGGGACAAAACACAGATACACTGTGACAATTCAATCTCATTTAAACTGTGCTGCAAGGAAATACTCTAGGATAAGTAATAGATACTTTTTTTTATTCAGCAAAACGATCCAGCGCAAACCACGTAATTAAATGTAATGCATGCAAGGATAAAATACAGGGGCAATAATATAGAAGTAAACACTAGGAGTAAAGAGACGAGAGACACTGAGAAATAAGGCTGGAGGAGGTGAAAAAAGGATGAGATTGCAGCAAAAATCTGTAATCTATTATGAGTGCGACATTATAGAGATTATAGAGGTGAAGTTGAATTTTTTAACCAGAACAAGATACTAACTACCTGGTTAACTTGTCCGTGCAGCTTGTCAGGCCTCAGCAAAATCCCGCCACAGATACAGAAACAAACAGTGTGTTACATAACGATAAAGTCTATCACTGCTTTAAACGTGTTTCACACCTCATGATCAGGTTTTGCAACTTTACCGCCATGTAGGGTGATACAGATGTGCTCTGTTGCATTTTTAACTGGAGTTTTTTTCACTTTTTCTTTTCTTTTGACGCCAATGAATGCTGAACATCCCAGTAAACTGGTGGCGCATGTGTTTCTGTGAGTGTAGGCGTGAGCAAAATCCTGGAAGACAAGACAAACCGCCTAAACTCAGAGGGTGTATGCATGTCGAGACTTGCCCGGAATCATGCTGAAACTGGTGGTTGATTAGCAATCTGCTGAGGAAGAATCTACACACTTTAGAAACTACTAAGGAGCAGAATTAATAGTTGAAAGTAAAGCGTTCTTGATATCGCTCATTGTGATCAAATGTTTCCCTTTGTAACCGGGTTACATGACTGATGAGCCGATAAGAGCGTCCATAATGTTTCCCATGAGCCATATAAAGTCTTCCATCCACACATATGGAGCTATTTACATGGAACAGGTGGTGGAACAGTGAAGACTGCAGAGTCTGACGTACACACACACAAGCCCACACGTGCATCCATACACATGCACTCTCCGTCGTTATCACTGCTATCAGTTAATTTATGGCCTTAGATCAAACATCAGGAAAGGATGCACCTGACACTCAACCACATATCATCGAGAAAAAAAAGAAGAAGCGGGGAAAGACAAACAGCTGTCTTGTTATTTAGCGTTCTGTCATCGCTGCAGATTGTGCAACAAACAAAAAGAGACGGCGACCCGTCTCACAAGCACATACCACAGAATGTCACCGCACGTTGCAGGTGCAATTGTGAAATTAGATAGAAGAGTCACAGAAGACTCACAGCTGTTGGTTTATGACTTACTGTCATAACCATAACTGTCATTCAGCACAACTCATTTCTGTTTATGGGCTCTTCACCCTGTCAAAGACTTTCTGTGCTGTATACTGTTTTTTGATGCATTTCTTTATTTCCTGGCTCTCTCTCAGTGAGTCAAGATCCCTTTTTTATCCCATCTGAACTGGAAAGAAATGAACAAGCAAACAGAAATGCACAGTTCATGGATGGCTGGATGGATACATCAGTAAACGTATGCATGGATGAACACCTTGATCTTGTCATTCTTAACAAACTTGAACTTTCTTTCTTTTTTCCTTTTTTCACCTCTATCTCCATATTACTTTAACACTTTTAAAATCAATCAAACCCAAAAGTTTAAAAAAAAAAAAGGACATGACATGAATGCAAATTTCAGTGTTATTTTTTGCACTTATTTACGCCACTCTGGAGCTGCTGCTGCCACAGGAATGACAACCCTTGTTGGGATTCTGTCGCATCAAGCCGGCACATTTGAATGCTAAACCCATTAGCCAAGCATCACTCACAGTCAGAGCTGGCGATGATAAATAACCCAACCAGAGAAATCTGATTAGGAGAGACGAAGGCATGGGGATCTGAGGGAATGAGTAACAGCAATGTCGCCGTTATCGGGCCTCAGTCAGATTGGAAATCACACACCGAGAAAACATGAAATGCTCGTCTGCAGTGGGTCGTGTCGGCTGTTTTTCTAAACCACGGATTGGGACCCAAAATTGGGTATTTGGTGGGCTGCAATTAAATGAAAGCTAAACTTTGTGTGCATGCTTTTAAGCTCTGCCACAGCAAAGTCAGCACAACAAACAGGCTTGTAAATATATATATATATATACAGTATACATAAACCAAGAATCGAGCTGTGGTTGACTGCATTCACATTCACCTAGCAGTCAACCACACAGAGATAAACACTCAGGTATGCTTCTCTGTTTGTGAAGCAATGCCGCCGTTTATTATTTTTATCTTGTTGTGGGCTATAATTAATAATACTAGACAGTGGTGGTCTGTTATCTAAAACAAAATGAAAAACGGTTTGTTGAGGTCTGAGACAAAGAAATTAAGAGCATGAGGACGTATTAAACAGAGAGTTCAAGAGAAATTTCATACGCAATTCTGGGATGGCAGATAAAGATCTAATATTTCAAAAACACAGAAAGCATTCACTGCACATTTAAAGATTTCCTTGAGCTGAACCTGACCTTGGAAGATTATTTGGTGCCAATGGGGACGTGTTAATATATGAAGCACCAAGCTGCTGCTTTAGCTAACATTTACATGCTGATACATTGTTGTCATCAAAGTAACTTTGCTATTTGTGTACTAGAGTTGTGCATTACTGAGTTTACAAAAATCTGCACGGGGTATTATGCTTTGGCAGGTGTTGATCAAAATGTCTCTTTACCTCAGTGGCCCTGTTGAAATAACCCTCACTGACCCATGTGAATGCCACTTTGTCGAGTCTCAATAATCTATCATTAATTCCCAGTGCCAAGCTGTCAATGTCAACAAACATTTAGCTGTCATTACTGGTAGTATTTAGGTTTGAATGTTTGGAAGTTTTGTTCTGTACTGAGTCCCTGAACTAGACAACTTGTCCATGTTTGTAATGTTGGTGCATGTCTAACACAGGTATTGGATGAATAATTTAACAAGTTATTTGTTAATGCACTGACAGACTGTCCAATAAGTGTACTCCAGCTTTTTTTATGTCTTGTTTGCTTGTATGCACTAATTAGCACATCTATGCATCTTTGCAATTTAACCATACAGTACATTGACGCGCCTTGCTAACCAGGCTTGTTAGCGTTACTGAGTGATTATACTCTGTTGCAGACATGAACAGCTGGAGACACCTCTGCTAAGTATTCATTTCTGTTTGACTTCTCTGAGGTCTGCCTGAAGGGCACATAGTTGATGCATAATAATGTGACGACATTCAGTCAGAGCCTCGCGCTCACCATCCGATGACAAAATGTACATCGCTCTCAGTCAAAGAAAAACACTTGTGTAAGCACTCCATTCTCTCATTCAAACATGGTCGCTTCTGGCTCAAAAAACTATAAATATAGAGTATTTGCCAAGAGTACACGATCATGTAGACATAAGTGCGCGATCACTATAAACACTAACAATGAAAATTATCCATGGTTCATGGTTCACGACAGTAAGCTTTGGTTTTATTAACAATGTCCATCACTCAGATATCCATGTTTCAGGAAGCAGGTGGTAATGCACCAAGCAGGACTCTTCAGTAGTCAGGTTACCAAGGACTTCTCTGAACATTTGAGCATTCTTAGCAATGATCAATACTTTTACTGGATTCACGCATGAAACCCTGATCTGTTTGACTGCCAAGCATACCCACTCTCTGATTCTGCAGATGCACACATGCCTGGACTTCCTTTCCCAATGATTTGCATCCAGACTGAAAAAAAACACGGAGCTCATTAAAGAGGGTTCAGTTACAGTGCAGAAGCTAAAAATAAATCATCAAAACTGTTTGATCCTCCAGTAGTTTAACACAGAAAAATGGCAAAAATCAAAAGCTAAGTTAAATAACTGAACCACTGTGCTGATACATATTTAGCTGCATTTCTACTACTACTATAACAATTAGAAGCCTACTAGCACATTCTTATGTAATTTGTTTAGTGGTGCACATGGAAAATCTTCATTCTGTTTTCTTTTTTTCTTTTTGGAAGATAAGCATCTCCAAGCACTGCTGCACTAAAAAGGTCAGCGTAGAATTGCACGCAACTTTTTAATGAGACAATTGGTTGAAATTCATTAAACTGGTAACACGAGTCAGATATATACATTTATATTGTAATAATATTCCTTAAGGTCAAGCTGAATTTAATGAAGTACTTGATATAAACAAGGCAATTCTGCATAGATATAAAGGGTTTTGCGTTCCCATGTTGTAACTGGATTAAAAAAATCAAACCATTTGTCCTGGTTAATTATTAAGAGCAAATTCAATTTACCCTCACCACTTCACTGAAAAGCCCATATACCTCCTATACAGAGCCACTTACAGATTGCATAAGCATTCCTGGTGACAAACAATTAAACAAGCACTAATGCACGCACACACATTGATTGACCTTTCCTACTGAGTGTTATTAATACACGCAGGTCATATTAGGAAAGGTTAACGAGCAATAAGGCCAGCAGCACTCACGTGGAATATAAACAAGAAGAAGGCTCTCCTGAGTAGGAGCTAATGTGGATTTCAGTACCTGGGCAAGATATTTTCATTAAAGTAATCACAATAAGCGAACAACAAATACACAGAAAGGCATAAACTTGGTGAGAAAAAAAATAAGTGACAACGGCAAGGATTAGAGATGAGTTTCGTGCAACTCCTGGAGTGTACGGGCTTTTGCGGTTTATTCACAATCAGTCTAATTTACTTGATGTAAAATGGGGTAATTGTAAACGTTTAAATAACATAACTACTTTCATCAGTTGTGTCACAACCTTTCCAAAATGCTGACTTTGTTTGTTACCCAGACAAATTAGTGGGCCGGGCTACAATCAGAGACTTCCTGTCCGATAGTGCCTTTCACTTTTACCTCACAAAGTTGCCGCCTAGAAGATATTTAAAGCCAAGTAGTCAGCAACTGAAAATGCATTTGGAAGAAAACATACAGCTTTTTCTATGCTTTCTATTAACCAGACAAGTTATAAAAATGTTGATGATGAATGCGTAACAATGTATTTGATTTACAGCTTTTGCTGCTACAGCATTGTTAGTTTTAATGGTTACGTTTAGGCACTCAAAGATCTTGGTTGATGTGAGTAGCGCTCAGGTTTAGTGCAGAATCCTGCAGTGACTTGATTGCCAATATTACCAGTAATCACTGATCTTTCACCTGTCATCCACTCCATCCACCTCCAGTTAAAGCTGCTGCATTTCAATGGCATTCATTCTTTGCAAAAACCTGGACCAAATCAAGCCAGGTTGTGACAGTTAAATGGTAAAGCTACTTAAGTTAAGTGAGTTCCTCTTTAATGCTTACCAGACTGAACAAGCCAAGGCTATAGAGGGGATCGTTAACTATATCCTTAGTTTAAGATTGCTAAATGTTCAAACTTTACAAAAATAAGACTGGATGATACTATCATGATGTCGTAAAACGAACATTCACTCTTTTCTTAACAAGACGACCAGATCAAAAGATCCATGCAGAGCCGGCGGGCACGCCACTGCAGCCCCCTCTGGCTTCTGCTCCGTGGCTACTGGGTGACCCCTCATCTGGGGCTCTCCTCAGCTCTTCCCAGGAGGGTGGCACGGATGCCCCTCCGGTGGTCCTCCTTGGGCTCTCGCACTCTGGGGCCTCTGGATGTCTGGAGCCTGGATCTCCTCCATGCCTGCTTCATGCCCTGGGGGACGGGGCTATGGCTCTCTACATCCTCGAGCAGACCATTACATGGGGAAACCTTTTGAATACAAGCGTGCTGATCCACACAGGTGTGCACACGGGCGTTTATTGTTCATAGACATAAACTACACCTTTATTGGCTGCTATTTCCAAGCACATTGTGCGCTGTCGGTCCTGCTTGCTACACAACAACATTCAATATTTAGTATTTACTGCTGTTTACACTTAGCTAGATTAACGTGATGGTGTTGTGTTTAGTATGTTGCTCTGTTTTGGTTTTTTTTGCTTGTTTTCTCTTCTTTTTCTCTCAACAGGTGATCCAGGAGATTTTTTTTTCTCTCTTCTTTCTCTTTTTAAGTGCCCTTTCTCACTGTCCCTCTTCCCTTCTGTTTTTCTTTTCCTTCATCTTTCTTTCTCCCTTTCCTATCCCTCAGTCATGTCTGTCCCGTCTGTAACAACTGAAAATAAAATAAAATAAATAATAACAACAAAGGTTGATCAAATGGACCAATACGGCAAGGCCGTGATGATCCATTTGGCAAAGTAAATCCATTGGGTATCCTTGTTGGTCTTCAGACAACAATTCTGACGGCTAAAGAACCAAATGGGACAGGCAAAAAAAAAAAAGATCCATGCAAAGGTTGATGGCTACCATATGTATCAATTAGGAAAGTCCCACACAGAGGAAAGGCATGTGGTTGCACAGAAAATATACAATGCAATATGCATCACAAATGATCTGAAGCTGATCTCTTTCTTTCATGCATGTCCAAAGAATGTCCCGGACATTCATCTGAAATGAGCTGAAATATATCTCGTCCTCCTTCCCACATCACAGAGCTTGCGTGCACGAGTCGGTGCTTTAATAGCTTTGAAACAACTTAAAACACGTGAAGTCACAATAATAAATGTAAGTCACAAATGACTTGGAACATCCTCTCTCACTCTGTCTCTATTTCGCTCTCTCGCTCTTTAAGTGGGTCAGTGTGATGATGGTGTCAGTGTCTGGACTCAGCAGCAGCATATTTGCATCAGTCATCCTAACTAGACCGTGAAGAGAAGGATTTCCCTGCTCAGCTGTGCCAGTGAGTCAGTGAAATATACCCCTTATAAAACCCTGCTGGACGGAAAAGAAGCCTGAGGATAACTTGGATCCATTTAATGGGCTGAACTTCAGGCTCTTTGCTTTTGGCTATGCAGATACATTGTAAGTGGGAAGTAACATTGCATGAGACTGATACCTCACATAATGCTTCAAAGACCCTGTAGAGATCATTAAATGACTTCTGAAGCACAAATACATATACTGTTCAGAAACACACCATGTAATGCATTACTATCTTTTTGCTAAATGTTTGAAAGAACTCACTGGATTTCGTTACCATATTTGCAACTTTTGCTTTCATTTTATCTTTGTCTCAGTATTTAAAGGAATGTGGGTTTCTTAAAAAAATGTAAATGTCATAGCATGAAATGAAGAGCGGCAGGGAAAACATTCCGGGTTGTGAGCTGCATCAACACTTGTGATATTATACACTTAATTCTGCTGAGACACCAAGACAGGCCTCTTGTGTGCTTTAAGGCTGGATAAAAACTTGGTGGTGCAGTCAGTGCTTTGCAACCAAATTCAACCTCTAATTAGGCCCGCTCATGCAAATTTAGAAGAATGTGGCAGTGGAAAAAAAATAAAAAATTCAACAGCCTCGGGACAACCCTAAACTTGAAAATTTGGCTGTGATGGCAACTTTGGAGCTTAATTATCTGAATAGGCAGGCTTGTTGGGTATTGTCAAAAATAGCTTTGGATACTATTAAAAATTCGTGATGAGGCTGAACGATGGTTAATTAAAGTCACAGTGAGAAGTGAGCATAATGCATGCTGCATGTTAAGATACAAGCACCCAACTTGGTTCTTTGTCTCACCTTTCTGACAACAAAGTCCATCATGAATAAAACAAGTCTGAACGTTCTTCCAAATTGGCTTGAAATTTTATGCAACTAGTAAAATTTATGTGAGTGTGTATTTTGTGTGTGGTTTATTTTTTTGTTTTGTTTTTTTCCCCCATTTCTTATCTATGCAAAATATCCACTATGGATGTCACTATAACCAATTCCAGAATGAATAAAGTACCTTTCAATACCAAAATTTTAAAGTAGCTAGCATATAGCATAGCATAATTGAATACTAACTGATACTAAAAATTACTTTTAGTATGACTAATCATTTGAAACAGCATTGTTTCCAACAGCTGACACGCAATGTGACAGAACACTCCTGAAGACAGGCAGGCACAAAGCCCTTCTCTTCACTAGCACCTGACACATGAGCAGCAGCGCAGCAAACTTAGCATAGCATCTTAGGCTACGTTCACACTGCAGGCCTTAGTGCTCAATTCCAATTTTTTGATCAAATCCGATTTTTTTTGTCTGCTTGTTCACACTACAAATAAAATGTGCCAGCAAACGCGCTCTAGTGTGAACCGTTCATGGCCCTCAAAGCGGCCCGCATGCGCAAAAGAAGACGTCACACACAACGCGCTCTGTTTAGACCCAGACCAAACAGTATTGTTTGACTGATGGCCCTTAATATAAAGACTTGTTTCGGACTTTACGTTTCCCAATTTTGCTTTAAGTTATAAAGTTATTTTGTTATTTACATATGGCCTAATAATTATCCTTATTGCTGTTTTAGAGAGGAGCGGTGCTTCAAAGGATAGTTGCAGATTTCTGTCAGAATCTGCAGATTATACAGATTATTATACAAATAAAATGTTCACGTTTCTCCAACGTTGTCTTCCCAACACTTTCACTAACATCTACACTGGATGGCCAGGAAGCGTTCACGATGTCTTCTCGGGCGCTTCTCCGGCGCTGATAATTGGCGTCTGTCTTGTGTCAGTGACACAAAAGACAGATTTAATGCGACATGACCATTCAAACAGCAGTCGCTTTCTAAAATATCAGATATGTATCGGATTCAGTACCACATACCAAAGTGACTTAGGTCGGATTTGAAAATATCGGATTTGTGCTGCTCACACTGTCATACCATGATCGGATATGGGTCATATAGAGTCAAAAAAGTTGGATTTGATGCGCTTTCGCCTGCAGTGTGAACGTAGCCTTAATGACTCACGCCCCAGTCTTTATGAGGTGTTTTGTTAGGTCAATAAAGCTTCCGGTTCAACAACACTTAAGAAAACACTTATTTAAACACTTAATATAAATACATACCTGGTCAGAACATTTTAGCATTAGGTGTTCAGCTTTTACCCTTGTTAGCTATATGTTAAGTCACAATTAAGGTAGCGGCTATTAGCAAACATTATCAGTCCTGCTTGTCTGTCATGTTAACAAGCTTCCAGTTTTATTTGGACACCACTAAAAATATGGTGCCAAGTCACCAGAAGCACAGAAATTAAACAGGGTTATAGTTGAATTCTTTTGCACCGACCAGTATTGTTGTAGTCTTTTCTTTTTTTAATAAACCTCACAATTTTGTCATTTTTTCTCTCATGGCATCTAAATTAGTATCTACGACATTTTCCTGGGTATTGGTATCAAGTTTTAAATTCCAGTATCACGACAACCACAGGATCCAGCACACCTGTCTCACTTTAACCCCTCTCTGTCTCACTTTGAAGCCTTTCGTAACTTCCCCAAGTTTTCAGTTGATGTCTTTTTTGGTTTTGTTTTGGTTTTTTTACCCGGACTTTGGTCAGCTGCGAGTCAGTCGCCTGGGCCTTGATCGCAAAAGTTTCTCTCAGGTAAACTTTTAAGTAGAAAAGACCCCTGTTTCTACTTTCAACTCTTCATCTCCTCTTTCGCCTCCTCCTCACTGCTCCGAAGTGCTTTGTTGATAAACCCACTTTAGGGCTCACCAGTCTTGTCAGAAGATCTTGCCGTTTGTTGTGTTATGGACAAACCGGCATGTTTGTGTGCATGCGTCCACATAGAAAAACGACTGTGAAAAACTGTACCTAACAGATTAGTTAAAAGCGCACACCCCAGCTCTACAAACATGAATACAAGCTCTCTCTAGGGATTTTCTAATCTGAACTTAAGCTGATGTTATCAGTAGATACACTACACTCACGCTAAAAATGCATGCTGTTCTGTCATTATCAGAGCAGGAAGCCACTCTTCTTTTCAGATGCTACTTGGTGCTCCAAACAAACTGAGAAATACTGAGCGGTCTGACTCACCAACACACAGACATATACATGAAACACATTTGATCATTGGTACCACTAGCTGCTCAGAAAGGACAGTTCTTCTGCCAAGGCAACATGCATTTGGCAAACACTGTGAGAGGCTGCCATGCAGTCTTCTGCTCACTTAGCACTTCACACACAGTCTGTCGTACTTTGTGTTACTCACTCAGCAAAAGCTTGAAGCATACATGAGCGTTTTGTGTGACAGCAGGAAAAAAAAACTCGGCCCTGGATAACCGGAAAACAAAGAAATGAAACAGAAAAATGTATTCTAAGCTTGGTGACTTTGTTGGTAGAAGCCCAGCTCTTCCGTGAGCTCAGAGTGAAATCATAAGAAAACAGACTTCATTGAGTTTGTTAACTGTCAAACAAACCCACTAGCTGTGGATATTTTATTCCGTCTTGCAAAGAAGGTAAAGTGGGTTCTGTAGTTCATGTTTAGAATAGTTTTTAATTTGAAGGAAAAATGTTCACATGACAAACGAAGACCAAACTCACAGGTGCTCTTACATATGCTCAAACATCCTTTACTTCTTTTCTTTCCTGCTTCCATGATGACTGCGTTGACGCTAACATACCCCTCACCCAGTTTCATCCACACATATGCAGAGACACATCAGGCATCAGTTTACCTGGCACGCATGCAAAGAAAGACAAATACTGCCTGAATACCTCTCTGCCCCATGCAAACACAGAGGCACACATAACAGCCACCTTACATATGAAAGTAGCACCTGACACAGGCCAACTGGAATCGACCAGAACTGAGAATGTTACTTTGGTGCCTGCAGCAAAGACACTGTATACTATGTGTGTGTGTGTGTGTGTGTGTGTGTGTGTCAGAGTCTGACAATATGAGAAAAACCTTGAGGATGAATTTGGGGAAAAAACAAAAAGAGTACCAACTTAGGATAATCTTTAACTTTTGTCCCAAAATCTGGCCTCTATCTTTTATAGACACACACAAACACACACTATCAGAGCTCCTACTCAAGACTGCCAGCAGTTAAGGCCAAAACACACATGTATGCACGCCTGCACACACAAGCAAAATACACATAGTGTATGTGGCATCAATTTCACTGCAGCACCTCACAGTGCTCAGCACAGCCTGCCAGAGCCTCCCCCAGGCTTGATGTCTGCATCTGCTTGTGTTTTTCAGTTCATCTATAGGTGGATGTATGTATGCACGTGGTGATCTGCGTCAGTGCATTACATCTGCATCTAGTTTGGTTTAGGGGAAATTACACATTCTGGTTATTTTCCCTCTCTACATCAACACAGTGGATTACTTTACAGTCAGTGACGGGCCTAAAGTCTAGAACTCATGGACATCAACAAATGCTAAGATGCTATTTGAGGCCATCACTGAAGCTTCTTCTTTGTGGGTCTTTCTGCATTC
This sequence comes from Pelmatolapia mariae, assembly GCF_036321145.2. Classification (NCBI taxonomy): domain Eukaryota; kingdom Metazoa; phylum Chordata; class Actinopteri; order Cichliformes; family Cichlidae; genus Pelmatolapia; species Pelmatolapia mariae. The sequence goes on along the minus strand of NC_086236.1, from coordinate 45,612,762 downwards.
AGTTTGTGCTTCAGTAACTGCAAAGCACGCACTTATGGGTTGAGATCAGGTGACTGGCTTGGCCATGTAAGAATACTGCATTTCTTTGCTTTGAGAAACCCTTGGGTTGATTTTGTAGTGTGCTTTAGGTGCTGTTCCACTTCCACTGTGAAGTGTCGGCTCAGTTTTGCAGCATTTGGTTGAATCTGAGCAGAGAATATAGCCCTCTACACTTCACAATTCAAGCTGCTGTTTCTATCAGCAGTCACATCACCACTAAACATCAGAGATCTGGTTCAGCCGGGAGTCATACACCCCCGTGCCATAATACTGCCTCTCCAATGTTTGACTGTTAATGTGATATGCTCACATGAGCGGTTCCTTTCCTTCTCTTTACTTTTCCCATCATTCTGGCACATGCTAATCTTGGTTTCATCTGTCCAAAAAAAATTTTCCAAAGTGTGCAGACTCTTTTAAATGTTCTCTGTCAAAGTTTAATCTGGCCTTTCTGCTCTTCAGTGTTTCCATTGAGTTGCAACCCTCTGTATTTACATTCACGAGGCGTCTCTTGGTTGTTGACCTCGACAGTGAAACGCTCACTTCTTCAAGGATGTTCTTGAACTGGCATGATTTTATTAGACAGATTATTCTTAACCAAGGAAATACGTGCATTTCCACATACATATATGAAGAAATAACGATAGCTATTACTATTATTAACTATTAACTACTCTTGTGCTTTTCACACAGTTGCTGCAACTCCACATTCCATGCTGTTGAGTGCTTAAAGATTAATTTCATGCTTGTTTTCATCTCCTTATACATCTTTACTCCGTGTCTATAAAATGATTGAAAGTGCATTCAGTGCATTCACATTTTATTCTGGGTTGCAAAGCAAATAAAGTAAAGTGTTATTTAGCAAAGTCTTTCATTTGAAAGAAAAAAATGTTCACATGACAAACGAACACCAAACTCACAGGTGTTCTTACATATGCTCAAATATCGTTTGCTTCTTTTCTTTCCTGCTTCCATGATGACTGCTGAAATACTTAAGGCTTAGTAAAAATAAATATTTGCATTATTGTTAAAAGAATGGATTGACTCTGAATGGAAATGAATGTGCAGTAGTGTACTGAATGTCACTTAAAATGTAATAAGAAAAGTAAAACTGTATGCTATTCTCTCATTACATTCACACTGAGATCAAACTGAATAATCCAAAGCCAGCCTAAGCGCCCTATGTTACCTTTCAAGTCAAAGTTGAATCAATACTTAATATATATGGAAACACATACATAAAAGCTGTTAGTGTCCCCTGATGTGATCAGTGAAGTGAAGGTCTCAGGGAACCCCTCTGACCTGCACCAATGCCAAACAGGACTCATGCTATACAGCCCCGAGGCAGTGTTTACGTGTGCAAATGGGTGGCTGAAAAAAATAGGTGCTTGTGTGTCTATGTGTGCATGTAGTTTGTCTTTCATTTGTGTGAATATGCATGCATTTGTATGTACATGTATGCGTGTGTGTGCACTAGAAGCAGCATAACCTGAGGCTGTGACAGACGGACTCTAAACCATGTTACCAACACACCCCAGTGCCTCACTTAATAGTGCATGAGATAAGAACATTTGGACTTCAAAACAACCCCGCTACCCCTTTTCTCTATGGGAAATTAAGCTTTATGGAGCCCTAGTTTAAGACAATGGCTCCAGTGGTTTGGAAATTCCTTGTCACTAATTGAGAGATATCCTGAATGTGTTGAATAGGAAAGGTAATCTAAATATAGACACACACACACAAAACTTAAACAGCACAGAATACGGATGGGATCTTACAAAAATGTACATGTTGTATGTATACACACATGTGACGAGCCCTGCAAAACAGAAGGGAAGTGGCATAGATGGACTGGCAATTCATTTCAGTTAAATTTTATTTATATGGGCCATATCACAACATACGTCAGGTTAAGACCTTACAATGTTATAGAGAAACACAGTGTCTCCCTTTGAGCAGCAGATATGCTGCACATGGACACCAGGGGACAAAAACAATCTGGCACAGATGCAAGCAGCACAAAAACACACTCCCTCAAATCACAATTGACTGAGTGCAAAATATTAGCTGTACCTGCTAGAGACCAGTTAACCCCATAAATGTTGTGAAGATGGTGAGCAATTATTTTATTCTTTGCGGGTAAAATAATTTGTACAGATCCAGGTCAAAGTCAACTCTTGAAACCTGTTTATTCTGTATTTGGTATTATGCAGGTAGCCTAAAAAACAAGGAACGTAATGTGAAACTCGCTAAAAAAGGAATAAGTCACCATCCTTCCCATGCAGGTCAGAGGTAATCTAAGGAGGGAAACTCCTCAAGAAGTAAGCTCTCACAGAGATTGAATGAACACACGTGACGGTGGAGGACAGTGACTCAGTCATCAAAAGAGAGAAGGAGCAAACCAGTGCAAAATGAAGTGGTGATCAACGGGCTATGTTAACATGGAGAACTACAATGTTTGAGAAAAAAATATGGAAATAGAGTTAAGTAGAGAACAAAAAAAAGCCATTAGAGCAAAGAAGGCATTTGAGCACAAGACAAGGAGAGTTAGAGAGTGGGAGGTAGAGGCCAACAGAGAGACACAGCTAGAAACAGAGGCAGAGCTATAGAAACAGACAGTCATGCAGTCAGCCAGAGAGGCAGCCAGAGATTAAGAAAAGCGAGAGTAAGACAGACATGCATCTCAACTGTGACAGGCAGCCGGCACCGGCACAAGGAAACTTAAAAAAGCAAATTCTGAAAGACAGCAATGCAGACAAGAAACTGAGGGAGGAAAAAAAGAAAGCAGAGAGACAAAAAAGAAGAAAAAGTCAAAGCGTAACTAGAGGAGGAAGAGGGAAAGTGACAGAGGAGGTAGTGCAAGTGCAGTGTGTGAGAGAGAGGCCAAGATGATGAGGCAGACATGCACACAGACTGATGGAGAGTGCATAACTCAGTGGGGACTCTTAATATTTTTGTCCAAGGGCACAGTCCAGCATAAAAAAAAATACTCGACATGACAAGGACAGCTTGTCTTTGCTCCACACAACCAAAATTACCAGCCATTCATACTGTGAAAAGAAACTGTGCCAAATAAAATAAAAAAAAGTAAAAAAAACTTTGTAAGACTGATGATCTTTGCAAGGTCGTCACAAAGGGGTGACGACCTTGCATTTTGGGGTCCCAGAATGCACTTTATTTTGAAAATGTAATGATGCCACTTTGTGTTGTATTCTCATCAAATGAGAAATGAGATGCTTTTGACTTTCACAAAGCCTGAAGTGATATTTTTAGACTCCGTGCGAGCTGCAGGGACAGGTGAATCAGCACAGAGTGACAGTACATTACCAGTCTAGCCGCACTGAGACGAGAATAATACAAAACCATGTCTAAAAGTCTAGAGCTGCACTTTCAAGTGAATGCAAATCGGTACCTAAAGTTTTGAAGGGATGTTAACATTTGTGGCTGGCATAGCCGTCATGATCAGATTTGCATTTCTCTCTAGCATCATTCCTGTCAGTGTGCAGCTGAGTGAACTGGCAGTGAACTGAAGAGGAGGCTGGCGCAGTCCTCCCACTGTCTATTGTGGCAAGACAGCACCTCAGTGTGAGTCTGTGTGTGATGGAGAAAATCTGAAAAATGAAGTCAGAGGTAAAAATTATATATATATATATTTAAAAATACAGACTCAGACATGCAGTGTAGGCAACAGGGAAAAGAAAGATGGAATAAATTACAAGGGAGGGCAAACAGATACGAGAAAGTGAGAAATCAAATGAAGTGAAATAGATAAGAATGGTCGAAAGAAAGAAAAAACACCTTCTGTGTGCATGCTTTCATCCTGAACATCTTTGTGTCTGAGTGTCCCTGGATCACTGTGTCAGCAATTCTCATTACTATACATGCTGAGGACATCAGAGAGCTTACCAAGTAGCCGGTAAAGCATCCTCTGTCTGCGTGCGTTCAAGTAACAACAGACGGCAAACATAAACAGCGGGAGAAAGAGATTCTCACAAATGAGCATGGAATCACCGAGGCGCTTGAAACACCTTGACACTCACACATATGTCTGTTGTCTAAGCACCCTAAATTAGGCACATGGATTAAATTTGTACGTGCAGGAAGATTTAGTTGATTCTGGATTGAATTTTAGGCAGAACAAGTCCAGTCAGGTTCATCTAGTCTGCCCGAAGTGCTGGAATAAAGCTAGGCAATTTGTAATAAAAGTAAATGAGTCATATTAATGGGCAATTAACCTGCATGTGAGCATTCTTAATGCCCACTAAACCAATCAAAGTGTACAAGGAGGTACCTCAGTTTGGAAAAAGAGTGAATTAATATTTAACAAGTTATCAGCCTGAACACCAGAAAAGAAACATAATGTAGTAGCTATACTAGGTAGCCAGGTTCTGAGGAGTAAATTAGTTCCACTCCCTATAATTAAGAGAATAGTAAATGATTCCTATTTCCACAACAGGCTCGCTGGCAAAAAGTAAGTACATTTATTTATTTAGCGCCTTTTGAAATCACAAAGTGCTTCACACCAAACAAAACCAACAATGGCAAAAAAAAAAAAAAATGAAATGAAATGAAATAAAATAAAACAATAAAATGAAATGAAATTCTACCCAAATGCCAATTTTAAAAGATGAGTCTTCAGCTGCTTGTTGAATGAGTCCACTGAGCCCACTGATCATAGGCTTCTAAAAAGTGGGGCACAGATTACGGAGCCACTGATGAGTCTAGCCCGTGACAGATATCTGAAAGCTAACACCGCTTGTTTGTCAAAGTGTGCCTAATGTATAAATAAAGGTATGACTCATGCTTGATCAGCTCATTTCTCAGGTGACCTTGTCTGAAAAGAAATTTGCCTCCAAATGTGATTTCAAGTGGATTGTTAGTCTTAATAAGAGCAGGTTATGTTAAGGTTTTATGAACTTTGCCCCAAGCCGTACAAGCCAAACACTACAGGCGGATGATGGTGCAAATATGTGGAAGAATTTCAGTGAATGTCAATGAGTCAGACACACTATGGTGGGTTTGAGTCATAATCAGTCTTATTCAGCAAGGATATACAAGCACCATGAACTTGACCTTGTGCACCAGAGCTGGTAACAAAGTACAGCACAGAATAGCTGACAGCTGATGCAAAGCAATTGGATGCATAATAATAATAAGAGTGGGACACGACTTGGCCTTATTCAGCCGCATTCCCATCAGAGATTTCATATTGACCTCATATGACCTGGAAAAGCAATATGTCAACCTTTATACTCCACTGAATTTTTAATATTGCCCAGAAAAGCCTTAGCTTGAGGTGCATTGCTTTAAACAGCTTTTAAATTAAATGTGAGCCCTTACTGTTGCATGTGGTGCCATGTTTTACAAAAACCTGGGCTTTTATCCACCTGTGTCCATCGTCAAGGCTGGATCCAGCCTGGAATTACTGCTTTATTGAGAGCAGGAAATTAACTTGAGTTTATTCAGCCCATTTCCAGGCACTCAGATTATGTCCCGCACTGGACTAGAAAATCGTGTCATTGCAGATACTCTCAGGGTAAGACTTACAGTCACAGGCATTATCTGCCTCAAGGAAACCCAGCATTTAATATTCACCATCATAGCTATAAATGGCACTGCCATGCACATAGATAAACTCTGAGTTATCTCAGAGTATGACATTCACCATACTGTAACAAGTACCAATCACACTGTACTTTATCAGCAAAAGGTACATTTTAAAACAGAATAAGATTTTAATTGATGTAAGGGTAGACATGAATATTTAAAATAAATGCTTTTATGGACTTTGTAAAACTTTATAGTCTTTTTGCAACAAAAAGAAAGAAAAGAACAGCATGCAAAAACAAATCCAAAGAAATCCAGGCCCCGCTGGCAGATATGGTTTAAATGAGGCTCCTATCCTAGCTGTCTATATGTCACATTATATCTCCCAAAAGGTTAGGTACGACATTGAGTAAGATGATGTAGATATCTTTATTCTACACGGTAAACTTGATAGCAACAAAATGCCCATTCCTGAAAGCAGAGTTGTTTGCATAGATCAGGACAGTTTCGAGTCTGATATCTCAGCTAGTGTTATGGGACATAATCTGACTTATCGCACTATATCCAGCTAAGCTCAAAGATATCTCCATCAAAACATCAAAATAGATTTGGTATTAGTCAGCCAAAGTACACAGTCCTGACATGGTGCAGAGGCAAGATGACAGAAGATAATATTCTGGATTAACCTGCTTGAATAATACTTCTCCAAAAGCAGAAAGCACATATCACAAAATATCAAACAGACACAAAAAGACATGTTAAAAAAAATGCTCGCTATTCAACACACCACCTAACTCTAATATTGCCACCTATAACTGGAAAAACCCCACTTTCACTCGCTATGCATTTCTCAAAACAGCTCAAGGATATACTTTGGATTTGCATGTCATTAAGACACAGCATTGTTTATTTAAACGCTGTCTTTATGTTTATTTCTATATCTGAAGTTCCCAGGACTAAATGATAGTGATACAAGAGACAAGAAAACTGTACTTCATATTTTGAAATAAGTGAAAAGAAAAATCATCACTAAAAAATAAATAAATAAATAATTAAGGGAAACTAAGAAAAAAAATCTCAAGTGACATTTCCAGGGCGGCAGGATTGTAGCTAAAGCTCATTTATTGCATTCTCGAGATTCTCACTCATTCTCCTGCGCTTTTATCCCTGTATGAAATATTTGCTCTCTTGCTGTGATTGTTTTGTGTTGTTTTTTAAAGTTAATATTTTAAATAATTACTGTCAAAACATTATAAATCCTTTAGGAAATCAAAGGATGCCAGTTTCAAACAGAATAACTGTCTTTAATTTTCCTTTCAGTTTACAGAATATGGCTGGCAGAAGCTTCAATTTACACTAAACTGTGTAATGAGTGACAGCTGAGGCAGGTTGCTCCCTAATATAAAGAAGCATCATTCTCTGGCTGACAGAATACATTTTTTGGAGGGAATGTGGAAAGGTGACACAAAATCACTGTAAATTTGTTTACAAGCACACAATGGAGGTAAGCAACACCTCTTCTGTCATCTTATATCTCCTACTTCAGTCAAATTACACACAACCTGAAAAAATGAATGCTGCTTTGAGTTCATTTCATCTAAAGCACCAAAATACACAACCTTTATGTAACTCCTAACTTCTGCCTGCTGATCAAGGGCAAGTATTGGCACCAAACTGACTCAGAGACACCAAAACGAAGCGGTCAACGTGTCTAAACTAGCAAATGTGAACTACATGGACATGAGTGTAATCGAATGCATGAGGGAAGGTAGCTGACACTGAAACTAAGAGCTCTGTTTAGCAAGAATTTAGCAGGGACATTTCTTCCAGGACTTAATTAGGAGTCACCAAAAGTAGCTGATTGTGGGGCTTAAACCAAAAGAAGAAATCCAGCAGTGTGCACTCCTTCTGCACCTAAGGTCCTTTAGTCCTCATAGACATGCTCCAATGGGGGATTCTGCAATGTATGTTACATTTTATGAACTGCTACCGCTGCCACGACTTGCCCGTGAGTGACTTGATGGTATGCTATATTTAATTTTCAGTGCTGCTCTGCTCTGTCAAAAAATGACAGAAAGCCTACATCCTTCCAACGCTGTTAAAAGAATGATGGAAAATAAAGTAAACAGATACAGTCGGGTCATGTACTTGCATCTAAGAGTGAGTACCCAGCACTGAGGACAGTCCAAGCATTCACTACTGGAGGGCATCCTCTGATTTGCTGGTCTGGGAAAACAGTGCCAACTCAGTCTAGGTCCAACCTCGGGAAAGCAGCGTGCTGGCTGCAAGCTGGGTCTTCATCACTGGCAGCTTTTCTTTCTCTAACCTTGCACTGAAGGCCAGCGTCTCTTCACTCCCTGTGTTCTGGCTCTGCTGCGGATCAATTAGCTTGAGACAGATGTCATTTCAATTAGGCTGTACAATGCAGTGCCCGACTGCTTATCTCAGACGCAGCATGAACCCTTTTCTCCTTAACTGGATTGACACACATCTTACTATTTTTTTTCTTCTATTTTTCAAAAGGGGAAACATGATGTTCAAAATCTTATCTCTGTAAAACTATAGCAAAAATCGAAATAGGCTTTGCAGTGGTGATGGTGACATAGAACATTACCTCTGGAATCGTAGGAAACTGAAAAAAGCCGAGCATGGCTGGGAATGGGACTTTATATTAAAGCGGGGGTAAAAAGAAAACAGAAGTAAGTGAATATAATAAAAGCTGTCAGTGAAATGATTTACTGAGCCCTTATCAGATTAATAATCCAAAGCGAATCACAGTATTGAAGAATAGCAGCACTGATATCACTTAACTACACTATGCCTGTAGCAAGGAAGCCAGTGTTCATGCGCTAATGACACGTGTGTGTGTTTGTGTCTATAAAATCACTGCTTTATAATCTTTTAACTACCAGACAATCACAGATTTGTCTGTGATAAAATCCCAGTCCTCACACATATGTCTATGCTTATACCAGGCAAGTCATGTGTGTGTGTATGTGTGTGTCTATGTGTACTCATGTGGGGCATTCCTGATGCATGCCTGTCCGTGTCTGTGCGTGTGTGTGTAGCAGATTTAGCTTTGATAAAACCCCAGTCTTTAGAGGGATTATCAGCCCATTCCCAGACAGCAACATGCTGTGCATTTATGGAGGTAATAAGTTGATCCATAATAGACAGACCAACAGACAACTGGCTAAAGGCTGTTATTGGAAATTGTGTCCCCCCATATCTATACCTGGGCATAGATGAAAGAGGGATGGAAAGCAATATCTTCAGAGACAGTCAGACCTGCTGTGCAACACCTCATGCGAGCTATCATCCGGTGAATTTTGATTTGGCGCTTACCTTTATGTGTTGACTGACTTGTCATGCTACTGTTTGTGGTGTGGTTTTGCCTCTACTAAAATCCCAGAGTGCAAACGTACAGCGGCTGCCAAGTGTAAGCACACAAAGCGGCACGACACAAGACATCAGCGCGCAGGCTCAAAAATAATTTAGCTAAATGTTAGTACTCTTGTTTTTAATGTTTCAGAGATCTTAAATTGCCATTCGAATCACTGCTTTTTTCACTGAAACCAATCCAGGTGTATTTTAGTGAGATTTCACTCACTTTAATGTTATCTGACACCCATTTAGGGCAGGGATAGCTCAGTAAGGGCAGGGATAGCTCAGTAGGTAGAGTGGTTGCCCCATGACCGGAAGGTTGGGGGTTCGACTCCACTGAACGGCTACCCTGAGGTACCCCTGAGCAAGGTACCGTCCCTACACACTGCTCCCCGGGCACTGTATTGGTTGCTGCCCACTGCTTCACTGGGTGAATGGGTTAAATGCAGAGGAGTAATTTCCCTACAGGGACTAACACATTATTATTATTATTATTATTTGTCGTTGCGTGACTTGAGCGTTTAAAAGTAGGGCAAAACCGGTGAAAAGGTCGCACGTTTGTGGATGCAGGCTGTTGTTTCCTGGTCAGAGCAGTAAAACTTTCTCTGCCATTATTAATTCCCAAAACAAACCCTCTGTTGATGCTGAGCTCATAGCTTCACTTATGGCTACTTCTCTCACCACAGGCATGGTGACAGAATTACTATAAACTGAAGAAAGGCTGATATAAAGAGCACTATGAGGCTTGCTATCTGCATTATCCTTGTCATTTTTATCTCTCTTTCTAACTCTTTTTTTCTCCTCTCAATCTGGATCTCTATTTCCTTTTTTCCCCTCCTGTCTTCTCTGCCCATCATTTACCCCCATGTCTGTTCTTTCTGCTTCATCTCCCTATGTTTCCTCTCTATCTCTCCCTACCCTCCCTTCAAATGCTCTGCCTTGTGCGCAGTCATAAAGAAATAATTTATTCCTGTCCCCCAGTGCTGGTATGTATTAGCATGCCAGCAGAGCACGTTAACTTATCTCTCGGCTACAGGCGCTGAGTGGAAAACTAAGCTTTGATAGTTTGCAACAGGATGACCACAGAATGCCTGTAGCTCGGAGAATTAGGGCTGTCGTCATGATTAGTAATGGTGGGCCTAATGTTTTACTGCACTGTAATTCACTGAATTGTACCAACTTTATGACTCAATGATATGCAAAAAAGGACTATCAGCCCAAAATCGGCTGGTGGAGAAAATGAAAAGATTATTAACTGCTGCTGTTTTTGACAACTTGCCCATCTCAACCAATTCTGTTCTTTTGTTAAGGCGCGCAGAACATAACACATACAAAATCTGTTTGAGCGGCTGTTGCGCTCTGAAGGTCCAACTCAAAATTTGTTTGGCCATCTGTCAGCGCTAGTATCAGAGCATCAGACAGTACATATGAGACTGTAAAAATAGCATGAATTCGATAAAGCGCAGTGTTAACATACACAGTTAAGGGTCGACGGTGTGTAGGCATCACATGCTGCATAAACAGATTGGGCCTTAAGTGGCATTTGTTGTCATTTTGTTGCTTAATAAACCAGAAAACACCACCAGCATACACATAAATTTATTATTGGGATTTTATGTGAGCCACTATCAGCTGCATTTCCCATAACCTCCATGCAGTGAGTGGTAAAAAATAAACCAGATAGCTTTGAAGAGGCCCAACCACACAATGTCTAGGAGAATTAGGCTCATTGTTGTGATTAGTTACTCTAGGCCTAATGTTGTATTCTAATCTAATGCACTTTGCATAGCATGAGTCGGGCTTACAGACATGTTGTGCATTATAAATGGATAGAAATAATGCAGATGTAAGAATGCTGGCATCTCCGGGATGAGAATCTAAGGTAATACATTGCTCCAACTCTGCAGTACAAAGCGTGGCTCTTATTAGACTTCACTTCCAGGGAGAGAATGAGCTGCATTTTAGTGTAACAACAAACAAGGATGGATAAGCGATTATAGTGACACAGATTTAGTTGTGCATATGGTGCATAGAAAAAGAGGGTGTTAAACCATTCCCCACTTTAATGAGCATTCCAGCTTAGATGGATATTGAGACTTCAGAACTGAGAGATGGTACAGATTGCTGCGTTAATGTCATCCTGTGTAACTCAGTGGATTAGGTTTAGATTTGCAGCTCCCACTAGGGCGACCGCATAAAAGAATGTATCCTCTCATAAAGAGTCCACCGGATGGCAAATGCTACAAAAACTGCCCCGCACTTGATAACAGCATTACTGATAAGCAATGTAATTAAGATGCACAGAGTGGAGCATACTGTATTGTGGGAAAAAGCACCCCAATGCAATCTCTATTAGGAGCCAAGTGCCGGGCATGTCATAATGATTATTTATTATAACCCTGATGTGTCTGTTTTACTCACTATTTCGTTATCTGAGTACTGGATGCAACTGCACAACTGAAATTCACTATGTCACAGGTAAGAGCTACAGAGTTATGTGCGCAGCTTAATATGCAGGACTTCCTGTTCACTTATATGTTACATTGCAAAGTTGATATGATTTGTGTTAAATAAAGCTTCCATAGCTCAGAGTCCAATTCGCCATGCTCCCTCTTCCTCCCTCCCTCCCGCCTATGTCTGTCTGTGTGTGTTTGTGACTCATCACCACCCATATTGTGCCACTGACCTATATCTGCCCTACCTGTGTGTCACACTATTGACTGACCTTGATTCCAACTGACCCACTCACTTCCAGACAGTGACGTGAGTCTTTAGCACAACACCAGCAGGAAGCAAGTAAAATATTTCTCCTCCAATCAATTCCACTGGTTACAAGAAGAAAAAAGTGAGTAATTTGATTAAAGCCGACAAAAACATTGTCAGGTACCCGCATGTCTTTTAGTAACTAATTTGAAATTTCAAGCTGATTTAAGGGATATTATCGAGGTAATCTTCTCCAATGATTCTTTGCATTTTAGCCTTACTTTCAATAATTTAGTATACATTAACGATGTTGAAGGATCTAGAATATTTGGCTGGCTTTTATTCTTCTTTATAATCTTATTTAATAGTATCTCAGAGGCTTTTGGCAAATCATTTTTAAAATGTTATCTGGTTGCTCTTTGCATGTTTAAAATGATAAACAACTCATTTCTGAGCAGACACGGTAGATTAACATCAGAACACATAGCCAAGAGCCACATCCCTGTATCTCTGCCTCTCTCTCTCTCCCATTCTCTGCTGCAGAGTAATGCATGGTGAAAATGTGATGCTGCAGGACCATGTGGGCTACCATGCACAAAGCGACTGGAGGTGGAGCTTGGATGCTTACAAGTTCCACTGTACGCTCTCATTGGCTCTCAATGACATCATTGATAAGGAGCTGCAAAGAGAGAGAAAGGAGTGACTCTCCTCTCTCCCTCACACTCCTCTATAGTAGAATGCAAATGCAGGTTAAGAAGGCCAGTTGAATAGCTTGTGACTCTTTTCTGACTCTAAGAGATTTGTCTGAATTAGCTGCTGCAAAAGCATCAGGCGAAATACAAAACTGCCTTCTTCATTGTAGGATGGTCTCGCTCTCGCCTGACCCCCGAATGAACTGAGCGTTTGAAGAAAGATTTCTCTTTCTACAGAACATTTCGCAACTGATGAATGCTGCGGATCACAGTGCATGCAAATGATACGACTGTCACGCAATCGTAAGTGAAACTAACTATCAGTGTTAAAACTGATCAGACCGTGGACACTCAAATTTGGCCCAAAAGCTTTCTTGGGCTTTATAACAGATAACCGAAATCAAATCAGATGAAACATGCACTCCGACTATGACACAATGATGCTGCTGTGCTATGCCGAGACCATGCACAGATAAAACTAAACTAAAATATAAACATGTCATGAGGTAGGGACTCTACTACTACTGAACTAATTGTACAAACTGCATATCATCAGATGAACTTTTAGCTTGTTATTTTACAATACAGACTAGTGGTCATGTGCAACAAACTTGGACTAAACGTCCAGCTTCATTGAGGTGCTTTGGGCATTTTATGGTTATTCACTGTGTTATTAAAAAAATTTCCCAGTGCATAACAAGTGTGGAATACAAAAAGACACTGCGAGAATTGCAAGTTTACAGTATTGGTAGTCATCATTGTTTAACCATGCCAAAATTATCTTCGTTTCTCAGGAGCAAGGACTAAGGACTGGCATGATAAGACAAGCTGGTTGCCTCAAAATAACCTTTTATCAACTGTATATTGATTTTAGCTTTAAGCCTACATAATATATGACATTACTAATAAACTCAGATTACAGTACAGGGGCAACACAACGCCTTACAAAATACAGCTGAGGACAAATGTAGCTGGAAAATAGTGTGTGTTTGTGTGTCCTTGCGTGTGCTGAGGATTTCACACATGTACCAGCCCTGCAAACAAGTGGTTGAACAAGTGCCACATACCATCTCCCACTAAAGAGTAATATTACCTACCCATGCTGAGGGCTGAGAAGGATCAGGAAAGCAATATCCTGCTATCCCAAGGACTTTGGCCCAGGACGCGTCTTGTATTGTGGCATTCTACATGCACATCTTTTATAATCCTCAAAGTATCTCCATGAGGTTTAGATTTCCAAGTGTGCCTAAAACACAATCCGACTGGCGCTGCTGCTGCTGCTGCTGAAGTCTAAATCCTCATGAGATAAGTCTTCATGTTCATCCAGAAGAAAAGTGAACAGTCTCTTAATCCTTCATTTCATCTTAAAAATGGCTTGATAGGTGAATCTGTACATCTTCCATGTGTTTTTTTTTCTACACATCTTTTTTTATTTTCTTAATCCATCAGAAGCAAGCACTGTACTTGTTAAATTGCTTAAATTCCCACCTAAGGACAGTGCCCAGACAAATAAAAAGAAAAAAGAAAAAAGGTTAAAGGCATTGCAGTCAGTCAAAGCTACAGCATATTTTTCACATTCAAATGAAATCCCAGTCTAAATCATATTAAACTCGCACTTTAGGAGTGAATAAGCAGCGTAAAAGTGTGTGAATGAACTATATGAGTCGAATTTGTTTTTAGAAACTTGTAAATATATATATTTCTTTATATAGAATAGCAAACTAATTTGGTTTCAAACCACATGTAAATCCTGTAGGTATGAATTCTCCTCTTTGCTGACTAATGCAAAGTTTAAGGGTAGAGCTACTCCACAGTGGAATGCTTCAAATCCACACAAGTTGTTTGGCCACACCTTCACAAGATAAAGAAAGTTTGTTTGTTTTTAAATCATGTCCACTTTATTTTTTTTAATAACGAGGAAAAATAATAAATAATGAAGGTGGAACTTAACAATAAAACTCAATAAACAATAAAAAGTATTTACATTGACATTTCCCGGGTATTTGCTTCTTTAAAAGAAAACAAGGCAAATAAAAGCTATTGAGACACTTTGAAATACTAGAATTAAACAACATAATTAAAAAATATATATCACATAAATTTAACTTTGCAAGTTTGAAAAAGAAAAGAAAAAGTTGTTTCCTGGTGGATCTGCGCTCCTTTCTGCTAGCTTTCTTTGTATGGACTGAGAACAAAGGAGCCTTTACAGTAGCCTAACAAAGAAGCTGCAGCGACTTATACCTGTTGATCTATTTCCAAATAAACTCTAACAAGTTTCTTAAAGATTTTCAAGACGAGCTCGCTTTAGATTCACGCCATGGCATCTTTTTTGTTGCCTCCAAACATCATTTCTCATTAGTGCGAAAAAAAGTTTAATTCTGTGTTACCGTTTCTTGTTTCTTGGAGACTTTACACCTGATTGCACTGCGCGGAATTCCCATAGTGCAGAAAGACAACTTCGCAAGAACACAAACACAACAGTCATAAAACTACTGCACTAAGAAGGAAAAAAAGAAGTATTTACAAACTATCCATCAGCCAACTGTGATTTTTCTCGCGTGCGTAAAAAGGTCCTTTCCTCCGCAAACTTCTGACAGGCTTTGTCTTGTGTCGCAACATCCTCGAGAGACAAAAAAATACAGCAACCCCACAAACTCTGCCTCAACTCCATGAACGCTCCCTGACAATTGCTTCTAAGTAGCACAAGTTGAGTGTTAATGAGCGTTATGGAGATGCGTGTGTGAGCATCCCCCTCAAGTTCTCTCCTCAAAGCGACCCGCATCAGACAAAGGAACAGGGGACCGCTCCTCTCGCTCCCTCTCTCTCTCTCCTTCCTTGCTGCCTCGATTTCTCTAGCTCTCTCTCCCTCTCCCTCCTGCTTTGTGCTCAAGTTTGAGCGCTGACGCACCAACTACAGCCGCAACTTTTAACTGGGAATAAATTCCAAAAAATCGCTCGAGGCTTGAAAGCAAAGACAGTGTGCCGCTCGGAGACAACTCACCTGGGCAGTCGGCTTCCTGTGCGCGCGCTGCTGTCGGTTGTAGGAAAAAAAAAGTTTGAGAGGGCACATCTAGCTTTGTGTTGTGGAGTCCCCCTTTGTCTACACGTGTGATAGATGGATGGGGCTCTTTTTTGGCCGCGCCTAGTTCATTTCGCTCTCCAAAGAGTCCCGCCCTCTCAAAGTCAAACAACTATGCACACAACAATATACACTGTGGATCCGTGTGAGTGATAAAGATGATGATTAAGTGTTGGGTTCGATCATTATACTTGTTATTACTATTTTACTTTATTTAAACACACTAACTCCCAATAAGTTCTTTTTTTATTTTTGTTTTTTTACAAAGCAGCCAATTATGTCTGTCTGTGTCGTAGGAAATCTATTTATTCTTTTTACCCCATTTTTTTCTTCTTGCATTTGTTTATTCATTAAAGCCTCTTTGTGGCGCTGGATTGCAAGGTGCTCTTCAATGAGCATTCTCTATCTCTATCTCTCTCTCTCTCTTTCGTTCAAGTGGCAACCAAAAGAAACCCTCATAAAACTGTCACACTAGAAAATATTTGCTTCCGAAATACTTTTTTCCTCCATTCTTCTTGCCTTTTGGCTGGCTGACAAAAACTTTCCTGTATCCTCCGCGTAGAGACAACCATTGTGTCTGGACAGCAGTAGCAGGGGAGCAAAGAAAGAGACCAAAAAAGGGGGAAAAATGATTTATTTATTTATTTACTTATGTATTTATTTATTTATTTTTGTAGAGAATGAAGTGGTGAGTGTATACCTGTAGCTCTAGACTTGTAATGACGGGGATCCGCTGTGCTACTGCTACGTCAAATCTTATGCAAAAGCTTTATTTTGAGTTTGGAGAACAGTAACAGTGATGCACCAAAACATGCATAAATAGAATATTTAGGCATCTTTGCACCCCGTAAGTACATCGATATTTATTCATTTATTTAATTAATTTATTTGATTAAGTTCATTTACATGAGCAAACTTTCTAGTTTTTATAACTTAACTTGAAATTTTACTTAACCACTACCTTAACATCAGTTACTCTTTGTTGTATAACTCCGTCCAATAGGAAATGTAAATCTGTATAGATGTCGTGAGAAATAAAATTTTTAAAAAAATGAAAGGAGTTTCAGAGTTTCAGGCTTTTTTTTCATTAGGAAAGCTGCTGTTGGTACTGCAGTCGGTGAGGGTAGTGCTGGTAGTATTACATGTGGGTGTGCTGGAAGGAGGGGGAAGAGGGAGATGAGCAGGGGCAGGGAAGAAGTCATAATCACGTCTCCCTTTTCCCAGTTTTGTGCAGCTCTTTGTCCCGGCTGTAACGTTTCCTAAGAAAGGAGCACACAGGACAACAGGAAACATGCAAATGCAAATACATGCAGTGACAGTGATTAACCACACTGCTGTTCACAGGCAGAAGAAAAAGCCTCTGTGGCTCTGCCTATTGGACCTGACCTGGGTCCTGAAAAAGCAGCGTACTAGTCAATACTGCTTTTGTGCGCGGCATTCTTTGTGTACACCGGTTTCCACAAGTGTGTGTGTGCGTGAATGCATTTTGGGAACATCTAGACACAGCCAGTTAGGTAGAAACTTAAAAACTAAGGATAGCCGACAACACCACTACTGTGTCCTTCATTTATATGCCAGACAAATACAGATAAATAATAAAAGGAAGGAGCTACTCCTCACGGAAATCTGTGTATTAACAGCGACTATAACAAATGGTATTTGCACATAGAAATAATGGGGGGGGGGGTGTAAATCACAGAAAGCAGATAAATAGTCATACCGCCACCACCACAACAACACCATCTACCCCCTTGGGTTTAGCTCAGAATGGATATATTATATACAGACAGACAGACAGAGATACAGTCATACCTCTCTCTGCCCCCTCCGGCAGAGCTCTTATCCCCCCTGCTGTGGTTTTACTGGGCCACTGACTCCAGCAATCAGCCTGTTCTGCTCCACTCTGCTCTGCCCTGACTGCTGCCTGCACATCTCCCACTGAGGAGTCAGCTGAGCCAGGCATGAGACTCCACACTGAACAGGCTACATACAGCTTAGAGGAGCTTAACACACACACAGACACACAGAAGTGCTGGAAATCTTGAGAAATTTGCAAGATTATACCAAACAGTACAGATATTATTGCTTCACAATCATGGGGACATTAAGATAGAAAGTATGCAGTGGGTGCTAAAACTGCCAGCTGAAATAACTGTTTATTTGCAGTGTAAGGTTAGTTGTAAAACACGACTAATTAAGCTGCTATAAAATGCATATATCTGCATTTCATTAAGGGAATAGTTAGCAGTCGTATCATGATATCCGCTATGGATTTATGCACTTGTACACGCTCACTTTATTTCCACAATCAATGCAGATTTTTTTATACACCTACTCTTTGTTTATTTGAAAGTAGACGTCAGACAGTGAAGAAGGGCATCAAGATGCATCTAATTACGACAATAAAAATAACTGATAACTCCTAAACATGCTGGTGTTTTTACCATACATAACAGTTCCACAAAACCAGTTACACTAATAACCATGGAACACTTACATTAATAATAATAATAACAATAATAAATTAAACCATTAATATTTGAGCTAAGTATACAGTCTCCTGTCTTGTTATCAAAAAATACCCATGTCATGTAGTATGATGCACATGCCCGCACACACACATGCACACATACAGACACAGACACATCCGCATACTGTAGACAGACATGCTTGTCAGCTACGCTGGAGGGCCCTTGGCTGACTGCTGCTAAAACAGCCCTTCCCCCACAATAAGGGTCTGTCTGGGAGAGGGGGAAGGGAAATCATGACTGAATCAAGTCTGAATGCCAGCGTAACAGCACAACAGGCTGGAATAGAATAGAATAGAATAGAATAGAATAGACATATCTTGGATGAAGATAATTATGTATTCACTAATGAGCCGCCTTCATTCAGTCACTTAAGGTGGTCTCAGTATGTGTGTGTCTTTGATTAATGATGTAAATAAGCAGTGTGATATTATATAGAAGAAATAAGGTGCTTAGGCAAACCTGCCCTAACTGTTTGAGGCTTATTTTGGTCAGTTGCAATGGTGTGGGATCGCTTTTCATGATCAGTTCTTGGCTTGGGTGTGTTTTCTTTAATGTATTATCCAGGGGAGGTTTGAGGAGGAAATAAAGGAGGGGTGCAGCAGGCAATTCATGTTTTCCTTTTCAGGGTGTATTCTTGCATCATCTTTCTAACAGTTTTCCGGTTACCAGGTTGTTTTATTAAATATTCAGGGATAAAGAGCGTTCTGTCCATTCAATGTTATCTGTTCTGTTTTTTTATGACTAAAAAAATTCACGTGAACTCCAGAAGTAACATTGTAGCAACACCAAAAGATACTCTGAGGTCATTGTTAATCGTCATGATTTAGCGCTGCTGGGAATACGACTTGTGTATTCTGTTCGATACGAGTGACGCTACACTATTTTCTGCTTTGACCCAGTAACAGCGTGGTTTTAAGTTATGCATAATGCATTAGAATTTTAAACTCTAGAGACATAAATCAATTTTACATGTGTGCTTGAACAGATGAGTGCAGCTTTCATGCAGTTTCTTGGTGATGTGCAAATGTAATAAAAACAGTAAATACAGAAAAAGGTCATGTCATTTATACAAAAAATTAAAATAAACAAATCTACATGTTTGAATATCTGATGTAGACTTGAATCCTAACGTAAAGCTTCCATACCACTTAACTCCAGCATCAAATTTATGTCACAAAGGGGTTAAGAGCATCGCCTTTTAAGCTTTATTTACAGAATAAAGTGGACAGTAACTCTACGGATGCTGACACCTGCTACAAAACTCTTTCCAAACCAAACCATCCCATTTTGTGGTGACTAGAATTTAAAGTGTGTGTGCTTTTTTGAGCTGAGACAGTTTTCAGAAAATTTCTTATATAAATGAGGCATTTACACCGCATTAAGAGGAAACTTAAATAAAAGTCCCTGCGATGTGCAGACATGGATAATATAAACTGACTTAATGTGCAATTGTCACAGTAGCTGAGAAAGTTTACAACACAATATTTGAATAATTCTTTGCTAAACCACTTTTCTTTCACACTGCAGACCTCACAACCATTTTTGCTTGCCTCTTAAAATTATGTAAATGGTAGTTTTGTGGGGGAGCGTGTTGCCACACCGCTGGAGTGGATTTCCCCAAAGCAGTTAATGCTCATTACTCAAGACTGTTTTTATAAGTTATTCTGAGCACTTTTGGAATCAGCCCGCATTGCAAACGTTTGCTTTCAGTTGTCCATTTCTCCCCAAGTAAATCATGGCTTGATTAACTTGGGGAGAAAAGAATAAAAGAATAGAAGAGCCAATTAAAAGCAGCTGAAGTGGTGAGTAAAAACCTTCATCCTCTTATAGAATTTTTGGAAACCCAAAACACTTAACAACATATAATGTAATAGTTAAACACAGTTTGGACAACTACTGTTAGGAGATGAACTTGGAACATAATAACACAAATGCATCACTTCTTGGGTATTCATGGCATTGAAAGAGAGGTTAAAAAAACACTCAAGAATAAAGAAAAAAGCTGTTGAGTTTCAGTTCCAGCTGATATTTATTTCCTTCCTTGAAAAAGTTCTGTACACAAGTTTGTATCAACAATCTGACAGGCAGTGAATGGACACAATTTAGCTGGCATGAGTCCCCGCCCCTTTTCGCTGAGACTCAAAAAGAGGGTGGGTACTTTTGTTTATGGCATGATTAGAGACAATAAATGATAATTCTACACATCATATTGCACAGGATGGATGAAAAATAAAGTTAATATATTTAAAAATGCTTTCATATTTATATATAAAAAAACAGTCTGAACTGACCACCTCGAATGTAGGTAATGATGTGTAAAAGATGGCAGCTCTAGACAGTGCCTGTCCTCGATAGCAACAACGTACATAAACACACAATCTTTTTGCTTTATGATACAGTCAAATATACAAAGACCGAGTTCACGTTTCATCGCTTTTCCTCATTTTTTTCCATTTTTTTTCTGAAAAACACAACAGCTAATAACCTGAATCTGAAATACAAATGCTATTCACCATGCCATAAAGATACTAAAACAATTATTAGCTAATAGTTAGCCCACAAGTAGAAAAGATTATATATTCAAATACAATGAGAAACGCAGTACAAGTAGGTGTTTGCAGAACTCAAGTCAGAAATTTGAATACGCTTGATGTTATCATCCTTGTTGTTTACTTGCTGCAACGCTAGTGCTATTTCAATCCAGTGGTTGATTGGCAAATGTGACATCAGTTAATGAAAACATCAAGAAATAAGTCAAATTTAAAGCTACAATCTCCTCATTGTTGTCACAGGCAAGATATTTGACAGGAAATGCAAAAGCAAAGTGGCTGCTCAAGATAGTGATGCTCTTAAACCCACATGGCCCACAGGAATAGCCTGCAGAAACAATGCGTTCCTGTGTCTTTAAGGAGCCTGCAGTCTGGCACTGTAAACGTTGAAGGTAGGCTGATACAAAGGCTGATGCTGCTTTCAAGTGCTGTCGGACAAATCGCAATTAAATCCTTAGAAGTTAAGCATGTCATGCCTGCAGGCTACGGTCAATACAGGATATTGAAATATATAGGGACTGGATATCAGGGAAGTCTTAAGAGCATATGCTGGTAAAAGACACGCAAAGTTTGCCTGTTTGCTGAAGTAAAACATGAATTACACACCTGAGCCACAAGGGCTCCTTTATTTCGTCAGTAGGTAAATGTAGTTTGGTGCCTTTGATTTCTAAAATCAAAAACAATTGGCACCGCGGTGTTAAAAGGTCTGTTTTGTTGCCTGTTTTTGAGAAAGAAAAAAAAAGAAAAAAGAAAGAAAAAAGAAAGAAAAAATGGGGGGAAAACGTTTGGACAGGCAACAAAACCTTAGAGCACACGAGCTTACTGTAAGCACTTGAAGGCAGCATGAAGAGCAGCCTGCCGGTGGTATTAAAAATTAGAAAATCCAATACAGCTGTATTAGTAGGCTACACACACCGATTGTTGACTCCCCCACTTTCTATATAGATTTGTACAAAAATACACTGAGAAAATAATCAAACTGTTTCCTCTCTTTTTAAGTGTCCAAAAGTGTGTACATTTAAATATAAAAAAAGAAATCAAAAGTTGTGTGTTTTTTTAAACTCTAGCCCTTCGCCTGAGAAGGAAATGTGACAGACACAGACATACTGACAAACAATCGTGTAAGAAAATAATAATAATAATACAGGACTAGATCATGTATACAACAAATTAAAAAATGATCAAGTCAAAAATGCTTGGCCCAGTATATAAATACAACATCCCATATAAAATGGCATCTGAATACATGTACAAAACAAAGCTCATAGGATGGAGGAGAAAAGGGGAAAAGAAGATAGAGAAATCGGTGAGGATTTCTCTATAGTTAAAATCTTGAAAACATTAAAAGAATTTTGGTCCTGAATCATAGAGAACATGTGTATAAAGTTCAGCACAGATTTGAAGTTGCGTTTGAATCCTGAAGTCTGAAAAATTACAACAGCTGGTGATTATTTCAATGTCCGTTTTTTTCCTTTCTTTCTTTTAAAGAGAAGAACCGAAGCGAGCGCCACCTATCCATTTAAATAACCCTAATACTAGTTTTTAAACTGCTCGACAGTCTCACAGAAAATCTCAGCACAAGATAGGAACAAAGTAGGCTATCATGCTTAACGTGTTTTTTTTCCTTTTGCTTTTTGAGAAAATAGTCGACTTAGAAAAAAAATTTAAAAAACTCCAACCCACCTTGGTTTCACTTTTTTTTTTTTTTTTTTTTTTTTTTTTAAATCCCTCTTTAGTGACACACCACAACAACAAAAAATGTCGCACGGCAGTCCCATTTCTGTACCTTTTAGTGGTGAAGTTCACCTGGCGATTGGTAAAAAGTTGCAAAATGTCTCTCTTTTTTTTTTCCTTTCTTTCTTTTGCTAAATCGTCAACAACATTGATTAAGTGAACGACGTGCAAATCAATCACAGTAAAGTTGTTCAGTTCAAAACAGTCCACGACTGAGCGTTTTCAGTCTCCAGTACTACTTCCTCCTCTTCTTCTTCACTCCCTTCACTGTCGTGTTGGTATTAAGTCCCACAGTCGACGCATCCAAAGAAAAGTAGCCTAGAAAAAGCATTTATTTGCTTTAAAGTTTAGCTCTCCAAGGATATGCAGCCTCTTGCCTATTTGGGGGGCGAGAAAGGACTGGGGGGGTAGTTTCAGCGGGGCTTTAATAGTCTGATGCAGTTAAACCTATAACACAAACTATTGCGCCCACTTATGTCCCCGTTTCGGTTTGTGGTCTCATTCTTCTTCTCGTTATTATTATTAATTTGCTGGCAGGATGTTACCTGTCGTTTCTTGCCTTTCTCAGTACGTGAACACCAGGTTGGAGATGGTGGACTCTAGCCAATCCCCGGAGATCATCTCGCTGACTTCGGGTGTGCAGTAGTCGGGGAATTCGAAGTGGGACCCTCCGGAGCCGGACTCAAAGTTCAAATCCCAGTCCCTGTCCAGCACCGAGGAGCCAAAGCTCCCCAGCGACATGCTATCAAAGCTGGGGCTCGGGTTGATGTCGAGCAAGTCGTCCTCGAACTCTTCGTCCTCCGAGGAGGACGAGGAGGAGTGCGACGAGGCGGAGGAGTGAGAGCCGGAGGGGGTAGGCGAGGAAGCCCGCCGACTGCTGTACGTGTGCCCACCGTGGCGCTCCGAAGAGCCGCCCAAGCTGCCGCTGCTGCCGGGGGAGTCGGCACCCTCCTCTCTGCCGCTGGCCGCGTCCTCGTACAGGCTGAGCGGGTCGCTGGAGTCGGCCGAGCTGCTGAGCGTCGGGCTGGCCGGGACCACGACGGAAGACGCCGGGCTCACGCTCAAGCTAGCCCCGCTGCTCCCCAACACATATACTCGTCGGGGCTTCTTGCCATCAGGTATCTGCTTGGCTACTGAGGAGGAGACGGACTTGGACTTGTAGAGAGAGTTGTGGTGGTGCTCTGCTGGGTGCTCAGAGGCAAACAGTGATGCTTTGGTGCTATTGCTGCTGCTCCCGAAAAGTGATTTGTGGGGTTTGCTGCTGCTGCTGCTGGGTGATTTGGATCCGTTCTTCCTCGAAGACGAGGACGTCTTAGTGCTGGTGTTGTTGGAGCTACAGTTGAGCTTTTCCCCCTTCTCTCCTGCGGGCTTGGATGCGCTCGATTTTACCTTCTTTCTTGGCCGGTACTTGTAGTCGGGATAGTCCGCCATGTGCTTGAGCCTGAGCCGCTCCGCCTCTCTGATGAAGGGGATCTTGTCGCTGTCTCTGAGCAGTTTCCACCGCTTCCCCAGCCTCTTTGAGATCTCGGCGTTGTGCATGTCCGGGGACTGCTCCATGATTTTTCTCCTCTCTATCTGGGACCACACCATGAACGCGTTCATGGGTCTCTTGATGTGACCGCTGGGAGTTTTACACCACGCCGGGTTGTCTCCCAACTTGTCGCCGGCGGTCGAAGAAGCTGTGGAGCCCGGGGAGAGAGGCGAAGCGGCCGTTTCGAGGTCCATGCACGCCCCGGAGTCGGAGCTCGAGTCCCCGGCGAAGAAGGACAGCGCCTCGGTGGTGCTCTCTGTGTGGCTCATTTTCTGCACCATGCTGCCCAGTTGTGCAGACAGAGGGGGAGAGCGGTGTGCTTGCTCTTTCTCTCCCTCTCTCCTTGCTCCTCTGATTCACTATTAAAGCAAACTCAGCTCTTTTCTCCCCTCCTCTTCACAGTTTGAGCCGAGTAAAAGCCAGTGCAAGAAATAATTCACTCCTGAGATGCGCAGTAAACTCGGCAACACTTCAGTCCAGAGTAGCCTCAGTGGGCTAGATGCGTAAAAAGAAAAAAAAAGTTTAATTTCCAGCTTCTGTTGGCCTTTAAAACAGCACGGATGGTAGCCCAGTCTCCACTGTGTACCCTGTAATCAGTCTCTCAGTCTCCCCTTCTGTTATAAAAACCAGTTTAGCCGTGGGGGCCACTGAGCACAGTCTATGCAGCTGCAGAGCGCAGACCGGGTGCCACACTGTGCGCTCGGGCACTTACAAAGGGCTCCCAAGTACAGTGTGTAGGGTAAGTGCTTTTCTCTGCATCAGAAACAAAAGCCATGCATGCTGTGTAAGGGAGGAAAAAAGCAGCTAGAGCGAGTTACACTGTCCGCCTCCCATCACCTACAGTCGCGTTTCAAGCAGCCCTCACGGCCCGGCCCCCTTGCTTGCATTTATTCCTTCCCGTAATACAACGGCGATAAAAATCCACCAATGAAATCCTGTCGCTAGCCTGCCTCCGCGCCAGACTCACGCCCACCTCGGCGCCGATTGGCCAAAAATGGAATCTAATAATAATCAGCGCGTGCAATGAGGAGCCTCGTGTCTGACCTCATTCCAGAATACAACAAGAAACTTCATTTTTTTAAAGAGACATTGGCTTATGTTATGAGCACCCCCCTCCCCTCCAGCCGACTCTCACCACCAGCCCATGTGTATATCATTAACATGTAGCCTTGCTATAGGAAAGCTAAGTATACTTCACCATATGGCCGTTTAAACACAGTGCAGTTTGTACCAGCGCGCCCGAGACGGCACAAAAGCCACGCGCTCTATTTTAACCAGCCTCCTTTTCTTCCACTATCCTCACACAGACAGTGAGGATATTGTGCATAGTGCGCACCTATAATAAAGCCAGCTGATACAGTCGTCCATTGCCGTGTGCTTGCAATGCTAAAGATAACACACTCTAAGGTTATCTGGCGTATACTGCAGGCTATATTATAATGGGATCACTCATTTAAACTGATTATCATTCTAACGACTGACTGAAACATGCGATAATTAGTTTAATTGGTGGTAGTTTGCCTACAGGTGGTCACCGTGCGAGCAGACTGACATGATAGTTTGGCTGGTGTGAGTAAAGACTCCAAGACAGCCAAGCTGTATATATGCTTTGCGCTTTCACTCCTCTCTCTCTCCGAGGCGGGGTTGGGCGGTCTTTTGTCACATAACACATATCGAACGAACCCTCTCCAGCGCACTAGAAAGAGAGAAGCGAGGAGGGAGAAAAAAAGAAAAAAAAAGAAGAAGTAGGCTGTGTGTGCGATGTGTGTGCGCATTAACCGCCTGCGAGAGCGCTTGTTCTCTCTCTCTCTCGTTCGCGCACACACGCACACACAACTCAAAACTGACACTCAGTGCAGTTTTTCGTAACACAAAATGCACCGGTGAGAGAGAAACGCACGGCACAGCGCAAGGTAAGAGTGTGCCCAGTTTTAACCACAATCAGATGAAACGTGTGTACAAAAACAGAAAGCCAACAGACACGGAGCATCATTTTATCTTGTTTTCCTGAATCTTAACACATGCACCTAATAAAGGTGTGCAAAAAGTATCTGGGTAAGAAAAAAAAACATATTTTGCTTGTGGACATATTATCATCCTAAAGCAATCACAGCACGTACTAGGCTCTGTTTTCTCGGGGCATCCAGTTCACCCAGTATGACAATTTGTGGTTTAATCTACTTTAAATGTAATGAGTCACATAAATGAAAAGAGACGGATGAGAGTAGTTCGTAGGAAGGCTTTAAACTACAATGCGGAGTTGGGAGTGACGCTAGATGGCGTCGCATAGCCGGAGAGGACCCTGTCTGGGTCTGTGCTGCAGAAAATTTAGGGAGAGTAAAAAGAGATCAGCCCCAGCATTGAATACAGTTACCAGGGGTGAATTACATAATGTCTCTGTGCGACAGGGAGGCATCCAAGCGATACTGTTGTGCAGAGTGAACGTGTATCTGCGGGTATGTTGGAATAAGGTATAACAGACTGCACTGAGGTAGAACAGGCTGTGGAATTAACTGGAAATGGAAGCAATATGGTGGTGTTAAAAAAAGATTGAAATCAGTCACCACTTTAATCATTCTGGCTTCCAGGAGAGCATGCCTGTTTCTTCACATTTAAAAAAATCAATCTAAATAATAATTTAAAAAAATAGTGCCAAGTGTCTGTGTAACAGAGAGAGACCAGGAGAGTTGATCAGATGTTCAGTGTCTTAATGAAAGTGGAGTCAGAGGTGACTTAGACCGCCACAGGGAAATTAGTATGAAAGTACAGTCGCCAGAGTTACTGGATGCATTTCACTGGATACAATTATATTCAATATGGCCTCGTATCTGCAGTGCATCCAAGTAAAGCAGTGGGTAATTGGGCTCCAATTTGTGTGTTCATGGAGCAGAACTGCAATGGATATAAGAATGTTAACTCGTAAACTCACACTTTGCCATAATGCGTCTTTTAATATGGAAATGTGGGGCAACACGATGCAGTTTCAGCCTTTGCTATAGAAGTCGCTGTGCTTTAGCCCAGAAATGACCATTTACTGTACAAGTTTAAAGCTAAAAACACACACATTTCAGCTTGAGTCCGTTGAGGCTGGTACAAATTCAGTAGTAATAATAATTGCAGACAATTTCTAGGGTAGTATATCTTCTTCATACATTTTCCTCTCTTCCGACAAACTCTTGGGAGCTCTGTGCACCTGGAGGGACAGCTGGTAAGCTTTTAAATCTAACACCTCATTCAGTACCTTGAGCAGGTGTTGTCTATTCTATTCTATTCTATTCTATTCTATTCTAAAACATAAATGCAACCTTTCACCTAGTTTTGGTTTCACAGTTAACTTGAATACACGTCAGTTTCTTGGCACACTTATCTGTCTTTCTTTCACACACACACACACACACACACACACACACACACACACACACACACACACCCCTTACCTTCTCTGTAAACATTAGCATGCTACACACACACACACACACACACACACACAAACAGAGGTTCGCACGACCTAAAAGGATAAGTAGTGCATTCAAACTTTCCTCTCGCTTTCTCCGTCTCTCTCTTTTACTGCCATTGTTCCACTAAGGTGCAGCTGCCACGCGAGTCGGAGTGGGTCGCGTGCCAACCCCAATCTCAACAGGTGTTCTTTTTGCACACACCCCAAGCCCCCAACTTCCTTTGTCTGTCCTCACTCTTTCCTTCTCACACACTTTCTCTCTCTCTCACTCAACTCCTCCCTCCATTTTTCACTTCACTAACTTTTCTTGCTCTCTCTCTCTTTTCTCTCTCTCGCTCTCTCTCTCTCTCCCTGCCCCTCCCAGATCCAAATTTACTTGAACCAAATAGAATGACCACAATTAAATTAAGTTAAGCATAAAAACATGTAAGAAAATACATTAGCACACATTACATCCTGTGTTACATTACACTTAAAATATAATACTTGAAATGTTACTTTAACCAATGGGTAAGATGGTAAAAATAAACGTAAACATAAGGCTGAAAAGTATGAAAGAAAAAAAAGGTGGAATTCAAAGATTCTGAATATCCTGCCACTTAAATAAGACTTATAGAAATGTCAGGTTTTCACTGAAGTACAAACTGAATTTTGCTTGGGTCTTAGACTGCGTCAGGAACTTGGTATTTCTGTCTTTATACAGGCTACAGAGCAGCAAAAACTCTGGCCTATGTCTTAAACTCCTTTACTCTCCTTCTTCTTTCTGTGTGCATTCTCCCTTCTTACCCATCTGTCATTCAGTGCTCCTTCTCTGCTTTCTGCCTCCCTCTCTCTACTCTCAAGCCCACTTTGTTTTATTGGCATGAATGTTAGGTGAACACTGTTGCCAAAGAACCCCGTCTCTCTTTCCTTTCTCGCCCCATCTCCCTCCCGAAGATAAATCTGATCTGAGGTCATCTGTTATTCAGAACACTGACACCATATGGTCAGCCACCCACTCGGGGTGCATTCAGTCGGTATCATGAAAACTTAAATCTTCCCATACTTAAATATTGATGAAGGTGTTATACTGCCCGGCTGTCACAAACCCTGCTTATACTTTACTCTGCTTGAACTTTGAATCATAACAGTAGTTGATCTATTAAAAAATACTGGCCTTTTAATAATTAAATACGTGAATGTTCATGATAAATAATTAAAAAACCGAAGAGTACAGATATAAGTGGAATATAAGTAATGGAAATCCCAGAATGGCAAATAGGAAAATACAAAGTTTAATGATGAAATCACTTATGAAAATATGATGGGATGTAGAGTGAAGCTGGGAAACATAATCACCAGCATTAACAAACACAATTAAATTAACAGTTATGCTTTTCCCACTACCACATTTTTTTTTGTTCATCCCGGCAATGGTTGACCTTTATTGCAATCTTCCAAAAGAAATAGCCACAACTGCAGTATTAAGCATATAGTGAGGTGAGTGGTGGTAATGGATGTCTGGAGGGTGTCAGCGATGTAAAAAACTGTGAAAGGTTTTAATTGTTCCACAATTTTTCATGGAAATGAATGAACTCTGTGTTCCTATGCATCTCAGGCATGTCACTATCTCTAACACTCCTAATTATTTTCACTCCACAAACTAGCAGAGAGCGTGGAATACTAAACAGAAGCTCATCACTTTAATGTGCACATCCACACAGCAATCTGCATGGTTACTTTGCCTGATGTTGGTTGCGCAAGAGTTAATCAAGATAACCAGTGGATCGGATGTTTATAATTACACTCTGACAATGCATGCCACCTGAATTAGAGTCTGCAGATGGACCACATACCTGCCTCCTTAAGTAGCTGTGAAAGGATGTAATCAGTGAAATGAGAAGACCATTATATAGGAAGGGCCTGGGCTGGTGGCAAGGCTGAAATATTTTTTTCAAGGATTTTGTGTTATTCTTTTGAGCACAACAAGAATAACAGTTTTATGTTATACTCTGTAGAGAGCTGAACACAACAAAAACTAATGGATAGTGATATAACCCCAATATTGGAATGGCCTTGGATTTTCCCCCTCTGCTTCACCTTGTGGACTGTGGCATCTGGGTTTATCCAATGGGCATTCTGGGCACATGTCACGGGGCCCATGTACAACCTGCCCCTTTTCTTCCATATATTGCTGAGGCTAGTTGTCTCTCCCAAAGTCAGCTAGCTTTGGAAGAGTATTTCAGCACTTCCAAAAGGACTGAAAAGGGCATGACAGAAGAAAAAAGAAAAAAAGCGATACCTAAGTGGTGGGTGTAAAATGTTCCAAAGTAACATGTTAGTAGTCACTCTACTTTTTTAGTAATGTAATGTGTTAAGTTGCTAAATATAATGATTTCGTATTAATTGCAAGAGTAAATACCACTCTCAACCGCAACTTCATTTACAATTATGTCATTACTTGTGTTTTCAGTTATCTGCATGCCATATCTTCATGAAATGAAAACGAGTGCGATGGTTTAATGCAAACTGCATCCAGGACAGAAACAACAGCATTATACTACTAACACAACTTTGGCTGTCTGCAAGCATCTAGACTGACTGCATGCAAACACAAAGCTAACAAAGAACTCAGAATGATGTTAAAGCTGATTGTATACTGACCAGCTCAGCAGCCAGAGCCAGATCTTCAACAGGTAACAAAGGCAGTGATGAGAAGTAGGGATGGGTTCCCAGTAGTTCAGTTTCTTGGAAATGTTAATCTGCTTGCCTATCAATCAAGTATATCAGTTCCACTTGCACTGCGCTACAATCAACTGATTTGTGTGCTGGAAGAAGAAAGCAGCTGTGCAGTCGGCAGCTTAGATATGGAAATTACTTTTATTTTTATTGCACAAAAGGACAAGAACATGATGGTAAAGTGCAAACTGCATTCAGGGACGAAACAACTACTTTACACTGCTCACACAAATTTAGCTCTCTGCAAGCACCTGCACAGATAGCATGCTAACGCTAAGCTAGCCAAGAACCGAGAGTGATGTTAAAACTAAGTGAATGCTGGGTCCTGAACTTCAACAGGTAACAAAAGCAGTGATGAGCAGTGA
The DNA here is from genome assembly GCF_036321145.2 of Pelmatolapia mariae. Lineage (NCBI taxonomy): Eukaryota > Metazoa > Chordata > Actinopteri > Cichliformes > Cichlidae > Pelmatolapia > Pelmatolapia mariae. The sequence continues at coordinate 45,582,436 of NC_086236.1, read as the reverse complement.
AGCCCCTGTTTCTACCTGTTCATGTTTCTAAAGGAGAATCCCAGTGCATGGCCTGGAAGTTTTTAGAGATTGTTGTGAAGTTGTATTGTGATGGTTACTTTTCATTTTTTCAGTAAGGCACAGTGCCCTTCATTTCAAACTACTCTGTGTACATGGATGTCAACATTCCTGTATGATATGTCTGATTACTGAAGAAAGAAAAACAGTGTGACCACTAAAAGAAGTTGGCTAGGGTCCACCAAACATTTGTGCCCAGGGGTCTGTAACTTGATGATCTGGGCATGGGTGGAATCCAAAGAATTACAGAAATTCAGGAAAAGTTTCAACCTCTTGAAAGCACATGGATCTACATGGCAGTAGGACCCACAGCATGTATTACTAAACTACAATAGAGACAATAAAGTTCTTTGATTTATTATATTCAAGTCATTGAAGTCAATGACCCCAACAGAGTCCTTTACAACCTTATAACAGACAGATGGCTGGTTACTGTATATATAAAATGTATTTATTCAGTAATATTTCTAAAGCTTTGTTTGAACAGGTGTTTTCAAGCGCAGATAGAGACAAAGATGCAGACATAAATCCACACAAAAGAACACACAACAGTGTCTCTTTCACAGCAGCAAAGTCTTATCTTATCCAGAAAGAGCAGCTGCAAAGTATGACCCCTAGTTTAGCTGTTAATGATTGGCGGTGTGTGATTGGGAGTGTGTATGTTTGTGCATATATACGTTTTTGGTTTTTTTGTTTTAACCCCCACAATCTCCCCTTTTCTAAACTGACAGGAGCTTATTATTAGTGGTCTTGCTTTGATTTGTGAAGTTCAGAAAGGTGAATTTGAACATCTGTCGCATTTCAAGGTTGTTTCCCTAGGAAGCGCAAACACAGGCAGGGCTTAACTACCAAGGCAATGGTTAGGTGAAATGCAAACACACACACAGACACACAGAGTAGGTATATGCACCTTGAACTAATCATGATGTGTGAGAAAATATATATATACGTATAAATATTTTGTTTTTGTGCATCGTTATAAGTCATTTGATTATTTTCTGTGAGATACAGGGTGCTGCTATATATTCAATGAGCTTGTGTCAGCCTCAGTGGTTTTGTCCATTGTGCAGTGTGCAAACAGTCCAGTTAAAGAGGAAGCCTTTACTCTAGCCACAAAATGTGCTTGTGGGGTAGCCACACTGTCAGCTTTAGACCCAAATTAGATATAATATCAGTTTCCATCTAAATAAACAGTTGTACCTAGAGAGCATAGTGATGTATACAGTTTAACATGCCAACAGTATAGATGGTAAAAAAGAACACAGATAGTGTCGCTTTCCATTTGGATTCTCTGTCATCCAACACAGAGTGTAGCAGGGTATAAAGAGCTCTGGGTGCAGACAAAGAAAGATTACTTTAATGCATGTGTATTAAACTAAATATGATGATTGACATTTGACATTCATGTGCAAAATGCTGCACTTTCAAAATATCATTGTTTGGTGTGATAGAGTAGCTTATATCATGCGCATCTCTGTGCGCATAGTCCTGAATTTGTGTGCATATGCCCAGGTTCATTTACACATCAACGTGTGTGCGAGCAGTCGTGTCAAGTCAGAGGTGACCAGTTGTCACTGAGCTTTGACAGAGACCAGGTATCACAGAGACATAGCGTCACCTTGTCACCTCCAACGTTTTTGTGTGCGCACGTGTGCGTGTGTGTCAGTGTGGGGCATACCTCTCCAGAGACACCTCCTAACCTGCCCCAGGCAAAGTGCCTGGATGACACACATAGAAGGCTCCCTGGAGTGAACCTCAGGTGATGAGACAGCAGCGTATGTGTGTGGTTCACATCTCCTGAGATTAACGATCTTCTTTGGAGCATGGATGGCAAACACACACGCACAGTTACACAGTTTTGACATAAGGAAAGTTAAGCTCTGCTCTTTCAGTGATGGTGCAGTCAGTCAATATCAGGGTCAAAGGAAAAGAGAATTGAGTAAAGAAAAGAAGGAAGAAACAAACGAGCATCTCAATAAGGTTTTAAGTTTTGGAGAAATTAGAAGCAGTCTTTTACACCAGCGCTCCACTTTACATAAAATGGCACCAGGTCTATGTATATATAGCACAAGTAGCACATTTGCAAAGCATACAAGAAATGGTTCTCTGCGTCACGTCTTTAAGAATATGCTTTGTCAGTGGGAAGTCAGTGACTTGTGGTATGTTTTCAGGGTAGAGGATGGAACACAAACAGATGTAAAATGAAAGATCTGTGTTGGTTTATTCCCAGGTTTAGACCTTCATACAGTGCATTTGGAGAAACATAGATAATAGTTTGCCCATATCATGGGCAGACCTATTGAGAGCCCTGTAAAAATGCTGTTTGATTGTGCAGACATGAGTACATAATTTAAGAAACAATAAATCACAAACATGATATAAATGTGTCTCAGCTTACAGCTTTAAAGACTTCAGTTAGCAAGAAGGTACAATTTGCTCTCAGCAAGATGTAGTACAATGTGTGTAAGTGTTGTTGTTTTTTTTGTTGGGTTTCTTTATTGGCTTTAATTACATTCCACTTTTTTGTATGTTGTGGTCCTTTTAGAAAAACAGAACAACCTTAGTTCTTTCCAGCATCCATCATGAGCAGTTTTGTGAAATCAGAGTGCATTTTATTACAAATATCAGGGCAATGTAGTACTGCATTTTGTTTTTCACTTTAGGAGTTTGCCTTGGGGTTTCTGTGACAAGAGGGGATATGATTTCTATTCTCTATGTTCAATCATATTAGAAACAAATTGGATGTAATCTATTCTCCAGCAAAGTGATAAAGTGCTTTCTCACCAATTACTGACTGCCATCTCCCTCTTCGCACCTAGCAGGCATGGGATGGATGGATGTGGCTGACAATGTGTATGTGCATGTCACAGAGGGATGGGGCAGAGGTTGGGAGGGGTGAGAGGGGACAAGGGTAAAAAAAAAAACGGGCAGCAAGAGCCACAGTGTCAGATTAAGTCAGAGAGAGGTTTTAAAAGGGTTGTCACTTGTGTTTACATTTTCTCAGTTATCATCAGGTGAATGACATATCTTTGTTTCTGCAATATCACACTGCTGTATTTAGGCCCTCTATAGCAGTGTTTTTCTCTTTTCTTCCTCAAGGACCATTTTGCTCTGTGCAGGAATCAGAACATTTTGACACTGGATATTCCTCTTATGCATGTCTACTTTGCTTTTCAATATATTCGTTGATTATCATTGATTAGGCATTTAAATTAGTGTAATATTGGTTGGATTAAACACACACTGGTTTAAACAAACAGACAGAGGTTAAATGTAATCTCTGGTAAGTGGCTATTTTACACTCGCTGTGTGTTGCAGTGATGACACAAAACAAGCATTGTGTGAATTGGAAACAAAGGGAAAAAGCAGTTGGCTCTGCCTTCAAATTTTATTTTTTTTTCAAGAATGCAAACTCTCATTTAAAACAAACATGAACTGTACAAGACTTGTTTCAAAGGTTGAAGGCTTTAAAAAAATCACATCCTCCATGTTTCTTATCTCAGTCTGGATGCTGAAAGCCATGTGCTAGTGAACTGAGTCTTAGTCAGCTGACAACAGAAATTCAATAACCACCAGCTGTTCAGCTCTTAGAAAAACATTTAGATTACTATATTTAATTGCACTGCACAAACAGTATATTTACAACTCACATTCTCTTAGATATCGCTGCATAATCAAGCAAAAATGTACCAGACATACATGTAGATGACTCTCCACTGACTGTAGGTACATTCATTCCATAGCAATGTGTTTTTAAATAACTGAATAACTGTAGATGTCCATATGTATTCTTTGGAGACATATGTGCTATAATATAATTAGCCAGACCTTGAAAACAGAACTGTTTGATAGAGGAATGCATTAAAGTCAGAAAGAAAATAGAAGAAATTGTATCCTTTTGTATTTCCTTAATATCCCAATGAAGAGAACAGCAGGCTAAATTTTGCTTTGAAAGATTAGGTCACAAAACAGAAAGCAGATATGAAGGTAAGTATGAGGAGAAATGAAGATTACCTCCCCTCAGGACAAACTCTTTTAAAATTAAACAGTCAGTGCTGCCTGGAGGAAGGACAAGGGCGAGATGAAAGTAGCATTTGAAAAAAATCTTAAAGCACTGGAGGCATAGAGTGGGCCACCCTGCTGAAGGAACTGGAAAACCAGTGGCAAAAGCAGGTGAGCTAGCTTTTAGCAGTGGAGGAAAGGGAGACTGGGATCAGCCGGGTCAGTGAAAAAAAAGGGAACCTTGCACAAAGGTGCATCTGAAGACCTTGGCCCTGCTCATGTGAAGAAGAAGAAGAAGAAAGAGAGAAGAAGGGAAAAAACAAGTAAGAAGGAGTGGGGAAAAATGTGAATGTCTGAAGGAAAGCCTCTGAAAAAAGCTTTGAAGGCACCCGAGGAGAGGTGAAAGAGGTGGTAAGTCAGGTCCTCCTCTGACCTGTGTGCACTTCAAATACTCTTACAGAGCACTGGCATTTTAAGATGTAAAGATACGTGTACCAAAGCCTGATTATTTTGGGGTTGCTGAATTTCAATTCAATGACAAAGACTAAAACTGAAGACCTTTCATTTGCATTTTTATTTTAGAATTTAGTTAGTTTCATAAGTACCTTTTTCTCGTTTTTTTCTTTTTCTTCCAGGTAATCTGTTGTTTCAACACCTAGTTTTAGTCTAATTTTAGTTAATTATGATAAGCTTTGTATGAATGCCTGATCTTCTCAACCCAATAAGACAGAGAAAGATACATATCTGTATCTTTGGGCAGTTGTAAACTACATTAAGGTATCTAAACTACAGGAGACTAAACGAAATATAGAGGCAGAGCAAAAACCTTGCTAGTCAGGATAAGTGCTGTCTGTATTTATGTGCAGTCATGTGTGTGTGTGTCTGCGTGTCTGTGCGTGAGGTGTCTTTGTCTATATGTATTTTATGGTGTCTGTCTGCATGGTCACTGAGGTGATGACTGTTGTGCTCACACCCACTTACACACCCACTCACGCTCCCACTAATGCACGAGGCTGTTTGTTTTGACTGTGCTTGACAGTGAGTGATGGCTGATTGACAGCCTCAGATGATTTTTGTGCTACTAAAACTGCAGCCATCCAGCTCCACACAATTCAACCACTCTTTTTGCCAGTCTGCCACCACAGAGTTAGCAACAGTCTGCGTTTTGCCTCCCTCACTTCTCCAAGCCAGTCGCACTGCACTGCGGCAAGCAGGGGAAGCAGACACACACACTCACCACTCCACTCCCAGATTTTTTGGAAGGGGAGAGAAGAGGAGCAAGCAAAGCCTTGACATAACTACGATATTTTTGCGCTTCTTGATGGAGAGCTGCTGTAAAATCCAGAAATACCTTTCAAAAATCTCTGTTTTCTTGCCTTGTGCTGAAAGTTGTTTCAAAGAGGCTCGGAGCATCATCCTGACAAAAGGAATATGCACAACTCAACCTTCCTGCAAATAACGAGACACAAAAAGTGAGAGGAAAGAAAACGAAATTTGGACCTATGTGGTGGATTTTGGAAGCGAACGAACACGCAACGTTCCAAGGGTCTTTTTCTTTTTTGGACGAGATTAAGAAGGCAGGGGCAATGCCAAAGGTTTTTTCCTGCCCTCTTTTAAAAAACAGTCTTGCAGCAGCTTGGGCTCTGGCTATGCTCAATCTCCACCTGCACGTTGCTAGGGAAAAAGCATTGGAAATGTCTCCGCTAATTCCAGGATATAGATGCGGCCGGGCCTTATAATTGTGCAGCTCCTGCACTCTCCATACGCAATATAAATCATATCCAGTACAGCGGTATCCAGCCAGGCGAGCAAGCTATCCGGCAACCGGCTCCCAGCCCAGACAAATTGCATCCCCAGTGGAGGAGAAGAAGAGGCAGGAAACGATGGGCTGAATGACTGGCAAGGGAGAGAGAGGGAGAAAGGAGAGGGGAGCTTCCAGACAGAGTGACCTACATTTAACAGTCTGGAGTTAAAGACAGAGTGAGAGGGAGAGAGAAAGAGAGAGACAGAGAGAAATGTATGAAGAAAAACAAGGTAGGGGGATGAAACCGCATGAATAAAAGATGAAAAGCAGAAGATGAGATACAGAAACAAACACAATCAGAAATTAGCCGTGGCAGAGGAGAGAGAAAGCCGATCCTCAGCGCTGTCTCTCCTACATTTTGCCTTTTTTTCCTCCATCCACTCATTTTACACCTTTCACGCCCTTCCTCTCCCCATATCCAATGTTATTTTCTTCCTGCTATGTTGCTGCTTTACTTTCATCTTTTACCATTAATCATCCATTGTGTGGGGTGTCTGGGGGAAATGGAGCTGACTGTGGTGTAACCCAAGTCTCTGGCACACAAGAAGCTGAGAAACAGAAAGTCACCCCGGTACGTCGTCTTGGTTTTGCTTATGCTCTCCATATTTTTCCACAAATTTTGACTCTTTATCTTCTATTGCACCCTTCTTACTCCACATTCACCCCCTCCAATTTTTCTCAGCACTCTTTAAACTTCATTCCCCTACGTTCAACCACCCCCTAACCCCTCCCCTATATATTTACCTCTCTCTTCTTTCCTCTCTTCCCCAGCATTTATCATGTATGGCTAACTTTAACAGCAACACTTTTTCATACTGGATTATGTTATCTAGCTTCTTTTATCTAGTGTCAGCGGAGAGGAAGCATAAAAGTAGCAGCAGCAGTTATATCTATCTGTGTGTGAGCCTGACTCATGAGCTGGGTTTTATATCTATTTGATTGCCTCATGAATAGAAAGCTGCCTGTCTGAAAGCTGATGGCCTCCAAGCTGGTTCTCACAGCTTTTGTGTAGCTGACTGTACAGTTGGTAAGGTGCGAAATTCAAGTGTGACTGCCTGGCTGGTTGAGCATTTGTCCATCTGGCAGCATTGGTTTTATATTGTGTCATTCTGCAAGTTTTTTTTTCTTTTTCATAATGATTATTACTTTTAACAAAGAGATGTCTTAATTATCTTACGTGCTCTTTTGTCTTTAAGTCTGTTTTTTTTAATGCACACAGCATTGATCATTCCCACTGCAACCTTTTTATAGTTTTTACCAATTTTCCTCATGACCCCCCCATCACTTCCCTCCCCTTACATGTCAGTCCTCAGGGATCAGTGTTAAGGACAAGAGCAGGAATTGCACTTGAAGGAGAGGAAATGACATGGGTAATGGAAGAGGACACACAGGCATCTGTCAGGGAAAATCGAGGCTGGAAAGGGGGAGAAAATGATTTATTCATGAAAGAGAATTACACTGCTTTCACCTTCTTGAATAGGCTTGATCAGAATCCTATATTTCCTTTAACTCTTTAAAGAAAAAGGTGGTGGGGAGGGATCCGCAGCACTTCTTCCATCAGACTGTAAGAGCTTTTTATGCACTGCTCAGACTTTTTTGGTTTATATTCATTTTATGGTTTCCAACACATTTTAAACAAATGTCACGTACATTTCATTCGCGATGCGAGCTTCATGAACGCATAAGTACAGCCGGCTCTTTCTGATCTCTTTTGGTTTTGCTCACACAACAGTGACGACACAACAAATTCCAACATCACTGAATTATTTACATATACCTACAGTCATAAAACAAATGTTGCTAATTTTATTAGTAGGATTTCTAGTTCACATCTACTGTAAGTAACAAAAAAAACAATGGAAATAGGCTAGAGAAGCATTTATGATTGTGTTTGTTAGCATTCATTCTTGCTCTCTCTCTGTACACAAGTCCAGGACAGAACACACTTTGCCCTGAGACGTGAATTTATAAATAGAGTGTTATTTCCCCTCATTGGAGCACTCTGGCAGCTTAAATAATCACTAACTAGGCTTCTGCTTCCCTTGTAACCCTGACAGATACTTGCCTTGTTTGACAAGCTTGTTTTTGCTACTGTGCTCTCTCTGTATATCAGTATAATAAGGTTGACCTTTCCATAAACATTCACACAACGAATCAGTAGCATCCCCCATTTTCTATACCCTCGTCTTCCCACATCATATATGACAGGTCCATTATTCGTAAATGGCAACTACACAGCACATCTCTTGCTTTAAGCCACTTAGAGTAAATCACATCTGTCGGCAATGTTGTTTTCTGTCTCTGTCAAAATTGCCTACTACTAAATGTACTTATATTTCTTCCTCTGTTCTTCTCACTTTTATCTTGTTTCCTATTGAAACCTGGTTTGTAAATGTCTCTAAAATCCCGAGGGAGATGAAAAAAGCCTTCATGGCTGGCACTACTTCAACATTGTATAGTCTATTATTAGCCAAGTACATGGTGGACAATGCTAGCTGTCAGTAACAGTCGTAAAAGTGCTGCAGAATTGGAGATTTTATGCAGGACTTCATGCCAGGAAGCAAATGCACTCTGCTCCATGGTCCTTAATGTAACCGCCATCTATCTGATGTCAGTGAGGAGTCATGTTTCTCGGCATGTTTTGCTTTAAATGTGCTTCAAATAGTATAGTGATTTTTTTGTAACTCAAATACAGTTTATTTTTTAAACATAGTAATTTTAGCTGATACAAATATATGAATATATTCCTAATAATAGAGGCATTTAACAAGTGAATGTGTTGTAGTGTTGGCAAATCTGGTTTCTAAATGACTGTGTGCTATGTTCCTCTTTAGTGTTGCTTTGTGTTTGATCCATGAAGTAATTTCTCAAGGTTTATGGAAGAGGTAGATGTGCTGGAAAATAATCCACATCCATGGTGATGTAAGACTTTTTAGCAACAACTATGTTCAACATATGCCACATTTCTGTTTCAATAGACCATTGGACACTATATACAAAAAAAATGCATTCATTCTAAATATCATTTAACGTTTTTCTTTCTTTAATATAAATGGTAATGAGAATTTTGAAAAACTCAGAGGCCTCTAGTCTTAACTCTCTCATCGACACTCGTCCTCCTTGTGTGTTATTTCTAATGTCACATTGAGTCTGAATTAATGGAAATAACCGGCACACCAGGAGGTAACGTTGGCACAGTAATGCTCATGGATCAACTGGTGAACTGACCGCGGAGCATTACATTAATCAAGGAAAAAATGTTTTTCCCTCTTATAAGTCACGTCCTTCACATTAAGCTGCATTTCCTCACTGTGTCTAATACAGTTCTGGCGGACAAAGTGCTGTATTAAATCCTCATTATTTTCTCTTTTTTTTGTCTTAGTCATCTGCTTCCAAGACAGCACTGTTCCCTTTTCATTAACTCTTCCTGCTCAGATGCGTTGGAGCAGACTGTTCTAATTATTATATGAAATGTTAGGCCTCAATAAGACAACAAGGCAATAGTGGCTAAATAACAGGAAGTACCCTTAAACTATTTGAATGAAGAACAAATTGTTCACCTTTCTCCTGCTGACTTCTAATTATATCTGATGTGTGAAAGGAGGGAAGTGTTATAATATACTGTTGTGATGGATTGTGATGTAGTCAGTTTGACTATGAAGTCTAATCTGATTCATTAAGCTAAGCAATAGGCGTTTCTTTCAAATGATTCATCTAATTTCCTCCTTTTTTACTGACTTCCACAAATAATGGCAAGCGAATCACTTTGTTGCTGTTATGTCATTTATATTTTAATACAGCTGGTCATCTTTGGTTAACAAGTTAACAGCCAGTAGATCCAGCAAGGCAAACACTAAATGATCAGGTAACAGGTAAGTGGTTGTCCACTAAGTTTTCTGTAAGGATATTTCAAAAGAACTGTACAAGGCAGCTATTTGTGAAAAATGTGATTAAAATTAGTTTTCAAAATTCTGATTTTGTGACGTCTTTCTGCTTCTGCACATGATGACAGAAATACAAAAAATAAAATCACTTCCAAAGTAAGCACAAGATTTGTGATCTCTTTACAATGATGTGTGTAGAGCTCCTCCATTATAACACTGATTATAAAATAACTGAAAGCGTCGCACTTCTTTCACTGAATCCGATCTTCTTCACACATTTTCATTCATTGATTTATTCCTGCTTTTCTTGTTTTTGCTGCTAATCCAAACAAAACTTGTAACACATAACACGAAGCAGTATGCTGCTAACACTGAATTGGATTGTATGTTAATTGTGCTTTGACATTTTAGAAAAACATCAAAGTGTTTACTGGAGATTCTCTCCACCATACATAATGAAATGTGTCACTTTGGTAGTCTGCTGACACAAAGTGCTCTTTGTTATTGTTTTTGAAGCCGTCTCGCTCCTCCAGATGATGTGAGGCAGGTTTCATGTAGCAGGTCAAACCTGTTTTAAACCACTGACTCAACACTGTGACTCAGGCTGTGTTGAATAAACAGATAAAGAGATAACGCTTTTGAACTCAAATGGAAAAATCTAGCACACACACACACCTCATAGTTTAAGTTTAGTGTACACAGTGCCGACTGTGTGAAACACATCTGTCCACTGTGTTCAGTTAAACTGATATAACTGTTCCCTTTCTTTTGCATTTGTAAGCAAAAGTCCTGCAGATAGATCTGTTGCACAAAAATGGATTCTGCTATGCTTCAACATTTTATCTTTAAAGACACAGATTACAAGGTCAGACTAACCATTTGTAGGCACACTGTTTCGTACAGTATAGTCACGTATTTGTATTATTAGTTAATCTTTTAAGTAACTTGGGCAGCTTTTTAACAACACCACATAACAACATAAGTTCAGTTTAGCTGAATTCAGGCTTATTTATTTAGTTAACTTAAGGGCCTTCATACTGCGAGATAAAGACCTAAAGGATTCCTGAGAAAACCCCAACAATCAAGCAACTTCCCATGAGCAAGTATGTTGCAATGGTGATAAGGAAAACTCTCTTTAAACAGGATAAAACATCAGTCAGATGCAGGCTCAGGAAGGGGTACCCATCTACCGTGACCAGCTGGGGTGAGGGAAAAGAGAGAAGAGAAAAAGAGAGCCTAGGGAGATAGGATTACACCGAATAAGAGAGGGAGGAAACAAAAATTAATAACATGCTGGAGCGGTATATAAACACCTGTGACGTGAAAAACTGTGAGTGGAGATGAAATACTTAGAGCCGTAGCCGTATGAGCCTATAGCATAATTATAACCCTGCACCATCGCAGGGTCACCTGATCCAGCTTTAACAATAAGCTTCATCAAAAAGGAAAGCTTAGTCTAATTTAAAAAATGGGAGCTGATTTCATGGGAGTGTGACCTGACAGTTGAACCTAGGAACCACAAGTAAGGTGGCAGTCTGAGAGCAAGGTGCTCTTTTGTGATAATGTGGTACCGAGGTCTTCAAGATATGATGGGATCACATCAAAACTTAGTATGTGAGGACAAGGATTTTAAATTCAACTTTGGATTTGATAGGGAGCGGTGAAGAAAAGCTAATATGGGGGAAATATGATCTTTCTCGTCCCTCTTAGTACTCTCACTACAACATTTTGGATTAAAAGGAAGCTTTTAGAACCTGAAAATAACTAATTACAACACTCCAGCCTAGAAGTAATGAATGTATGAAGTAGTTTTTCAGCATCAGACTGAGACCGGATGTTTTTAATTTTAGACATATTGCGGAGTTGAAAAAAGAAGTCCTGCATACTTAATGTGTGTATTGAAGGACATAAATTATCAAAAATTATTCCAAGATTACTGACAGTGTTGCTGGAGGCCAAAGTAATACCATCCAGAGTAAGGATCTGATTTGACACCATATTTCTGAGGATTTTAGGGCAGAGTATAATAACCTTATAATAACACACCTGCACCAACTATGTTCTATAACTTATTGAATTATGCATGTGGCTTTATAGATAAATAAATAGATGAATAATATAGATAAAAATAGTTGGGTGCCATCTGCATAGAAATTAAAATGCATCTAGTGTTGTCTAATCATATTACCTAAGAGAAGCATGTATAACATAAAATGTCTGAGTCCAGCAAAAAACCATGTGGAACTACATGGCTAACTTTAGTGTCTGAGGAAGACTCCCCAGACTGTAATCTGTCACACAGACATTTTTCAAACCACTGCAGTGCAATTCTTTTGATACAATTAGTGTTTTCTAAATTCATGTTATAATCAACAATATCAAATACTGCCTTGAAACTGCATAATACAAGCACAGAGATGAGAAGATCACCTGTAGTGTTCATTAGTGCTGTTTCTATGTTATGATAAACTTTAAAGCCTGACTGAAACTGTTAAATAGACAATTCTTCTGCAAATGATCAGTTAGTTGTGTGACAACTACTCTTTTATTTTTATTTTTTTTAATAAGGATGGAGATTGTTCTAGAATTAGCTAAGATAGTTTGATGAAGTAAGGACTTTTTACCTTTTTTGATATGCATATTAAATTGTGGTATTGAGTAATGATCATACTTTTTTGGTCGGTCTTCTAGGAATGAGGTCCAATAGAGATGTAGATGATTTAGAGGAAGATATTATTGAAGTTACTTCAGAAAGACCAATAGTTATTAAAGTTGCTGTAATTAATCGTATGTCTGAGGGATGACTGTGAATATTTTTTCTCTTATGGCTGGAATTTTATTTTTAAAGAAAACTTTTTTTTTTAGAGAGCAAAAAACTATTTATAACAAAGACTTATTAAATTAGTACAATGCTATTTTCACTTTAAGGCATTTGCGAATCATCAGTTTGACTCTTTGATTTGACACTTTCTTTTTTAGAGTGACTGTATTCAGGACCATAAACCATAAAGATATAATACTATTAACAAGATAATTGACTTCTGTGGCAGTGAGGTTCCTGTAACTGCTCTGAATTGTGTTGGTACAAAGAATTCTATTGAACATAGAAGGAAGAACTTCTTTAAATTGTGTTACAGCATTTTCAGGGAAATATGTAGTGTACCGAAAATGTTTTCCAGTTCGGTGTAGTCCATTATTATAAAATTTAATGTTATTAATAAATTTTCAGACAACAGAGGGTTTTCAGGAAAAACTGTTCAGTTTTTAGTGCCATATGTACGTTACTTTACATTTTGAGAAAAGCCAACTGAGTCTAAAAATTCAATACAGTATTGAGGCTGTTATTGGCAAAATATATATGAATGTTAAAATAATTTCCCTGGCCTTTGCCTTGAGGATTCTGACAGTTAATATAACTTCAGTTGTTGATTCATTTAAACTAACATTCATTCTGCTGCAGCCAGGTTTCTGTGAGGCAAAATAAATCAATCTTTTAATCAATTATTAAGTCATAAACTGTCAGGGACTTGAAAGAGAGTAATCTCATGTTTTTAATACTCCACATTTAATTGTTTTGTTCTTTAGTACAGTTAAAACTGTATTTTTTTTCTTGTGATTTTTCATAACTCAAATATTTTTTGCTGGTATTTTGTTTGTTCTTAGGTGGTCTAGGAGCAGACAGTCTCCACAGGATTTGGGTTATTGGTGGCTATGACAGTCATGCAGATGTATTAAATAATTAAAGTCCCCATTTAAATGAATTACTCTATTAAATTCAGGACTACTGTATTACTGTAGTCCTGAATTTACAAGACTGTGCCTACTGTAGGCGGTAATTAGATTGAAATGAACAAACCTGAAAATGGTGAACTGGCCACTCAAGGGATTGAAGCTTGATGTGTAGTCCAGCCTTTAAGTCTGACGTCATTAGCCGTTTCCGGGTCCAAACTCCGCTACAGGTCCCAAAGTCAAAAGAATACTGCAGCATCACTGAGAGTTACAAACTGTGGAAATTCTTTCATCTTTAATAAAATGATCAGTGTGGCTGCTTTACCAGGTGTAACAATTAAGTTTAACATCCAATCATCCACAGAAACAGAATTTCTGAAATTTAACGGAGTTAGAAGTTAGCAGGAAGGTAGCTCGCTAGTTTCCACCTAAACATGATATACCATGTTCTAAATAAGGGATTTCTGAAAAAAAATTAAAACGTTCAGCTCTGCTATCACTTCCGACATAAATGAAGACATTAAACTAAATAGCAGTGATGTTTGTGGGGTTACTGAAGTTGGGCTACCTGGTATATAATGATGTGCTATGTCAGGGGTGGGCAACTCCAGGACTCGAGGGCCGGTGTCCTGCAGGTTTTAGATGTATCCTTGATCCAACACAGCTGATTCAAATGGTTAAATGACCTCCTCAACATGTCCTGAAGTTTTCCAGAGGCCTGGGAACGAACTAATCATTTGATTCAGGTGTGTTGACCCAGGGTAATATCTAAAACCTGCAGGACACCGGCTCTCGAGGCCTGGAGTTGCCCACCCCTGTGTTACGTGGTGGCTAGCTACAAAGCCATGATTAGCATAATATAAACACATTAGCGCAGTGAAGTTGGAGGATAAATGTTAACTTTTTTCCACTCGATGAAAGCTAACGTGATGGTGCCTGATGGTTAGGGACAAATGCAATCACATGGCAGGATGCTGTAAACGGACCAAACTTCAGTCAGGAGAACAACTGAGATAATCCATCCACAACACGAGGTTAGCTATTAATATACTGCTGCATGGGCTGGGCTGTAGTTACATCGTAATGTTTTAAAAACTGAGTTTTAAAATGAATAGTGGTAATAAAACCCAAGAGAGGCCGACAGTGATCACTGCCTTTTTTTAGGGGCTTGTTCAGATTAAATAGAACAAGATACAAAGCATTAAAACATGTTAAAAACACAACTGCTTTAATAAACACTGAGTCGTTTGGACCCGAAAGCAGGATTCATACGTCATCACTTAAAGACCGGATTGTGGCAGTTGGGTAGCAGTTGTCAGAGAAAGGTGCAGCATGCAAGTGGTGTAAACATTAAGATATTTATGCCAATAACATCCAAGAACCCAGTCTATTAGGGTGTGGAGACAGTCTATTTGGTAAAGCTGTCTGTGCTCCCAAAACAAGTCAAAGTTATCTATAAAAATCACCCCATAGTCATTACACATTGATGACAGCCAGGTCTGCAAACTCAGCAGGTGACTGAAAGAACAAGTTCATACTGTTGATACTGGATATCATTTGTTCCCATATGGACTACAACCCACTTCAACTTCAGATAGTCTTCTTTAATCTCTGGGATTTTGTCAATAACTTACAGAACTCAAGCACAAGGAAAGCTGTAAGTTTTATCCGTTTTCATGCTGAATTTCAACATGATGGAGGTACCTATAATAAGAATTGTGGAGCAGGATGGAGTATGAACCAAGGTGGAATTGGCTGCGGTGTCACGGACCAGCCTGACTGTGGATGGAGTGCTAGGCTATGCAGGAGGCTATGGAGAATCTGAGGCTCTGGGGTTTCTTAGTGGAACCAAGGTGACAGCCAGTGGTGATGCAGGTTTCCTTTGGAAGCCTTGTCCAGTTGAATTCCTGGAATTACTGGAGGAAAATCCTGTTTATCCAGAATGTTCTGGGAGCGCATGACGGAATTAGAATATAGAAGAGCTGAGCTGCAGAGCAATGATCAAGGCCAGAAATTACTTGCTCAACTTCTTCAATCCTTTATCCCAATTCGGTGATTTATCGGCTAAAATCGGGACAAGCTTGCACTCCCTGGTAATTGGTAATTGGTGGAAATCTAAAAAACCAAACAAAGATAAATGATTAGTCAGACTAAAAACATATACAAAAAACCAAAACTGGGTTAATCTAACTGAGAAAGTCTATTACAGAAAGGCTTGATTCTATCCAGATCAGGACACTCAGTAGTTAAAATCTAACTGCCTGGTTTTGACAGTTTTATAAAAAATATAATACATTAAAACTAATGCAAAATGTATCCTTTAGAATTGAAATAAGTATAAACAGAAACTACTGTAAGACCAACAGAACACCAAGAGATGCGCAGTAGAAGCCATAACAATGCTGGCCACAGAACCCATAATTTGATTGTTACACAATGCAGTGCAGAGAATTTGCATAACCAGTGTGCATGTTTGTATGTGGTTGTAAAAGCATAGCAGTTGTTTGCAGGATGCTTTAGTTCACCCACTGTGGCAAGTTTCATCTTTACTGTTCTCAGTGGGTGGGTTGTTCTTTCTCACATACAGCAGGGCTTTACCTTTTGTGCACAAGAGGAACATTGATATCTAAAGTGCACAGTGACGTTACCGGCCAGTGGCACACACACACACACACACACACAGATAACCAGCACACACAAGTATGCACACACCTCTCCCAGACAGTCCCATATGGACTCATTAGGGGCCAGTCTATCACCACCTGTGCATTGAAAGACCCAGTGGACTAGCTTTGACAGTGACTGTGGACAGAAGCTGTGCAGGGAATAGACACACACACGCACACTTTCTCAGATACATCATGCACGCATATGGACTCGTGTACACAGCTTCAAGACATCTACACACCCGCTTTTGGTGGCAAGCAGGGAAAGCTTGGGGACATCGTGTGCACTAGGTGTACACTAACAACAGACTATGTAACAAGACTTCAACTGGTGACTTGAAAAATACCTCTTTATGGACGATATAAACTAGATTATGGACTCTTTTTCCCTCTGTATTTACCTTCAGAAAGATTGACTTAAAAGAAACAACTATCACATAACCAGCAGTTGATGATCTCTACAATATATTTTCCCGTAGAAGAAGTCACAATATGCAAACTAATCAAAAGAACTCCAAATAAACTTCTAACTTTACATCCTATTAATATTTTGTCAAAGCTCAGATGTGAATCATAATAGTTAAGTGTCATTAATCAGATGTGTTGCATTCTCTGACTTTATTGTGGTAAAGTATTTAACATAAAGCTGTATTTTTTGCACATTTCGTTCTCCAATAGATGTGATGTTGTAAGAGGGAAGTGTGAACTCAGGAGGCTGGAGCTGGAGGCTAACAAAAGCAAGCTTTTAAACCATTAACAACTAAAGAAATAATCAAAGTCCAAGAAGGAAACAGAAAAAGGAGAACATGCATGCTCTTCAAGCTTACACAGGAAGCATAAGAGACACCGTGACAAAGACTAAGGGGAAGGCGGGATTATTTATACACGGAGGGCTGATTAGTGGATGACAAATGGGAAGGCAATTAAACACAGGTGAAATAACACAAGACGAGACAATCAGAGGGAGAAAGACAGGAAGTAAAACTAAGACAGAACATGAAAGAAAACAAACCTTCAAAGATTAAAAGGTAATAGCCTGAAGATACTGATGCAGACGTGAATATTAATGTTTAACACGATGTACGAGACCAAGGCCTTAAACACAGAAATGAGACAGAAACGCAGCAAAGGTGATCTCCACAACTGCTACTAGAATAAATAATAAGAAAGTCGTGAACCAAAATTTAAGATATCACAAAACAAAAGTAAAAAAGAAAAGACATTCAGTATTACCAGAATAATAATGGAAACATGAACCAAAACAGGATCACAGAATAGTAACAAAAAAGGATTCATGCAGTAAAAAGAGAAATCAAAAACTCAACAATATCACAAGGAAGCCAAACTCACCATTTAGAGATTAAAGAAATCAAATCTGGAATTTTCTTGAATTTTCTTTCTTGTTAACTGACTGCTATTGGGTATCATAGTGAATACTCTTCACATGCTAATTTCAAGAGGTCTATTCAAAAGGAACAAAACTGATTACTAATGATGTATGAAATGGTTACATACCACATTACAATATAGTAAACAGAATAAACAACATGTTGTAACAAAAGTAACAAAATAGTGGTGGCTACAGATTCTAATCAGCCCCAATTTTTCTCCTTCATGTGGCAATGGGAGAAAGAACCACTCTTCTGTCTTCTGTATCAGTCTATACTCTTTTGTCTTCCCCTTGCTACACTACCACACTCTTCTCCATCTTCCATGGCCAGGCTGTTGCCCTCGTCGTGCTGGATCAATGTTCAAAAACTGTTGGAAATCTGTTATGCTCAGGCTCTAAAATACTCATATTCATAACTTAACACATGTGAGTTCAGCAGATTTTGACAATTCAACAATCTGTAAATACTCACATAGAAAGAGAGTTTCTTTCTGGTGTTCACAAGTAACACAGTGCTGTGAAGGATTTCACCTACTGTTTTGACAATTTCAACAGCCAAGAAGTGAGCCAGAGCAACTGAGGAAAACTAGAATGGAAGGGAGCGTGTTTGAAGGGAGTTATAGCGACACTCCAGCTTTGTTCCTGGAGTGGGCCATGGCATTAACCACTGTGGGGAATCCTCACATTCCTGGTAATTCTTGCCAAAAAGCTTCAGATTCACTTGAATGAGTTGTCTGTGAGCACAAGACAAAAATAATAATAAAAATACAAAGGCAAAGATTATACTCAGTTCCAGACACAGACATGGGAAGATGCAGACACAGAGAAGGTAGGCCTTCCTGTTACACATCTATAAAGTCCACCCAAGTGTGCTGAAGGGACATCCACAGTTGGTCAGTCATAGTTTAATTAGTCTGCACTCTCACTAAAACTGGCAGGCATGTGGACGTCCACAGGCTCACCATCTGATAACATTGGTTACCACAGCAGACTCGCAGATATGGAAACTATGACATGGCTGTAACTGAGAGGAGGTCTCTGTGTCCGACTGGGTATTTACATGACCTTTTATCCCCGTTACTGATTGTTTTTATTCCTCAGATTCACAACAGGTTGTCATTACATTAGCAAAGTGAAGAAAAAAGTCATGTTATATAGTGCAGCGGTCCCCAACCTTGGACCGGTTTATGCCCGACAATAATTTCACGGACTGGCCTTTAAGGTGTCACGGATAAGTACAACAAAATAAAACCAGTACCGGTAACAAAAAACGAAGATTTATTCATAACACACGGGAAAAAACACAGGGAAACTAAGTTAATGATATAATCGATAAAAAAATAACACTAAAAACCAATAAAAAACCCTGAAAACCATAAATTTCATACCCGAGCCTCAACTCTCGCAGCCCAGTACCAAACGACTCACGTACCGGTCCATGGCCCAGGGGTTGGGGACCGCTGATATAGTGCACAAGCTTGATCACACACAGCCTAATAATGGCACAACCCTAATGCTGCATCAGCTACTGGTGTCTTTGGATGTTTCCATGTGGAAGCAGGGTGAGAGATCTCTCATTCTGAACGTTTCTTTCTTGCTCCGCCTCCCCCTCATCCCTCATTCTCTCCAAACTGCCCTTTATTGTGAACTTTACTTGACCCTCTTCGACTGAACTGATCTGTCACGCTCTAGGGAAACCAGCGTCAAAATGCAGAGCTTTAATAGACTCTGGGAACTTAGGGCTAAAGTAGCACAGGGTAAAAGGAATAAGAAATAGCTGCTCATAACATAGACTGATAAGAGGCTCCTCAAAATTCTCTGCAATCTATTCATCGTGGTCTCGAGGTAAAAGATTAATGCCAAAAGTCCTCAGTTAAATCAATATAACACGCACTTCATTATGTCATTTGTTATGTGCTTTTTTTTTTTTTTTTTGCTTTGCTTTGTTACTTTCCTCTACTGTGTGCATGCAGGACCATGAGCATAGTATTGTAAAACACAAAGCTGAAACATGCACCGTGGTTGGCAACTTGTCCGTACTCTGCTGAGAAATGTTGATCGGCTTGTTGGTTTTTTTGGGTTGCACCCTTGCCAGTAAAGTCCATTCTAAACTGGGCCAGCGAACTGGAAGCGACGCAGTTCACACCATGTTTGTGTTTTCACGGATCAAAAATCAATTTAAACCCACTACTTTCACACTTGGGTAGCTGGCGCATTTTCCAGTTTTTGCTATGGCTGCTTTAAATAATCAGCAGGGTTCCACTCAAAATTCCACAACTTTGCTGCAGATGTCATTCTGTCGTAGAGCACAAAAAACATGCAGAGGCATTTTAGCAAAAAAAAAAGAAGAAAAATATCTGTTATCTTTAATCATCTTAGCACTCTATAACTTAATTCTTTCCATCTCCCAGTTACACAAAAAGAGGAAGAGTGGCTGAGCTGAGTGAGCGAGCCAAAGATGAGATGGAAATGATGTATGCATAAAAAACATAAAGCGGGTAAGAGGACTTAACCATAAGGAACTTTTTATTACTTTTTCTAATATTTATCTTCATAGTTAACGTAAAGAAAAGGTAAACTATAGCAGAAGCATCTCCCCATTATCATACTATCTTGGAAGCCTTATTTATTCTATTTGTCATAGAAATAACACAAAAATACTGTGCCTTTAAGTTTCATAGGTTCAGGGTAAGGATTAGGGTTAGTAGCCAGCAGCTGGAAAACTGACCCTATTCAATTCAATTTTATTTATTTATATAGAGGAAAATGTCAACAGTCACCTCAAGGTGCTTTATATTGTAAGCTATAGACCCTACAGGGTCTATACCTATATATGTCAATATATTTTCAAATACTATAATAAAGAAGAAGGTGTGAAATTGATGAGATGTCTTACAGCTTTTACTGCACTTTACACTTTTAAAACAACAATTTTTTTTACTTCTGTCTGTACTGGAAAAATGTTTGTTCGATTCTTAATAGTTTCACATCTGACCTACAGCATAATTACCCAAAGAAAACAGATTCATATGGGCTTTCACTCTGGTATATACTGCAATTGATCTCTTCATTCTGGAAATAGGAAAAAAAGACCCCTCATTGCCTGAACGTGCAGGAACAGCACAGATCACTAGCCAACACCCCAACACATATTGCAACAGAAATCCCATTTGCCCCGTCCACTAAACACACACGTTTTTACTCGCATTTACACACATCCTGCAAATAACACTCGCACACAGCATCCCATTCAATTTCGCACATGTCAGGGGAGGCTCTCAACTAGGCATTCATATTAAACTAGTTCATTATTTATGCAAGGGAAGAGATTGCCAGTCCTCGATTTGTCTCATGAAATGTTAATATATTCATCGGAAGATTGTAGTCTTTTAATCTGCCCCACCAGAATAATACTTATCTGCCACTACAGCACCATGTTGTACAGTAGCTCTATCTCTCCTAAGACTCATTCCCTTTCTGTACCGCTCTGCTTTCCCCCCGCTCTGTCACATTCTTTTATTCCTTATCTTTTCTCCCTTTTATCCAAGGAGTAGCTGGGAGTGACCTAGTGTGGCATTTGGGATGCAAATTCTCATTGTGTTCATCTTGGTTTTAATTGCCAAATGTTAAATGCACTATTTAGTATATTTATTATGTCTTGGCTTCACACTAGTTTTTTCAAATAAAAATATTTATCTATTAAATCAAATTTGTGACATAGCAGTACATCATAAATACTTTTCTTTCTTCTTCTTCTACTTTAAAGGGGAGATTGAATTGAAGGCTACATTATTCTCAAAAGGATTTACTAATTTAGAAAACCTACACAGCGCTTCTGTTATTCATGGATGTTACTAACACCATCAACTTAACTTCACAAACAGTGACCAAAGCTGTCAACCCTGGCTCCTAGAAGTTGCATATTAATAAATTAGCTGTCTAATTAAATCTGTGTTACAATGCAATTGTTGACACTGCATGCCTTGGTGGGACCTTTGATTGTGAGAAATTTGATTAGACCAAAGAGAAAAGAATGTGGGTTTATGAGGTTGAATATAGTCCTCGTGGAGCACCAGGAGTTCGTGTATTGCTATTGTTTTCACTGCATAGAAACTACTTAAGTTTGGTTACTGAAGTTGAAGTCAGTGTCTTCACTTTCCTGGTGTTGGTGAAAAACTGTCGTGTCGAATGTAAGGTTTTCTTAAATCAGTTTAAAGTAAAATTGTGGGAGGCAGCTGGGGTGGAAGAGGCTCAAACTCACCTACCTAACTAAAAAAGTGGAATCTTTTCTTTTTCATTGTCACTCACTAATTAAGTGCATAATTATTTGCTCTTTCATGAGGCTTAGACACTGAATTACTGGAAAAGTAGTTTTAGTTCAAATACATAATTTTCATGAGAGTAGAAGTCAATTTTCATAAATGTTTTGCCAAGATACTATGGGGTCCTTTTCTGAGAGAGGACTTGAAAAGGTATATATTGCTCATATAAAACACTGTACTAACTACAAAAATACATTGCATGAAGTCCAACATGTATGAAGGATATCAGACTTTGGATTGTAGAATTGTGTCATCAACACGCAAAAGAGTAGACCTCAAATCGCGGTTGAAGGCCCAGCTGTGGATTTTTTTTTTCCTTTTTTGGGGTGGAATGATTATGACTTTATGACTTTTCCCCAGTCTTAACCGAGTGCTTCCAGTGCTTTAATATAACCATATAACCGTACAAAAAGCTTAACAATGCTGTAAGTCCCTACAGAGCAGTGCTTGATTGTTTCATTTTCCTCGTTAAAATATCTAAAGACTGAACTGATTTGTTCATTATCAGCACATTTGCAACATGCAAATATGTCAATTAACAATGTTAATCTTCATTATGTTAATAGAAAATAGAATCTGATAGCAGTTACATCCCCTTAAAAACACATAGTGATATATAAATGCAATTTAAAAGACTGCTTTTTTTTTTCTCTTTTATTCTATCCCCCATTTCTTTCTCCCTGTGGCTGGCAGCCAAAAATATCTACACTCCTCCTGTTTTATTAACAAAAAAATAAAATTCTATCACCTAAAATGAAGCAGTGTTAGCTATCTGAAAATTACCTAGGTTGCTATGCAACGGCAGAATCATGCAAAGCCCTGCCATTTCCCAAGCCAAACTAATATCCCATAATAACCTCAAATAAGCCCTTTACTCATATGTGTGTGTGTACATTTGTGCGTGTGTGTGTGTGTGTGTGTGTGTGTGTGTGTGTGTGTGTGTGTGTGTGTGTGTGTGTGTGTGTGAGAGAGAGAGAGAGAGAGAACAACACAGAGAGATATTGTATGTGTGCATGTGTTTGCGTTTTCAGTTGTCTGTTTTGCATCTCTTTGGATAGAGCTTTTTCTCTGTATGTTTGTCCACTTCTGAAAATACAGAAATTGAACAAAGAGAGCAAGAACATGAAATTATTATTATTAAAGAAAAACTTTTTTTTTTAACATGTTTTAACAAATACAGTAGGAAAGTCAAATGTTTAACTAGTAACTGGTGGGATTTGGAATTTGTCTGCAAAAACACTACCATTTGACTTAGCATCAAATAAAATAACAAGTCTGTATCATGGTATATATATACCATGTTATATTGCAGCTCAGTGTCTTGCTACGAAGAAAAGAGCAAAGCAGGTCAGACAGAAACAGCCTGACCAGTCAAAAGTAACGCTTTGGCGTGTGTGCCAACTAATCTCAAAGATCCAACTAACTTGCCGAGTATGAAGTCATCGTGACAACAGTGTGGGTAGACCATCAGTATGTGTAGCCCTGTAGCTTTGCTGAGATTTATCACCAAGTGTTGAGTGCAGTGACAAGTTGCTGCATGTGTGCTATCTGTAGGACAATAGTGGGTGCTAGTGCCATCCACTCTACACACTGGTGAGGTGGAATAAGGAATGAAGGTCATTTCGAATTCTCTTGACATATTAAAAACTTCACCTTACAACCATTCCTTCAGTGCTGAAATCTTAGAGTTTTCTTTGTACAAAAAAAATACTGCTATGGAGAGGCTAAAAGTACAGCTTGTGAGGGCAGATGATACCCTCCAAATTTGCAGTCTTACCACAGATTAATAAATTGATAGATTTGGAGTACACACGGCATAAACATAGGTAAGATATGAAGCCAATACAGCAGTTCTGTAAATAGTGAGAAACAAAGATTTCTCAGAAAAGAGTCTGTGTAGTCTTATTTGGTTATTTTGGTATCCCTATATTGTTATCTCTTATATTTATCACTTTGAGATGGTATGCAGAAGCCTGTCCAAACAAATGTATCGTTTTTAAAAAGCATCAACCAGAGCTAAATTTTACCTTGCATGAAAATAATTTACACCTTCAGGTACAGTTGTCACGCTCCACCTAAAGCTCAGGTCTTCCTAAGGCCATGTGTATAGATTTCTCGGTGCTTTATGTCTAAGGCATTCAATCTTTCTCATCTTCCCTGGAAAAATAAGCTAATAACAAGAGCAGGCAAAAGACATAGCAGAGTTTACATTAACGGTGAAGGATAACAATGTTTTGTCATCAGCAGATTTACAAACCATTTCGTTTTCATAGAAAATTGACTCTGTTCACTCTATACTTTCTTCTATGAATTATGAATTCTATGATGGCCAACAGCCCGTGAAGGAATTTAGAAAGTCACATGTTTGAGTATACTTCATACCAGCATGAAATTAGTAATGGAGCATAGCATTAGTCCTAGCAGGTAACAAGGTCAGCCTTGGTGGACAGTCCTGACACATTGATACCCTTAAGTTAATGACTAATTATCAAAGCCTCATTCAGGGTATGCTATGTAGACAAAGACAAAGCACCTATCTGAGTTCAAGCTACTTTGACTGGAGTGGTGGTTTTCAGTCTCAAGCTGTGACTTACTCAATTTGCATCATTTCAATCATCATTGATGGCCGGACTTTTTGGTTCCCTAGGGGGTCTTGGCTACGTCCACACTAGCCCGGATAGATTTGAAAATGGCGTTTTCGTCTGAAAACGCTCCGTGTCCACACTAGCGTTTTCAATCGTTTTCACAGAGTTGTGTGTCCACATTGAAACGACCGAAAACGCTTACGTTCCAGTACTGCACAGGCGTGAAACTCAAGATGATTCGACCTGCCTCATTTAGTCTGCCGCGTATTTAATTTCCGGCTCTTTGAAACGTCGCGGCAGAATGTTGAGGAAAAGCACCGAGTTTTTTAAATGGACTAACAATGAGGTGGAGTTGTTGCTGTGACTAACACAAAAGTACAAAGTTGCAAAAGCGAGTGAGAGTTAAAGAATTTGAAGAAAAGCTATCTGGAGCATGTACAGACTGATATTAATCTTTAATAGGGCTGTCAAAACTGAGAGCAAACAAAACAACTGCTGTATAATGCCCTCCGCTATCTTAGTTTAATTGGTCACTTGACCAACATGCATCTGTCTGCAAGTCTGCGTTTTCGCTGTCCACACTGCGACGCGAAAGCACTATTTCCAAATGTATGCATTTCCGAGAGCGTTTTCAAAACGCTAAGTTTTCCATCAGCGAAAACGCCGTCTCAGTGTGGTCAGGAGGCCAAAACGGAGAGAAAACGAAAACGCATTAGTGTGGACGTAGCCTTTGTTGCCGCTCTCTGTGCCATTCCAGGTAGGTAAATGCAATTGCAAGGAGCTATTCTTTGCCTATTTTAGCATTTTCACATTGTCACATGGAATGATCTGGAGGTACCAGAGAAAAGCCATGCTACCATACACTCACCAGTTATATTATTAGTTATCCTCATTTGCTTACTGTAATTCTTCCTGGCACATGTTCAACAAGATGCTGGAATCATTATTCAGAGATTTGGTCCATACTGCAGCGCCCCACAGCTGCTGCAGATTTTTAAGCTGCACATCCATCCACATCCCAAAGGTGATCTGGTGACTGTAGAGGCCGTTTGAGTACAATGAACTGTTTAAGAAACCATTTTGAAATGATTTGACCAGACAAGACATGATATCTTGCTGCAGCAACCATCAGAAGAATGGGTACGCTGTATTCATGAAGGCAACAATACTCAGGTAGGTTTCAGTTTTTTAGTATTTCTTAGTTGGTACTAACGGGCACAAAGTTTGCCAAGAAAATAGCCAGCACATCATTACACCACCCTTTTTCTGACCCTACCATCGGCACATCACAGCAGAAATCGAGACTCGTCAGACTTGACATTTCTTATCTGCTTTTATAGCTGCTTCAAGGTTCACTGTGTAGTGCCTTCAAAGATCCTCTTCTCCAACTGGTTGTTTGAGTCACTGTCGCCTTCCTATTAACTTAAAGTATTCTGGCTATTTTTTACTTTTGCATCAAGAAGGCATTTTTGCTCATGTGAACTCATGTTCCCTGGATAGTTTCTCTTCTTGGACCATTCCCTGTAAACCCTAGAGATGTTTGTCCCAGTAGATCAGCAGTTTCTGAAATACTCAGCTTGAGTGTCACCAATAACTGTGCTGCATTCGAAATCACTTGAATCACAAAATCACTTACATTTGTTTTGATGTTTGACCTTCAGCAACTTGCTGCCATGTGACTGGCTGATTAAATATTTGTGTTAAATGGCAGTTAAACACCTTGTGTAAGTGCACCTTAAAAATGAGCTGGCATATATACAAATGATTGTAGATGGAAATAATAACTTCATTTCAGTAAAGTAAAATTCTGGAATAACTGTGGATGATATTAAAGACTTTTAAACACATTAATGTTTGAACAATTTTTAACTTTTCTACAGTTTCACCATTCTTTATATGTTGAATGCAGAGAAAGAGTCTTTCTATTGAAAGATTCCAAATACACAATAAATGGGATATAATAGCCATTCTTGGACAATACTTTTGATTCAAATGTTTTTTAAGAATGGCTGTGTTACACAGGTAAGGGTCTTTTTTTGTATAAGTCACATAAAAATGATCTTTAAAAAAATGCCTTTCAGATATCTCAAGTCCAAGTTGCACTGTGAATACAAACTTTAGTCTAAACTTTCTTCAAAGAAACAACGTTGGCCTTGACAGCATGTAACAGACTGACCCTCTGTACTTTCCAAATATCAAAAGACTCATTTCAACACCCATTCATTCACTTTCACACATTAATATAACACATTCCCTGGTACAATAGGCCAACATACAAACACACGCAGATGGCAGACGCTGGGACCAATCCAGTCTGAGTTGTGTGTGTGTGTGTGTGTGTGTGTGTGTGTGTGTGTGTGTGTGTGTGTGTGTGTGTGTGTGTGTGTGTGTGTGTGTGTGTGTGTGCGCTTATGTGGCTGTGGCTGTAGGAGGTTGATAGGCAGTGTGTCTGTGTTTTTATGTCCAGTCCAAGTCCTCCTGCGCCTGCCCATAGAAGGAGGCTTAGTGGGCAAGCAAGTACATTAAAAGTACGTATGGGTGTGTGGAACGTGAGGGGTTTGGTGCGTGTGGTTAAACGGGGTAACAGAGACAAACATGTGTATTTATGTGTTTAAGAGCAAGAACGTCTGTATGAAAAGGCACTGCCAGATACAGAAACAGGCTTTACTCAGTTACTTAGCATTTCTGGCACACTGATAAAGCTCTTGAAGCCATCAGAGTGAATAATATCCAACAGTCTGGGGAGGCCTGCTTAGATTCTCTAGCCAGCCCTCTCTGGTTTGATAAGATTGTGTTAGCCACCACCCCGCACCAACTCAGACTTCAAACAGTTACATATTGCCCTGGAAATTGTCACAGGAAGCGCGTCGAGCAGATAAATTTATTTCTGATCATACATCTAGCTCAATTCATTTATAGCGCCGCCAGGCAGTCAAGCAGGAAGCTAGGATGAAGGCGAGTAGGAGGGACGTGGGGTGGAGTGAAATAAGAGACATGCAGAGATGGAGAATGAGCTGTAGGGAAAATTTAGTTTACTTTCTGTGGTTTATACAGCATCCAATATGTAAAGAATGAGTAATGCCTCTTTTTTTTCTCAACCGCAGCCTGCTTCACTACTATAAAATGTAAACAGTCGCACTTTGTATTTTTTGATTAGACACCTTTTCCAACATGTAAAAACAAAAAAAATCATCTTACCATGTTTTAACAAGGTGATAATATCAGAAAGAGAGGCAACAGACTGCTGCTGTCAGAAAAACAAAGTCATTGACATCAAGTCACACAGCTGCATATGTGTGTGTAGGAGTGAGACACCTCATCAGGTGGTTTCACCTCGTTGTGCAAGCTGAGACAGCTCTGCACTGACAGCGCTGCCAACTTCCTGCCTCTAAGTATTTTCAGTCTCACTGTCTCCTTTTCACTCTTGTGTGCACATATCACAATGTCTTTTTCAAAATGTTTTCTACCTCTTCAAGCGTCTCAGGCCAACAACGTTGTGTGCTTTTCTTCAAATTCTTTGCACAACTATTCAGAAGGTCCTCCACCAGTTTGTCTTTCTGCATGTCAGCGGCAAACTTGTGATGACATTTTTACAATCGTTATTCTTAGGCTGACTTCAGAGGTGATCGGCAAGGGAGCAGTATTTGAGCAGCAGTTTCTGTGTACTTATGTGTGCATGTTCTGCAAGTAAAAAGGTGGATAAATCTGGAATAAAAATTTGACTTATTGAGTTGTGTCCTGCTTTCAACTTTTTAGGGCTCCTTTCTGTGCATAACAAGGTTTATTAAACTGGGGCTGCGGGACAGAATATGTGAAACACAGATGTTATCCTGGACTTTTCTCAAATCTCAGACTGCTCTTCCATCCTGGAGATTTCAGAGACGTTCGAGTTGTGCAGTTACCAGTGGTTTGTGCACTGGCAGTGGAAATAAGATTATATACTTGACACTGACATTACAAACTTACTTCAGGTACCCTTGGGAGAACGCCAGCATCTAGGAGAAAACACTTTCCTATAAGTGTCCGGGATCAGAGGCCAGAGCAAATTAGAGGATTAGCAGGGCAGTTTCAGGAGCAGTAACTCTTTTCATAAGCTAATTAAAACCATGTCAACAAGACCCAATCTTGCACTGGCGTCACAACAGCCACCAAGCCAATTAGTTTTTCAAAAACTGTGTGTGCATATACGAGGTAAAGACACCTCATACATTGAGTTAGAAATAGAAAAATTGCAAAAGAAAGTCAAACAGGTGAACTAAAGCATGGGGCCAAACGATGCCTATCTTCAAACTCAACCTTCATTTCTTTTGTAGCTGTGACTGTGTGCTGCGGGCAAAATCTGTCCACAGATTTGTTGTAGTTTCTGCTAAAGTATATGTTTCAAAGACCAACTCACAGACTCACAAAGTGAAAGCAGAACCAGCCAGAGTACTTTGATGAAGGGCAAACTGTAAAAGCACAACACTCTCTTAAGTTTTCAGAATGAAATTTGAAAATAGGTTTCCATCAGTCAACAGGAAGATTTTATCAGCTTGTACAAAACAAAGACAACACAACAGGCAAACAGTCACTAACACAGTTGTATTCAGTTTTGAAAAGGTGTGTAAAACATACACAGATCAGTTAACTAGTGCCTAACAAGGTGAATGACCTAACGGACCAGCTTGATGAATTAATGTCTACCAGATCTGTGGTGAAGACAGCACTTACCTTTTAGAATAGAGTGTGCATCACGTTACCAGCTACAGTAACAGACACCGACAGTCATGTCTGTGTATTGCAGCTCAAAACTCTCATTTCCTCACTTGCAATGACACCTTGACCTTTTCATCGCTGGATGTTTTACACAGCAGTGCAGGTGACAGCGTGAGTCAGTTGACAAGTTAGATGAGCAGCACACTTCATAGATCTAATGAGGGAATTAATAAACACTTTAAGATGAAGGACTGAGTGACTCTGCACAGAAAAAATTATGCTATTTCCAATTAAACTGTTGAAGAAATCATTTGCATTTAATCGTAAACTGTAGAAACCCTTACATTGTCTGACTTGTTGCTAGCTCCTACCTTAGCCTGTGTAAATATTAATTTGTGTAACAATTAGGTGCTCTTTTGAGAGTCACTGCCAATTGAATACATAGCATTTTATATTGAGTTACTTCAGTCTACTAGCAATTATACCAATGACTCTGAAGTGCTCTGTACATCAGAGCTATTAGCTATATGAAAGGTATTAGCTTTTTAGCCATTAGGTATTTGTCTTCCTTCAGTTATAATGATGTTGTTAATAAGTGTGGCCTTTTTGTAGCACTCAAAGCCAGGCTTAGTGAACCTGAAATAAACAATTTAGCCTTCGAAGTAAAACACAAACACATTTAACACTTTTACTTTGAAGATAATCATTCTCCATTTACAAGTGCCATCGTGCTTTTCTGTCAGGGCGGGGTGTAAAAGTTGAAAACCCAAAATGCAGACATGGGAGGCAGGTAGGAATGGGTGAGCTGTGTAATCTAAGAGTATGAAAATAACTAATAACAAACAGAAAAGCTCACAAAATCCAACAACTAATAATAAATACACAAAACCCCTGCTACCATACTTACACAGTACTTTTCATAGTTTCACTGTAGCAGGTTTGCAAGTGATTTCAGACATGTTGGCGTCTTCCATGTAAAGTGTGGGTGAATATTACAACCTGCTAGCCACCAGAGCAATCGCATGGACGTTTTTAGTTTAGCACCAAATCCATCTTTGTGACGAGTTTCACACTAACAGCTACCAGCACCCACTGACCTGTTGTCCAAACACACTCGTCCCCAGAAACCTGTGGTTACTAGGCCAGTCGCTTGGCCGGTGTGAATGGATCTTTAATGATTAAATCCTCAACAACTGCCAACAACCACTCACAACCAGTCGGGGAGTATACATTTTTGCCTGATGACAGGGGATGGTCACTGATTATTCTCTAGGCCTGTGTAACTAAGGCCTTGGCCTCTGGGAATAAATATTTAAGGGACACTTTTCTACCATGAACATTTGGGTGATTAGATGCAATGAAGCAAAGGAAATGGAGATGAGAGAACCCTCTATTTAAACACAGGTGGCAGAGAATTTGAGTTAGCAGACAGATGACACGAACAACTGGAGATGGGGAGATTATGGTCTGATTGGCAGAACAAGAAAATAGCAATATATGAGTAATAGTGATTCACTGGACTGGAACAAGAAGACCTTTAGTGCAGGGTAACTTAAAACAGAGAAAGATGAGCGTGAACAGTCAACTCTCTTCCATATTAGCAATGCAATAATAAATGCCATCTGTCACCATCAACTACGTCATGTCTGTTTAAGTAGAAGAACTGAAACACAAACCACAAAACTAATGCGTACATATTAAAAGAGAAGCGAGACGCACAGGAGGTTAGGTGGGATTGAAAGTGGTAAGAGTGGGTGAGCAAGACCGTCTGAGGTTATTAATCAGTCAGTGTCAGAGGGAGGGATGGGGGGTTGGGAAGCAGGTAATGCACTGATATGTTAGTGATGTGATTCTGAATGAGTGGCAAGGCTGCTGCAGAAAGAGCTGCTGCGTATGGAGTATATATGTTGTGTAACACAAGGCTGCGAAGCTCGTCTTCGTTCAGTTCTGACAGGCTAAAACTGACTTCCAGATCTCCTTTTCAAATTATCAAATGTTTAAAAGGGTATTACTTAAAATAATGATTTGGTTAGCATATTGCCTTTAATTCTGAATTATTTTAACCTGAGTGCTCAGTGTGAGTCCCTTGTTTCTGTTCTCATTTTTCTTTTGTTTACTTGTTTACTTACTCTATGCTTTTTCTTCTCCGGCACCAACAAATGTGCATTCCTTTCATTATCACATTGTCTGCCATCTATTTCTTTCTTTCTTTCTACACTGTACCGTTTGACCCTGTTTTACTTCGTTCTTCTTATTCCTCTTCACTCATATTATTCTGTATCCTCCTTGTCAAGTAAGTCAAACAGAAGATAAAAATCTGGTAGTTATTAATAAACCAGAATTCATCCATCCATTCATTTCCTCTTAGTCTTCTATGACCTTTTCCACCTACTTTTCATCCCACACTAATCCCATTCAGGAGAGATTCAATAAAAGAGCTACTGGATCGCAGATCCCATGGATAGGGGATGCAGCCTTTAATCACACTGATGTTAAAGAGATTATCTACAGAAAAAGGAGTATAAGCAGTGTCTGTTTATCGCTGCGTTATCTACCGCTATCCCATTTTGCATGCTGAAACTGTGCAAAGGGATTTGATTAATACAGGAACCGACGTCCATACAGTAAGAAATCTGATATGAAAAACAGAGGATATTTGCATACATGCATGGTCAGCATGGGGCATCAGGGCAGGGGAAAATGAGGCACAGGGCACTGAGTGAGACAGATGGAGAAAAACAACAACAAAGAGGTTAATTAGAAAATATTGCCATGAGTGATACGAGGCTTTACTTTCTCCTTTGCTTGGAATAACGTGCTAATATTTAACTCTTCATCTTATTATTGCTGAGCCCGTGGGCACTGCTAGCTTAATAAAGGTTTCATATAGAAAACTTTTGCAACTTATGGAGCTCAATTCACTTGGTGCTGTTTTTCTTCATAATTACATGAAAAAAAATGTTTAATATTGAGTGAAGTGAAGAGAAGAGAAGAGTGAATTTGTCCATAATAAACCTTGCATTATTAATGAGAGCATCATTATGACTGCTTAGCTATGCAGTGTCTATAAAGGGCCCACTAGACCTCCTGTCTGAGCACTCCTATGAACAGCACATAGTGCACAGTTAATCATCCTGCTGTACAGCTGAGACTATTACAGAAAAATTCTTTCAATCTGAAACTATACAGTATATCCAGGCAAAATAATTCTGGTTGTAATCATTGTATACATGAACTGTTAAATCTTATTTTAACCAAAATGTATGTCTTGCTAACATTAGCATTTTTATGACAATAACAGCTCAGTGAAACAGAGGGAGGTCTGACATTTCATATATTTGCATAAAGCCAGCACATATAGGGTCTGAAGTCGTAACTGGGAATACATGTCAAAGCCTAACAGTGGTTCTGTTGCTGCTCTTTATGAGGCACAAGGAAGAGAAAAAAATGAAAAGTAAAAAAAAAAAAAAAAACAGAAAGCGGTGCCTTAATCACTCGCTCATTCCTCTCTTTCATTCCCCCTCTCTCTTTTTCTTTCTGTATGCCTTTGGAGATGCTTTAGTCACTATAATCCACCGAGCGCTGCTTTAATCACATCTTCGTGGGTCTCCACTTTTTAATTAAGGCCCATGTTTCAGCTCATTTCACTGTGCATATTTAGTGAGCCAGTGGGACGCAGAGGCATTCATCAGACAGAAGTCTGACAAAACAGCATCAAGCCACTCCTGAGTATTTATTTTAAAGTTACTGATTTGGTTTTAAACCAAGGGCAGATGAAGGGCTGTATTATAAACACAAACAGATCATTGCATATATTTAATTTCCTCATGGTTCAGTTTTTTTTTTAATTACAGATGCAGTGTAAGAATAAACGGCACCTCTCACTCTTGGATCTCTTAAACAAGCCAATTAAAGATTTTGTCCAAACACCATATGGATAAAACAACACGCTGCGCCGTAGATGTTACATTAATAGCCATTTGCTTCTGATTTTAAGCTGTTTGTTAAGTGTTCTATAAAAATGGTCACTTCCTCTCTATGAATCTGGCATGTGTATGTCTTATCTCATACCCAGGATTCCATATTGCTCTTGGTTTCTCTCATTCAGACTTTACCTTTTATTCACTCTATCTGTCTGTGTCTCTGTCACACACACATACATCTCCACCCACCGCTCCATCAGTGATCATCACAGAGTCTTCCATTAACTTCACAGCAAGTGGTTTTCCATCTCACTCAGATTGCTCTTGTTTGTCATCCTAAGCTCTGCCTTCAATCATGTTTGCCCACGCCTTTACAGCACATTGCCCATTTAATTGGATTGAGAACCCCATTTTGAATATGTAAGAGAAGGAGCTGCATAATAATCAGGGATATTCAAATGAAGGACAGTGCTTTAATTGACATTTGTGGATGTGCTGGAAAGGACGGAGTCACTTTGGAGGATTAGCAAATGATGTTGGCTTTGTAAAAGGATTTTTTTAAAGAGCAGAATCCATAAAAAATGTGCAGAATTGCTTCATAATCTTTAATGAAATCTACTTCAGATATTTTATCACAATGGCATCAAATGATAAACATTATTATGCAGCTAAATGAAAATCTCTATATGGATGATTTTAAAGGGGCATTTTTTTAAACAACTGGAGATTGCAAGGAAGTTTCCCACGCGTTCTTTACCTTTCCGCACAACATATGTATTTCGAGATACACCTTTTGTCAAGCAAACATGTTAATAATTATATTATTATATTAATGACTTTAAAGAATATAGATTTAAAGAAAACCAGTCAGACTCAACACAAAAAGGGGAGAAATATGTTCAAAAACTAAAATTCACCTTAAAAATATACAATTAGACAAACATTTAAAAAAAAAAAAAAAGTAATGATGGAATTTGAAATTGACTGAACCCAGGAATACTAGACCCCAGCTCATCCTCATCCGGTTTTAATTTGTTTCTTTCTTTAAAAGCTAAACGTATTGACTGCTTGAGTGTAGGCTGAATATTGACATGGTGGGGGGGCTGGTGGGGTTAAAGTCAGGTCCACTGAGTCAGAGTTCACATGTTAGTGATAAGAGACTTTGCTGAGTAATGAAAGAGAACTGTCACTGTAATCACAGAGGAGAATTAAAACGTTCCCAATAAACAGACAAATAGTGGATGGTGTAGAACAGAAAATAGCCTCTTTTTGTGGATCAATGGATGGATGGATATTAGACTGAAGCTCTGGTAACAATCAGGCCTGCGTGTGTCTAGTCAAGCTGCAGCTTTTTGGATATAGTAAAATGGTAAATGGATTGGTTGTTATATAGTGCATTCTACTTTAGTTCTCAAAGCGCTTTATACAGCCTTCCACATTCGCCTCTTCACATACACACTAATGTAAGTACTCTTTTCTATGCCTAAATGCTTTCTATCTATCGTGTCTGTGAAAGTTCTCAGTCATCCAGGTTGTGAAACCTGGGCAATTTGAATCCTGGGTGATGTGACCTCAGGAAATCACATGATAGGGTGGGGCTAGGTTTCACAATGAGTTCACCCGAAACCTTGGCTGATTGTGGCCTACACCCATTTTCACACTTTGGCTCGTGTGATTAGGTAGAGGACCATTAGGGGGTCCATTGTCCTTCTTGGGAGGACACTCCCACAAGGCTTAAATCTGGGACTCTCCACCATTTGACCCTAGAGCTGAAGAAGCTTCTCGGATGAGAGTTGAAACGTCTTCAAGCAAGTTAAATAAGTCCAGATGTTTTTCTTTCCAAGCTCCTTAGACCCTTTCTATCTAACATTCACACTGCAATAAACACACTGAGAGCAACTCGGTTTCAGTATCTTGCCCAAGGATACTTGGGCATGCCAACTGGAACCAGGGATCGACCAACCACAACCTTCTGATTAGTAGATGCCTCCTGAGCCACAGCCGCTCATAACTAAAAGAGGAGATTCTTTTTTTTTTCACACAAGCACCGTTATAGTTTAAAATGTGTTGTGTGTTTGTTTAGTCTGGCTTCATGTGTTCATAGAGGAAAGTAAGAAGGATTTCATGGCACTGCACAGTTAATTGATGAAAATAGAGGCTGTGAATTTGTTCCAACCCCATCCAGAATCAGGATCACATGAAGCTGATGTCCGAGAAGCTGCAATGCTTCCTATGTGTTGTGAGATCAAACCCACTTTAATGGTTATTAGAGCTACATGTTGTACCAAGACCACACGAACAGACCTTGGATGAACACCTGCTGTCTAACCAAGTAATTAAAGATTCTTAAATGCACTTTTTGGTGCATTCTTTTTCCCACCAAAATGTTTCTGTGCTGTATTTTGTGAGCCGTGGAATGTATTGATTGAGGAAGAAGTTTTGCAGTGAGCAAACCAAAGAAGCAGATAAAAAGGGAAAACTGCCAAGAGGAGAAGAGATAGTGAGAGCTCAAATGGAGAGAGCATACAGACAGCATAAAGTAGTGACTTATAACAAAGTGTCAGAGTTCAAGGCAAGGCTGAGTCCCCTTGTCTCCTCATTGCTTTTGTCATGCGCGCACTCACACACAGACACACACATAAAACACACAACGGTTGACAGAGAAAAGGGGTTATTCCATTTCTTTGAGCTGACATAAAGATCAGTGTTGCATGGCCCAGGCAGCCTACTGAGCGTACTCTCTGTCGACTCCAATACTTCCTGACACCGGAGCCTCGGGGACAAGAAGACTCTGTCGCTCATGCTCAGCCATATAAAAACAGAGAAACCACAAAGACCATGACAAAACGCCACTTCTGTGTATAAATGTGCACCACAATATATCTCTATATATCTATGCTTGAGCACCTACCTTAGAACGCACACTTCCAAGCTCAAGCTTAGGTGCGTGCCTGTGTGTCTGTGTGTGAGTCCATCTATGTGTGGGTGCAGAAGTGTGTAAGATACTGCCCTTTTGCCTCATCAGCAAATGCCAGCAAGGACCAATGTGTCAGTGCTATGTGCAAATGCCAGTCATGATAAGAGAGAAGGGCAATTACCACCATAGGGCTTTGGAGTTGGACAGCTGATGGCTTTAGAGAAAAAATGAAAAGGACTAGATATTAAAAGGAACTTTAATGAAGTTCTTTTTTTACCCAGAAAAAAGTTATCACCAAGGTGTGACCATCTTGAATGGGAAAGCGGTTCTAGGTATCAGGGCTATTCATCTGTAAGTTAACATAAATCCCTAGAAAACAGAACTTTCGAACACTGCACCTACAAACAGCTGATCTGACTTCACCAGCACAACAGTGTGCAGCAGTGAGACAGTGGGGAAATGGAGATTGTTGGACTTGTAATTGTAAACATAAGTAAAGCATTTCTATCTTGATTAACAGCTAAAATCTCAAAAGCCTTTCAACTTCAATCTGTTTCCAATTTTAAATCCCCTTATAAACAGGAATTTCTTTCATTCGCACGTAGAAAATCAAATTTTCCCCAGCAGGAAATCAGACTTGACCTTTGAGTTTATCTTTGCACTGGTGGTGGTGGGGGGGGGGGGGCATCAGTGCAAATCTGTTTTCAATAGGCTTCTTCTGTTAGGTTTGATTTTAATGTAAAAATCCAAACACCCTAAACACTACTAAGTCGCTAGATTTTACTCATGAAGGATGTTTAGACTTGAAAGATGTGAGGAATGCAGCATGCTTGTGGGGCATGCTACAAAACAAATTAAACTGCACATCATTTGCTGTGCCGGTGCTTCATGAAAGTAAACTAGAAAAATCTTGCAAAGGAAACATAGAAAGGGTCTCTGTGGTTAGAAATATAGCTCATTTGCAATGTTGAAATTTGATGTTTACCTTTGAGAAGCAGCGTTTCCACTGCTCACTGGTGAACATATGTATCTCTTCTAGGGTTGTAGCAGGAATATATATCATACTGTTTGAAATATTTTAGATGAAACATATGAAATGCTTTTAGGCTTGTTAGGGTTTGTGATATTTTGTTTATTGATGTTTTTTTCTCAACAGCAACAAACGAACATGTGTATAGCTTTTGGACCAGTTTAAATCAGGTCTACAGTGATTGAATGCACAGTTTATGAAGTAAGTTTATCTTATAGGCTTGCTAGAGAATTTCACTGTAGTTTTACAGTTTTTTCTGAATGCTTAAACCCTAACTGTGATTCTTATAGCACAATTCCTAAAACTATTAATACTTATAGCAAAACCACTCACTGAGTTTGCAAATCTAAAAGCACAAACACTGCTTTGCACTCAGTTTGCCATTTTGTAACACACACTTTGCAAAACTGTAGGTACAATCCACTGCACAGCACTCTTTTTACGGAACTGTGAACACAACTCACTGCTTTACACTCAATTTCCAAATGATCAACACACTCCTAGCAAAACTATACACATTTATGGCTGTTATTTACAGTATTTTGCCAACAGTCCGGCACACTGTCACATGTGAAAACTGTTTTAGATAATTAGTTCACTTTGCAATCAGCCTAAGCACTATAAATAAGCTACAGGTAAGCTGTCCGTGTGGAGTACAATGGAGGGAGCACGAAGAGTGAGAAGAGTGAGAATTAGAGGAGGCCGAGGAAGAGGACGTGGAGGTGAAGAAGTAGGACGAAGAGGACGACAAGGACAAGGAGGTGAAGTTAGAGGAAGAGGACAAGGAGGAGCAAGAGGAGGAGGAGGAGGGGGAAGAGGAAGGGTAAGAAGAGTAAGAAATAGAATTACTGATGACGTCAGAGCTACAATAGTGGACCATGTAATCAACCATGGAATGACCCTGAGGGAAGCTAGCCAACGGGTTCAGCCTAACTTGAGCCGCTACACTGTAGCAAGCATCATAAGGACATTTCGAAATGAGAATCGGTTAGTACAGTCACTTTGCACTAAGATTTGTAGCACTGCCATATGCTAATGAGAAACACAACAATACCATAGATGTAAAAATACTGAAATTGTTACTTTACAGAAGTGCTAGACGACCAGATGCTGGGGGCAGAGGAAGAATGTTCACTGCAGACCAAGAAACCCATATAGTCAATATGGTGATTGCAAATAATTCCATAAGGCTACGCAAAATTCAGCAGCGCATAATTGAGGATGACACCACCTTCCAAAACATACAAAATGTGAGCATTTCTGTATTAGGTCGTGTACTTGCTCGCAACAGAATCTGAATGAAACAAATCTACAGAGTACATTTTGAAAGAAACAGTGAACGTGTAAAACAGCTGCGATATGACTATGTGCAGGTAAGCTATAGTATCATTGGTACTGAATCTGGAAGTGCATACTGTAGTGCTGTGCATGTGCCTGCTGTGCTGAATTTGTTTTGTCTTGTCTAGAGAGTGATGGAGCTAGAGGCAGATGCCATGGGTCATGAGCAGTTTTTTATGGATGAGGCTGGTTTGAGGTGGCAGGAACATTATTGGACACCGTGCCATAATCAGTGTCCCAGGACAACGTGGTGGTAACATAACTATGTGTGCAGCTATAAGTCAAAATGGTGTTGATTACCATCATGCAACGCTGGGCCCTTATAACACTGCACACATTATTACATTCCTGGACACCTTACATGACATGCTCACTAATGTTAAGAGACCAGAGCAGACCAGATACGTCATCATATGGGACAATGTTAGTTTCCATAGGGCTGCTTTGGTCCGCAACTGGTTTACAGATCACCCACTCTTCACTGTACTCAACCTCCTCCCATACTCTCCATTCTTGAATCCAATTGAAGAGTTCTTCGCTGCCTGGCGCTGGAAGGTCTGATCATCATCCCCATCAACGCATAGCCCTTTTACAGGCAATGGAGGAGGCATGTGGGGATATTGACCAGGCATCATGTCAGGCCTGGATACACCATTCCAGAAGATATTTTCCCCGGTGCCTTGGACTAGAGGACATTGCATGTGATGTAGACGAAATTTTATGGCCATACCCAGAGAGACAACACGATGTAGACTGATTTCTTTTTTTTCCTCAGTGAAATTACTATTTTGTTTTGACTTGGAAATAAACACTTGTGTTTGTTTTGATGTGTGTGAATAAACACCAGAACTTGAAGTTTGGATCCCTCTATGTTTACGGACCTAT
Organism: Pelmatolapia mariae; assembly: GCF_036321145.2. Lineage (NCBI taxonomy): Eukaryota > Metazoa > Chordata > Actinopteri > Cichliformes > Cichlidae > Pelmatolapia > Pelmatolapia mariae. The sequence goes on along the minus strand of NC_086236.1, from coordinate 45,543,209 downwards.
GACAAAAGTATGACCTCAAACTGACATAGCCTACCTTGTGCACAGAGAAAGCAAAAGCCAGATGTGTTTTTTATTCATACCATCAGTGTGTAGTTGGTGCATTGTGTGCTTATTAATGTGATGGCCTGTGTTAACTGTAAAAATACCATTTTTATGAAGGTTTGGAGAGTTAAGCAAGGTTTATTAGCTTTTGCAAGAAAACTACAATGTTTTGCTGATTTGGTGAAGGGTTTTCTTATTTGTGTGTAGAGTTTTGCAAAAAATAGCCAGTAGTTACAAAAAATGTGCTTAAGCCATCAGAAAAAACTGTAATAATAATGCATACTAGCCAAAAATGCCGTATCTGTATCCATGCATATACTTTCATCTACCTAAAATTATGTCCCTGCCGAGGTATTTTGTCTGTGGATGTGCATGTATGCCTATGAAATGTGGATACACATATCAGATAGGATTGGGGTCACCAGTGTAATGAGCTTTGTTGTCCCCACATGGTCACTGAGTATTGGTAAAGGGCTGAACAGACGGGAACACACACACATACACGCAGGTCCCCCCGGAGCAGTGTACATATAGGCGACATGTTGGCACTGATGAGGGCAGACAGCTCACCCCCTACACATAGACAGACCCAGACAGGATGGCATGGTGCCAGGAGGATGGTGCATGCATGTGTGTGTATTTGTATGTGTGTGCGCTTGTGCTTGTGTGTCAACTCTGCCCACCTCAAGTGTCCTGCTGGGAGTTAGGCTCCATGTTAAAAACAAGCAGACAAGAACAAACAAGAGAGAGAAGGATACTGGGAGGAATGCAGACTTTCTATCTGTCTATTCAGCGATTTCATCTTTCTACAGTACCTTTTCTTTACACCTGGTTTTTGTTTGCAGCAACATTTTACCACCCCTGAAGTTGGAGTAGAGAAAAGTTCTTGTAATCATCCCCCTCCGTGTGTTTATTTATCTTGGTAGCAGACCCTAAACTAAAACTAATTAACCCTCCGTGACCTGGTTACAGATTGGCATTTGTAATATACACTTTTGTCTTTTTTGAAAGTGAGCAAGACAGCATATATCTATTTATGTATAAAACCGCACCATGTTTTCTACATCGGTTGCAAAAATCACAAAGCATACATTAAAGATAATGAAGGTTGAAGTTCTCTAACTCTGTGTCGGGAAAATGACAAACACCTTCCATCTGCCGTGTGTGTGTATGGTTGTGGGGATGTGCGTCAGTCTCCCAAATCCCACACCTCTAGGTGTAAATGAGATTGAGAGGCAGCAGACAGAGGCCTACCTCTAACTAAGACAGAGTGAAAGAGCAAACAGACTGGCAGTTTGTCTCTTTAGAGCATTTCGCTCAAACAGATTGAGACACACACACCTACATGTTGTACGTGAACAACACGGACCCCCTGTGGTTCGTGGCGCTAGCTAGTTATGCTAATGTCTCTCCTCACTAAGACTGTCAAGGCGTGGAACCGGATTAGCATAAAGTTGATTTCAAAGCATGTACACACGTATACCCGGGCATCTGGCCTATTTAAAATAATCACTCCTCATACTATAAGCTAACAGCACATGGGTGTCAGGCATTAATAGAACATATATGTGTATGCAAAAGCAATCACTGCAATCGTGACATCCTGAACTTAACCCTGTCTGCAGATCTGTAGCATCAAAGTAATTTGCAGTTTTGCTGAGAAAGAGATTTGGAGTTAGAATTGGATTTATTGGATTAAAACAAATCTATATATAAAAGATCCCTTGAGAATATACAGAATATACCCGAAGCAAAGAGATAACGAAAAAACCCAAACAGGTAACCAGTTTCCAGATGACCTTCTTGGAACAGGGATGCAGTAATCGTATCCAGTAACATAAAATGTTCAAATATAGACCAACCTATTAAGAAGTGCAGGTATAGACACAATAAATAGTCAACAGACTATAAAAGGGAATTCCGTGTGGAGAGAGATTATACATTTTATCAATCTTGTTTCTGGAAAATAAAATCCCATTTTAAAATATTCAAAATTTACCAGTAGCAAATCCTGTCTGATTACCCTGAGAGCATCTTTGGTCCCTTTTCTAATAAATCTTTCTTTAATCAAAAGAACCATGTCAAAATTTTTCATTATAGAAATTTATTTGAGATGTGTAGTACCGTAGTCTTCTTAATCCCTGAATGATATGGCAGGAATTATGTCATAAGATGTAAGGTTACAGATTTTCTTATGCCTAAAACAGAAATCTGTAACAAATTATTCTGTCTCATACATACATCGATGGGCATTACGGGGCTATCAGCTCCAGCACAACACAGTGAGTTTCATCAGATGTTTCGCTTATTTCTCTCTCTCTCTCTTTTCACTTTCCCTGTATCTACAAGAAACAACAGATGGATGGAGAGGAGGGAGATGGGGGAAGTGGGGTGGCAGGAGAGCGAGGGAGGGTGGGAAAAAGAACCAAGGGGGGTTTTTTTCTTCTCTTTTTTTTCTCGTTCCTTTTTAAATCTAAACTGAATCTAAATTCTGTGCTGACATATGCTGACCTGCAGAGGAATGTGCCATATGCTCAGAAATTCATCAAGCAATACCAGAGGCAAACACTGAATGAGCTCAATATTATGTGGATTCAAGGACTGTTGGAAACCTTAATGCTATTCCATAAGTGCTGCTGGTGAGCATCGCTGCAGAAGCTGTGAAATAGTTTTTGTTGCTGCAACAGGCAGAGGAGGTTTAATGGGGGCGATTAGCTTTGAATATAGCCTGGCACGTAAATCCCTAGTTGAATACATGAAATATAAAAAAGGAGCAAGGCCTTTTAATGTACCGATAAATTCACTTTACAATTGAACTCAGTGGTGCTTTCAATGCATACATATAGCTTGAGATAAATGTTGTTTGGGACTGGTGCTCACCTGATTTTTGCCCTATATACCCTTGTTTTCATGAGAGTATTTTCCTAATACTGGATGTAATACAAAGTGCAGTTCAAATCTTAAAACACTGCATTGAGTGGTACCAGGAACCAGTGTTGTGACTACACATAACAGGTAACTTAGCAAAGAACCAGTTTTAAATTTTATCTTTGTCCACTTTATCACTAGCAGCCTGTCACAAAAACACATTATTAGCTCCCTTTTCTTTTTTTATTAGCTAAATCAACAAAAACTGCCAAAGGTAACTTGGCAAAAAATTTTAGTTTTGCCCCAAAACGGTGATTCTTAAAGAGCTATGAGCTGAAAACTTGTCAAGTGTTGGCATGGTGTGCAGTGTGTCCTTAAAAAAATTGAGGAAATTGGACAAGTGGAGGATGAAGGGTGTAGCATTTGGAAAGTGTCTGATGAGCAATAGCTTAATTTTTCAGCATGACAATGATCTCAAAAACACTGACAATAGAGTAAAGAATACCTGGATAGAAAAACGTGTCAGGTATTGGTCAGCTGACCACGGGGCCGGGGTTTAAAAGAAAGAGACCACCCACCTATTCTCCGCTCAAACATCGTTTCCTTCATATCAGGAGCTCCGAATCCCTGCCGACATCAGCCTCCGTCCACTTCAGTGACTGTGAGTGTTACTTCTCTTAACTCGTTCTCTCATCCCGGCTCCGTCCGCTGCTCACCTGTAACATCGGTTCCAAAGTCGCGTTCTGCGCACCGATTGTTACTAAAGTAACCCCGTGCCTATCCCAACCCATCACTAGCCTTCGCCACGTTTGGGTCTAGCCAGCACGCTACATGGGCACGCCGAAATATCGGGTATAATTTGTGCATGTTTTTCCCGAATATGACAACATGCAGTGGAACAGTATCAGTCATTAGCCAGACCTACCCAGAGCTCAGACCTCAACATTGTTGAAGCAGTGTGGGATCATCTTGACAAAGAAAAGAACAAAAGCAGCAAACATCCAAAGAAGAGCTTTGAAGGTCCTTCAAGAAGCATGGAGAACTATTCCTGATAACTGCTTAAATACTTACCAGAAAGCTAAGAAAATTCAGACTGTGTTGACTATTAAAGGTGGTCATACTAAACACTGACTTTCAGGCTCATCAGAATTGTCTGATTGACCAACGGGGATTATGCCCCGGTGAGGCGTTTCCTATTCAGAAGCATTCACATTAACGGTGTTTGAGTTATTTCTCTCACAGTCAGAAGAAGAGGCAGAATGTGGCACTGCATCTTTAAAAGGAAAGATGTAAAAATATCAGTCATGTATCAAAATATGATACTCCAATGTAAGTTTGAAGCAAAACACAATTTCCATACACAGGTAAAGTATTTTGTCCTTCATAGTCATTAACTTTATCTAACATGTTTGTTTTTTCAGCACCACGAGATACCGTCTCAATGCTAAAAAGTTTTGCATGTAAATACCACCTCAGTTTGGAATTTAGCTACTGTTATAAATGCTTTTTAAGCCTTTGACTTCTTTGTTTTTTGCCCAGATGTAAAGAAAACACCCCTGAGAAAAACCATTTAAAAGGGCGCTGTTATATTCAATGACATGTGCCTCAGCTGGACAAAGATAAATGAAAATGGTTTTCAAAGCTTTTTCAGTATTTCAGGAAATGCAGAAATAGTATGAAATACATACACTCTGAAAAATGTGAATTTCATAAGGAAATCTTTTCAAATCAACTGAGCAAGTAGAGGGATGCCCCAAAGGCCTCGCCTTGATCACGAGTGGAGGTATATCCTCTCTCTCTCTTTCACACACACACACACACACATAAACAGAAAGTGTGATATGAGGGTTCTTCCCACAGATATGATGGGATATCGTTTGTGTCTACGAGTTGAGGTCCCACCACGTACATACACACATATGCGTACACACACTGCCTAGGCCCTGCTTGTCTGCCACGGGTGTCAGTACATCTAAAAGGTCTCAACATAAATGGGATTAATTCAGTCTCTCTCCCATCGGCAATCATTAAGCATTCTGTTTAAAGCGCAAACACACTCAAAATAAACGCACTACCAGTCTCCCCTGCTGAAGTAAATTATTCAAAGAAAAAAAAAATTAAAAGAAAGAAGGAAAGGGGAAAAAAGAGAGAAAGTGAGATAGGGGAAATATAAGTGACTCCTCTGAGGGAGGAGGTGCATTGGATAGAAGACAGAAAAATAAGAGGTGGGGGGGGGGGGGGGGGGGGGGGGGCACATAAAAGAATTGTTTTAGAGTTAAGAATCCTAAATGCGGCTTTGTCACCGAGGACTGATTTCTCCCTTTTCCTCTAGTTTTTCTCTTCTTCTTTTTCCCTCCTCATCTCCGTCGCTCTGTCCTGACATGTTCCACCCGCTCTCTCCAACTTTATCCTCCCACCTCCCTCCCAGTTTGAAATCCCTGCATGCTGCTTGCCATACGTTAATAACTGTTTACTTCCCACTGAGAGCAATTAGGCTAAGAAGGGCTTATTGTTTTCTCCTTTCATATTCTTGAACTTTTGAAACTGGGCTTAGGTTTTCAAGTCTATCTTTGGTGGTCCTAAGTAGTTAGAGCGTGGTAGTGTGGGTCTCTTTAGCAAATGAAAAATGTTGGGACAAATCAGCGCAGAGCAGAAAGAGTCTGCACTGGTCTCTGCTTAGTTTGGATTAGGCTTCTTCTGAATTTACAAACAAGGCTTTTATTTGATGTTAAGATCACTACAGAAGGAGATTCTTTTTCATTAATAATCCGCATTGCCTATTAAACAGCAAACAAAACGTAAGATCCAGTTGACTGAAAAACTAAGTGGAAGCCACTTTTCTTTGATATCTCGCACTCAGGGTGGGGGTGGTGGCTTATATTGAAATTGCCAGCCTCTTGCTGGAAGAACTGCTACATTGACCAAAGGGTCTTCTATAAGCATCCACATGCACCACATATACATGCCTGGGATCACTGGGTCATTGTCATTTTCCAGTGGGCATGATTAATGTTCCATTTTTAACGCAAACCACCAAGCATTTGCTAAACCTAAGTATTTTTTTTATTGTTCTAATCAAGCCAAGTAGGCATGAGGTTTGAATTTCTAGTGGGACGACAACCCTAATCTGAAGTGAGTTATGAAGACAAAGCTCTTCACTGCATTTCACAGAATTTACTGATCACATATTTCCTTCATATGACTTCTCCTGGTCTCTTCTGTAGTAGCTATATCAATATAAGCCACAAAAGGTGCTGGGAAGGTTACTTTTAAAACGTATTCCACTACAGATTACAGAATTCATGGCCCAAAATGTAGTTTGTAACGTATTCCATCAAGTTACTCAATGCAAGTAACGTATTCTGAATACTTTGGATTACTTAATATTTTGCTATGCCTTTTAGAACTACATGAATGTAGCAATCACATCCTTCTGGCTGCTTCTTAACTGTCACGGGGTGTTAACGGACTCACGCGCAGACCAGGGATCCTTGCAAGGAAGACAGTGAATTTATTTACAAAAGACAACACCAGGTGATAATATGTACACGTGCAAGAGGGGGGAGGTCCAGGGTTCCAGGGTCCATGAGGGAAAAGGAGGGGTATCGAACAGACTCCAAACATTTCCGAATTTCTCTGCTCTCTCCACCACAAGGTCGTACACGCCACACACTCGCTCGCAGGCGGGGCCGGGGCCGGGAAAGATCTGTACACAGAAACTCCGGTTAGAAACAGACTGACAGAAAGAAACTCACAGATTCTAATTTTCTGACTGCAGGGGGACTGACGCTGATAGCTCAACGATCCAGCGACGAGTAGCACCGTGCTGCCATCTTAAGAAGGGCTCGGGATTACGAAGATAGGCAGCAGGTGTGGAGATGACAGGTGCGTGGGCCAGGGGCGGGAGCCCATAATGAGCACCGCCCCGGCAGGAGAGAGAGAGAGAAAGAGCAGAAACAACAAAAACACATGTTGCTTAATACGGGATCAGCTGGTGAGGCACAGGGACCACGACATTAACTGGCTGTAAAGCCTAAATTTCTCTGAATAGACAATATATTTAATGTAGAGGAGCAAAGACTTAGGTTAACATAAGTTAACACAAGATAAGATGTTAGCTCGGTGGCGAGTAGCCTTCAGTAAAAGTAATAAATCACACAGCAATAGTACATTGAGGATACTGAAGTGGCAAATAACCCAGGTAGCTACCACAACTAAAACAAGGTAGTTGCAGTAGGCTAACGTTAGTTTAACGTTAGTGTCTTGACTAAGTGTCTTGACAAACGCTGTTTGCCAGCTTGGTTGCTGGCAAACAGCGTTTGCATTGCACGGTCAGATTTTGCCCATCCCTTTCTTCTTTTAATGTGAAGCAGTATCGGAAGAAATGCATTCCTGCCCTGGCTCTGCTGTGCTAGCTCCGAGTCTATTGTGTAACTGACACCACCAACATTAACAGGACGCTTACATTAGAGCCTCTCATTTTGTTTGGGTTTCCAGCAATGCATGGAATTACCAAAATTAGAGAGGGGGTAGCCTAACATACGAAATGGGAAAAGGCCGCCGTGTAATCCATTTATTTCAACAAAGTAACTGTATTCTAATTATCGCTGCTTTAAACAGTAACTGTAGCAGAATACAGTTACTCATATTTTGTATTTTAAATACCTAACGCGGGTACAGGTATTCCATTACTCCCAACACTGGCCGCAAATAACATTAACTAGTAACTGCCAATTGATAACAGCAACTTTTCACCAGATACTCGGTGCTTTTTGAGGTAATGTAAGGTAAACTGTTAACAAAAACTTTTTCTGAGACCTTTGTCTAATAGAGATATTTTCATTGTTTAAAACTGACATAGATGTACTTAATTAAAGAGGGCAGCGTTTCTCTGTATGTACACAAACAATAATGGTCAATAATGGTCTTTTTTCTCACTTTAATGAAACTTGTGAAAAAAAGAAATGTCTTCATGCCTCTCTAATTTTATTCTATTGTCTTTCACTTTACATATTCATGTGTAAATTTGTTCTTGTCACCTGTTTGACATGTCTTTAGTATTCAGCACAACCTTGTTTTTTTCTGTTATGCACATAAATAATATCATAGCCAGAAGTAGAGATTAGAGGTCACCATCTTTATTTTCTTTTCATCAGAAGCAACCACTTTAACAAATTATTTTTTATGTATTATGCATTTGACGCAGTATTTTTTTCATCTTGTTTGAGGAATAAGTCTTTATAATGAAAAATATTATTTGCTGTATTTTACAAAGGCATAACTGTCATTAAACGTAACAATGAAACAGCGGTGATCAGCGGTGACTTATTGCAAAAGCATAGGACCTTTAGTTCAAGGAACATTTTTTAGTTATCTAGAATGTTCTTCAAAGCTGTTTCCTATTCATTTCGAAGGCCACCAAAAGCTTGGCAAATCAGTCCTCTTGTTTTTGAAAAACAATGGCCGTTTTTACATATAAGACTAGATAAAAATGAAGTAACCGTGTTACATTAGCTGCCCTCTGTCTTTGTCAGAACTGCAGGCCTGTGCGATCCAGTTATATTCACACATATCTAGCAGTGTGGCATCTTCCCACAGGTTTGTGTGGAGGTGTTTATTTTTTCTTTAGAATCTAACTGCCGTGAACGTGTTTTTTTCTTTTTTTCTATTACCTACTGTGTTTTGGCTTGTGCAGCTCTGTTTCTTTTTTCTTTCATCTGCTCAACTACTGCTGCTGTCTCTTCCTTGCTTGCTGCACACAGCAAAAAGGGCAAAGTCTGAGTGTTTAGACACTGACCGTGAAATAACTAAATCTAAAATGCTGTATAAAGCATCATCCCCAATGTTCTCAAACTATTACAAGGTACTAATAACTAATCAGGAACTTGTTGAGAGATAAACAATATAATATTTCCCTCCAAACCTAATTTAGATCCCCTGTGGCTGAAAGGCACCAAAGAATCAACATGGAAAGTTCTCGCAGTGGGAAGTTAGTTAGGTCTGGATCAGGTGACCAATATTGGGCTGCTGGAGGATTCCCATGATGCATTGAGTGTTTCTTCTTCAGTCACCTCACTATGTGTTAATAGACCTCTCTGCATTGAATCATACTTGTTATTAATCTCTGTCTCTCTTCCACAGCATGTCTTTTATCCTGTCTTCCTTCTTTCTCCCCAACCGGTCGCAGCAGATGGCCCCTCCCCTCTCTGAGCCTGGTTCTGCCAGAGGTTTCTTCCTGTTAAAAGGGAGTTTTTCCTTCCCACTGTCGCCCAAGTACTTGCTCATAGAGGGTCATATGATTGTTAGGTTTTTCTCTGTATGTATTATTGTAGGGTCTACCTTACAATATAAAGTGCCTTGAGGCGACTGTTGTTGTAATTTGTCACTGTATAAATAAACCTGAATTGAAATTGAATTGAATTGAACCACCACTATAAACTCAGTTTCAGAGGCAGAGACTTCTTGTGGAGTGTATAAACCACCTGCAACGACATTGTAGCTCCACACTCATCCACATCATCCTCAAGCTTTTATTTTGATGTTATCCGCATACCTGTGCGTGATTGCATCTTGTGAGGTTATGACAGTATCGTGTTTTACATAAATTTATAAACATCTACCAAGGTCCTCAAAACCAAATTTTGGTAGGTCCTGCTGGATTAAGTGTTTTCAAACTAAGAATTTGGGATGGAAACACACATGCAAAGGGAAATAAAGAAACGTTGGCCGTTAGTTTATTTTTATACTAAATAAAGATACTTGTCACATTGTTTGTTATCATATCTCTGTGCTTTTTTCTCTTTAAGCTTTACCCTCATCTCAAGTCAGTTGAGGCAGATGGCCCTGAGCCGGGTTCGGTTGGAGGTTTCTTTCTCTTAAAAGGGATTTTTTTTTCAACACACAGTTGTCAAGTGTTTGCTTATAAGGAGTATTGGTGTGGGGGGGTTTTCTGAAACACAACGATTTTACATAATGTTTGAGGCTGTATTTGTTATATTCAGGACTGTATTCAGGACTCCTCTTTCTCTATGGAAAGTTGCAGGGATTCCTTTCTGAATTATTTGTCTATAAGAGCTTAGGACCAATCGGAATGGGTTGGGATCTAGCAGAACTGTTACTTGATACAGTTTGATTGGCTAATTTGTTACAGTGCTCACCTCGGTTTTGCTCATCCGCTTGTCTTCTCCTTCTTCCTTTTTTGCTCAAGTTTCTAGATGTCTTGCGTTTTCTTTTCATGCTTTGTGGCTGTTGTGCCCATATATACTGTGCTGTTTTTCTTCTTCGCTACCCCCTCATCCTCCGTTCGACAAGTGACTTAACAAGCTAGTGTTCTGATTAACTTCAAATGTATGACGCAGCCAAACTGTCATTGAATACATAAAAAATTCCTTTTTTCATAATTAACTATGACTCTGCTGTAGTTAATTACCTTTCCCTTGGTTCATAAGTAAGATAGAGAAAGCTTGCTGAGTTTATATACTCCCCTTATCTCTCCAACAGTGATTTACAAGGAGCCATTTTTTTCATCTGTAAATTGCTTTATTTGAAATTTAAATATCTAATCTTATTGTTAGTGATAGCGGCACCATTTGGGAATCCTGGCATTTTCATCAGGGCAGAAGTATGAATGTTTCACTTTTTTGAGTTACATTACACACGAACATTGCAACAACAGCATACATTGCATTTAGAAGCTATATACCCAGTATATATCCAGTTCAAAAGTCTGATTGCGCTCCTCTTCGGACTCTCTGATTTGTCACTTTTCTATAGTATGAAATCCACACTCATGTACTCTGAGTACTGAGCTCAACTTATACTGCAATAGAAAATCTTGTGAGCTGTGTCTTTGACAACAAGGGTCTCCAGCCGTGAGCTTTGATTAAATATGGTTCAAGGGATAAGGTTATAACATCTATACATTCTTCTCATCTCTATCTGCTCCCTTTCGCCTTCTTTTGATTCATAAATAATGTTACACAGTGGGATTCATCAATAACCGACTACAACGCTCCTCTGTGAAAAAAGCATCAAGCTCATAAATGTTATCACTACCCCCAATGTATAGCACTAGATGCTGTGGTATATCAGTGATATTTCTCTGTGCAGGCTTGTGTTGTTTGTGAAGAGAGAGGCAGAGTCAATAAGCCATGAATGAAGTTACACTTATGTATATTCTGCTTTAAATGTATATTCCCAGGGGTCAATTATGTGAATGTGCAGATTTCTTTGTTACTGCAAGCGGAAAATGATATTCAGAGTGGCCAAGGGCTCTCTCACCTTCCTGGTGTTCATAATAACACTGTGTCAGTGTGACACTTTACTTGTGAGTCATTAAGCCATATTAGAAGCGGGTCTAAAGCTGAAAAAGCTACATCCAGATGAACAGAATCAAGTTTTTGCAATTCAAATGTAACTGCAATTCAAAGTCCCCTTTGTTTGTTTTTTATTTTAAGGTTAGTAATGCAGGTGGTTACCAAAGGGACCAAAGGATACCATTGACTGACTGTTGTTAAATACATTTGAGGACGCCAGAATGTCTGCTTTATATCTGGAATAGGCTTTAGAGTTTAACCACTGTTAGCCAAGTAGCATTAGCCAGTGCTGAAAAATGAAGCTTATGCAGAACTGTGAAGAAAACCTGCAGTTCCAATACCTACTTAACGCTCCCTAAAGATCCATCCATACATTTTCTTAACCACTTTTCTAATGTATGGTCATGAGGGGCTGCCTCATGGGGTAAAAAGTGCGGTACACCTTGGACAGGTCACCAGTTTATCATAGAGCCAACACATACATACTCACACTCACATTCATAACTACAGCCAAAGTAGTACCCAGAGAGAAACCATGCAGGCACAAGGATTACATGCAAACACCACAAAGCAGGGTGCCTCTATTTTTTTTTTTTTAACAATTCATTGTACATACTTAGTTTCAGCCACTGTTATTGGTGTGCCAACATGCTGAGGGCTGTCTGCTTAGCCTCACATCTAGTAATTCCAGTCTTAACTGAACTGGACCGTGTTTATGGTGTTGAAATGGAATCATGATATTATAATAACATGGCCTGCTGCAAGGTGCAGCCAGCTATACATCCAGAAAATCCATTGAAAAAAAAATCACTCCACCCTCTGGTCTAGAAAGCCCCTTCTGGTTGCAAATAAAGACACCAAGTGTATAAAAAAATGGGTGATGCTACTTTGATATACTGGACATTCCAGACCCTGCACTGCCATATTGCTTTTGCATTGTTGTGTAGAAGGTGTCGCTCGCTCTTTGGTCTCTTTATAAATGCAGTGTCAAAGGATGTATTCACGTGCATGAAGACGTAAGGGGAGTTGGACTGGACAACAAAACAATGAGCAAGGGTTATGACATTGACAAAGTGTACTACAAATGTCATTTTTTCTAATGCAGCTTTATATGACATATACATAGATCTTGCATGTAAAATATTTCTGGAACACAAAATCAAATCAGTTTTGTCATTTTGGTATGAAGACATCCTTTACAATAAAGGCAAATGATAAATGAATTGCTGATGTGCTTTACTGCAGTTTATGGTGCTATTTCTTGTTATAGGTAACACATGTCAAGGATGCTTCATGTAGCTCTAGTAGCTGGGTTAGAAGAGTCATTCTGGCTATCTGCATGTTTTTTCAGCTGTTTTGCAGTGAAAATGACTAAATCTTAAACCCTGATCGTTGTTGATGTCTCCTTGAACAAGACATTGAATGCCCTACCTCTGGAATGGCACCATTAACTTAATTAATTTTTCACTGCTGAGTTAAAACATGTATGCACCTCCCAGAAATATACTTCTAATTACATGGCTATTTAATATGGCCAGTGAGCACCCTAGATTCTTAAATTTAGAGTGCCCTAAACTTGAATATAATATTTCCCTTTCATCACCCACATCCCTTTGTGAATATTACAGAATAGAAGTTCGCAGGGTTCACATTAGCTGTGGTGATGGTGGTCGGGGGTTAGAATCAGAGAGAGTACTTTCAACATATTAATTAATAATCCATGGCTGGGTTATTATTGTAGGAGCGATTTCAGGCCCCTATTACTGTAGATCAGTAAAACCAGAGGGCATCAAGGGAAGGGATGAAGGAAGACAACACAGACTGCCTCTTAATTCTAAATACATTAAAATAAAATGAGTACATTTGTTTCCTATTCAGTGGCTCCCTACAGTGTTTTCCCCCTACAAGCTACTAACAGTAGAACTATTTATTGAGGATGCTAGTTAACTAGCTAAGTTGACTACTCGACTTTTTCCTTTAAGTCAAGGACAAAGTTACTGGTAGAAACAAGCTATATCCCAATCTCAATTCTTGGATATTTGCTCCTATTAATCAGTTTCCTATAACGTCTTCAGCTCATATTTCAATTAATAATGACTATAATTGAATCAAGAATCTATGAGCTTTGTGGGCCCTTTTGGATCTAAAAACAGTCTGACTTCACACTACACAAGAGGAACACATCTCCTAAGGAATCATCAAATGTAGCCCATTACCCACACATCACATGAAAAAACACCTTGAAGCCACCGCGCCACTATAGCCAATTTAATTTCCATACGCTTATGCTAATAAGCCTGAAATAATCAAGCTAATTTAGAAAGATGCAAATGTGTTGGAGGCTGAGTTCATTAGTAAAGGAAGCCTGTGTGTGTGTGCCTGAGTATACGTGCAAGGGAGTGCGTGTCTGTGTGTGAAGAAAAGAGAGAGCGAGAGGGAGAGAGAATGGGTGTCATTAGCGTGGGGCCCTAATGTGTGCTGAGAGGGAAGCTGTGCAGTGAAGGGGAGAAGAATAGTGACTATGGCAGGTACAGTTTCTCCAGAGAGTCAGATCATTATGTATGCAGTGTATTTTAGTCACTTCCACCCATCTATCCATTTTCTTCACCACTTATCCAATTTAGGGTCACAGGGGCGCTGGAGTCTATTCCAAACTGACTTTGGGCGAGAGGCAGGGATGCACCGTGGACACGGCCATCATGGAGAAATAGGAACTCTCACATGCACAAGCTAATTTAGACTCACCAATTAACCTAACATGCATTTCTCTGGACTGTGGGAGGAAGGTAAAGTACCTGGAGAAAACGCGCGAGAGCTCCACACAGAAAGATCCCAGCCAGGAGGTCCTCTTTGGAAGGGATACATTAAAGCCTTTATTTAATGGTGCAGTTATGTACATACTCGTGCCATGAGAATAAAAGGATTTTCATTATCTATAAGAGACTGCATTGAAATTCTTTGATGTTTAAGCTTACTTTTGGAAACCACAGAATTTAAACTTACATGCATGGCTACATGTGGTTAAATCTTTTCGCTTTTGCATTGTGATCTGTGCGCTGTCCTACACAGATTTGCACAAGGAGACCTTCGTGTATCTGTAGCTACTAATTAAACATTGTAATATCCCCTTGCCCTGCTCCGCTAAGAAGCTGGAGACCCAGATTACGCACAAACACCTCTTCCGCAATTATACTGATTACATTAGAGCTGCAAGTTCAAACACGTTCTCAGATGCACACATTTTGATACTCTTACAGTACATATTCTCACATCAACACATACATATAATGGCATGCATACTCTGCCAGGTCCCTCAAGGCCAGGCGTGGGTGCCACTGGAGGTTGTAGCAATTAAAAACATCATCCTCCGCTTGTCACAAACATGATGAATTTGTAGCAGCAGAGCAGTAAGGCATAACTCCTACAGCCCATAATGTGTCACTTTCTTCTTCTCTTCTGATTGTTTTGGGTTGCTGTATCATTATGCTTGTGTTGACAGCAAAATAAAAAGTATGAAGCTGAGATAGCACCAGTAGTCATTAAAAGCTTATAGAAATGCTATATTTATATAGTCACATAACTTCTTCTGTTTTTTTCATTTGCTGCTGAAATGGCTTGGAGTCTGGATTTGTGGTGGTGTACCTGTGCATGTTGCAGCACAGCAAATGCATTTAATTGTCATTTAAGTGACAGGTGCAATTGAGCAGATTTAAAAAGACAGGGCATTCTGAAGACACGGGGAATACTTGACTTGCCTTATTATTCAAGAGGCTCAATAATCATTCAAGTGCTTGTCAACACAAGTGCCATTAAATGAGCTGAAAATGGTCTGTTTCTTTAGAATGGCCATTTTACCATTAAAGACCCACGCTCGGGTTGTCTCCACATTTTTTCTATCATAAAACGGGGTTTATCTCAGCTATTTCAATATGGCTGACACTCATGAAGGAGACAAGAGTGGTTGAAATGCCTTAAGGCATCCCTTTTTTGTGTCCATCCCATCAGTCAGTGGTCTGTTTGATGGCAAACAGCTGAACAAAAGAAGAAAAGAATATCGGGGAGCTTCAGAAGCTAGCCTTCAGTGCAAGCCTCTACTGGAGTCTTCATGCTCAGTTTATGTCAGCTGTAGCAGTTTGCTTTAGGTGGAGATCCCACTTCATATTCATCAGGCAGTACATATGTGTGTGTGCTATTCTCTTTGCTGCTTTAGCTGCATTGCCCCACCTCATAACATATGCCATCTACAACACATCTAAAGCTCCAGCACGGTTCAACGTGCTAACCCACACGCTGTGTGTGAATAAGTGTACGGGGGAATAAATTAAACCACCTGCAACAGTGTGATCAGCAAAATGTTGCTGGGTGAAAATACTGCGATTAAATGTCCTCACTTTTCACCCAAGGCTTCAACTTATTAAAGTTAAATTTAGAGTATTTTAGATTTGCATATGCACACATATATGCACATATGTGTTCTCCAACATCATTTATAACCCTTTAAAGCCACGTGTATTGTGTTTGATACATGTGTTTTTGTGAGTTCTTGAGAATTCTACATCATCAACGTGACTTTTTTTTACCCTCAAAAAATTGAATGACACAATTTTAATGATAACCCTGCGACAGACAGGCGACCTGTCCAGGGTGTATCCCGCCTCTTGCCCTATGACAGCTGGGATAGGCTCCAGCACCCCCCGCGACCCTGAAAAGGGAAAGTGGAAGCGATTGGATGGATGGATGGATGGATGGACATTTTTAATGACTAAATTGCAAAAATATGGCTAATGTAGCAAATTTGATACAAATTAACACCCATATATGCAGTTTAAAATTGTAATATATTTTTATATATTTTGTCTAAAGGTTCAACATACACTCCATTATCAAAAAATTAAAGATTTCTGGCAGTTTTTTACGGTTCAGGTTTTAAAGGGATAAAAAATCTGACAAAAGTCTTTTGAAACACTCCTGCTTGAGTTTGCTGCTGCGGCGTTAGTCTTTGAGTAAAATGATTTTTGTCTTGACGTGGGATTATAAAACTTTAAAACAGTGGACCTTTCATTACTGCAAATGTCACAGTGGCCCGTAGAAGGCATCCAAATCATCGCCATCAGTTTGGAATAAAATCATCCACGTTAAAATCATTCCCCTAATGCAACTCATCGTTAAACAATCAGAGCTTGTTAAGCTCCTTGTTTGTTAATCAAGCACTTGCTTGTTAAATATGAGATGAGATAATAGACCTCTAGTGTGTGTGTCTAATTTTGGGGGCTGTCTATCTGCCTGATTGTTTATTACTTTTAAATATCAGGCACCGCTGAGGAGGCTTCTCTAATTGGTTTGTTTGCTTTGCCTCGTAGCGCTGACAGAGTTTGACTTAGCCTTGAGTTGGTTGCGTCTTTGCAACTGTTTTCCTAAAAATCCTCTACCAAGTATCCGTTTATTTTTTTGTAATCCCACAGTTCGGTGGTGTTTGGGATAAAAATGAACATTTGCATGTGTTGCGAGGCGCTTACAAAGACACGTTTGCTTTACCGAGTTTCATGATCGCTCCTTTTTTTCTTAATCTCTTGTTTTAGTCCAAGAATTTTTCCATTGACAGTTACATCCTAATCCTACACCCTGTATTTTATTGTCCAAATCAAAGTCCAAATTGTTTTGATGAGTCTATCATGTGATGGAATACACTGGCTAGTCAGCTCTTGCATTTTGTAAGGGGATTGGTGTAGTTCATGCACATACTATTACCCAAGTAAACTGCTGCAACCCACATAGATTATCAACCTCCACAACACTGACATCAAAGGTTGAGAAAACCTCCATTTTAGGTTTCAGCCTACATATCTGTAAGTCATAAATCCTAAAACAAGGAAGGGTTTAGGGGGAGAGGTGTTTCTGCGTTATTATGCGCTAAGTCCTTTTTTTGAGAGCGCTGACAAATCCTTGTCAATGAATGCATCAAACCTGATCACTCTGGATTTGATTAGCATTGCCTAATGTGCCATTAAATGCAGAGAGAGGGACGGAGGGAGTGAGTGAGACAAACGAAGGGAGGAAGAGGGAATAGTTTAAAGATTTGCCACGTTGGTTTCCGAAATCATTCCACTGTAATCCAATGGACAAACGCGCTTCTTCTGTTAAGACGCTTTGAGGCCCAGAATAGCTGAATGGTTACATGAGAATGTTTTGATGTTGCAGCAGGTAATTCGCCGCGTATTGGCCTAAAGCCGGCCACAGAGCTATGCCAGATGATAAAATAACATGGATTCAGTCAATGGTGTCTGTTCTTGTCAGCAAAGCCTTTATCTCTCTCTCAGGATTTTATTTTTCTGAGAGGTTCTTAGGGGAAAATTGTCATGTTTTCATGTCAAAGGCGTGCTTTTATCTGTTTGTTTTCCAGGGCGCTTAAAGTTGTTTACTGTGCCAGGGGGGGCTTTCAGTCTGTAGATACTGTGTGTTAGTGTGTGTTCCTGTGAGTGTGTGCAAGACAGAGAGAACCACCTAAGCAGGGATGATGCAAGGAGGAGGTAGAAATCTGACATCTAAGCCTTAATGTATCGCTGTATCAAATAGAAAAGTAGAAGCACGGGACAAAATTTAGCAATGGCCTACTTATCTTTGATCACGCAGAGATGTCATTGATTCCCAGCCAAATGTTGACATAAAATAAGTCAAACGTGTTGATGACCTTTTCAAGTCTCCCAAAGCAGAGCAGGGCCAAGGTACAAAAGCTGACATAGTATGTGATGGAAATTATTCCTCCTTGACATTTCAGGGACCTTGGCCCGTAGGTTTTTAGTATTCCATTCATGGCACCAAAGAGAAAATGTCACCTTTTTATTTACTTGTGGGAATACACCAATTAAATGTGACTTTAAGGCTAGGCCACAATAGCTCATCTCTACCACTGCCACGGTTGTTCAGGAGCCAAGCCACGCAAACACGCACTCTTGGAATATGTCCTGAACGTATCAGTGACATTTTAAATAGAGCTGGTGTTTGACCCTGTTAAGGTAACCTGTTTCACACCTTCTTCTGCTTTCTGAATTAACTGCACCGAGCTGTAGAACCACTGTTGGAAATTTGTATTAGAGGGAGTGGTTGCTTTCTACCCGGAAACAGGACCCACAACAGGAATTCTAATGCAATGTTAGGGTCCTCCTTGGTATTGTTGTTAGTATTTCCTTCATATAACTGTAACACACTAGCATTTGTTTAGTAAAATGAAGAATGGTATACTTTGAAAGAATATTCAAACACAAAATAATGTTGAAATTGTGTTCTTAAAATATGATACCATAGAGGTGAATTCATTTTTTAAAGATTTGTTTGTGAGCATTTTTATTAGCTGGAGTAGTGGAAAGAAACAGAAAATATAAATGAGAGAACTGACATGCAGTGAATGAACTGGCCAGCCAGGAATCCAACCAGGGACTTGCTGCCCGGGGCATCAATAATCATGTGGTAAGCACACCAGCTGCTTTGCTACTGGGTAGAACACTACATTATTATTGTTCTGCATTTAGGGATTTCATATGTATTTTTTTCATAATACAGATTATTTGATAATTATTTCATGATTAGATTCAAGATTAAACATCGGTGTTATATATATTATTTATATATTGTTTATTGAACTTGTTTGTCAATGAACTGAGCTATAGATCTCTCTGCAGAAGTCAGCAGGTAAAACGGGAAGAGAGGAGAAAAACAGAATATCATCATTTTTCTTAAGACAGGACACAAACTTAGCTGGTACAACACGCTTTATGAAAAACTATAAATCAAATCCAGTAAGCAGAGGAGAACAAACAGACATTTTTTAAAAATCCATATATAGTGCAATGCCCAAGGCCAGGGTACAAATACAAGAAAAAACGATTTTTAACCAAGTTTTTTTTTGTTGTTTTTTTGTTTTGTGTCAATGTAGCACATAGTAATAGTTGTAAAGACGATGTATAAACATCATCAACATTCATTCATTCACTTTGCTTTTTTTCCTTTAAACAGATTTACCGTCAGGCTTCTTACCGTCAAAGCCAAAAAGGAGTTTTAATGTTGAAATGACTACTGTGTTTATCACAGTGGCCAACGCAGTCTCTCATTTTTCAAACAAACAAAAAAAGACAAATTTAAGCCAAATAAAACGATTAATTGGTATTTTCTCAGCAGCGAGAAATCCACTAATTAATCGTAATAAGATATTAGCTTACAGAAACATGGTACCCATGGTCATTATACCAGTGACTACGAGGCATTTGAGAACATCCTACACAGTCATATTCCTGCCAAGTTTCCTATTCCACTGTAGTGTGTGTGACTTGGACTGGGGTCAGGCAGAGAACCCTGTGTGAATGTAAAATAGTATGCAAGAAACAGCAGTTCAAAAATAACTGATGCAACATATTAAATTGGACAGGAAATGCCTCTGAAGCACAGAGGATCTTCATCTCTTTCCCCTCTTTAGTCCCCACCCCAACCACCCCCCTCTTTAATTAGTGCTTTTTCAGTATTTCCAGCAATGTTTTCATCAGTGTATAGCTTTGCTAGCCTCGGTTCAGTGAGAGTAAGACAGAAATGGGGAGAGAGAAGGTCCTCTGTGGCTGTTAATAGTTCTCATCTCTCCCCTGGACTCTCCTTTAATTGCTCTGCTCTGCCTGCAGGGTCATTATTACTCTGATCAAGTGCAACTCTGGCTTTCCACTGCTTTTCATGAATATCATTTTGCAAAACAACTGCTTTGAGGTTTCTCAGGCAAGACATCAAATTTGATCACCTACTCTGACGCAAATGTGTGAGCATTCTTGGCATTAGCAGGACACAATATCTTTCACATGCACAACTTTCAAGTCTTTAACAAATATGACATCCACAACACTTTGAAGTATTTTCCCCCTTCACTTACCTGCTTTAATCAAGCAAAATGCTTTTTGAGGTTTTGACAGTCAGTGGTCAGACCGCATGCATTAGTTCACTCGCTGCAGCTGCAGGAATTATTGTCCTCAAATTCGCATAAATGTAACCTTCTGGTAATATTAATGTCTCGCTCCCCTTTGCAGTTTTCTTAGTCTTTCTGCGGGTTATTGTTGCTCTGATCAAGGGCAACTATGTTTTTAGAGGTTTTCTGAATGACATTTGGCACATAAAAAATTAGTCCTGGTTTTCTCAGCTAACAGACACGAATAAAGTCCAAAAATGTAGCACAATGGAAAAAAAAAAGGGAACGATCTCATTCATTCAGCAAATTTAACAGGGCTGAATGTCAATGTTTGAAAGGGATATCACTGACAAAAAAGTGGAACCAGATGTATCACATCAGAAAGTACAAACTGTGTCATTTTTTAAATTCTATTTTCACCTCAAATGAGAGTGGTAATTAAAAGATCAACAGCACTTTCTAAAGGAGTACGTAAGAGGGGAGAAGATGAAAAAGAATGCAGGAAAACAGCTGTTTGCACTTATCTATCAAACTTTAGACAAACATGACCTATTCAGAGATTCCTACTGAATAATGTCAAACCAGTTCAAATAATGGCAAAAAAACATATTGTACTATGTAGTTATGTCACATATTTTTGAAATATGTTACAAATCTTCAAGTGACTATGAAAGGCAAAAAAGAGACAATGTGTTGGTATCTGTTCTATAACACAGGTATAATGTTAATAACAGCTATCTATCTTAGGTACAATTATATGCAACCCTACGTGATAGCCCCCAAATTCCTCTTACTATGAAGGCTCCTAAGACAAAGACTGCCATGTTGTTTGCCAATTGGTAGTCAGTCACGCAAACTCTGTGTAGCATGCAATCTTCCATGCAGGCGTCGTCAAATAAACAAGTGAATCTTCAAATATGGAGAGGCTTATCGCGTACTTCCACTCCCTTGATGCTTTCGAAATTCAAACAGTCTCCTCGGTGTGGCTCTGAATGCTGATTTCGCTGGGTAAACACACTTTTAAACTTACCACACATGTTCTTACCAAACAGATCATCTGCAAAACCAAACATCTGCCCGGCCAGCATTTGCCACTGGATTAACAGTCACCTGATTGGCATTACAGAAGTATGAACAAAGACAAAGACATTTTGCAGATTTCTACTCATAAATTACTTGCTTTAAAAGGAAAAAAGAGCAGGTGCAGGAAGTTTTGCTCGAGAGCTTCGTCTTTAAAGTTAACCAAAGCAGAAAAACACAAGTTATTAATGAAAGGACCTAAAAATGAATATTATGTGTTCACCGTTTGTTCTTTGTCATATTTACAAATATTGTATCCCATGCTGGTTTGCAGGCAATATTTTTTTTCCTCGATTGCATCTCTTTTGACAGCTAATGTAATGTGTGTATCATGGAATCAAAAGAAATATTCATGTCCAAGGTGTGACTGACTGCCAGCGGTGCAGTAATGAGCGCCTTCCTCTGCCAAAGACCAAACTGCTTCAGTTTTCAAATAACAGTGTACCCAAAAGCAGCTCCATTATTCGCTTGGCTGAATAACAAGCTCTGTAACAATATTGTCAAATATACTTCTGTGAATATCAGAGGCACTCTCTATGCTTATGATTCAACTCAGTAATGTGGTTAGAGGGTCCAAAAGCACATTTTATATCCAATTTTCTTGGGCTGCACAGTGTGGGAGCCTGCGGGCAGGCCACTCAAAGCAGGGGATTCTGTAATGGTTGCATAGCTGTTGAAACAATTTGTTATGCAACCTCTGAAATACAGAAAAGAAAGAAAAGGCAAGCAGTCATTTTCACTGCCAACACAACACAGACAGAAATACCAGTTTCAGCTGCATGCCAAAATTATGCCCACATGCATTCGTACAAATAATTCAGAACTGTGCCTTTATGCACCTGTTTATCTCACCTTTTACCATATGTGCTTTATATATCGTTGATTAAACACACGTACAAAGTGGATGTTTACAATTTGCTTTGTAGTAGCAGGCCCAATTAAAATCATTACCAAATGACTTCTAATCTGTATATTTACTATATAGCCTATATAATATTTAGCATGAAAAGTGCATGTTAAGTAGCACTCATTATAACAAACAATTAGCTCTCACACAGGGCACAATATATTTACTCACAAGACTTTCACTTAATGAGAAGCAAGTACTTAAACACTGATACACTGAATATTAAAGATATTTGTAAATCTCAAATAAGCAGTAGGTTTTAGTCATTTCAACATATATGTATACACTTATGCTATTTTGCTAACATTGTACAAACAAATAATTTCTCAAAGTCAGAATGTCAATAAATCAAATCAAATCTCTTCCCCCGAGGTCAATCTGAGAGTCATATTGGTTTTCAGGAGGTCAGGGCTCTTTCAGCAGAATCCTATCTTGTCAATATATCACAATGTAGTTTCCAGTCAGCATCTTCTGTGTGCCTGTGTGTGTGTGTGTGTGTGTGTGTGTGTGTGTGTGTGTGTGTGTGTGTGTGTGTGTGTGTGTGTGTGTGTGTGTGTGTGTGTGTGTGTGTAAATGCGTGCATTCCCGGCAGACCTGCCACTGGCCCTGCTTCGACAACAGATGTGTGTAGAGTCCAGCGGAGAAGAAAGTCAGCCCATTGATCCACAGCACAGCAGACATCAAAAGATCCATAGGAGAAAGAGGAGAAAGAGCAGAAAGGAGCAGGGAGGAGGGTGGAAGTACTTACACCGCAATGTGTGTGTGTGTGTGTGTGTGTGTGTGTGTGCGTGTGACTGAGATTAGAGCTTATACAGAAAACAAAATGATTAACTTAATATCTTTATACCTGCCATGAAAAAAAAAAAGAATGAATCATAACTGTCCTCCATCTTCAGAGATTATCGAAAAACTTTACATCTGGTTTACTAAAATCATTACTTGTTTGCGACCCACTACGCCTGTGTTTTATGAAAAACTACTGGGAAAAAAAGAGTGATATTCATTACTGTGATTGGGTTGGCTGAGGGAATTAGAGATGTTGTAATGCCCTGGCAACACACACATGGATCCTAAGTTGAGTGACTTGCCAAATCTCTGGGTAGCAACACGGCAGAGAGAGAGGGGGAGAGAGGAAGAGAGCGAGCGACTGAGAGAGACTGTGGGCAAAATGCAGCACATTTGTAAAAAAAAAAAAAAAAAAAAAAAAAAGGTCTCCACGTACCAAAACAAGATTTCAATTACCACGCTGCTCTCTCCGTCACCCAATAGACTCTTAGGCAAACACGCATTTGAAAAACCAGTGCCATTTATTCTATTCATTCTCTGTTTCTGACACAACACAGAAATTAAAATGTTCGTAGCAGGAGATAAATGGCACATTGAAAGACCGTATGAATAGAAGGAAGCAAGAAGAGGCAGCCTTGACTCAGTAAGTTTGCAGGGAGCTGCACCCTGAACTTTCCTAATAAAGCTGTTTTGCCTGTCAAACAGCTTCTGTTAAGAATATTTGTAAGGTAATGTATTACTGTTTTCATCAGACCAGAAACGGTGAAAACGTGTAGTATTTCTTAACAAAAAGACCCCCCAAAAGCACTGGAATTTATCTTTTTTTACAAGTCAGAGAGTGTCGAAACACAACAAAGAAGTAGACCTTAATTACTGCGATAAGGAAAAAGAAACACAGAGGTTACACAGCGTAACCCTAGGTCAATGCAAAAGTCTCATTCATGGCTATAGTTTTTAAATGTAAATTTGCTCGAAAAATGAATTTGCACTGTTTCACATAGAATAGTTTGCAGCTATGAAAGGTTTATATTGATCATATGTAACTGTTGAACTCTGACCTGTTCTCCCATAGTGTGTCTTTTGTATGAGCTCCCTCTGTTCTCATCTCTTTCCCTCCAGGTTTCTTCCTGTTAAAAGGGGAGTTTTTCCTTCCCACTATTGTCATGTGTGTGCTCATAGTGGCTCATCTGATTGTTGTGGTTTCTTTCTAATACTGTGGAGCCTTCACCTTATAATCTAAAGCACTTTGAGGCAATCTTTATATTATATTATGACAAAGACTTACAACCCATGTGGTCAGGACAATTATGCACTTTGTGTGACTCTCTTTATATTCCACTATCAAAGCCAGGATATTAATCTTGCATATTTTTTTTATCGTTAATGGTTAATAACAGATGTGGGTTATGGTGGTCAAAGCCTTATACAACATTTGGTAAAATATGTGCTTATGTCAAAAACTAATTGGTGGCGGATATAAAGAGACAGTGGTACTACAGTGGTAATAGAAGACATATAATACAGATTGATGGCTATTAATTCTCTTGAGACTTTCTTTTTAGCTTTCAGTAAACAAACATCTGTTTTGTGTGTCTGTGTCCAACACATTGTTCAATAAAGTTATTAGTGGGTTCGGTAGCTGATTCCATCTGTTGACTGTCAGCTGATGCAATAGGAGGCAACTGCTGAGAATTTGCTCTCCTACTGTCTGTGAAATCTGGGCTCTATCCAGCTCTCCCTTTCTCTGTCCCTGCACGCACACACACAAGCAAATGCACACAGATGCTATCTTTGTGAGGACATTGCCTAATACATTCCCAACTCTTGCTTAATTCTAACTCTAACCTTAAAACCAAGTCTATAAAACCTCCAATCAGCCCGTCAAAGGGGTGTGACAAAGTAAGAAAGGGTGTGTTTCCTTTCTTTTCATACCTTGTTAAAAAGTGGTTAAACTTTGCACTTAATGAAGAGCTATTAACCTATTTGAATAGCTGGTTGTGTGTAGATCTTCCCTTTGTCCCTCCTGCCTACTAATTTATCTTCTACGTGGATGGCACCAACAGTCTTGGGTAGACCATGGCTCAAAAGTGGCACATGGTGAGGGCAAGCTGGGTCAAAATAAGACAAGCGAGCATGCGCGCACACATGCACGTACAAAAGAGGACAGCAGACGGGACAAGGGTGGTGCATCTGCTCTTTAATTAAAATAAGAGGGGGGCCTGCAGACAAGGCCTTAATCAAAATGTGCACTTGCTCACATACACCTACACACAGATACGCAAAGAGTGACCTCTGTTGTTGATCCACGAGACATAAAATTGTGAGCCACTGCAAAATAGAGAATAGGATAGGTGGGAGAGAAGGAAAGGCAGAAACACTTAAAGAAGGGCAACATAAATAAGTAGGTGAAGTATCATTAAAGCTAGAGTGTTTCTTTAACATTAAAATTAGGATTTCAGGTATAAGGATGGCTTCAGCTCTTAAATGTACTGGCATGTTGTATATAGTCAGGTCCATAAGTATTTGGACAAAGACATATTTTGTTTTGTTTTCTTTTGTTTTCCAAGATTACCTCTCTACACTTGATTGATTTATTTTACATCAAATAATCAAGATGTAATTAAAGAGCAGAGACTTTCACCTCAGGTCAGTGAATTGGCCATCACAGAATATCCCATTTCACTGCCTTGAAAAACTCTGCGTGCTTTTTTGGGAGTGAGCTTTTGGGTCATTTTCCAATAGCACTGTGAACCCTCATCGGGTCATTTTTGCAGCATTTCTCTAAATCTGAGCAGAGACAACAGCCCTGCACACTTCAATATGAATCCCTTCTATTAGCAGTCACATCATCAGTAAACACGAGTGACCCGTCTCCACTGGCAGCCATATATGTCCGTGCCACGTTTCTCTTGCCATCACTCTAGTACAAGTTAAAATTGGAAATTAACACACAATGCAGGCAAAAAGCAACAGAGAAAGGAAAGAGAGCTATTTTCACTCAGAGATGGAGAAAGATAAGAAAGACAGGACAGGAAGAAGAGAGGTTAGATTTAAAGGTCAGGACTGCTCAGTGGGATTTGATAAACTGCAAATTTGAAGCTTACATGCAAGTTTAAATCAGGTATTGGGTCTGAACACGTGACATTATGTTTTTTATATTGTGAAACATGGTGCAAAACAAACCGAGGTAGACTAACTGTGTTATTTAAAGGTTTCATGAAAATCCTCTGCAGGTTAAAGCAGGATAAACAGGTTATTTTGCTCTACTGTGATGGATGTAAAGTAAATAGCAGAGTGTGACTGGTGCACAG
Organism: Pelmatolapia mariae; assembly: GCF_036321145.2. Classification (NCBI taxonomy): domain Eukaryota; kingdom Metazoa; phylum Chordata; class Actinopteri; order Cichliformes; family Cichlidae; genus Pelmatolapia; species Pelmatolapia mariae. The sequence goes on along the minus strand of NC_086236.1, from coordinate 45,516,962 downwards.
TGGCCATATGAAGTTAATATAAACAGTCAAATTAGGTTAAACCTAAACAGTGTGCTGTTAGTGTAGAGGATGAAATCAGCCAGGACAACTCATTAAACATCTGCTGACATCTGGCTGATTTCAGTTGTGTACATCCACAAAGAGCAGCAGGTCGGCTGATCACAGCCTGTACAAACACCAAAAAGCAATGAAATGACTTTAAAATTTCTTGAGGCCAGCAGGAAAAGACAGTCTTTACAGTATTATTGTTGCTCATCAGGGAAGGCTAAAGGGTTTAGATGGCATCTAGAAACTAGACCCCTAGAGAGACTCCTGGAAACTCCCCTTATTATCCACACACTGAGCTCAGTAGGATCTTCTAGGAATGGTGATACAGTTTTCAGCAGAACTGGTTGGTCAGTAAGCAGCTGTTTCATGAACGCTAGACTGTTATCTCAAATAGCCTTCTCCAGAGCAGATTAGGTTTCGGGTGTAGGTTACCATGGTGATGTATCCTGGTAAATGTAGAACCAGAGTGAAATGATAAAAGTTACCTCACAAAGTCCAGAAACCTGTTTTGTAGTACAGATCTCAGTTCATGACAAAATCTCAAAGTGCTAAAAAAATGCAAAGTGCTGGTGATAAACGACACCACTTAAAAATTATCTCCATCACAAAAAAATAAGCAGAACAGAGGAATGGGACATCTTCAACTGGCTTTTTTCTCATTGTCAGTAAAACATTTTGTTTTCCTCAGCTGTAGGCTGATAATTTAATGAATGATCCAATCAGCTCTGTAAGTAACAATTTGTTTATTTTTAGAAAACCGATCAGCCTTTCCTTTTTCCCCCACCACAGGCCTGTGCCATGATGTAATACTTGGAGCTTAGTGGGGTAGCTTCAAGTTCAACCTTGGGTTTTCAGGTCCATGCAGGTGGTTCGCTTTTTAAATCAATATGGTAAATAATGCTGATGCACACATAGTGAGAGGGTATTAGTAGACTGAAAGTTTTGCCCCTCCGTAATAAGAAACAGAGATTTTTAAGACCAGCTTAATTCCTTGCTCTTTTTTCCCCAGCTTGCTGCAAGCAATTTTAAACCAATTTTGTTGCTCACTGTGTTAATATAGTGAAGAAATCTTAAGGGCTCCAAAGCCTCGTACTTGTTGACCCCTATAAAAATTTGCAAGTATGCCTGCTTACCAGTTTGAATTCTATTTTTCTATTTGCTCTTTACTTGCTCTCAGACTGCCTGGTTTTGCAGCTGAGAGAATATGACCAAAGTTGTCTTAAACATCACAGAAATACCTTCATTTTAACCTTAAAGGAATAAAGAGTTATAGCCATTAGAGCTGGATACAGGTAAGTTACTTACACGTTTGGTATTTTGCATCAATCCCTTCATCGCCATACAAAGATTTATTTATATAGTGTTTTTATACTCTTGCTGATCACTTGAAGCACAAGAAAATTCATTCTGTAGAGCCTTTTTACTTTCAGTCACACGCACTCACATGCTGCTTTGGCTGAAGGACTTGTGTTACATTTATCTAGAATTATCTTTTTACTCTCTATTTTTTTCTAATATTATAGCCTGCTTTGTAAAATAAGACACTCTTCTGCTAATACACCTGCTCTTTTGTGCACTTTTTCATATGTAGTAAATACAACCTCAAAGGTAATTTGGAAAGCCATGGGTTAAAGTATTGAGTTAATAACTGCCTGCATATGACCAGTTGCATATAACAACTTATCAGCGTAAGGGTAAGTGTGGCAATATAAGACAAGGATATTCTAGGTAAGCTGAATTTACTTCATAGAATATACTCCCAAAGGCTATTGTACCCCAAAGAGTCTCTCATCACCTGCTGCAGAGAGCAGACAGAAGTAAGGGCCAACACTGTCTATGATTGTAAAAAGCTTTCCACTGCTGTTTAAAATGTTATTTTTAAATCATGTCCACAGTCCTATCACTGTGTGCACCCTCAAATGTTGGTGGGTTATGAAACAAACAAAATCTAGTTTTATGGGTTTAGAAACTGTAATCTTGTGATTATTTCATTTGCAAGCATTTAAAAGAAATTGCTGAGGAGTACTGGAATTGAAGATACAGGCTATTATTTTTTTAGTTTATTTAACTGGAAAAACAAATATTATTCTTATAAATATCCACTGATTAGTGTTTAATTATGTTTTACAACAAAATAATGCGATCTAATAACCTTAGATTTAATCCATTAAAAATACGCAGGAGCCGGCTCTGGTATTGTGGAAGGCATCGTGTTGCTCTACCATGTTGAATACAGTGGCCAAGATGGAAATCGCCATACTGCCTAATAATATTTTATGTTTGTGGCTAGAGACCAGCCACATACATAGTACACAAAGGGCGAAGGAGAAAAGAATCTGTAGGTATTTGTGTGCCAATGAGTCAAATTTCAATTCTTGTCTGAACCTTTAGACTCAGCATATGGAGTTTGTTTATGGGTCATGAACTGAATTCAGGCCTTTAATGCAAGAAAACATGCTTATTTATTCCTGATATTATTGTCAGCAGATTAGAAGTGTGACCCTCCCATCTCCAGACAGCTGTCGGCTAAACAACAACAGCTGTTAAGCTAAAATTGTGGCAGCTAATGATAGCTTTGTGTGTCCTTAAAAAAAAAAGAAATCACACTTTTCTCCCGATACACCATCATATAAGAGTGAATTCACTGTCCAAGTCCAACAATGTTAGATTCATTTTAAAGAACGTTTCACTTACACCGGCCAACAGCAGCTAACAGAGGCTAACAGCTAACAGAGGCTAACAGCAGCTAACAGAGGCTAACAACAGCTAACAGAGGCTAACAACAGTTAACAGAAGCTAACAAAAGCTACTGATAGAAAAGTCCAGGACATTCTCAACAACTAACCTCAATGTCACTATCACTTATTAACTCATAGTGGGCTTCTTTCACAAAGTTTTACAGCCTCATTCAGAGTAAATAGACAGCAGTTCTCACCTGGCATACTGACAGCTGAGGTAAAAAGCGGACAGACAGCCTACGCTCACTACAGATGAATAGCGGCCAGCGTTTTGAGGGGGCTGCCAAACATTGTTTTTTTGCGGGGTGGGGGGTTCTTTTTTACAGTAGTAGAAACACACTGGCTGGCTATGGCCATTATGGGTTAAAGTGTAAATTTTATGCTTTTGGTAAATGGACTGGTTCTTATATAGCGCTTTTCTACTCTGTCTGAGCACTCAAAGCGCTTATACAACTAATTCATTCACCCAATCACACCCATTCACACAAGCACTTCTTCTAAGCTAAGTATCTAACATTCATACTCCAATGGATGCATCGGAGAGCAACATGGGGTTAGTATCTTGCCCAAGGATATTTGACATGCAGACTGGAGCAGCCTGGGATCGAACCACCGACCTTCTGGTTAGCGGCTGACCTGCTCTGCCACCTGAGCTACAGCCACCCTTTCGAGCTCTAATTCTATGCTACAGTGGCCACCATAGCTATGATTTTAAACTTACGAAAACAATTCAGTTGACTAGAATCCGCAGTCTACTGACATCTACTGGTGAGAGTTTACATACTGCAACTTTAAAGTAATTTTAGGATAATGCGAGACTGTGCACATTTTCATGGTTTTCAGGCGATTCATGCATATAAGTAAACACCAAGAGTCACCACATACACTCCAAAATCTGTACTATATAATGTGTATATATATTTTTTTAAATTGTTACATTATCACTTCAGTAATTCCTTATTTAAAACATTTTCTGGTAAAAGCAGGCGAATCCATCTGCACATAAATGTATTCTGCGTGAACACTTTTCACTACAGAAGTAGTTTTAAACTGAGTGTGCAACTGAATCTCTACGGTCGCTCTTTGGGGAATGTCTCACTGGAATAGTCAGAGTGAGCAGGACCCCATATATCCACCATAACTAACAGGATTAAACCTGACTGGGTAGGGAGACTGATAAAGGGGGGGGGGGAGTTAGTGGAAGATATCAGGTTCTCGTCTTTCACAGCAATGGGAGAAAGAAAGGAGGAGGGGAAAGAAGAAGGAAGTTATGAGCACCAAAAAGAAGAGGGTAAGGCGGAGGATCAGAAGAGACTGATCAGTGTGGCTGGAATGGTGGGGTAAAGCAGAGTATGTCTGTGTATATCTACACATAAAAAATTATTTTATGTTTACCTACGCAAGTGTTTCCGCCATGGATGAGTAGTCCTCCTTCCATCAGCTCTGCAAGGCATATATTCACCTAACCTGTCCCGAGGGCAATTTAAGAGCAATTTAGAAATGCGTTCACACTTTAATGCCTTCAACACCACTGAACATACACACACACACACACACACACACACACACACACACACACACACACACGTGCATATACACAGAGCCATGTAGTGCAGGGAGCATAAAATCAGAAAGCACAGGTCAGCAAGATTTGGCATTATTAATCGACCAGCATCTAATATTATATTAATATTTAGCAATATTAATCAACTATGGTGAGGGACAGGGAGAGAGAGAGGGAGAGAGAGAGAGAAGATCTGTTTTGCATCATCCCATGCTGAGTAAAATATGTTTTCCATAAGGTTGTCTTTTGCAAAGTGTGAGCCCTGCTCTGCTGGGTTTTTACATTAACACCCTGCAAGAAGTCATTCACCACAAGCACTGCAATTTCATTTAACTAAGTAATAAGTCAGCATGTTATATTATTCAATAGTCTTTCAGTTTCCTCTGGAAGCTACACCAGGGTTTAAAATCATGTTCCTGCTAATGTTTTAGCTATTAAAAAAAATGTTGCACCGAGACCTGAAAAAAAAATCTGATTTGCTTACTAATGCATCTGAAAGCAATAACTACATTGCAGTCCCATGAGCGAGGCTGGTGTAGCAGATGGAAAAATGTAAATAAATGATCAGACGACAATCATACTGCGAGCTTTTTCATGATGAGAGAGAGTTGTTAGAACCGCACAAGAAAACACAATCAATAAAATCAAGAGGAGGTGTGAGTTTATTTAAATGGTAAAATCAGAAGGGGAAACCGAGTCACCATCATTAATTTTCCAAAGTCAAAAAGTTTGTGCTACAGATTATGTGTCTGGTGCTGAACTCTAAAAAAAGAAAAAGAAAGAGAGAAAAAAAGTTTGTCTTTTCATCTCAGTGCAGCAGGTTTTTGAGAATGTCCTTCAAAAGGCCCTTCCTAAATCCACCGGTGTAACATCCACTCTGCTAAAAAAGCCCTACAGGCTGGAGAAGAGGACTTAAACTGTTTTAGATCTTGAGTACAGCTAAATAAATGTAGTTGAAAATGAATGAGCAGAGCTCTGCCAAAAGGTGTGACCTAGTCAACCTTGCTCAAGTCCCAAGTCTACATAAAACGAAAAGAGTATGTGAGTGGAGAGGTTCCACAGTAATTTCTGCTTGCTGCTCAAAGCAGCCTGTAATCACTCTGCTCCCAGCTGCTCTGGGATTTCTATCTGCCCATGCAGAGAGAAAACCTGTTCGCTTTGTAACAGGTTTGGCTCGTCTTATCTCCACAACAGTGACAAAGTGTGAATCCTGCCCTACAGTTGCACCCTGGGCTGCTAGAATGTGTTCTTTGCATTCAGCTACAATGTGAAGTGAAAGAGGTGGTATGGATGTGTATAAAGTGAAAATGCAAATTCACGTCAGTGCACAATAACACATCTGCTCAAGCTGAAACTTAATTTAAGAGAAAACTTTGCAGTTAGAGTCAGATAGTTCTGTGCATGTGCAGAGGCAGCAGCAAACAGCCGGAGGCCAGGAGAAGAGGAAGTGAATTAGTTTGAGTTTGTGGTTTGTCTGGACTGCTGCACATACACAGAAAAGCTATCACACACATCCATGTGCTGTTTATCGCTATGGATGACAAAATTTATCTAAGTCACATAAAGAGATGCTTCAAACTCTATGATCTTGCGTGAAACGCAAGACGATTCGGCCTGCCTCATTTCTGCCTGCCGTTTATTTACTTTCCGGCTCTTTGAAACGTCGCGGCAAAATGTCGAGGAAAAGCACCGAGTTTTTTAAATGGACTAACAATGAGGTGGAGTTATTGCTGCAAGTAACACAAAGGTACAAAGTTGCAAAGGCGAGTGAGAATTAAAGAATTTGAAGAAAAGTTATCTGAAGCATGTACAAACTATTAATCTTTAATAAGGCTGTCAAAATTGAGAACAAACAAAACAACTGCTGTATAATGCCCTCCGCTATCTTAGTTTAATTGGTCACTTGACTGCATCACATGACTAAAATGTGTCATTGCTTTCAAAAAGTCTCCGTTTTCGCTGTCCACACATGCGACGCGAAAGCACCATTTCCAAATGTATGCATTTGTCAGTGTGGACATGAGGACAAACCGGGGAGAAAACGATGCGTAAAAAAGGCATCGTTTGCAATGAATTTGTGATCCTGTTGCCTTTGAATCAGTTTGCTATCAGTTTGTAACTCATTGGTGTCCAGTTTGCAATTACACACAATCTGTTTGTGATAATACAGTGATTAACTGTGATTAGTCTGCAAAATCACAAATATCCTGCTGTCAACATACACAGATATTCACTAAAAACTTACAGAGTCTGGCCAAAACCTACAAGATCTGAAGCAGAAACTTAAAGATTCCTCCAGAAATAGTGATGTAGTTAAAGCTGATCGGTTGATTCAAGATGCTCAGTATTCATGCTTTTATATAGGCACTATAACCAGGATGCAACCACTCGGCAACCTCTTAAGTGACCTAATGGAAAGAGACTCATTGCAGAGGAGTTGTGCTCAGTTACTCTGACTGATTCAGAGTGACTGCAACATGTTGCCAGTCTGTCTCCATCTATACATTAGACAGAAATTATTTGCTTCACCATTCTGTCTGAGAAGGATTGCAATCAATCAGTGACTGATTATTTGGAGACAGGTTGCCTCCCACCAGGCGACCTGTGCAGATGCCCTGCATTCAAAGGGTTGGTCGCCCGGAGGTTTGGTTACAACAACTGCTTCCGATCAGTCGCTGAATGCAAAAAAAAAATAATCAATGCAATTCTTTCATCATATTTTTACTTGAGTGTGACAAAACCATTTATGTCTGATTGCTGTCTTTTTCATGAAATCATGATCAACTCAAGTATTGCTTTAGCGAGTGCTGACCTCATACATTTTAAATTCCTGGAGTGGTTCCTATTCAATCAAAGAGCTCACACATAAATCAAGCTAAATATTCCTTTAGGGGTTTCTTCCTTCCTTCTTTCCCCAGCCACAGTGCCCTTGAGCAAGGAATCTAGCCTTCAGGTCCAGCAGAGCAGCTGAGAGGACACCGGGTGTGTGCAGCTGCAGTTAGTAGTTCCCAGGTATTAACGTTTGCCAGGGTGCTGCTGTAATGAAAACAAGTGTTCTCCATTGACTTTCTTGGATGAATAAAGGGTGATACCCCATAAACACTGATGACTGATACAGACACTCAGAGAGATTATATAGCTCATGTAGCCTGCACAGAATGCTGTAAGGAATCAGAGAGAGGGACTGGAAAGTGGAGATACTATTATAATGGGAATAAATCACGCTACACTCTGGGGCTTGAAAATGAAACCTGACATGGGCCATAAATCTTCAGGGATGTAAATAAAGCAGGACCAGAAATTAGATATTAGAACTTCAATATCCGATGACACCAACTCTAAAATGCTTATCGTTTTATCTAAGGAGCAAAATATTATACAAATTACTAACATGTTCCAAGAAAGAGGAAGATAGAGAAAGGGTAAAAAAAAAAAAAAAAGAAAGAAAGAAAAAAAAGAAAAAGATTTGGAAAGCGCAAAGGAAAAGAGCAGAAAGAGAGATTAATGCAAGCAGTAGACAGCATGAGAAGCGAGAGAGAGAGAGAAAGAGACAGGGATTATGAGTACTTTTCTTTTGCAGCCTCATCACAAACAAATAAGCCGATCGTCAAGACCCAGCCAGGCAATTAATATTCAAGGAATTAGTTTTCTTTTTAAAAAGGAGGGGAGAGGAGATTTAGATTCTTTTCCTCCCTTTGCTGCACGAGGATCCTTTTTGCGAGCTTAGGCTTTAAACAGCTTGAAATCACTTTGACAGCCTGCTCTATCTCATGGAATACACACACACACACACACACACACACGGGCACCCGCAAACACACACTACAGGGAATTTTAATTTTCAACCTGTGAAATTGTAATTGCCTCCCGTGCAAGAGGCAAAGGATTGTGGGAAGGCAAACTCCCATGTATCAGCTCTGACAGTACGACTTCTTTATTTGATCGTCATTATCTATTTATTGGTAAGTTTAAGTTCTGAAGTAGTTTTTATCTCTTATTTTCCTGCTCCCCTTTCGCCTCTGTCTTTTCTTCCACTCTCACACTTTCCTGCGCTCAGATCTGTTTCACAGCGCTGAGGCGAGCCTGGCAGAGCTGACATTAAATTAACTGGAGCTGTCAACGACAGGAGGAGGGTGGCTAGGAAAAAGAAGAGAAAATGAAAAGAGCAGGGAGGAGAGGACGAAACATAAGGAGGAAATGAACAAAAGAGAAAGAAGAGTGATAAAGAGAGAAAAAGAGCAAAAGGTGAACCCCCACCCCCACACCCACATGACAGGAAAATGTGACGAAAATGTCTTAAGGGAACTTGAATGCCATTATTGTTTTTCCTTTTCTGTTCATTTTGTAGTTCTGACTCCTCTCGCTGCGAGGCTGCCCTGCGAATGACTTCTCAACTCCGTACGTGTGATTGTTGTTTTGCAGACCGCCTGCCTTGCAAACTGTCAGCAAAAGCTATGTTCAGCTCAGAAAGAAAAAAATAACTTCAAAATACGACATGAAAGCCTTGCACGTGCATGTAATTAGCTGTGATATTAAGTCATTTTCAACCTGTCAGTGCTCTTCTCCCTCAACCCAGACACTCGCACTATGAGGTGAAGAGGTGCCTATTAAATAACAGCTCCCTTTTATCAGAACCTAACAGTGAAAGTCGTTTAGATGTATGAATATGTTTGGATATGATTTGAGTTTGTCTTCTGCTATATGTGCACCGAATGGCGAATGGAGGACAGGTGAGTTTACCTACTTTTTTCACCAGTGAATGTCCATAACATCAGTTCAGTTCTATTGTATCAGTACAGTGCCAATTCACAATAACAGCTGCATCAATGTGCCTTATATTTATATTCTAAGGCATAGACCCTACAACAATCCCAAAAAGCACACAATAATAATGGATTGCATTTATATAGCGCTTTTCGAGACCCTCAAAGGGCTTCACAATTCCACTATTCACTCACTCTCACATTCACACACTGGCAAGCTACAGTTGTAGCCACAGCTGCCCTGGGGCAGATTGACAGAAGCAAGGCTGCCATATTGTGCCATTGGCCCCTCTGGCCATCACCAGTAGGCGGTAGGTGAAGTGTCTTGCCCAAGGACACAACGACCGTGACTGTCCAACCCGGGGCTCGAACCGGCAACCTTCCAATTACAAGACGAACTGCCAACTCTTGAGCCACGATCGTCCTGAACCACAATCGCCCTACACAACTCCCTAGTAGCAACCATTTGGCAACAGTGGGAAGGAAAAACTCCCTTTTAACAGGAAGCAGCGTCCAGCAGAATCAGACTCATGGAGCAGCAGTCATCTGCCAAGACCGGTTGGGGGTGAGGGAAGGGAGAAGAGAGTTGAGGGAAACAACACAGAACTATAGGAGAAAGCCAGAGTTTAATACTTGCTAATGAATAAATACAGTAGTGGTGTATGAGTGAAAAGAGATACAAGTAATGAAGAATGCAGAGATGAGTGAGAGATATGACAGAGAGAGAAAAGCAAAAAAACTAATGAGGTGAAAAGGGGATGATATATAATTTTAAAAAGTAAGGCAGAAGAGAGGCTGCCCTATTGTAGTTATTTTTAATATACCAGAGTAGTTTTGAATATCCTTATTCACCTTTTGCTGGATGATGGTTATTGCTCTCAGTTCATCTGTGTGGGGAAACATTTTTTAGCTCCTGTCCCTTCTTTCTTTAGGCAGTTTTTTTGCCTCATGCAAACAAAAGTTTTCACCAGCGGGTGGGTGGAGCTTCTGAGCCTGAACTGATCTCCGCTCAGATTGACGTGATACAGAGCCGAGAGCGATAAAAGACTTTGCGTTTAGAGCGGCCTGAAGGGATGTTTCACACAGAAATGCGGAGAAAGTTTCTGGTCTGTCAGTGAGGGTGAAAGCATGCAGCCTGTTCTACAGTGACCAGTTGAGTCATAGCCTGGAGGATGTGTGGAGAAACCCACCATGGCTGGATCTCTGGACCTTTATATCGATCTACAGTGTATACGTTTTTTCTGGTATTGGTTTATTCAAGTAAATTTTCTTTTTCCAATCGGTTTGAGAACAGCTTAATTTCTTCACGTAAATTTAATTCAATTTCATGTAAATTTAATTGGTCAGACTGGGCTGAGTTCTTGACCTCACCAATATTTGTTCTGACACTTTATCCACTATACAAGTTGAAACAGTAGTAAATAGACTAATATGTACACTTATTCAGGCAAAGCCATCTTCATGATCGCTTAGCAGATATGATGTATCTACATATCTCTCTTAAACTACTCTTAAAAAACACCCTTAATTCAGCATTCTTCTTTCACACATGTGAGAATATCGCCAATAAACATTAACAATGTAGTTATGTAAATGAGCATTGTTTCATGAACGGACAACGCCGCAGGAACACTTCACCATGGCAACAAACCAGCCCTCAGGAGTCTCAGGCAATGTACAGTTATTTCCATGACAACATCATTAAAAGTTTCTTGGAAGCCAAGTGAAGTAGTCTAATCAAACATTAGCAAGAGGAAAACAGCCACGAGACCTCAAGGTGATCTCTCTGTTTTTCTCTTCTGTTTTTTTTCTTTTTTCAAATTCCTGTTTAAAAAGATATTATGCACTTTCCTGCTGTTTGATGAAAAATATTCAACTCAGACGGTTCATTAAACTAAAACCTGCTAAATGTGGCACATTAACGCAATTAGCAAAGTTTCCTCAGAGTTACTTTTTTGACCCTTCCCACGGTAAAAGTGAGTTGTAAGCTTGCCAAGATCTACAGCATAGCTCTTATCTGAGCAAACTTATCTGAGTGAAGTGCTCTCTCTCAGAAGAAGAAAAAAAAAAAGCAGCTATGAGCAGTCCAGCAGTTCAACGAGAAGCTTTTCATTAAGTATCCAGAAGCCGGAACAAGTTGAACATAAATGACATCATGAACTCCTAAATAGACTTCATTTTGACAGGGCTTTTGTGTGGAGAGATTTTATTTCATCGACAAGATTTCACGACTATGCAGACGAGTTCACGATGACTTAACAAAAATCTTCTCTTTTTTTAGTTTCAGACAGATAAACTAAATGATTTTATCCACTTCCTGTTGTGCAAACAGCACACACACAGCATGTTTAGGGACATTAAAACTGTCTCCAAACTAATAACAGCTTTTAACACCAAGTAATACTGTGGCGCTGCCGTGTCTCCGTGTGCTTATTAAAGTGCTTTCAAGAACAATGAAAGTGTGGAGCTAAAATATTGACTTTGGTCTCCCGTCCCACTGGTGATTACAAACACCCTTAACCGTTCAAAGTCAAAGATGTATGTAGGTCCATCAAACATGAAGACACAAAACCAGAGACACACAAAGAAACACACTGAATCAGAACTGGCAAACCACCAAGACGCTCAATAGAGCCAATCTCTTGCTCACACGCCAGGCTGTGAATTCCCAGTTTGCTTTGCAGCGACAATGGGGTGTGTGTGCGAGTCTGTGTCTGTGCGTGAGTGCAGATAAAAACGCCACAATCACTAAATGCAGGCACAAGGGCCACCAAACTAAATGCTTGGACAGAGCTGGCATGAGGACCCATGTACACACACATATATATGATTAGGAATGGATACGCTTGCCAAGACAGTTTCCCCTCTGTTCCAGAAGGCACTAAGGTGCTTAAGCACTCAGCCTATATAAATGGAAAGGCAGAGTGTGACAGAAAGAAGGGGTAGGGTGGGAGGTGAAGAAGACAGAATGCAACAAACCAAGTTGGTCACCAAAATTGCAAAAATTAATTGGTTACACCCATGTGGGCTTTCATTCACACTCAACAATTGCACATGGGTCTAGTTGGAGCAAATTAAGCCAGTTTTAGGTGAAATATCCATCAGTGCAAATATTTCCATTCATTATCACAATCCGTCCTTGTCCTTACTCAATTAATAGCCGGAGTACTGGTTTAATTCCCTGTAGCTCAAGTCTGATATGGCTTCAGTGGGCTTCCTTAGAACATGCGTTTATGATGTCGGTGCATGTAGTGCGTGCAGGAATGTGCGCAAAATTTGGAAGGTGGTGAGGAAAAGAAGGATTTTTCCAACCTTGTTTCCAAAGAAGGTCACGGCGGCAGCTGGAAATTAGTGCAGCGCTGCACGCACATTAGCGGATATTGTTTCAGCCAGGCCTCAGTTGTAAGGTAATGTCAATCACTGCTCTTACTGTGTATCTGCCCCGGGGCCAAGTAGACCACCCTCCCTCCAGACACACACGCAAGCGCTCACAGATCGCAGTATTTTCATATTTCTTTTTGTGGGCTCGTCATCCTGCGTCAATTAGAATCAGCGCTGTAATAAATGGTACGTGAAAGGCTTTGATGGTGTAAATATTTTATTTGCACCTTCAGCGCTGTTGTCCGTGTAATCTCGCTGCTGCAGCTTTGACTGGCATGGAGGAAAGATGCTGGTTAAAATTCTGAGCTAAAACACACGGGGAGAGAAAATGATATTTTTAATGAAACCGTTGTGAAGCATGCTGAATGACAGCATGGTAAATTGACTGTGCTAAATTGGGCTTAACCTGACATATATCAACATGGGATTTATGTCAGGTTTTTTCATTCTCCGTACTTTAATGACTGCTTTCCTGCAGGAAAGCGGAACAAACATTAACAAGAGTGGTATCAGGTAAAGTCTTAAAAAAAAAGCAAAAACCTTGCTTTCTAAATTTTATTTGTTTGATTTCATGTATTGAAAATTGAAACAGTCGAAATATCCATTAATCAAAAGAATCATTTACATTCAGATAAACTCGAGCAGGGGCTACTGCATACATAATCTCAGAGGTGGATGCAGAAAAATGGTGAGAAATTTACTTCATTAGATGAGAATGAAAAGGTCATTGCCTGAGATTGTGGCTAATAAGAATCTCCGTCAGCCAGTGGCTGATGTCAAGACCCTCTGTATTAACCAACAATTCACACTAGTTATTGCTATCAAAGTGTATATAGTCTAATTTTGACGTGCATTTATTTAAACAGAACTCATCTTCTGTGAAATTGAAGTTTAATCTAAAATTAATTGTATTCTTACGAACTTTTGATCAGCTCAGTGGAAAGGGTAACTGGCAAGCCAGAAGAGAAGACTAGCTAGTGCTTTTGCATGTCAGATTTTACAGCACTATTAGAGTTACCGGATCATGGGCGCTCAGGACACACAGATCCAGTCAAAGCAAAGAGCTTGGATCGAATAGCAGAACTCAGAGGGTAAAAAATTCACATTTGCAACAAGGCTTACTGTGATTTTGGAGTATTGATTTTACTTAGGATTTTTGCCCTGGGAGAGAGGAAGCAGGTGGGGGCAGGTGAGCGGAGACTGGAGAACAGAGGTGTGGCTGGTACAGTTAGCCAAGAGCAAAGTGGACAGCGGAGAGGGCAGGTTTTATCCAGTGAGAGTAGAAGGTGGATGGTGGGGTGAGGCAAAACCGGTGGCTGGAGGAGAAGAAGAAACTGAGATGGAAAAATGGATAGCTTAGAGGTCAAAAAGAGCACAAGGAGAAGAAGACGATAACTTTATAGTTACAGGTGTGGTGTGGTGTGGTGTGGTGTGGTGTGGTGTGGTGTAGTGCAGGCCTGAACAATCCAGTAGGGAATGATAAAGAGAGCCAGGGGTTAAATACTGCTAAGTCTTGATGAGCTGATGAATCTCAAGTGTGCCGTTTAATTGGCCAGAGATGCAGGAATGTGGAAACACACCTAGATAGAGGGAGCGAGAGAAAGGGAAAGAGGGGGCAACACGAACATTAGGAAACGAGAGAAAGGTCAAACGGAGGCAACAACAACAGCAATGAGAGAGAGAAGCATAGTAACCAGGGGGCTGTGGAGTGATTAAGCATTCAAAATGATTTTAAAAATGATTTACATTCTACATTCTTGGTGCATGTGTTTCATTTTTATTAACTTCTAATTAGAATTCATCCGATTCTTGTGTCACATGGTATGTACAGTAATTTGAAAGAGTTCTGGGCAGCACTGTTGTGTGGCTGTTAGAACAGTTGCCTGAAAGCAAGAAGGTCTTGAGTTTAACTCCAACATCTTTCCATGTGAAGTTTGGATGTTCGCTCTGGCTTCCTCCCACAGTCCAAATATATGAAGTTAGTGGAGTTAGGTTAATTGTTGTTTCTAAACTGACCATAGGTATGAGTGTGAATGGTTGTGTCTCTCTCTGTGCTAGCCCTGCCACAGTGTGTACTCTGTTGGGATAGGCTCAAGCCCCCTGCTGGAAGAGAATGGATGGATGGACTTTTAGGAATTGAAAGGGCAAGTAGCAGCCAGGTACACTCAAATCAAATGCACTTGATTTAACTGATCATCAGTAAGTGTGAGCACATCTATAAAAGCAGATGTTTTTGCAGTTTGCTGGTCTGGAGCTTTCAGGTACGCCTAAATAAAATGCTACAATCTTACCAGGAGTGAATTTCTGAGCATATTCACCCCAACAACAGTCCATGCAAGGCTTGGAAACAACTAAAATACCATAAATACATCTCAGACCCTATGGGCCACAGTTAGCATGTTAAATGTTAAAGTATGTGGCGGCATAACTAGAAGATGATTCAAGTACTGTTTATTTGGAAGGGTTGCCATGCTTCTTCTCTCTTAAAAAAACATGGCAGCACAGCTTAAATGTGCAAAGTTGACAAAACCACAAGGCTTCATTTTGGACAGAACAAACTACAGATGTTTGGCAACAATGCACTGCAACACCTTAGGCAAAAAGCACACCAGCACAAGCAGCTCACACCAACTGTGAAGCATGGTGGTGGAGTGGTGATGATACGACCTGGGCACCTTGCATTCATTGAGTCAATGATGAACTTCAATGTGTGCCAAAGTATTCTAGTCAAATGTGAAGCCATTTATCCACATGCAAAACCTTATCCCAAGCATAGCAGCAATAGAACAGAATCAAGATACTGAAGTGGTCCAGTTAAACTCCAGCCTGAAATGCTGTGGAGAGCAAAGAAGTAAAGAAGAACGGGCCAAAATGTCCCCAGAACCATGCGACAGATGACATATTCATACAGAAAACAATTACTTTAAGTTATTGCTGCTAAAGGTTCTAAAGGTTGCTGCTATAGGCTTTACAAGCCAATGAATCATTGGGTGTACTTTTCCCTATATACATATATATATACATATACATACATATATATATACATATACATACATATATATATACATATACATACATATATATATACATATACATACATATATACATATACATACATATATACATATACATACATATATACATATATATATACACATACATATATATATACACATACATATATATATACACATACATATATATACACATACATACATATACACATACATATATATACACATACATATATATACACATACACATATATATATACACATATATATATACACATACACACATATATATATACACATACACACATATATATATACACATATATATATATACACACATACACACATATATATATACACATATATATATATACACACATACACACATATATATATACACATACACACATATATATATACACATACACACATACACATACACACATATATATACACACACATATATACACACACACACACATATATATACACATACACACATATATATACACACATACACAGTGAGTATCAATTATTACACAGATAGAAAAAAAGGTCCTATACTCACTATCAGACTCAACAATTTGGGCTGCAAAGGGATGACATACTGTGTAGCAGCATGAAAACAGTGAGCGTATGCTGGCCTCCCACATGCTACCACTTGTACAGTTGAAAATGCAGAGACGTCTTTCTTCTTTCTTCCCCCTGCGGTCTACATATTAATTGTAACTTTTCCTGCAGTAAAACACTGTCAAGCTCTAGAACAAAGACTTAAAGTGTGATCATATAGAATCTTAGAGCTCTTAAAATATTTTATTTTGGATTAGAAGACCTTAGTTTGATGTACCCCTGAAAACATTTTCTTATGCCGGCCAAACTGCATTTAGATCAATGAACTGAGATGACAAACAAATGAGAGACGACACCGAAAAGTGTGTTAATGTTCAGCCTCCCTTGCATTTGTCTTGCGTCCAAAGTTTCTCCGTTTCAAACCAAGAGGACATCACAGCACGGATGACAAATTGACAACAGCTGCAACTGTAAGACAAGAATTCAGAAACCGCTGCTTTTATTAGAAACGACTGAAGTGAATGATGCGAAGTGAATAATGATCTTCTGTGGATGGCTCCCGCCTCAATATTTCACAGTAAGTGATGATCTCCTAAACATAAAGGGTGTCGTTGAATCCATATTTCATTGGAGAACAATGCAGTGTTACTGACATACACAAGCAGGAAATGTGCTTACAAAGCATCAAAAGAACTGTCGCACAGTATGGATGGCTGCAAAATAATATAGGGCACTGCTGGATGGATGTAACAAGCTTCACAGCTACACGCATCATTTGATCACATAATACAAAAGGTAGTGTGTGCGTCTGTGTGTACGACATGCATCATTTGATCAGGTAATATAAAGCTTTGGTGCTTGTGTTTGTGCACAAGTTTGCCTGGCATGCATCATTTGCCTATATACTACAAAGCTGCAATATGCTGTGAGTGTATGTGTGTGCGTGCATGTAATATGCATCAACTAGGGAAGAAAAAGCCTGAGCACATGCTTGTATCCGTTTGTCTACAAAATGTGTGACATGCATCATTTACTTAGATAATACAAAGCCTGTGTGTATGTAGGCTACAAGCAGTGGTATATCTAACAAGAGGGCTTTTTGAATAAGAGAGCGATGAGTCCTGTCAGTTCTAAAGCACGCGCGCGCACACACGCACGCACAAACAGAGACGCACACATGCTGACTTTCTGCTAAATTAAGCACAGGACGACCCTACAGACAAGACATCAGACGGCAGAGGAATTTTCTGACACACACAACTTTTGACACAAGCCCATAAACAAGCTAAGTGAGTGACTAGAAATAAATATGCACAGGGCGCGCGCACACACAAACACACAAATACAGACATACTGGTGGAGTCACGTCCCAGTGAAGCGCCACATAAATTGGGGCATGCATTATTAACTGTCTGGGGTTTTTAGAGCTTGCACTGGGACAGCTGTAGGTCCAAACAGCCTGACATTAGAGAGCAACACAGGGAAACTCTATGCATGACAACAACCGAGCAATCAATAATTCAATGACTCAGTCAATCAATCAACACTTTGGCAGTTTTACTCATGGCAAATGGATTTTATCCTTTATTTAACAATTCTGGATGGTTGGGACAATAACCAAAAACAATCTAACTATAGAGAGTTGTATTGGAGGGTAATTACACCGGAATTATAGAAAGGGGGGGAACTAAACAAACAAAAAAAACACAAGCAAGTTTTGGTAAAATCCAGCAGTGGTATGATATCGGTGCACTTGAGATTTCTGCTGCTATCCAACTATTTGAATTTTGTCCACATGTGAATTATGAACCCTATGAATGAATGATGGAGGTGGAATCATACTCGTTATTTAGATTGGCATGGCAGGAAATCAGCTAGATACCACTGCAAGTCAGCCACACATGCCTAGAGACCAATTGGTAACCCTCTGGGAACTACAGATCGCTTGGGAAAATGTGTATTCCCTGCTGTTTGTTGTATCAAAGAGGGTGCTGCACCAAAAACCTCTTTGCTTTGGTTGCTAGCAGATTGCTAGTCACCTATAGTTTATCCGGGCATTAGATCTAGTCGCTGAGCAGCAGTGAAAGTGGGAAAAAGTGTGACACAAAGTAAAAGTTGTGCTTTATTCCTTTAACCAACAGGTTTAAAAGGAGCAACTTTTACAGTTTCACTACTGCTAGGCAAGCAGTTAGAGTGTGTTTGGAGACAAGGAAACTACACGTGACAACGGCTGCCTGCTGGTTACCAAAGAAATTACAAGGATGTGCAGGACTGTATACCTCTTTGCAACCAATGTCACTCAGCGACAGCCAGCAACTACTTGGCAACTGGTGGGGGATTTTTCTATCGCAGCCTGTGGTTGCGGTTTCTGACCGTTCTCTAGATCTGTGTGACGGAGGCCTATTGGAGAACATAGGGAACCTTGTATGCTAGAAGCAAACAACTACATCTTACTTGTAAAATGTGTGCGTGGTGACACAATGCGTGTCAATAATAAATGAATCCCAGCAGTTAGAATCGTTCGCCTGGCATCTATGCCAAATATTCTATGAATTATTGTGAAAAACTCTAAACACAAAGCACTTCTTGAACAATGAAACATAAGGTTAACATTTTAAAACAACATAAATGACATTCATTTAGTTCTGAAAATATGTTCATGTCTCACTTTCAAAAAATAAATACTGTGAAATGAAGTTGTACACACTTTAATCTAAGTATAACACAGATCATCACTCAGTTTCACGAAATGAAATAAACCAAGCTTAATCACGTTCCAATTTAAAAGGATGCAGAGTGACAGATCAGATTCTCGTACTGATGGTAAAGCCCTGAATGTATGATCAACTGAATATCTGTGTAACAGCTGCATCAGTAGCCATCAGTAAGAACTAAACAAAACACACTTTTACCTTTTTCCTAAGCAAGAAATGGCTCTACTGTCACTGTCACAAGTAATCAGCACTTAAAAAATATTCTAAATGAAATCCTAAATCTGGTGAATTATTTGTACCAAAAAGACTGGTATAAAAGGTGTTCGGTGAAGCCGTTTGACCATGCCGATAGACTGCCAAGAGAAGGTATTGACATTACAATAAGAAAGACTGCACACAACAGTCATTGTTCAGTACACTCTCTGTACAATATAAGCCAAGATGACTGCTGCCAGCGCGAGCCCGATCCCAATCTTCTTCAGCATTTCTCTGTCCAGACTATTAGATCCAATAGAGAAGGTGCACGAAGAAGGCGTGGGAGCAGAAACATGGACGCCATTGACCTTTTGTTCCTGTGGGAGGAAAACAAGCAGATTAAAAAGAATCCCAACACAAATCAGAGAGTTAAGAGAGTTTTTTCTGCACCATTTATAACGATTGGTAGTTTAAATGATTTCATTTTAGCATCATCTGTGATATGTGAAAACCCATCTTCTATGCAGACACACAGACAGCTTGATACTGAGGCGGTTCATATCATGTATATGTATATAATTATGGTGGAATCATCTTTAAAATAAATCAGCTGGCCACAGTCACAAATCAAAGAAGGCTTGACAGCACAGTGAAAAAGATAAAGAAGAGCATTTAAGGACCAAACCCCAGCTGTCTTTGAGTCTATTCCACAGCACACACAAGCTATTTCTTTAAATATGACACTTCAGCCAACTAAATAATTTTTTAACTGCAGTTCCTGGACAGATGTGAGGCAAGCCCCAAAAGAAATATCAAAAAATAAAAAGAAATAAATCCATTCATAGATCATACGTGTTGATTACTGTGTACATTTAGAAATATATCTATGGATGCTGGTATGCTGGCATGATGATAATGACAGGGATTTATCACTTCCTCTGCTTGCTCACTGCTGTCTCTTCCTTACACCTTCTGTCTCTCTCCATCTGTTTCCTCTCTAGAACTCAGTTTCATGTGGAAAGGAAAACAATAATAAAGTGAATTTAAAATGCAGTGCTTGTTTTAATACTTTGCGGATGAAAGCATTCATAAAACTGGCCATTTGCTTATGCAAATGAGTGCATTTCAATTATGATGCCATTATCTCTGTGTAAGCAGTTAATGCAGTTTTGTAGTGATCCAATTACTGCAGAGTGCTGTCTATTGAATGGAGCTGATGTTGAGAAGGTGCACTGTTATGTAGTTAGAGAAGCCTGGATTGACATGAGGAAAGAAGACTGATGTGATGGTGTTATAGCAGCACGGCTGAAGCAAGACTGTGGTAAAAAGACAGTGACTGCATTTGTATTACAGCGAAATGATACTGCTCTGCTACAGCTATCAATTCAGCCTACAATATCAATATCCTAAAATCAAGAACAAAGCAACCTCCTAAAATCAATAAGAGGAAGCATTAAGCCAAGAATGCTGAAGCAAATGGCTACAGATAGTCTGGGTCTATTATTTAAGTCTGCAGTGTCCTTCATCAGTGGCATTTACAGTGCTGTATAATCAGACAATTGGCAATATGTTAGTAAATTTGATGTTGATAAAAATGGTGATATACAATATGGCTCAGACCTCAACACCCTAAACCTCTGGTCAACACAACTACTGCTACACTCAACCTCTGCGAAAACACTTATGATTGCAAGATGACAGCAGAGGTGACCCGGTGGGAGGAAACTTGTCTCCAAACAATCTCAGTCCAATTTGTACCAACTGCAATAAATCTGAGACAGATTGCCAACACGTTGCCATTAGACTGAGTCAGCCTGCACGGATGAGCCCAACTCATCACCACATCTCTGCAGCAGTGGACTCGACTTAGCTGGTTGCCAACTGGTTCTATTCCAATTACATTGCTATATAAAAGTAAGGTTGCCAAACAGTTATGTCATTTTGCAGTTAAACTGCTGTCCTGGAGCAACTAAGTCACTATTTGTGGGAAAATTAGGACTGAATACAAGTACTTAATGTCAATTTCTCTGTATATAGACGGCAATAGATTTGCAAGTTTCACCAGTTTAATCAACTATATTATCACAAACAGAATGCAAAGAAATGCCAGCCTGACCACCTTTGAGTGGTCAGACCTGGTCCCTGTTGTTGAAGAAACCATTTCAAATGTAACAACAGTGCAAGTTCATTGCACACGACTGCAAAAGTTTTGGTCGTGCCGCAGTCTCCAACTACTGTCTGATTGTAGCGTTTCAATATTTTGTGAATGTTCATAAAAGGCATTCATCCGTTAGACTGATTTCTAATATTTACATATGTAAATATGTAATATATGTTCAGTTTGCAGTCCTTCATTTACATTTGTTATCTCATTATTTTAGTCAGGTTACCCACTCCTGATTCAAAGCATTTTTTAAAAGTTAGATTTAGCAATTTCCATGTTTGGCATGAAACATTTCAAC
This sequence comes from Pelmatolapia mariae, assembly GCF_036321145.2. Classification (NCBI taxonomy): domain Eukaryota; kingdom Metazoa; phylum Chordata; class Actinopteri; order Cichliformes; family Cichlidae; genus Pelmatolapia; species Pelmatolapia mariae. The sequence goes on along the minus strand of NC_086236.1, from coordinate 45,495,513 downwards.
AATGTACATGATCATGTGACGTTCAAAAATGCAGCTTGTGGTGAGAAAAACATCAAACACTCGTTTCAGGCCTTGATAGCTGTAATAATTCAGTTAGTAACACTGAATATTAATCACTAGCCCAATTTCTCCCTGGCCTCCACCCACCGTCATTGATCATCATTCTGTTTGATTACACATTTATATGATTTTATCGTAATGTATGAGAACGGAGACCTTAGGTGTGATTTGAAGCTAGGCTAATTAATTGATTGATTTATAAATAAGTAATCCTTCACGGTGTGGTACTTTTAATTTCAGCCTTAAACAAATTGCAAGAAGAGGAAGTCGGGGAGACAATCGATCCAAATGTCCTTGTTCATGTACGTTGCTTTAAAATACACCATCATCTTCATATTCCACGTCTCTTTAACACGTAATATGTGGTGTTTCCAATTTTCTGTTCCTTTCAAGCTTTTGTTTTTAGGCCAACAAAGAAAAATTCCAAAATAAAAAGAGACTACAGAAACTCAGACTTTACATACAAACCTAAGATATTTTTACCCAAGGACTGAAAGCAAAACAATGGCAAACTTTGTTGACTACAAACACCTACCTGCATGTACACTATACATTCATATGAAACTGAGCATCATTGCACGCCTACGCGTCTTGCATGCACATGGCTGCGTGAGTGAGCAGCTGCACAGTGTCTGTCCTCTGCCTCTCTATCCTCCGCATTACTCTCGCTCCCCTCTACTTGCTGGAGGTTGTGAATGCTACCTTGCCACCCACTCTTTTCCTGAACACACTGTCATGAATGGGTTCCTCTGTTACGGGCACACAATAGTGAATGGATACTATAACCGACAACGCCTAGGTGACACATCTCTAAGTCACTTACAGTAACTTCAGACAATGAGTCGAGAGAGAATCTGTAACAGTCGTCTAGCTGACGCATCCACGTTTGCTTAATGTTAGGATCACAGCTTGACTCCCTAATGGCAAAGTGATACGCTGTTTTGTTTTTAAAGATGCTTGAAAACAATAAAGGTGCATTCGGGCTCAGTGGCAAGTGTGTCTTGCCACTGAGCCTCATGACTGTGAGAATTGCATCATGATGGATGAACCTCATTCAGATTTGGATCGCCCATCCTCTCTCATCCAGAACATCATATTTATAAAGTTCTTTTCTATGAAGATAAATGCTAAGTATTGTTAGTATGGTAATATAGTATTATTAGGGATAGTAGTGATAGTTTTGCGGTGCATACCACACCGGGCAGAGAGGGCAGCTGAAAAGCGTGTGTGCCCAAAAAACCCTTATCAATAAAGACCCGTCACCTTGCAATGGCGGGTGCGTGGGTCATCCTTCTGTCATGGATAGGTTTTAAAAGAAAAGACATGGCAGATGAGGAAAAAGTTACAAGACAAAGTAAATATTTAATTACCACTGTGACAAAAGAAGAAGTTTATAAAGCATAAAGGACTAATGCAAGAGAAATAAATATGCTGATAGGGCAAGTCCACCACCTTCTCCTCTGCTTCTATTTATCTGTCTCTCTGCAGGTGTCTTTTAACAATGGGGTGCCAGAAGAGACACTGAACACTACAGTCGAAAATCTATTACAAGTAAGAGGGATAAGTGAAAATCCAAGTGCCAGTAGGTGCGTGTCAGCACAGTAGGAAGCAGCGGAGCAGAAGAGCAGAGAGGAGAGAAGGAAAAACTGAGAAGAAATGAGAAGCGCAAGAAAGGGAGCCCCCCCCCAAAAAAAAGAGATGTGGCTTTCAGTGATAGTTTACCACCTGCTAGCTGGCATGCTGAGTTTGTGCATTTCTGTGAGAAAGACAGCTGGCATTTGTGAGTGAGTGTGTGTGTACATGTGGAGACCTGTGGTAGATAATGTCTGTCTCTCTGCTCACAGCAGTAGAACACAGCAAAATAATCCCCCTGAAAATCATCTAACACTACACCAGGAGTACAGACTGGCTAGCACAGCTAGATACTTTTCCCTCAAGGTCTAAGGCTTCTCAAATGTCTGTTTCTTGGAGAAAAAGAAAGAGAGAGCGAGCGGGAAAAAAAAAGAAAACGAAAACTCTTGCTCCAGTTCCACATATGCACCTTTTTTAAAACAAAATCTGCCTGCGCGTCTGCTGCAGCCTTTGCCAATACACTGACATATTCGCACAAAAACACACACTGTGAAATGCACAACACATCACGAGAGCCAGGAAGCACAGTGCACAATGGTCACATTTCTCACATGATCCTCACCAGCTGTCAGTGTCACTCTAGACACACACAGACCATGGAAGTTGGTGCGTGCGCGTATAAACAGATACTGTAACAGGCTCCTTAGTCACGGCTGATTCAACAAAGCCATAATGACAATCACAGTGTGCTGTAGCTGTATTTACAACAGAAAATAGGGACAGTCGGGAAAAAAGGAGGAATTGCAAATTAGACAGATTTCTTCCTCTTTTTCTCACCAAAAGGTCATTAATCTAAAACCAAAGATGGAAAGAGTGATTTACCCTAATGTATGAAAGTCTCAGGGCAGCAAAGCTAGAGCACTAACAGCTATGCTCCTGAGGGCTGGCAGTGTAGTGTGACCCTCCTGCCTTTGCCAAGCTCCCAACCCCAGGGGAAACCGTAGTTCTTACTAAAAAATGTCTGCAAATCACCACTACTGATAAGGATGCTATTTCTTGACAAGCTTTCTGTAACTAAACTATTACTAGTCAACTTTTAGCATTTACTTCTATTCAAACTTGGTTAAAGTTAGCCATTCACTTTTGACATTTTGCCATCAATTTTGGGGTGTTATTTTATTGTATTATTACTGATATCTATACTCTCTAGTCAAAATGTCATCATTTATATCAATAAATCAACTTTCCACAGTGGATAACTGCACTTCAGGCCTTTAAGTGAGTACCACACTTAAAGTAGCCTTTGCCTCCAAAGGACTCTTGATGGATGATACATCAATCAGTCCATCAATTTATAAACTGCTTAGTCAACTCAGTGTTTTGTTAATTTATGCTAATCTGCCCAATTACTTTTGAGTGAACCTCTTAAGAAAGGCCTGGCCACATTCCCTCAGTGTAAAAACTGTGTCACTGTCAAAAAAATGTTTGGGCCAAACTGTATTTGGCTTTTGTGCAAACTCACTTTTATCCCACTATGGCTCAGAAAATCACAGCCAATCAATGGAAACTAATCAGTTCTATTCTAAAAACAGTCTATAAAACAGTTTAAGTGTTTTCAACACTAAAGGTAAGAGTTTGCTGTGATGTGATTTTTATGTGTGCGTTTTTTTAATTGTGTTGTTTGTTTCCACTGTTGTATAGTAAGTTGTCAGAAGGACTAGTGTCCAAGCAAACAATTTGTATTGGAATGCAATTTGTAACATAATTACCACACTAATAGACATTAACTTTAATCAAAATGATCTCAAGAGATTTGGTACGGACACTCAAGTCCTAACCAGCTTCTATCACTGCAGTGCTAATGATAACTTGTCATTTAAACACCATGACACACACATTTTGGTCTTCATACAGTCATTGCTTGTATAGAGTGTATACAACACTTGTCTCTAAAGCTGTTCACACAGAGACACAAACACATATGGTTTGCACAGTTTACAGTTACTGTAACTAAATACAGAAGAGCACTACATGTGCTACACTATAGTGTTGGGTGTGCAAACACATGACTGATCAAACACATGGCAGGCAGTCACACACAGACAAACAGGGGAAAAAGGCACATGTTTTCAGGTACTAGGAAAAGTACACAGACATAACAGCAAAATAGCATTTGCAGATACACACATAAATTTTAAATGAGCAAATGGTGGGATAAAGGGTCCGTGTTAAAGTGAAAAGACTAGCACTAAAAAGAGAACGCACAAGAGAAACATGCCAGTTTCCATGAAAAAGGTGAAAACAACATGCCAAAAGAAAAGACAAGAGCACGAGTGGTGTTTTGGGAATGTTTTCTTGTTGGGGGGAGAAAAAGACAGAATAAAAGATGGGCTGGGATAATGCTTTAGCCACCTTGCTGTTCAATGCTTTATAGCTTTTGAAGATGCTGGACTTGTTAGTGGTGTTGGAAAATGAGCTGACATGTCAGGAAGCGTAGCTGTATTGCTCAATTTTTGTGTCTCCCTGGAAACGCCTCTGTTATCATTGGTGCTACATTAAGTTGTCAGTTTGATAAAGATGTTTCTTTAATTTCCCCGTGTTTTATCTATTTGACTGTGCTGTCTTAGCACTGACGTCTCTCAGTCTTTGTACTAATTTCCATTCCTTGTGTCCACTACATATATCCACTTGCATTATTTTATGGTTTTAGTATATTCTGTTTTAAATTTCCAAAAAAAGAAAGCCATTAAAGTAGTTAACAGCTCTCACGTAAATGAACTTGTTGAGTCGCTGTGTAAAATACAAATAAAAAATGGACAAATCTCATAAATCAACAACTTTTTGACACATATTACTGCCATCAAATCATTGCCTTCTGCCCCCCACCCCCACTTCTGCCTTGTGGTCTGTCATCCTGGAAGAAACGCTTTCTATCTGGACAGAAATATTGCATCATAGGATAAAAGGTGATTAGTAATCCTTCTCTATGTAGCGTCTGTAACACTGAGATGACACACTAAGCTCAAGAGGAGGACACACTTATAAATAAAACACAAGACATGGATGAGACACTTAAAAATGTAGTGGTGTTTGTTTACAATGCCCACGCTTGGATATGGCTATGAAAGCATGCTAAAACATAAAGACTGCTCTAAACTGAACAGATCATTCCTCTTTCACACAAACTGGTTTAAGTGTTCGTTTCTTTTTTGCATTTACTTTTTCTACCCGTTGTTCAAATATTAAAAGCTGTTTGAACTCTTTGACATTATGAAGCAGAATGAGGATTTGCAATGCAATCTGACATGTTAGGCTGGAACACAGAAAACACACCTGACTGATATTTTGATGGCGTAACATTTGGCTCTTAAGTGGAGCCGCTGTAATGTAACTTGACACGCTAAACGAAATGCTTAAAAATAACGATCCCTGCTGTTTTGAAGGCAAAACAAATGATCTGCTATTAGAGTAAACAAAGTGAAGCAAAGGCCAAACAAAACCCTTTGACATTTTAAATATAAGGTTTAAAAATAGACCAATTTCAGAGGATTAACCGTTCCCTGACCAGAAAATTACATCCCGATCTTTGATTTTGGCTTCTTTCTTGAGAAAGCAGATGACAACACGTGAGGATAACGCAACATCAAAGCAAGAACTCACAACAATTGCACGTCAGTCCGGAGGAACAAATAAAGGAAAATGAACTCCTACAGAGAAATACTGACTTTTGTGCGAGCTCCGTATCTGTGTGCATCACGAATGCTTCTTTTTTGTTTATGTGATGATTGCGTGTGTGTAAAAGAAGCGCCTCATACAGCCCGCGGCCAGTCAGAGTCTGCCAGGCACACTGGGGGGAGACAGCATAAGCAAGTATGTGCTTAGAAATGTGCACGTATAATAACCAACATGTGTGTATAAGCTTTGTTTTACCATTGACTACTGCTATATGCAAGTGTGTCTGAGTTTACATACTATAAACATTATGATGCAAAGCAAAGGCAATCCCACCCACACGCTCTGTACTAAAACCCCTTTTTTTCTAGTTGCATTTAGAAGATGTATTTCAAAAACTACAAACTGACCAGATGCCTTCTCTTGCTGGGAATTTACATTGAACGTAAAGAAGGAGAGAGAGAAAAAGCTGGCAAATTTCACCTCCATTTCTGTTATCCTGCCAATTTGTGGTTATGGAGGAACATTGTTCACTACCTAGATTCTTCCCTCTTTCCCTCCTCCAGATCTCTCCCTTTTACATTCTGCCTTCCACACAAGCTGTCAATTTACTCTCTTGAGGGAGCAGAGCACTTTTCTTCTCCCTCTCTATTCTCTTGGTCTTCTTGAGGAAATATGCTGTGAAAAGAGCTGATTATTATATGGCACTCCAAGCTGCTTCTCTGAGTCTTGATCTCTCCATCTAACTCACTCTCTCGCCATCATTCCTGCTTTATTTTCCAGTCTCTCTCTCTCTGTGTCTCTCATTCAACCCCTTCCCATCATTTAATTTTGTCTGCGGATGAGGACTGGTGAAGAAACTTTTTCCTTCACCATGATGTGCTTTCTTTGCTATTGTGTCTCACCAAAAGACTCATTACTGTCCTTCCCCTCATGTTGAAAGTGCTATTTCTGTGAATGAAGGACTAACAGGTGTAGAGAGAGAGCGAGAGACCGGGAGAGAGGAGGAAGATGTGATCCATCTCAATAAAAGAAAAAGTATGGTGTCATTAATGCTTTTTATTACATGGTGGGAAAAAAAAGCACACTTAGCAGTTTATAGATCTTAAGGTGGCCGACATGAGGTTCAACAATACACACAAAAAGATCTATACATAAAGTGATGCTCTTCCTCTCTCTGTAGAAAATCAAAAGTGTTTCTTGTCCACTTTAGCATTAGTTACACAATAAAACCAAAACGTCCAACAGAGGTTTTGTGTTTTCTGTGGATTTTGCCTCATCTGGTCCATAAAAGCATCGTCACAGACACATATTCTTTGCAAAAAATTATTGGGCTGCTTTTGGATCACTTAATTTATCCACGTTACTCATTCGTTCATAACTGTAATACACTGTCGATATATTCACACATCTATGCACCTATTAAACTAACTCATTCACCAGTTTTGGGCAACTAAGCCACATTCATCCAAATATATCTGTCGCTTTGTCCCAGCTATCCACGCAGGCTTTCATATCCTATTCTTCTATAAATGCATCCATCTGGCCATGATGCGTCGTCCTCACACACCACTACATGCTGGCTTTTGTGCAATCATTACTCTCCATTTCTGACATGAAAGATATCTCACTTTGGACAATACAGACCTCAGTCCTTTCCTCTGCCTATCCCAACCACCCACTTATCTGCCACTTTCTTATTCTCGTTTTTTTTGCCTTACATTGCTCCTCTGCATCTTAGATGAAATGACAAAGCTCAGATTCTTTCCTTCTATCAGCCATCCAGCTATCATGCACGTCATCACACACCGTCTCTTATCCTGCTCTTTTTTTCTTTTCGACACAAGCCTGCAATTACAGACCCTGCCACAAGACACGGGAGTGAATATGTGCTTTACCGCAATCACTCGTTCATCTCACACTCCACCTTTTTCTGCAGTGGACTCAGCTGCAGACACTCACTGTTACACCTCTCTCTCGACCTCATTTGTACATATTGAAAACAATATGAACCAAAAAATTCCAAATTTTAATTAATCACTCCATAACTAACTCCACCTGCTGCCACTGCGCTTCTACCTCAGCCCTTTTCCCCATTACTGTTTCTTACAGAATGGCTTCTTGAAACCACTTCTGATGAGGCTTCAGTGAACAGTAGGTCAACTGTATCAAGTGAAGGGTCAGATGCATCTCTTGGGTCCTGTGTCAGGTATTTAGTGGATTTATAAAGGATATAGCTTTCAGATACTGTTCACCTGCTATATTTATATATTTTTTCTTAACTTTGGAATTTTTAATAGACTCAACTAACAAAATGGGAAAACAATTACATGTTTTTACAGCAGCCCCCTAAAAGTAAATGCCTAAATATAGTATTTAAAATTGGTTACCTGCTACACTGTATCGATCTAAGTCCCTATCCTCACCTATGGTCACGAGCTGTGAGTAGTGACCGAAAGAACGAGATCGCAGATACAAGCAGCAGAAATGGGCTTCCTCTGAAGGGTGGCTGGCCTCTCTCTTAGGGATAGGGTGAGAAGTTCGGCCATCCGGGAGGGGCTCAGAGTAGAGCCGCTGCTCCTCTACATCAAAAGGAGTCAGTTGAGGTGGTTCGGGCATCTGACAAGGATGCCTCCTGTTCCGGGCATTTCCTACCGGGAGGAGGCCCTGGGGCAGACCCAGGAAAGGCTGGAGAGTTTATATCTCTCAGCTGGCCTGGGAACGCCTTGGTGTTCCCCCGGACAGGACGGAGGAGGTGGCTAGGGAGAAGGAAGAAGATGGATGGCTACACTGTCTCTTATGTGTAGAGACAAAAATGGCTTATTCCTTGAGTTAGGTGCCTTTTTTGCCTTGTCGATTCGTAGATCAGCGTTACGTGGCTTAGTACAAGGACTTGACTGAAAATGAATGAGAGGTAGTCAATGTCCACAGAAAAACTTTGAAAGACCTTCAGAAAGCCTGGAGAACTATGGCTCAAGATCTAAGGAGCTTGGAAAGAAAAGCATCTGGAGTTCTTTAAGTTGCTTGAAGACGTTTCACCTCTCATCCGAGAAGCTTCTTCAGTTCTAGAACTGAAGCGTCTGGACTTAAAGAAGTCTAGACGCTTTTCTTTCCAAGCTCCTTAGACTACGATGACCTGGATGACTGAGAACCTTCACAGACATATGGCTCAAGATGACTTTGAAAAATGAAAAAGTCTGGAACCTGGGAAGGAAACAGTGTGGCTTAAGAATACTGAACAGTACTGTATATAAAAGTAATGCGTAGCAAAATTAATTTGCACAAGCAAAACTTTTTCATTTTCTTTATTATCTTTTTTTCTCATAGTTCACTTCGATCGGTAAAAAATTAGAACTGCTATAAGAAAGCTTTACAACTGTAGTTTGGGGTTGTTTATGCATTCGCAAGCACACGTGCGGTGACACCAAGCCGTGTTTGTTGTTAAAGTAGGCCTTGATTTGTAATTCTAGAGCATCTAGGATTGACACGAGCAAACTGTGTAGTGAGTGAGAGCACGAACAGCCGTCAAAGACCTTGCAAATACCATTTATCCAGCTCTTTCCCTACAGTACATACAAACATAAAGCATTGTGTGTGCACAGGCCATTAACTGTCACGGCAGGCACCTAAATAAGCTATTGATCATCAATTATAATAAAAATCACTACATACCAGTCTAATCAAGGTTGGTCTCGCATATACTCGTACAATAAGCCTGTCTTTTCCATGTAGCTAGAAGATACTATTGTTTTTCCCAGAGAGTCTTTCGATTACTACGCTCCGCTTAAGTGCAACTCAGTACCATTAAGAGCTGACAATGCAGGTCATCAGGATTGCAGATCGTCAGCATCACTGGAGATTTTACTTAATATAACTCAGTGCTTAATTGCCAATACACCATGGAAAGCAGAGAAGCATAAATGGAACTTTTCAAGTTCAGACACAATATTTAATTAAGACAAACACTAATGTTTGCCTCTGTTTGTCTTTTAGCTTGATTTCTTAGTTGTCTTCCTTCAGTTCATTTAATACTTCTCCAAATAAATTCTCTACATTTTGTTGTCATTTGCTAAGTCCTTGACTTGTTCAAGTACCAGCAAATCAAGACAGTCAAAACAGTCAAACTCAAAAACCTTCACAGCATCAGTTTTGTTCGCAAAGGGATATTAAAAAAAAAAAAATCAATGTTTCCTATTCAGCTATTGCAATTCCAAAAGATTCTCTCTCTTCTTCCTTCTGTCAAACTCAACCTCTTAACATAAATTCTCTTCTACTTCTCTGTGACCTTATCTCCCTTCTCACCTTAAAAAATTCCGGAATTTCACCTTGGGTGAGGGAATAGCTGGAAATATATGTATTTGCCCATTAAGCATGAAAAACAGTGTGCAGGTAGAGTGCTGGGTTGTTCCTGGATCTGAATGGGCATTCAATATGTGAATATTTCCAAAAGTTAGCACAATCGACCCACAATTAGTCTGTGTTGCACTATTTACACCATTTATATATGTGCAGCCCTGTTTGTTTTTAACCATTACTTAGTGGATTGCTGACAGTGTGAGCTGTGGTCCATCTGTGGCAAAGATAACGATCAAGTATGGACATCTAACAGTGCCCGTCTTGTTAAAATGAGTCAAAGTTCCATGAATCCGAGTTGAATCAAGCTTAGGGATGCTGGAGTGTAACTGCCTCCTCTACAGAGGTTTTTGAGAAAACAAGTTACCAGCAGATGTTTGGGTAAACTGGCTCTATACAGGCTCATCGTTTCATTTGAAGGGATTACTGGTGTGTTGTTTTTTTATTTTTTCATTTTCTTTTAGTGCTGCCTGAGGTGATTTTGGTTCATCTATCTTGAAGTGTGATCTGATGTGTGTGTATGAATTTATGGGCAACTAAGAAAATCCACGTTTCTTCAGTGCCCAACAAAATAAGGCCTGGATTATTGTGTAAGATTTTCTTTTGGAAGACTGCAAGTGTTTGAGAATGAAGCTGGGTGAGGGGCGAATGCATGTGTGCTGGATGACCTGCGGGATTCATAAAGCTAGTAGTTTTACAAGGCCTAGTCTCCTCTTCTGAACTTTTTACTGCTGAGTGACGTGCCACTTGGCTTCCTGTGAAATCCTTCTTTTCCCTTTCTTTTTTATCTCAGTTTCTGCTCTCCATTTCTCTTTCTGCTTGCTTTCCTCTTCATCCATGCCCCCTCCCACCATGTCTCTGTCTGTTCCTTTCTTCCCCTCCCTCTACGTCTGGCAGTAAAGGCTGATGGAGTGTGAAATTAGAAAGTGTATCATATTCTGCTCTGTGGCTCCATGTCCTGAGCTATAAGCTATAGCTAGTCAGAGTGAAAAATAACATGCAGTGAAACAGATACATTAACATGGTTTTGTGTGTACATGTGCGTGCGTGTGTGTGTTGAAAAGGACAGTTGAGCCGGCCTGCAGCTTATCTGAAATTACTTATCTCACGGATGATACACTGGGGCTTCTTCCTAAACTACAGGACTGAGCATGGATTCAAATTATGGACACACATAAATACACACCTGACTCAGTTGCTGAGTGCACACAATTTGAATAGCCTGTTGTAAACACAATTTTAATAGTTTTGATAAAGAAAGTGCACAGAGTGAGAGATAGATCCTCTCACTAATTGAAAAAGACAAGACCCCAGTATTTGATCAAATACATGCATAATCACAAGAAAGAGTTTGCAGACCAAGATTTCTGTACTTACTGCTGATACAATATATAACCTTCATCTGATTTGCAAAATACATAAAGAACTGAGTGTAAGATGAAGTCCACGCCACACTTTATGAGCAATGAATGCATCCTAATCCTGATTTTAAACATTTTTTTGCGACTGTAATTATCTGTTAGGTGTACCTGCTGCACATTACATTTGCTTCCAACACAACTCACCGTCTCAGGTTCACTATTTGTTCCACCTTGGACAATTATCAGTTTTCTTACAGTGTAGCTTACAAGGAGCAACCTACAAACCTTGTTCCCAAGATGCTGTAGCCGATTTGTTCAGAGCACTATCCACCAAGTTGCTATTAGAACAGGAACGAGCAGTACCACATCATGTGAAGTGGTCTTAATAAAAGGGAACACTGGATCGTCAAAGTATATCATGGAGTCAGTTAAACTTCAGGGATATAAATGTGTCCACTTTGGAAGCGTAAGTCACTTTCACCTGCTTTGGTGCAAATTAAAGTGACAGCAGTTGCACAGGAGGCTCAACAACAAAACCTCCAAAAATAAAATTTAAAAAAAGAGAATGTCTTTGGAGCCACAGACCATTGTTACTTTTCTTGTTATTCTTGGTATTATGGGAAAGTACCTGCAACCCATTCACATAGCACAGGTTTTCCACTTCTTGGAGTAGGACATTTTCATTGGCGCAAGAAGCTTTTTGTGTCTCCCAGCACAGTCTCAAGAATAGGGAGTAAATATACACAAGAACAGCTGGACAGGTCTGTAAAAGTGCATCAACCCAGCACCAAGACCCAAATCTGCTCTTTTGTACAAGGAGGAGCAGGAGGAGCTCTACCAGAACCCTACAAAATCCTTCAGTAACATGCACACATGTGACCTACTGTGTTAGCATACGGTGCTGTGTACATATTCGCACCGTGCAGTGAGCACTCCTGTGCACAGATCATAATAAGACCGAGAACCCCCATGCCACCCTCACGGAGGCCGATTCTGATAGGCTGAGAAGTAACATGCACAAGTAGCCTGCTGCATGCATTTTATGTCTCCTCCTGTTCCTCATCACATAAAGCAGCAGATACCATGCCTTGTTGCTGGCTCAGTGCCCTTCTATGGTCATGTCCAGCTCTCCTTCACACTCCTAAGACTGTGCTGAGGCACAAAACTTCTTGTGAAGGCATGTGCAGAAGTGCAATCCTGGAGGAGCAGGTCTGCTTGTGCAGCCTGAATGGACTGTAGCTATGGTCACATGGACACACTAGCCTAAAGCAAAAGTAGAGAGAAATTAGTCAGGAGAGAGAAGGAGAGAGCACTGATCTGTAGCCAACATGCACAAAACTTCTCTTTTTGGGGGTCGTGTTGTTTTTGCCTCTCCAGTGGACTTGTCACTTTTATTTGCACCAGAGCAGGGATAATGGCCTCATAGTGATTTATACTTTGTAACTCGACACATTGATATCCCTGAAGTTTACCCGATATTGTGTTATACTGTGATCATCTGGTGTTCTTCATTTTTTTGAACAGGTGTGTTTTTGTCCAAGGTATATATGAATATTTGAAAGACGATCTCTGTTTGTGCATCCATTTTTTTTAAAAATGTCATAGCACCATAATGAGTGACTGACAAGACAATGACACATCTAGGCATTCATTTCATTACTGTAACTGTAAGCATACATGTATGTGCTTACCTGCAGCAGACCAGACACCTCTCCTTTCTGAAGCGGCATGGCAATGGAAGGAGTGAACGGCTTACTTTCCTCAACTGGTTTGCCTTTCATGAAGTGTTTTCCTGCCTCATAGATGTCCACCACAATCATCTTTCCTTTAAACTCCACCCTTTTAGGTACCAGCACCTGCAAATCGGAGGACATCATAAATGACTTCACTGCAAAAAATTACACAAATAAAAAACACATTAAGGCACAAATTCTAACAACTCCATATTGCTAAAATTTCAAGGTAGAACATAATGGATAAAATTTTGTTGTTTGCCACTTAGTCACCTTCTGTGGAGTACATGGAAGATATAACTAAAAGACTTTACTGTGACTGACATAAAAAAGCAGACCTATAAAACCGTCCACTCCACCAGATAATGTTCCCTGGTTCTTTACATCTGTCAACCTCCATATTAATTTAGCCAGTCCTCGGCTTCACAATAAAAACCAACAACGACAACAGCGGAAAAAAAAAACAAACAAAAAAACCCCCAACTGAGTGCTTTCAGTTCCATTTATGGAAGACCTCAAGGTCGACAAGTACAGGAACAGCTGGGCGCTAAACCAGAGGGAAGGATTTGCTGGTTTGTCTTATTATTTCACCATGGCAACTGCACATCTTGGCTGATCACAGCAGGAAGGAAAGGGAAAACAAAGAGTTATAATTACGGATTCATGTGGAAGGGAATTTGTTCTTAATGACTTATTCCTGTAAATAAAGACTGTATGAAAATACTTTTTCCTTCAAAGACAATTTGAAACTAGCTACAAAGTCAACAAGCTGATAATGATGTATGGTGTATGATTATCGTGCCGATTTACTCTCTTTCTTCGGCTCTTCTTTTCAGATTCAGTCGTTTTATGTAGTAAACACTAATTAAATGATTTGGTGTGCGTGCATTTTTGAAGGATGTCAGGCAGTTATAAAAACTTCTTCAATTCTAATCACTGCAAAAGTGTGACTTTCTTTGTGAAGAAGGCATAATTTTTTATCAAGCTTTGTGAACACCTTAGGAGAATAATAGCAGATGTAAATCCATCCACCTAGATGGTTTACATCTGACACTACACAATAACCTTTGAAAAAGTTGTTTGAGAACTTGTTAGCATATTATTATGCATCACTAAAGATAAAGATGATGTACAAAATGAATAATGATGATAATAAGTCACTGATCCTTGTCCCTGTTTTAAGTCCTGTAACGTTTTTGCTTAATCCTTTCCAAGGACAGATCAGAGTTTGGGTCATCAGCCTCAGACATGCTGGGAATTCAATGTCTTGCACACATTGGCTTCAGCAAGGCGCTGACGTGCCGACTCGGATCATCTGGTGGTCCGTCTAACCATTACACCACTCTGCAGGGCTGAGGCACTGACTGAGCAGAGAATAGCGTATGAACTGGAGGAGAGATTGTTACTGGTGTGATGGCAGGGGCACGCCTGCCTCAGTGTTAATCTGTCAGCCTTCATCCAGCTGGTAAAATATGATAGGAGACGGAGTGCTGGCCAAACAGACACAAAGCCAGCACGACGTCTGCCCAATCAACACACCTGCTGCTCAACACTCTGACCACAGAGAGAGGCTGTGTGTGTGCGTGTAAGTTACCAGCAGCCAGACTGTGAGTGGAGAGGTGAAACCGCAGGGCTGTGGAAGAGATAGCTGTCTTTGTGTGTGTGTGTAGGTGAGGGTCATTCGTTGCCCATTACATAGTGATTAAATGATGAAAGAGCTTGTCTGATTTCATTGGAAACCCCCTCTCCTGCTGCCTCACTCAGACACTAATACATACACACACACACACACACACACACACACACACACACACAGGTGGGTTGGGTACCTATTACAGCCGTCAGGATAGATATCCATCTGATGGTGTAAAAGTGAAACTAGGCCATTTGTTCACTCTCACACCTCTCTCTTCCTTATTCCCCATTTCCTTCAGCCCACACATCCTCCTCTTGTCCTTTCCTTTCCTCTTAAACTCACTGTTTCTTTTACAGTTCAACTACCTTAACTTCCCTTTGTCGTCATCCATTATTCCATCCATTTACACTTTTATTGCTACGCAATCTTTTTAGCAATAATAACACAGGTTTTAGAATAATTAGATCTGTATGGATCAATATGGTAAGAATTAAAGTGAGGCTGAACTCACAACATCTGTAATGTATAATGTGTATGAACTGGAGATCAGTGAGCTGCCTTAATGGTCCCATATAACGCTCCTTTAGGACAAGTTAATGTCTCCTGAATGTATCCGTTATGTTTCAGGTCACCACCTTTTGTTTTCTCTGCCATGTGTTTATTAACCTCTCTGTTTTAGACTGATTCCAAATGAAGCTGGTTGTAACTTTCAGTCTGTTGCCCATGACCCCTTTCATGCCCTTTTCCTGTGACTTACCTACTATTGCTATGAACACCTGGGTTAAAACAGAACAAATGTGTCTGCAGTGAGACTCATAAAAGTGAGCGTGTAAGAGGAAGAGCCGGTGCTTTATGAGCACTCGTTTCATAAACATCACCTAAGGCTACATCCATCGTTTTCTCTCCGTTTTGGCCTCCCGTCCACACTGACACGGCGTTTTCGCTGATGGAAAACGCAGCTTTTTGAAAACGCTCTCGAAAACGCATACATTTGAAAATGGTGCTTTCGCATCGCAGTGTGGACAGCGAAAACGGAGAGTTTCTAAAACAATGACGCATGTTAGTCATATGATGCAGTCATGTGACCAATTAATCAAAGATAGTGGAGGGCATTATACAGCAGTTGTTTTGTTTGCTCTCAGTTTTGACAGCCCTATTAAAGATTAATATCAGTCTGTACATGCTCCAGATAGCTTTTCTTCAAATTCTTTAACTCTCACTCGCTTTTGCAACTTTGTACTTTTGTGTTACTCGCAGCAACAACTCCACCTCATTGTTAGTCCATTTAAAAAACTCGGTGCTTTTCCTCAACATTTTGCTGGAAAGTAAATAAGCGGCAGACAGAAATGTGGCAGGTCGAATCTTCTTGCGTTTCACGCATGCGCAGGACTGGAACGTAAGCGTTTTCGGCCGTTTCAATGTGGACGCGCAACTCTGTGAAAACGACTGAAAACGCTAGTGTGGACGCGGAGCGTTTTCAGACGAAAACACCGTTTTCAAATCTATCCGGGCTAGTGTGGATGTAGCCTAAGTGACAAAAAAGCTTGATTTTATCAGACAATGTTGTAGTTACAAACTTATTAAATGGCTATTTTTGCAGCGAAAGTAGGGATCACTTTGTAAATGATGGGAAGCTTGACAGCCCACAACAAGTTACTGGCAGCTAATTAAATTGTAGTCTTACATGTGGGCTCTTACAGCTATAAAAATGCAAAAATTCTTCAGGAATGATTTGAAGAAGATGACTGATTTCCAGGTGTTCCCTTTCCCAGCATTCCCAGTCTAATTCATACCGAGCATCTGTTTGATGTTCTGAAAAGACAAGTGTGATTCATGGAGTGTGCACCTCATCACTTATGGGACTTATGGGACTATTGCCTGTGGAGTCTGTTTTAACAGCACTAGAGCGTCCCAAACTATTTTAGGCAAATGTTTAAAGTGTTTGCATGTTCAGCAGGAGTATGGATATTTCAACACAAGAGGGTCAGAGACTGCGCTTAAGTACGGTCAGATGACACACATGCCAAGATATGCACAAATCCACGCACGCATTAAGGAGTGCGCACTCACGCAACACACACATGAACCGAGTAACACTTGTAACTGAAGTTTATAGCCTACAGAAGAAGGTGCAAAGGAGGAGGAGAAGAGGGGAGGAGAGGGAAGTGGAAGGGAGGAAAAATTATTACCATCCTTTGCCCTCCCTGCTAATAAAAAGCATAACTTCAAACATGTTTCTGATGATGGTTAAAGCAGGAGGAAATTGATTTATTTGAAGATGTTTTAAAGTGAATTTTTCACAGGTTGAGAGAGGGTCTTTGAAGCCACGCAAAGGTATATGTGTGTGTGAGTTTGCAGGATGGAATGTTCATGTCTTTAGGGCTGACCTTAATGTTAGTACAGTTAAAAAAAAAAAATAGTACTGCTGCTATCAGCCTCCAAATGCTGCCATGACCACCGCAGGGTGTATG
Source organism: Pelmatolapia mariae (assembly GCF_036321145.2). Classification (NCBI taxonomy): domain Eukaryota; kingdom Metazoa; phylum Chordata; class Actinopteri; order Cichliformes; family Cichlidae; genus Pelmatolapia; species Pelmatolapia mariae. The sequence goes on along the minus strand of NC_086236.1, from coordinate 45,478,655 downwards.
TGTGTATTTGTGAGTGTGTTTGATATTATAACTAACCTAGTTTACTCAATACAAGCTCAAGCATCTGACACCTAATGTGACTAGTCCTGAGACATGAAGAAGAGTTGGAAAAGTTTCACACTGAAAAAACATATTCATTAAATTATTGATTAATTTGCCTTTCCGCTATAGTTTTCTATGGAGGAAAGTGTATGTGGAGAGCATCTTAAGCATTATTGATCCATACAGTGCAAGAGCTTGGCTGAATGGTTCTTTAGCAGACAAGCTATTCATAAAAGCCAGTGCACTTAGATTAAATTTTCACTATCAAAATAGGACATTTTTTAAATATTACCACACTAAAATTCATACTTTTGTAGAGAATAATTAAATTCAGCAAAGGCACGGCTAACAGTTATCCTCACTGGCTCCTTGAGATTGCATTTAGGAAATATATTCGATATATAAATGGTGAGAAACAAACACGATTTATGGACTCTGTGCTTGAGTCGTTTGTTAATGTATCTGGACAATAATCTTACCTGTTCGTAGTACTTGTTGTGAGCCACATAGTATTGGGAATCAAATGACTCCTCTGTCACTAACACATGCTGTCTCTCCCCTACCTGCACAGACAGAGAGAGGAAGAGTGAAAAGGAGAGAGAAAGAAGTTATCCAATTTTATTTACTCAGACAAAAAGGAAAAAATGTACTATGTTAAAGGTGGACATCAATTAACCATTCACAATAAACAAGCTGTAAATGCATTTGAATAAAGCTCATCCAGTAAAACTGTGCTAGTTTCGCTGAAAAAGAACACATTTACTGCTGCAGCGTACACAGGCACAGCAGACGTTTATGAATGTCTGCCGTGCATAGATGCGTTGGCTATGGGGTTGAAGTTTTTGTTACATAGGCCGCGTTTCTTCTTCAGTTTTAATTCAAGCAAGCTTCCTCAGTCAAGCTTCTATTCACGGAGATCCAAAATTCAATAAAAGCTTTGCTCTTTCATGTTTTTTTCAAGTTTTATGTTAGTGCCCGCCGTTCACCTTTTAATTAAAATCTCAAGGTTTCAGAGCCACTTCAGTTTTAGTGTTTTGCAAAGAGATGGCGAGCACTATTCAGTTTAGAAAACTGCATTTAAAAAAAAAAAAAAAAAAAGTCTATACACGATACAATTCAAATGCATACAGAAAACAGTCTATTCAGGACATCAGAAAATCAAATACTACAAGGTCTCCCCATCCAGCAATTTAGTGTTGGATGAAATGAGAGAAAGCACATTTTTGTTGAGGAATGTTGTTGACTCTCCGAAGGATTAATAGAAGAGTAGAAGAACTTTTTTGAAAGTTCTACAGGAAAGAATAAAACGTATTTAGGACTAGTTTTCTTACCAAAAAGGAGGAAACGTTTCCGCATTTGAACAAGTATCAATTCATGACAGTTTCTGTGCTTCATCACTATATATACGCCCGTACATTTCCTATTCATTTTAAGTATATTAACAGGTAAAAATTATGCATTAATAGTTCCCCTCCTCTCTGATGTAACTTTGGCCAGTATCACCTTTAGGGTCATCTACATTGGCAGCCGTGACTAAAAATGACCAACATTTTAGCTCCACTTGTGTTAAATCCTTGTATTTTCACTCTTCTCTTTATAGTAGACTTGATTAATGTGCACATGCATCAACCGGCATGCAGCCTGTTTCAGTTGCTCCTTTTTCTCCATATTTTAACTTTTCTTAATTTTTTTTCCTTTGTCTTTTACTTAGTATTAGAGTGTTTGTTTTCATAGTTTTCTCATACATAATTTCCTGCCTCCTGGAGATTTTTCATGACCTTGTTGTGAAGAGGTTTTTCTATATCATGACTGTGATCACCACACACGTGTCTTGAGGATTTCCAGGCCGGTTTATGTTGCCAAACACAACACAATGCACCAAACTGTGGATGTCCTAATGTTCACGCCGTCTCTCAGATTGATTTGTTTTCTTTTTGCAGGCTAACACGATTTGCACTGATATCTGCTTCGACTTGGGGTTCACAGAAGTACTTTTTAAAAGCCAACATGAGCGTTTGAACCGAAGCCAGGCTTTGATCTTCTAATTAATGAAAAAACAATAATGAAAAAACTAGCCACACTTTTTCATTTAACAGTTTTGAGTAAACTGTCCATTTCATTTGAGCCCATGAAAACAGGCTGACAGCATTCAGTGCTTAAAGCAACACTGTGCAACTTCAACTGTGAGAAAAGTGTCACCGTTTAAACATTTTTGGACCTAACTGCATTTGAAAATGTTTCAAATTCAGGTGTCCTGTGGGTAGCATTTGCATTTTAACTCTGTCAGTGATGAGACCTTTACTCAGAGTATGCTGACTGATCATTTCCTTAGCAAAATGTCAGAGCCTTAGAAGTCATGGCTCTGACATATTGCCCAAGGTATTTCCATTTTTGCAGACGTCCATATTCTGCGCTCTCTTCTTCCTTTTTTTTCCATGTTTACCCTTTTTCTTACACCCCTCTCTACTGTCTCTGGGCTGTCTCTTTGTTTTCTGCCACTTCCTCTCATCATTGTCTGCCTCTCACAGAGAGCACCTGCAGAGGCAGAGACAGACTCAAAACGCGATCAAATAAATTGTTTTTATTTGGGTTTCTTTATTTTCAGGGGGAGAAGTGGGTAAAAAAAAACAACATAAGACCATTATTATTGGACAGCAAGCACTCAATTGTTGCCTTTCTTAGTGCACTTAAACTGAAGACAAAATATTTTTCCAGGAAGATAAAAAATACCTTTTATTTAGTCATAGTCAAATTCTCCTTTCCCCTTCAAGTACATTACAAAATTATAAATATAAAATTTATGTGGAAATGTATATGTATGCACACATGCTAATGTTGCCTGAGTGCATCTAAAAAAGAAAGTATTGATGAAAAAGTTATTTTTTGTAATTTAATTTAAAAAAAATTAATTTTCATGGAGTCTAAGTGCACAATAATTTTAATTTTGATTGAACCCTGGTATCTTTAATTCAGTTTTTCAACACATTACTGCTCAAACAGTAAAAATACTGTGTAGCTTAATTTAGCTCTGTACATGCAAACACAATCTTGGGGAAGACTGCAAACTTGACAGTGGCCCAGATGACCATCATCAACACCGTCCAGAAGGAAGGCGAGCCACAGAAGGTCATTTCAAAAAAGGCTGACTGTTCACAGTGCTGCAGCAAATGGAAAACTAAGTGGTAGAGGAAAGTGTGGTAGGAAAAAGTGCACACACAAGCAACAGGGATGACCGTAGCCTTAAGAGGACTGTCAAGAAAAGTCGATTCAAGAACACGGGGAATGAAGACAGTGCAACAAGATCCACAGATGGGTAGGAATGTGGCTAAACTGTCACATTACCAATGTCCAAGCCACCCTTGAACCAGAGACAATGTCAAAAGTGTCTAAGTACTGAACTGCTGCTCAGTGGTCCTTTTTAGTCTTTTTAGATGAAAGTAACATTTTAAGTCAACAAAATCAAGGTCCTATAGACAGTCTTAAGGTCCTACGGCAGGAGAATTCAAGCTAGTGTGAAGTTTATTCATTCTGTACTGATTTGGGGTCCCATGTGGTCATCTTCTAATGGTGGTGGAGGTTTACCCACTATGTATGATCAAGTCAAAAAGTCAATGTTGGAGAATTCAGAGCATTTCATGCATTCTTTCGCTGACAAGCTTCATAGAGATGCTGATATCTTTTCCAGCAGGACTCAACACTTTCTCACAGTACCAAAACTGCTGACCAACTTGCTACTGTACTTGATTGACCTTTTTATTTACCATTTTGAATTAAATAAAACATAAATAATGTAAATATTGTAAGGAGTAGTTCTAAAGTAGTTCTCCATTTATAACAGTTTAAGTGTGTATGCATTTGTTTTGGCTTGTTTGGCCGCTGGACTTTTTTCCTCTCATATCTGCGTATGTATGTGTATTTAGATTTGTATTTACTCCATCTGTTGAAGAACGTCACAGCTTTACAAAGAAGGACTGAATGTCTTTACACAGCATGATGGTTTTTTTATTTCACCATCCAGAGAGTAACATCCCATGATACACCGAAGATCCAGTAAAGATTTGTGGGATCATGTGTTTAATTGATAATTAATCCACATCATAACAAAAACAAGGAGACAACTGTGGCTTTGAATTTTAATCACCATTTTTATCTGTGCCACTAAACATCATCCAAATGATTTTGCTGCTGTTGTTTTCATTTTGAGCAGGAAGACTAATCCGGGCGAGAAGCAGTCGGTGCATGTTGTAGTGGGATACGTAACGTTATTCAGACATAGGTTAGTATTACATTCATGCCGATCACAGCTTCATTCAGACATTCCCACAATGATGTAACAAACCACTATTACAGAATTATTTAATACGTGCAAGATTTCACAGCACAGCAGCTGATATTTAATGCATTAGGTTAGAGTTTTCTTCGCATGGGGACTACATTTTAATACTTAAAGCAGTCAACAAGTAAAAAGAACAGCAGCTCAAGTATATAAATCACTGATCCCTGTGATCGTGTTCAAATATCTGCAATTATTTATTCGGTTATTTACGACATTACTAGTGTACTGCTGTTACACCACATGCACAAGTGCATGCACCTCTTTCAATTTGGAGAAGGTTGCTGACGGATTGTGATGTTGTGCGGTGCTGCAGGTATGCGATAAAGAAAGTGACAAAAAAAAAAAAAAAAACTTTGTCAGAAACAGTATTGTAGTTTCTTCTTTTGAGTCATAAACCTGAACATCCACCTTTGGTTTGTTCTGAAATGTTGAAAAGTTCAGTTTGTGTGCAGAAAAATCCTGAACACCACTGTTGAGCAGTGTCTTGTAGACTTACAAACACAAAGCTAAACACCGTTCTAGCAACCAATGTACATTTTATCACAACAGTCTTGCACAGACGCACTAATTTTTACCTCAACTATCCTCTGGACTCATTATCCATCCATACGATTCTTATACACACACACAGTTTATCACACAAACACATACATAAACAGAAACGTTGCCTAACTATGACATATGCACAAAGTGGCACACACACGGCTTTTTTGTAGCTACTTGTAGAAAGATAGTTTGTTTTGTTGCCTGCTAAACAATCGCTGTGGGGAGTGATTTAACAGGACTAAAGAAAGAAGCTCTGATCTTTTGGAGGTTCTCTTTGATTCTTGAAAGATGAAGGGAAAAATCACCCCTGTTGGTCTGGGTATTTTGTTTTAGCCTCAAAGTAAAAAACAATATAAAAGAGACTCAAATTTTTAAGTGTTGGCCATGAAACAGAGGGGATTATGGGTGGTTTTGGTTTAATGATTGCAGGGACAAATGTAAAATCAAATCAAGTTATACAAATAAACTGTTCTACACAAGGCATAATTACTTTAGACAGAGTAATAGCTTACAAATGATGAAGACAGAAGGAATAGATGTAAGAAAGGTTAGAAAACAAATGAAAAAAGGATCAACATTGAAGAAATTTAGTCAAACTAAGCTAAAACAGAATAGCCTGGGAGCAGTTATCAGATATTTGTCCCAGTCAAAGCCTCTACTAGCTGGTCCAGGTCAATAACTTCACACACATACACACCTAGTCATATCTTTTGCAAAGTAAAAAGTACTAGCAGCACCAGCAGTTTCTTCACCAAGTCAATAAACCTTTCTAACACTGTTTGGGCAATGCACTTGACTGTTTTTACAGCAGATTCAAACTGCATTGTGCTTGATTCTCTGAGCCCTTCAGAACTGCAACAATATAAAGTATATAAGACGAAATGTGTGGTTTGCTAGCCTGTGGAAACTATCACTGTTTTACCTACCTCCAGCAAGTAAAGGAAAGTGAGATCAACCATAATCTGACAGCTGAATTTACAGTTTGATAATGCATGATGCCAAATAAGCAGTGATTATGTATAATTAAGTAATGACTACTGAATATTTTTGGGGGGGAAAAAAGAAATTAGCTTAGAGAACAATGCAACAGTTCTGGTTAATCTTAAATACGTCAAACGCTGATTACACACAAATTAAAGCATACACAGAAAAGGAAACAAAGCAATCAATGGCTTTAAGCTTTCAGGGAGGAACTTCACTTTGAGAAAACATGTTGGAAATTTCAGTGGTAAAATTAAGTGAAAAGTTCTTTTATAGCTTTTAAAGGAAGTTTGAAAGTCCTTCAGATTTGCCCAGATCTATACACAAACACTCCCGCTAGTAAGAAAAACGGACCGTGAATTCATGAATAACTCTTTTAAAGGTGGTTGTGTGTGAAGATTTTTCCGTTTGACAGAAACAGAAAAAATAAATAAATTAAAACCTGGTGTTTGTTAATCCAAAGTAGTCTCCATCTGCCTGAAACTTCAGTGCCTACATGTACATTGGTGGGAACATAATTTGCAACTGTAAATGTGAAAATCCATTAGGGTGGAATTCATTCTTTTAACACAAAATACACAATAACGCCATAATACAGATTAAACCATACAAAGGGAAACTTCTCATGCTTTTGAGATTATGCATATGATAAAAATGACAAAACAAGTTCACAGTGACATTTAAAGTGCTTTTTGGTTTTTTTCTTTTAAGTATTTTTCAAGGATTTCAGTATTTTGGTGACTATAGATTAGAAATATCCCTGCTGTTGTGAGGTTTTAACTTATACGGATGTTTATACAGACCTGATGAGAGTATTTAATTACACAATTTGGGGCGGGGGACTAAAAATGCTGTCTGGAAATTTAAAACCTCCCCATTTCCCTGGATATTTCAGTAAATCATTTGCTCTGATTTAATAAAACATATACAATAGAGTCAAAGCTGAAGGAAAAATCAGTGTTTGTGCTTGTTTTCTACTTCGAACCTTGAAGCTGAGTATCAATGAACCATTGACCGAGGCATATAATAGTGAAGACTGATAAACAGCTTGGAACAGGTTGAAGAGCTGGAATACAGCAGAATAGTGACTCTTCAATGACATGCCCATTGTAGAGTCTTTACTTTACAATGCAAAGCTCCTTGAAAGCAACTGTTATTATATGCAGGCACTATATAAATAAATAAAAATTGCATTTGAAGGTTGTCTATGGAAGAATAATGGATAATACATGAGGAGAAGAATGACGGATTAATAGAAGACAGAAGTATAATGGAAAATCTGTAACAGTTCAGGTTTGGAGTTTACCATTACAACTAGTGTGGCTAAGGTTAGGGTAAAGAGCTTTGCGAAAAAAATACGTCAATGAGGATCATCACAAATACAGAAAGGTGAGTGTGGATGTGTATGAAGGCCTAGATATCTCCTGGATCATAACAAGCTCTCACAACAAACACAGGACAAAAGTATTCACAATAACAACTTGCCCAGCAAAGCACTTTATAAACAGAGTCTGACCCAAGCTCCACACTTACAGAGAAAGGCTCTTTAGACAGCTTAATAGTCTTGTTGATTAACTTTGTTTGTTTGCCTTGAGGCTCTGAATCAGACCCGTAAAGTGTTCTTGGCTCTTGTAATGTCCACCGTCCTCTCTCAGAGCTAAGGGAAGTGTGGGCAGTTTTTAACCCAAGCAGAATGCTTCATGCCTACATCAAATCTACAAGCCCCCTCCAGGTCCTCTCCAGCACTCACAGAACTCATCAGACCAAAGCTCTCGCATGCACATGTGCACACTTAAAAAAAAGAGACTTTAATAACGTTGAGCTGCTGATTCAAAGGAAACAACTGTTAAACAGAAGGGAAGAAAAAAAAAGAAATTTTTAGCAAGAAGACTAAAACCCACAATAAAGGAAATATGCAAAATTAGGAAATTAGTACAAACCCAATTCCAAAAATGTTATAAAAAATAGAATTCAGTGATTTAAATATATGGTAAGCCCATATCTAATTCACAGTAGAACATAAAAATCAAGTATTTAAACAGACATTTTAGTATTTCAAGTATTAGTTAATTTTAAATTTGATGCCAGCAACACGTCTCAGGAAAGCTGGGATGGGAACGATAAAGGCTGGAAAAATAAGTGGTACTAAAAAGAAACAGGTTGAGGAACATTTTATAACTAATTTGGTTAATTGGCAACAGGTCAGAAACATGAGGAGATCTAAATCAGAGGTTAGATTAGAAATCTCTGTATGCAAGGGACAAGGCTAAACGTCAGTACAGGATGCCTGTAATCTTCAGGCGACACTGCTTTTTAAAACAGGCATGGCTCTGTCATGGCAGTGCATGGGGGTCAGGAACGCTTCCGGAAATCATTGTCTGATCACAGTTCAATGTCCCATCCACAAATGCAGGATACATTTCAAAAGCACTGCAAAGGCTAATTGGAAAAGTGTTCTGTGGACAGACAGAATTGAGATGTTAAATTCTGTTTTAGAAAACATGAATGCTGCATCCTTGAGACTAAAGAGGAAAAAGGACCATCCAGCCTGTTGTCAGCGCAGAGTTCTCCAATGGTTTTCAGATAATGTCTTTTTCAGGAAAGGCCTAATCCTAAACTGCATACTCCTGCCATTACAACATCATGGCTTCATAGTAGAAGAGTCCAGGTGAAGTACTGGCATGCCTGGAATATATACCTTCTACTGATTGAACACATGGACCACCTAGGGAAGAGATTTTTTATTAGGTAAAAATCCAGAAAGCCTCTCTTCTCCTTGCAGACATTGCACACTAAAGGATTGAATAATGAACCTGTACTCAATATAATGTTATAGTTCCCTCATTATCTCATGTTTAAGGAAGCAGTTCGCTCATCTTGCTATTTGTACAAGTTTGACGTTATTGTGTATTCTTTGAGTATTGTTAAAAATAATGTGACTCTAAATATGATTGCTAAACACCAACTTCATACTTGTGGTGTTTTCTGGAATGGAAATGGTGTGTAGAATGTTAAGTAAATGCTCACGGTGCATCTTTTGATATGTGTGGATGTAAATGATTAACGTAGTTCGTAGCTCTTTGTTTTTAGAGGCTTTGTCACTAAACTGATGTTATATGATTGATAACATACACAAGTCTGCAACTGCTAGTATTCCCTAACTCAGACCTTCCCAAAGTGTGGGGCCCGCCCCCTAAGGGGGGCACAGAGCCATTGCAGGGGGGGCGCGGCATGAAAGAGGGGGGGAAACAAAACGCTTGGACACTTATAGAACGGGGCGGCCACAGAAACGCAAAGCAGGAGATGAAGCATCGCTGAATATGTTTCCAAACCAACTTCATTCTAAGCCAAAGACTAGAAAATATGGTGAAGCATATCTTCCCTTTCGCTTCACCTGCACAAGTGCTGAGGTAGGTCTCCCCTGCAGAATTGGTTTTCCCTGTGTCGGGAGCAGCGCTGGGCTGTTCAAATCACGGACAAACAGTATCCCACAGCTGTTTATGTTTTTGAACCCATTTTGCACAGAGAGACATTTTTTTAAAAATGTATTGATAGCAATGTTGAACATTATTACACAGGGAAAAAACAACTACACGTAAAATAATTACACCGTGACGCCTCTGCCTTTCTAAATGGAGGGACAGTAACTGCGTGTATATATAAGCATGTAAAACCTGCAGACAGTCAGATTAACAGTATTGTGTCTCTATCTGCCATTCTGCAATTCATCTCATGTAAACAATAACGTGGCGCACAGCGTGACGTGAAAAAAGGCACATACCTTTGACATTGCGTGATGAACTCTGTATTCCTCGTCCACGTGTAAACGCAAAAAAGGAGTTTTAAAAAATCTCCGTTTTCGGTGATTCGAAATGCCGTTTACGTGTGAACGAAACAGCTGCGCTTTCAAAAATCCCCTTGTAGGTGCGGACGTAGCGTGAAAGAGTTAGTTTATTTTATTACTACCTGTAATTTATTGCAGATAACTTGTATTTGCTTAATTTTTTACTAAATGTTTGAGGTGTGAAATAAACCGCAATGGAGAAAAAAAATGTGTGTGTGTGGTTGGAGGATGTGCGCGCGTGCGCGTGCGAGGGGGGGCGCGAACATTTTTCTTGTAAACAAAGGGGGACCCGGCAAAAAAAGTTTGGGAACCACTGCCCTAACTGAATGATTGAATTCTGCCATGTGTATGGGTGCGAACACATATGTATAACTGTGTGTGAGTGATTATGTGAACATCGTTTTTGCACCACAAAAACCAGCCAAGACTGTTGAGCAGCTTGAATCCTATATCAGACGAGAATGTGACAACATTTCTCTCCCAAAAGTTCAGCAACTGGTCTGCACAGTTCAGAGACTTTTATGCACTGTTGTTAAAAGAAGAGGGGTTACTACACAATTGTTAATATGTGTGCAAATTTAAAAAATGTTAGTGTTTGAACTTTGAAATGCTACAAAATGCTAGTTAAGCTTGCACCAAGAACACAGATTTTCCAAGCCTGAAGGATGGCATCCTTGCTGTTCTCCCATATAACAAAGCAAAGTTCTTTATAGTTTTCTTGAATGCTGAGGTCATAATATGTCTTGTGTCAAACAAGGACTTTCAAGAAGTTTCACAGAGTGTTTACTAAAGAATTGAAAGCATGCGAAGGTTAGCGCAAAATCATCACAATAACAATGAACAGGTTTGGTATTCAGTGTCAGTTTTGGTAACATGTTCCAAAACATTCTCACAGTACTTCTAAATTGACAAAAAACCTCAAAGGGAAACCTTGTACAAAGCACCTACCTTTTAAATCCTATTTTATGAGTTATTTTATTCTGCGTTTACGCAAAATGGAATGTCTGCCCGCATTTGATTTAAATGCCCAAAAGTGAGCATACAAGAAAACTCTATACACCAAACATCAGCAACCAATGTCCTATAATAAAGCTTTTCTATCAACTCAAAAACACAACAATCACAAAGTGCTGGGCTCCATTGCAAATAATAATGTCCTTCATTCTGAACAGCAGACTTGAAATCTGCTCTTAACAATAACTTCTGCAAGTAACGCATCGTCGGGTTACATGATTAAACAGGGCTGTGCGATATGACCAAAATCTCATATCCTGATATAAGACATCTTTCGTCCCGATAACGATATAAATCACAAAAATTTTACATTTTCTGTAAATTCTGTGAATCTCGGGCAGCTCGACTTGCGTGAAGTGTTTCCAGCTGGGCGTCGTGTACCTGGAGTCGAGTGTTTTAACAGATGCATGAAACCATACATTTTTAGACATAAGTTGTAACAGCCGCCGTTTTCTTTGTGAGTATTTATTACACATTGTGCTGCGGGGAAAAGCCTGTTCTAACGTTTGAGTCTAAGGTTTATTTTTTAGCACCTGACGGCTCTTTTTTGCTTCTCATCCGTAAATACTCTGCATACTCTTTCACGTGATTCAGTTTATTTTGAAAAGTCTCAACAGGATCTTGAGCTTTATTGTGAAAGGTTTATGTGGAAAATAAACAAGCAGACACACGACTGTTTTACCGTCGTTGTTGCTAACGACAACGCATAAAAACAGGCGCTTGTCCGTCCGTAGTGTGGTTATATTAAATATAAGAGAAAGAGAGAACTTTAAGGAACTAATATAGCCACTACAGTGACCATCAAAACGATGAAAAAATATTGCTGTAAACAGTTTTTTTTGCGACACCACGAAACAAAAGACAGACGTTTTTATATGTTCACCCGATATATATCGTTATATCGAACAGCCCTAAGATTAAACCATTTGATTCTAAAACCTTTTATTTTACTTCTTGTCAAACCAACTAATGCTTGTGTTACTGCTGATCGCACCAGTTTATTAAACATTGTTACCCTTACAAAAGGTTGAAGTCACATTCCTAGCTGGCCCCAAAATACTGATTCTTATTACATATTATATATGTAATATAATACTTAATATTGCCTGCAGGCACTGTGGTACCTCTCCTTGATCTTAATTTGAACCAAAGATGTCAATGTTGGATTCGTCACTCTTTAAGACCTGTTCCAGAGTCATTTGGCACACCCCAGCCTTTTCTGCCCGCTCCCCCTCTTTAAGAATGGCTTCTCGACAGCCATCCTCCTATTGAGAGCACTTCTGTTGAAGCTTCAGCAAATGGTGGGTCAACTGGATCATCTGAAGGGCCTGATGCATCTCTTGGGTCTTTTTATTACAATGTGTTTTTATTAGTTCTTGAAAATAGGAGAAGTGACCCAAGACTTTTGCATAGCGCTGTATATTTTCACCTTTTATTTTCACTAATGCTGACGTTACCCTTGAACTAAGGACGGTATCTACCACTGACATAAAATTCTTTATAGCAGAAAGTTCCTACAGTTGTGACTGCGGGTTATATGAAAAGACTGGATGTTTTAGCATCTAGAAGGCATTTGCTCAAAGCTTTACAAGCTTTAATTATTTTGTTGGAATAAGTTGGAATAACATTTCTCGTTTATTACTATTTTTTTTTTTTGAAAAAGAGACGTTGACCTCAATGAGACTTTACAATTTACATATCGTTTGCTAAGCAGTTTCTAAAAACAAAGGGAAAAAAAGCCAAATAAGAATGATTACACAGTGCAGTCTTTTACAGTTACAGTTAATTTATTCGAATTATTGCTCATATGGAATATGTCCCATAAAGCTGCTTTATTCCTTTTAACCTCATGAATGTGTACTCTGGTCCTACTTGCACTCTATAATCTAGAACGTACAGACGACATATAGTTTTCTGGCAAAGTTTCACAAAAAACTTACAAACATGAGCAACTGATTGCCTCATCAGTTTCAGCCATTTGAAAAGAAAAGACAGCCAAGTCCGCCACCAGCGTGACAGATCTAGTTTGTCAGACGAGAGACAGATAGATGTATCTCTCACTACACATAAACACGCAGGCCTGTGACAGTAGCCCGTAGGCTGTTTAGTGTCTCAAATGCTGGAATGAATCACATCAAAACAGAGACGTGGCAGAAGACACAGGAGGAAAGCCTCTGAAACATCAGTTGCTAAAATCCATGGCATCACAGACACAAAACTCACAAACTGCTGAAAACACATATACTTGGTCATGCTAGAGGAAAGATTAACGTGTCGTGTCTTAGAAAAGCATGTGAACGAAATACACAGAAAGAAATCACACAGCACAAGAGCTGTAGGTGGATGTGGTCTTGAGTTTATCACGTCCTTCAATATTTTATTTTCTCTTACTTTAATTAAGTTTAAATAACAGAAATATTAAGCAAAACATTGCTTTGCTCCATGCACCTGCTCGGCAAACAATACATTTATTTATTTATTTTTATTTTTTTACATGAGATACTGCAGACATCCACTCCTCCCAAACTGTCACCAGTACCCTTTGGCCCACACCCATTTGATCTACAAGGTTTCAGACAGGACTGGCCATGTATTTCTTTCCTGTCCCAGAAAAGTAACAACTAACCTCAACTCGCTCTTGACCACAGCGATTGTAAACGTTCCATCCTTCATTTATTCAGCCCCTTATTGTCAGGCTTATTAGACAGAGTGTGTGTGTCTGTGTACATGTATGTTTACGTAGGGATGTAGGCTGCAAAGTCCTCTTGGCATTACAGCATCTGTGCGTCTGAAACTGTGTGTGTGTGTGTGTGTGTGTGTGTGTGTGTGTGTGTGTGTGTGTGTGTGTGTGTGTGTGTGTGTGTGTGTGTGTGTGTGCAACTGTAGCATCAATCAGAGCTCAGCTGCGATTGTCAGGCTGATTGTCTGTTATGTCCCTGTGGGCCTGGAGGCCTTGGTGTGTGTAATTCATGTATTTATGTGAATATGTAACAGACACGGGAGGAGATGGAGAAATAGAGAGAGTAAGACAGAGTTCACATGTAACGCATACATCTATACATCAACATTAATCTATAATAGCAGCCGAGGCTAATGCCTTGGCAATAGCGGTACAATTATGATTATCACTGGAGGCCACACCAGGAGACACAACAAATAATCGCACATGCATTGGCCTATCTAGTGCAAACGTCGGATTGTTGTTCAAGGCTAGCCCTCCAGTCATCATATTAGGATGAGGGAAAGTATGCGATAAGGGAGAAAGAAAATCATGAGCTACAAGGCCATCCTGGTGGCTCTGTGGGATAAGGCGAGGATAGTCCTAATGCCTCACTGGGTTAAAAGCTGGATCATGACCTTGATGCATATTCCTTTCTTTTCTTGTTGCTTTTTTTTTTAAATGTGATTTTTTTACCAACTGCACAAATCCAAAAAAACTGATAAAAGAGACTTTAAATTTGGTGAGAAGTGATAAGACAGTCCACTGGGAATAAATGTGTAGAAGTGGCTCATTTAAGGCATTTATTGTATCCATATATCCAGGTTCTAATCCCAAGGCCCTTTCCCAAACCACTGTAATGGTTGGTGAGTGACTTGACATTGAAAACAGGGATCGATTAATACCTTCAGTAAATCTTGTTCTTGAAAAGTATATGATGGTCTATTTTTATTCATGTTTATGCATTTTATAACATGTTGGTGTGACATTAATTCTACTTTATGTTTGCTTGGTAGGCAGTAGTTTGAGGTGTTTCAGATTTATGTTTCATTTGTTTAAAAGATAATTTTGTACTTCCCACTGAAGATCAAAGACAAACAATGGAATTTTTGTCACTAGATGAAGCCAACAAATTTGCAACTGTAGTGTAGCATTTTAACAAGTTTAAACATGTTGGAAGGAATACCATGAATACTATATAAATATATAGTATAAATATAGTAATATAAATATAAAAAACTGTGCTTAATCTTATTACCAAGTTTTCTTTTCTGTTTCGCTGAATTTAAATCTTTCCCAACAATGCTCCTCCTTCACAAACAGAAGAGTTCCCGTCAACCAATATCAAGGAAGCTGCAACTGTTGTTCAGCACAGAGTAGGTTTTGTGTATAATTGTGATGTGCATCTTTAATTTCCCTCACTTGTGCACATAGAACACAGACACGGGGTTGAAGTGTGTGCTGTATAGGGTTGCTTGCTCAACATTTTGATTCCCTTCATGAGCTAAAAATTTTGCGCGCGTGTGTGTGCGTGTGTGTGTGTCTTCCTGATTCAGCACGCTTGCATCCTCTTCATCTGTCCCACTGATGGTATATTCTGAAGTGCAGCAATGATGGACTATGAAGTACTTTGTTTTTTTCCTCTCAACGAGTCACTCAGGTACCAAGGACAAAAATACAACAGATGTCCTGAACAAGGAAATGTGGAGAGGAGGACGCAAGACTGAAGGTTTTTATTCTCTTTATGCAATCCATTTATTTGTTCAGGCTTATTGTCAAATCTACTTTTATACTTTTTGATTAAAAAAAAACAGGTGAGTGATAGAAGTCTTTGGGGAGGTAATGAGGCAATCTGTTGTTGTTAAGAGCGTCTTTAAGAACACACGTGTGCTGCTAATTTGTAACAATGTTAGCATTTATCTATTTCTTAGTGAATAGTAGTAAATCACAGAAAAGTGGGAGTCATTTCTGCTCATAATAGGTTCAGTCTTTAGATATGTCAGGCAATTAAAAGAGGTACATACACTAATTAAAATGAGGAATGAGAACATAGAAAAGCTGAAAACGCAGTAGGAAAAGTAAAATCAAAGCACTCTAAGCACCAGTGCAGCTAGTAACTAGTCCACCTATGCAAATGTGGTGCACATTAAAAACTGCAGACACTCAATACAACTACAGCCCTATTTCTGCTGGTAAATCTAAACCATGAAAGTGTATAGATGTATATGTATGTAGCCTGAGTGGAAAGCGCAAAATCAATAAATGAATAAATAAATAAAGACAGGCTGTTTAGTGGCCACAGGGTCAAAAATTGACAAACTGGATATGTATGTGCTTGTTAGCCGTTAGCACATGGACTATGTGATAGTCGTGATTTGAAGGTTGGAATATGTCACTGTTTTTGACTCGAAAAGAAACCAAGTGATTAACGAGAGCAACCTGAAATCATATACCTC
Organism: Pelmatolapia mariae; assembly: GCF_036321145.2. NCBI lineage: Eukaryota > Metazoa > Chordata > Actinopteri > Cichliformes > Cichlidae > Pelmatolapia > Pelmatolapia mariae. The sequence continues at coordinate 45,462,717 of NC_086236.1, read as the reverse complement.
CAAACTGACTAAAAATTCCTTCCACACTATGCAAGATTTGAGGGCCAGAAACTAGAAGGATATCTGACCCAGAAAGAAGGGGTGACTTTTCTTGAAAACATCAGGAAGATGTCTCCCAAACCGAATGACTCTGAACAGACACCCCAAATGAAAAGTCTTCAGATGGTGACAAAGGGATTTTGATTAAATCACAGAGAGGGGAACCCGTCATTTTAGAGTATTCTGCTTTTTGCAAGCTGCTCTATGAATTCATTTACTTTGTTATTTGGCAGCCAGAGTCCCAATAAGAAGTGACACAAACAGTCAATGAAGCATTTATACTTGCTGACCAATTATGCAGTTGCCAACTATAGCATGCTATGTAGTTCAAATGAATATAAAGACATTTTAAAGAGCCAACAGATGAGTGTCGATGGAAAGTGAGAATAAATTAAGATATCATTTATCGTTTGAAACACTGAGGGCCAAAATTAGCAAACACACACACACAGACAAAAGGCAGATTTTAACATAATTAACAGGTTCAAAATGCTCTGAATGGACATTTATGTTCTTTAATGACTTTGTCTTAATATCATCTATCAGATGGTCTTACTGTTCATTAACATTTAGCACAAAATAACACAATTGTTTTTTTCCCTCTCTGATGGATGTAAAATTGAATAATGTAGTAATTATAAAATATATATACTCTGATGTTCACAACTAGAAGAAAGTGAATACATAATTAGCAGATGTGTTCAACAACAACATGTTAGTAATTATGAATTTATTAATTCTGTCAAAATATCTGAAAAAAAGTCTTTTTCTATTGTCAAACATGGCGTTATTTATTCAATTCTCCCAATTCAAAGAAAGAAAGAAAGAAAGAAAGAAAGAAAGTTTACATTTTACAGGATGGTCTCTTGTTATTTGCCTAGTAGTCCAAAAAAAAACCCAACTTCAAAATATTCAGTTTGCTATCATGCTTGATCAAAAAAATTGTTGGGTTTAAAGGGGGAAAAATCAATTATAAATAAAATGGTTGCAAATTAATGTTGTGTGGCTTGTCTAAACTTGTCATAGAAATCATTAAAAATAAAGTCAAAATCCTCATCAGTAAACGTCAGATTGCCTTCAGCAAGATGAGACTTGAATAAGAAAATGGCTCACAAAGGGGGCAATATTAGCACTTCAATGGTGTTGATTGATTTATGGCAGGGGGGGTCAGGTTGAGCTGACTCTGTGAGCACATGCACACATGGGCGCACACACACATATACACCCAGACATAATGAGCATTAATCAAAGGCAGCAAGTAGCAATCAGAGTGAGATTTAAGAGGCTAGTGTGCTCGCACACAGCTGTGCCATTCAAACCAAAAGTCATCAAAAGACAGACAAAAAGTCCAATCCCTCAGCATTCAACCAAAACCAGTAAGATAAACACATAGCTAATACCCAGGATACACTCATAAGAGTGCTCTTGTTCATACGAAACCACTTCAAACAAGCACGCTAAGCATGATGCAAAGTGTCTGTGATTAAAGCAAAAACACTTTATGAGCTCAGTCTTTACATGGTCACTGAGATGTGTGAACTGAGATGAGGTAAAACGGCATGTGTAAGCACTGATGTTTAAAAAAAAATCAATATTCTTCAGTATTTATGACCAAGGAAATGATATGTGATAGCAAATAAAACTGAGTTTATGATTGAGATAGATAACATTAGGTAATGTAAGTGCAAGTCTTGTGTGCAGGCAAGTCATCTTTGAGTGGAAGTACAAATAAGGGAATAACCTTAGCGGCTATAGATTAATTCAAATATGCCTTAACTCGGGGGGTGTTCCATTCTGGGTATGAATGTGCATTTTTGAAGGGCTGGTTTTGCCGACACTGATCTGTCGTCCAAAAAGGGGTTACACCAACAAATATGTCTGGATTATACATGTGTTGCTTTAAATCTATTTTCATACAGGGAATGAGCTGTTAAAATGACAGGACTGCTTTGTGTGAGCGGAATACAGAAAAAAACCCTGATTACTTCAGCATGTGTCTCTTGTTACTGTGCATTTGTATTCCAGCAGATGCCAGACCCTTCTGTGGCATATGGCTGAGTGACAGGGCTTAAAAACGGCCAGTGCTTGTGTGTGTGTGTGTGTCCATGTATAGACAAATTCAGGCTCTGAACAGACTAAGATGTGATTGCTTGAATGTAGAGCGTGTATATTAAGCACTTCTAAACAAATTGGCTCACACACTCACAAGCACCTGTATGCTTGGCATGGTGGGCTTCACTAATTTGACACTCAGCAGATGCTTGAAGCTACTGTACTCATTAACACAAACCCATATTCACAAAACGGATGTAAGTGTATGAGGAAGTGTTAAAAAAAACAACCCTTGCATAATGCAAATGCACAGACATTACACAAAGATCTGCAAAGAAATGTGCATGTGCATATGAAATGAAACAGAGTGCTGTAAATTATTTTTATTTATATATAGGTGGTAACACTTTAATTGCCTTGTACTTTGCAACAAATAAATAATAGAACAATAAGAGAATTAGTGAGTCCTATTGTGGGACTCCAACTCTCTAATCTTGGACTTGAGGTAGTCGGTAGGTCCTGATCTGCTCTGAAGCCTTCAGTTTGATCTCCGGAAACAAGCCTGTTCAACTGCAGCGTAAGAGACTGACTGGAAAACCAGCTGAATCACACAAAGGACCACCAAAGGAGCACATGAGCCAGTGAACCATCCAGCAGGGAAATACAAGATGGGAAGGGTTGGGCAAGCTGGTTACAAACTACTGAAAATGAAGAAATGTGTGTGTGTGTTCCTGTCTAGCTATCTTTGTGGGGACCGAAATCTGCATTCTACTATACTTGTGAGAACCAACAGTCACTTGTGAGGACACACTCAATGGTCCTCACAAGTTTGAAGGCCTTTTTGAGGCTCAAAATGTGGTTTTAGTGTCAGGGTTACAATTAGGTTATGGTTAGGTTTAGGGTTAGGCATTCATTTTTGATGGTTAGGGTCAGGGTAAGGGGCTAGGGAAACCATTATGTCAATGAAGGTCCTCACTAAGATAGCTGAACGGGCTTGTGTGTGTGTGTGTGTGTGTGTGTACATTTTCATGTCTCAGCAGCTACTGTAAGATTTGAATCAATATTTCTGTTTCTATATTTAAGGGAACACAAGTATATTGGACACACTATAAAATAAAAGTTTTTGTGTTGCCAACTGTCATTTTATCACCTTTTACAGAACTGGCAAATTTCATTCAACTACTAACAGCTTTTCAGTATGTGTTAGATTTAACGTAGTCGTCAACATGTTATATATTTTAATGATTGAAATATCTCAGTTCTCCATCTCAATGTGAAACTTACAGCAGCTTTAAGCCATGAATTAAAAAGTTTTCACATTTGAAACAGACAAAAAACCAGAAGTCAGTTACTTTTCAAGTGTGCAAATGCAAAACATACACAGTAACAACACTACTATAGTGTTATATAAAACGGGGTCAAGGTGAACAAACACCATGATATAAGCACGGCTGTATGGGATATGCCTGCTGGGGTTCGGGCTAACACTTAACATAATGTCTTTTAAAACAAACCAACTTTTTAAATGATCCTTTAGGACCTTGTTCTTAGATTTGTTTTCAGTCTCGTGTGTTAAGGAGATCTAAGCAAAATAAACTGGCATATTGGCCGATGGCAGACTTCAATAAGACTTAATAATTTACAAAGTCTATGCATCAAGTACAAGTCTGTGGTACTTGTTCTTTCTTTCTTTATCCAACACCCTGGACACACACTCAGTTATACTCAACAGACATTTACTCAAAGCAAGAAAAAAAACCTCCATACTATACTAGATTAATAAACTAGCTGGTGCCCTCCATAAGGCCTCCACACAGTTCTTCGTTCAATCCATACTTGCCACTAAAGGTTATCCACTCATATATGGTGCATTAGATATGTAAACAACTTTGTCCTTTGTAAAGACCTGAGGCATTTCATGCACATTGCTGCACAGTTACTGCAAAGAATGACTTCTTGACTTTTTCTAAGGCCTTAAAAAAAGAATTAAACTCATAATGCATAATTTTCTATATATTTACTGTAAAGCCCCGCTCAATGACACACATCATGCATGAAGGCTTGTACTATGATGAAACAGTGTAATGTTATGAACATGAACTGCACATCAAGCAAAAAACTGTTAAATAGTAATGCAAAGAAACTTAATGAGTTACAAAAGGACACAAATATTTCTACGACTTCTGTATTTGTTCAAATAAAAATACAGTTCTATGCATGTTTAGTCAGAAAATGTCTATAAAACTGGCAATTCATTTGTGCATTTACATTTTATTAATGTAAATGCATGGTACGTGATATTACATGACGTTGCCCAGGGCGACAGTATAAAAACATCCCACAAATAATCAAACCTCAATCAGCAATGGCATTTTGTTTTTTTGCTTTTTCTTAAGTACAGACACATACAGTGTATGTTATATGAAAGAACTAAGACACACATCAGCATATGGATTGTGTATTGCTTGTCAGTGCATTCAGATTTTTCTACGTGCTAAACATCATACACAAGATGAGGCCAATGAAATCCCCAGAGTGCAGTTTTACAACCTTTAAATTAAAAGGTTAACATTATCTCTCTCTCGATATATCTATATCCATCTATTCATAGAAATAAAGATATATATAGATATATAAAACAACAGAGCTAAGAGTTTACACCACTGTTAGTAAAAAAATAGCCCATGTCCCTATGAGATCTCCTGAAATCTCAAACACCAACACCAACTGTGTAAAATACATCATACAGTTACCCAGAGGACATTAAGCTATAGTCTATATCTCCTGTTTTTGCCTGTGGGGAATTAAATACACTGATTTTGCCAATGCTCAGCCATAGCTTGAGGCCTTATTCCTGCTACCTGTGCTGTACTGATGAAAAATACACAATTTTATTACAATCTGGCATTTGCACACACACACACACACACACACCCAGTGAGAGAGCGAGAAAGACCGCTGAGGCTGTTATAGCCATATCAGAAAAACAAACATCACTTACACATGCTAAGTCACACACAAAACTGAAGCCCACATGGCCTAAAAAGGCACATATTCAAGACGATGCACATACAGTATATCTCCCTACTTGCACAGAAAAACAAAAGCTAGAGGGGTGCTTAATTTGTTTATGCTGCAGTTCCTGGAAAAGACTCTGCTCAAGGCTGGCATTACTTCTACATCAGAAGAGATGACTCGAACGGGTCTGCCCTGCTTTTAATGTCTCATCCCCTTTTTTGTTTTTATTCGTCGCCATTCTCCACATATATGCTTTTAACGGGTCTGTGTCAACTACTGACTTTATCCTTGGTTTGTAGTTTGTATTTAATATATATTTGTGTGTGTGTTTTTCACACTATATAATATTCCAAAGCAATTTAGGGCTAAACCCATACAGGGATTGGGTCAAATGGTGTCACTACTGTACTGGAATACTATAGCACTGTAGAGTTTAGCTGTAGCTATTCTATTCTTCTGTTTTATTATATTACTTTTTAAGTTAAATTCCTCATTTTGATTCCACCAGCAAAGCACAGTGAAGTTCCATTATGTGCTAAAGATTCAATCCATCACTTGAAAAGACTTCAAATAAGAGTCTGTGTTTAATAACGGAAACAGGCACAGACACATATTCACAGGTGGCCATTAAGCATTTGATCTTCCCTGCTTTCTTTCAACAGAAGCTTCATGTCATCAAGTCGGCTGACAAGCCCTCGGGGTACTGCTCCTTCCTTTCAAAAAAAAAAAAGACTTATTTTAATGGTGTGACAGAAATCTGTCTGACTCAGAGATAAATGGTAGAGAAGGAGACCAAAATAAGAAAGAGACACAGCTTGAAACATTAGTTCAAGCTGTTTCTTTTAGTGAAATATGTATAACAGCTAAAACCATATCACAGATCCAAAAATTAAATCTATGTTAAATCACTAAAGATGTAAATTAAGTGCAGCTTATAGAATGAAAATGTCCCCTTTAGACATCAGATAATACTTCCAGTAAACATTATTAATAAATGTAAGTTGATCGTTAATTTAAATTTAGTTGATGATTTACTGTAATTTAGCTCAAAATTCATTTTTTTTAATGTAGTTCCTTCCTGTTAAGCAATGAATGATCATTAATGTTTAATAACTGGTTGCAAATTGGTTTATAGAGCATTTACATGGTTATTCTAAAGCTGAATCTAATTGTTTATAAAAATCTGCAAATTAATGTGATGATATGTAGTTTGTCTATAGCATAAAAATATTAAAAACGCCATATTTAAAAGTTATGTTCTAACTCTTGATTTAAAGAGGTTGGCATAAGCTAATTTTAGTTTACTTAATCTTTAATTTCACTTGCTGTTTCCTTATGTTTACTAGCTTTTTGTTTTCATTTTAGGTATCAAAACCCGTATGTATAAATACCCAAACACAACAATGCTCGAGGGTTCCAGTGTGTTAAAGTGTGTCCCATGCGGTCTATGTGAAGAGCTGATACGTCCCAGTACTGACACCGAAGGCCACCTTGTGCTCTGACAAACTGGCACCACTCAAGATCTTGTCAATTATTGATCTGGAATGAAGCCTTTATTAGAAAATGACAAAAAAAATTGACAATCAATATATAATAACACATAAGGTGTCAGCCACATCATCAGACTGCAACTTATCTGCTATAATACAATATCTAAGTGAATATATAATTCTTAAAATATTATTTTTATTACATGTGCTATGATGAATTTACTGAAAAACATTCATTTGATCAATTTTGTGAGTTTGGTATCAAATTTAGCGTGATAACAGAGTGATGCTAATGGAAAAGACATGGTATTCTGACATTTCTAGACTGAAGTGTTTATATATTTCACCATTAATACTTACAAGGTTGACTAATACCCTACAAGTGATACAATGCCTCAAAGCCATATAATAAATGTGTTGATAAAGCTCAACCCTGAACCACCACAGGTCAAGCCACTGTATGCTTTCTGAAACACCACTTCTTGCATCCTTTGGCTTTCTAAAGTGTCAATTAAAAGTAATCAGATCAGGACACAGGCCAGTTATTTACTTCATGAAAATCACAATAACCTCAGGTCTATTACTCGTGTCCCTGAAAGCCCACAAAATGAGAGGGTGTGACAAAAAAAACCAAAAAAAAAAACCGGACAAATAAAGTGCATTTGAACCTCACCTGCTCCCATTCAGCTTTCTATTTGCTTCTTCGCAGGCATGAAATAAAACCATGGGTGAAAATAAATAGCTGATGCAGTCGAGAGAAAGAGAAAATCCCTGATGCTTTTCTGCTCTTTAACGGGCTTAAAGTTCATTTTCTTCCACTTGGCAGGACTTCAAACAACTATACCTCACTTCAACAAGCCTGGGCTCATATATCAACATACACAAAAAGACAAGCAACCGTCAAGGGCAAAGAACATAAGACAAGATCAGGAGCAGAATGAAGATGACAGAATGATGACTAAAGATGACAGAGGTAGGGGGTTTGCAATCAGTTTTCAGCCAAACTACAAACACACAGTATCCTTTGGCTTTTCAACACACTGTCAATGCAACACAGAGACTACACGTCTTTAACAGCATACATTAAATGTGTGATCCACCTTACACTTTTCATACACTACAGCATATAGCGCAATATATATTTAAGATTCACATGAAGCTGTTAAGGCGTTGGGGTGACAATACCAGGTAATACTTCCGATTTATCGCTGTTAGTATCACAACAAATGTCTCACTGGTGACAGAGAAACCTACCTTCTTGGTTCCAAAGCCACTTCTGTCAATGCTCCTTTAATCTAAATGAGTGATACTTTCAGGTGAATCTCACCATACTGTAGTTCATTGTTCTCCTGCATCTGGTTGCCAAAGCTTTAACACCCCTGCCTCGCCCATGCCTGTTAATTATGGCTATTTATTAGCCCCAAACACCCAATTAACAGGCCTTCAGCACAACAAGCAAACACACTAATCTATGCGCAACACATTGAGAGACAACTCCACCAAATATTATGAAGAAAAATTAAACCGAGGGCCACCTCAAGAATAAGTGTCAAAGCTGTTGAACATTGTCTTTGTTTTTCTTTTCTTCCGTTCAGTCCCATAAATATTCAGCCCATTGTTCTTTCTGAGGTGTTTTTGTTCTTTTTGTCTCGTTTTCTCCTCTTCAATATGTGGAAGCTCCAGCTCTTTTCTCCCCTTTATCTTTAATTGATTCATTCCTTCATTGTCCCAAGCTGTCCAGCGTGTTTCAAAAGAGCCGAGACTAATGATGCCGGGTTGACCACATCGTTATGACCTATACGAAGAGTGTGTACTATAAACGCAATGATCAACAAAATATGGACAGAATTATGTGCTGCTATTGAAACATTCCAACCAAAATAAACAAAATTCTGCAATAATGAATCAACTTCAGTTGCAAGCTTTTGTAGTGGCAAAATGTCTCGAGCCTTAACATGAAATGAAAAATCAAGAAATTGATTACTATGTGGTTGGTATGCATATAACACTTATCATACCCCTTGTCTGTCATTAAATGAAAGGGATTTCTCACAGAGACATGGATCAGCTCCAGGGTATGTGACTACAGTTTTATATTTGGACCTACATGGTACAGTGTACACATAAATCTGGATTATTAGCATTCGATCACTGAAATATTCTGGAAGTGAGAGAGGAGAGGAAATACCTTAATTCTCTGTTGTTTATTGATTACATCCTTATAGCAAATGTTTCTGAATATGAAAGTCATTTGTTAATCTGTAGTCAGGAAAAGAAACGGCAACAAGATTAGGGTGTAGAAGGAAGCATCAAGTTTTCAAAAAAAAAAAAAAACATAAAACAGAACAGACTCCCACAGCATGATGACATGGTTAACCACAAATGAGCTCTAATGAATGATCCCATCAAACATACAGGAAATTTCTGAAAACAACAATCTCACATGGTTATAATCTACTGACTGACTTTTAGATGAAAAAATAAATATTTTATACGTCACACAAACATGTCAGATATGACAACTTGGGAATAATCCTTGCCACCCGAACCCGTACAAAGAACATAAGGCAGACTTGCATCACTATTTTTAACTGCCTTCATTTAAATTCTAAAAATCTGGCTTGCTTGCTTACACAGACACACACAGTCACACACCCACACAATGCCTGCAGTCAGTTAATGTATCACTTATCCCCCCTACTGTGCCCCAGTTTCTGTAAGTCAGTTATGAGAATAAGGACTTTACAGCAGTGATCCTACATTTGGTGCTATACACACAGCTCATTTGCAGGGCCATGTGAGCAGCATGTCTATATTCCAACTGGAAAAACTGTTGTCTTGAGCGTAAAGTCACTATTCTTCAGGTACTCTAAGATCCTCCTACTCTAAGATATGTTGCTAACACCTCTCCCTATCAGTAAATGTACAAGAACATAGATTAAATAAATAGATAAAACAAAAACAATACGCAAAGGACTTAATGACCAGGCAAATAAAGAGATTTGACACAAATTCAGGCATGTATTTGGTCAGTGTAGGCAGCATGCCCACTGAGGAGCTGCATAAAAGGCAATATGAGATAAACACAGATGGGTTTTTTTTTTCTTTATAGAGAGATCTTTGTGCAGACCAAGAGTCTGTGTGTAAATATATAATCACATCTAATTGTTATTGGAGTTATACTAAAAATGCTAATATAGCGTTAACTGTCAACTTTTAATGAAATACCAGAGGAATTTTTAAAAGGCTGAAATAAAAGTTTAAAGATGTATCCTGACAAACAACAGGGATCTCTTGCAGATGAAATGGTGGGTGGTGCGCTCTCCCAGAACAAAGCCAAATAAAGCGATCCTAACTCAACTGAATTAAGATCATTTTAGTTTCATCAACATTGTCTTGGACAAAATGTGGTAACAAAACTGACTTTTTCCTTTTGTTTTGTAAAGACAGGCACGCTTTGAACATGTTGAAGCCACAGGAGGAAAACTCATTTTGCATACTGCTAATTCAAAACCTTTAAGATTTAAACAATTATGTCTGCACTGCTTATAGCGACTGCCGAAGTAAGTTATGTTGGACAAATAGATACTCTGTAAACATACAGTGGACAAGATAAAAGCCAAGTAGAATCAATAAGCAAATGCAAGATTTCAAACTGTGTTAACATGCAATTTACAATGGAAGATAAGCTTTCCAAAGGCCTGTGAAACTAGAAGATAAAGTGGCTAACAAAAGCCCTTGTGCAGTATGAAATGTATACAGGCAAAGAGAATTAATTATAGAGAAGGGCCGAGTTTTTCCGATGTTCTGATGAAGTGTATGCAACTCTGACTGTGCAGTACTTTGATAAGCTGGGATTTAAGTGGGAGAAGTGCATTAAATAACCTTAAAACACACACAAAATTCGTACAGCATAAGATCCAGGTATCTTGGTCTCTGTGCTAACAATTATCCATCTTTGCTTAAGTTAGTGGCTTAGATGGAACATGACAGGATTTCAAGGTGAGGTTTGGATTCACTGGATTCTTCCTGTAAGGAACAGAGTGTTGGCAACTTTGTACCTCAGCACTCAGCGACCCCGCTCTGTAACTTTTCATACTCTGCTACTTTTGATACAACTCCACTTTGCAATAATACAACTCACAGTTGATTGTGAAATGTCTACCATGGGAGAAATTTCACAAACTGAGCTGTTGCAATGATGACATCCTATTACAGTACCATGCTCAAATTCAGTGAAAAAAAGAAAAACCCATTCTTTCACAATTGTTTTTAAAGGCACACTTCATGTAAAGTACATGATTTTATACACTTGTAGCAAAGGGACTGAATTCAATGTCTTTGTAATGAAGATATTTATTCAGTATATATAATGGAGGCTGCAGGAAATATTGGGAGCAAAATGTCAATTATCCAAAATAAAGCTAGATAAATATCGAGAAACAGGTGGGAAATTGTCATTTTGGTCAACTGAGGGTATTTTATTTTGAAAGGCCAAAACATTTACAGGTACCCTGTTTAAACAAGGGTAGTCAGAAACTGAGCCAGTGAGGCAGGATTACTGCCATTGCACAGCCAAACAAGCAAAAACTTCCAGATTGCTGATTTGATATTAAGCCATCTCCCCTCAGAGATTTTCATCACATCATACAGACCTAATATGTTATGTACCTTAGCCCAGCGGTACCCAACCTTTTTTCCGCCACGGGCCAGTTTATGTCCAACAATCTTTTCACAGACCAGCCTTTAAGGTGCCGCGGATAAATACAACAAAATAAAACCAGTACCAGTACCAAAAACAAGATTTATTCATAACACACGGGAAAAAACAGAGTTAACGATAAAAACGATTTTAAAAAATAACAATAAAAACCCTGAAAACCATACATTTCACACCCGAGTCTTAACTCTTGTGGCCCAGTACCAAACGACTCATGGACCAGGGGTTGGGGACCGCTGCCTTAGCCTACCTAAAGCCCCCTCAAGTTTGTCACAAAGATTTTATTTCTGTGTTCAGCGGGTAACTGCCAGGCTGCTAAGCATCCATTACTTTAATTACTACAGGAAAGCATCAGGAAGTGTGACAAAAATGCACAGTTAGTCTGATCCACTGCCCAAAAGAACAATCTATAACATGTGACAGTAAAAGTTTGCAGTGAAAGCGTGAGCCCTGATGTGCAACCCAGTGAGTAAGTATGCCCCAGGCCCCACTCATGATGTGATGTGACAGAAATAGTAGTAATAGTACAAGTCATAGTTGCAGAGTTGTTTATAGTACCTCATACATAGTAAATCAGTTGGAAAAGAGTTTAATTTATCAGCATAAAACTAAATGAAACAGAATCAACTGCTTTTGTATGCTAGCAACAAAAAAGTAAGTACTTAAAAAAAAAAAGCCGCACAGAGCAAAACGGGTCTTTCACAGAAAAGCAAAAACCGATGGATGAATAGACAAGTTCAGCGAACATGGCAAGAAAATAAATTACCATAACCAGTACTAGTGTCTCATTTTTCCACTTCCTCCTTGTCTTGTCCTGAAGAGTCAGTTAATTAACAGGAAAAGAAAAAAAACGAAAGCACGGCAAGCAAAAGTCAAGTTTAACAAAGATAGAGGTTAACATTTCACAACAATGCAAAACAACAGCAGCTTAAAAACTCATTTTAAAGAAAATAAAAGCAATTAAAAATGGCAAAAGGGGAAAAAAGAAAATGCTAATTGTTTGGTTTAGTAACAGGCGGGGAAAAAGGACCAGTTTTGTAGAGAGCTGCTAGACTAATTAGAATTTTTCCTTTTATTTCCCAATGATAGATAACTCTGTAAACTTCTCCTAAACAAAGCAGTAGTTCAGAATATCCAAAGGGGGAGTTTATTAATGTGTAATTAAGTGTTTTATTTTCTACACATGCCTTTATTCCCTGTTTGGGCCTTCATTATGAGCCTATTATTCAGCCGTGTCTAACTCCCTTTTTATTACTATATTCCCTATTTCTGTTTCGCTCCCTCTGTGTGTGTTTCTTATGTGGCTGGGCAGGTGCACCAGACCATATTGACAGCTTGTCCCTCCTCTCTTGCCGCAGGGAAAACTGTCACCCCTGTCATTCAGGCCTATGAACACAGCATGGAGAGTGTATGTGTGTCTGTCTGTGTGTGTTCTCAGGAGACTGTGACAGTGGAGGGGGGAAAGAGAGAGGTGCTCTGTTAACTCTACCAGAAACAGCTGCATGTGTGGACGCACACATTGCTGACAATGACCTAATCATGATGGTGACTCCACAACCTCAACCTGGAAGGGCAAATCCTTCAGGGAGCAAAACTTTGCAAGTGATGACACGGTGATGCAGCAAAGTCTGAATGAGAAAAGTGCAATTACACACTTTAACTACACATTTATACAGGGAAATATAACTTGGTCGTTCTTGGCAAACAATAGCAAGGACGCTAGTATTACTGTGCATCACCACTGACTATGCGATACGCATAAGAAAAACTCCAAGTATCTTAATAACTTGAGCTATGAACAGGTTTTAAATTGTTTTCACTGTAAAAGATACTTATTGGTTAATAGTGGAGGTCATATTGGTGTTTGTTCCTCAGACAATTACACAAAGAGATATGTTATTATTTTTCTTACAAGTCTGTCTATAATTAGTCTGTCATTTCTCTGTATCATCCTCTCATTTCATTCGCAGGATTCTCTGTGTGTCACAACAGAATGACAATTTTAATATGAGTGTAATGTCCAATCAGAATGTCAACATCTGGCTGGAAAAAGGCGATTGGGGAAAAATTTCCAAAGAATTTCAAATATCAACCACCAGACCAAAGGACAGTTTTCATTTTCACCTTGGTGTCACCATTCACAGAATATCTTCCTGTCCTTACTTTTGAAAAGCTCAGCATTTATATCTTTTAGTAAAATTATCTGCATTAGAAAACCCTACAATGGCATACTGCCCCTCTACTGCATGCTAGAGAAAAGAAGTTTGGCATTGATATAAAAAACCAGAAACAAGCCTCCACCCTAGAAGTTTGTTTGTTTTGATTTTTTTTAAGTTGAAGGCAGCAAAAAACAACAAAAACAAAAACAAACAAGAACCTGCAATCCTGCAAAAAAAGAAGAAAAAAAGCCCCAAAACAATAACACAAGGATCCAACACGGCTTAATAGGTTACACTGTCAAAGCCTAAGAGAGTCTGTATGTGAGTGTGTCCGATGGGGGCACTGGCCCCAGACAAAGTGCTCTGCCAGCTTTCTGCCCACTGCTCTTTTCATTGCTGATGGATGGGCCTTGTTCAGCACCATCTGGCTAAGGGATACCTCACATTAATCATTGTAAACACACACACACACACACACACACTCACACACACACGACACAAGAAGGTCTTTTAAACATAAATACAACAGAAGAGTGCAATTGTCTATAAGTAATGTATACTAACCGTTTAAAAGTGGAGCTCTCCAATCACTCACTATGACTTATATATATTCATACATTTATATTTTTTAAACTAGGTGATTATTTATATTTATATTAACATAATTTTCTCTAGAGGCAGATATTGGGGGTGTTTAACACCATTTACCGTGCACAGACTACAATATTGTTTAACTTGTAATGTCAAAGTGAAAACAAAAAGAAAACAAAGACAGAAAACACGTATGCTTTCTAAAAACCTGTTATGGTTTTTATTTTAGCGAGCCACTTGCTCAGTTTGTCATTCAGAATTATTGAAGATAGATTAAGAAACAAGCTCTATACAAAAACAACAATTAGTTCATTTAAAAACATTGTTTCATCGGGTTGGTACCCTGAAGCTACAATAAAGCCTCGACCAACTCAGTCTTTATTAATGACCTTTTCATCACAACAGGCAGATGCATAAAAACAATAATGGCTTCAGAAACGACTATTTCTCCCCTCTCTCTAAATCTAAACGCCGACTCGCTCGTTATCTCTCCCTCAGCCTCGCACACAAAAACGCACAGAGACGCACAGACATAGGATGTGTTAGTAAACACATGATATCCTTAAATAAACCATAAGCTGAGCTAGCAGACACCCAAGGGAATCATGGAAAATGAGGGACATTATCAGCCTTCATTTATTTTTGTGTAAGGGCTCTATGGGCTTAGTACACGCTGATTTGCTTCAACATTTACACAGTATATGGACACGGGCAAGGACAGGAAAAACTCTGCCTGCTGTGGGAGAATGCATGCTTGACATTACATTTGCTATCATTAAATCACATCTCACGGCCATCCAGATTTTTAATCTAAAGGGATCTATTCGCACATCTGCACAATCTTAGAAAAGGAACAAGACCAACGGTAACATTTATATACCATGAGCTGATTTGTAGAGTGTTTTTAACACTCTACAAGCTGGAATATTTTTGGTCAGTCTAAAGGCAAACCTTCACCTTTACTTTTAAGGGAATAAGACGTTTGCGGTGCAGTGAAAACAAGCTTAAAGTGCAGCCTTTGGCATATTTCCCCCATCAAAACCATTTTTAACGTACCTGAGAGAATGTTGAGTACAATTATTTTTTTTATTTATGTGGCTAAAGTACGTGTGAGCATTCATTTAATCTTTTAATTTCTCTTTTCCAAAAATGATTATACTTATTCAGGTACACCGTACATGTATTCAAACTGTTATGAATTTAAACGATGAGAACCTGTTACTGTAATAATACCTCCATATATCCTTCCCTGTATGGTTATATGTTGTCAATAAAAGCAATGCTCTAAATATCATTACTATCACTTTAACGTTAATAATAAATAATCAGGTCCAATCTTATCTTAATAACCTTATAAGTACCATATCACCCTATTAGAGCACTTCGCTCTTGCACTGCAGGCTTACTTGTTGTTCCTAGAGTTTTTAAAAGTAGAATGGGAGACGAGTCTTCAGTTTTCAGGCCCCTCTTCTGTGGAACCAGCTTCCAATTTGGATTCGGGAGACAGACACTATCTCTACTTTTAAGATTAGGCTTAAAACCTTTCTTTTTGCTAAAGCATATACCGTATTTTCTGGACCATAAGCCGCTACTTTTTTCCTAGGTTTTGAGCCATGAGGCTTATACAAAGGTGCGGCTATTCTGTGGATTTTTCTTCCACCACTAGGGGCACTCTAACCAGAATTAGAATAAAAAACAAGATAGATGAAAAATCAATGCAAAGAAGAATACGCTACTTTTTCTTTAGCAGATAGAACATGCACAACAAATTACCAACTGGTAATTATTTTCAAATCCTCTCCCCTTCATCATGGAAACCACACGAAGAAGTTCGTATGATGCAAGTTTTAAGTTGAAGGCCATCGATCTTGCTAACCAGGAGGGAAACCGCGCTGCTGCCCGCAAGCTTAGCGTCAATGAGTCTATGGTGAGACGTTGGAGGCGGCAGCGGGAAGAGAGCGGCGCACCTTCAGAGCCAACTTCACCGGAGGATGACAGTGCCACGGAGAGCGAGACTGATGGAGACAGATGTGATGAAGTGCTTCTGAGCCTGTTCAACTCCGACACTGAAGAAGACGTCTTCATGGGTTTCAGCGAAGATGATTAAAATGACTTGTGGTTTCAAATACAGGAAAAATTAAGGTAAATAAATAGCGGTTATTTTCTCTTGGTTCTGTTCCGTTTTAATCAGCAAAGTTGCTGCCGTGTTAAAATGCATTGTTTGGAAAGAATCTGTTCAAGTACATACATGTACATTTACAGTACAAAATCGTTCTGTACATGCAGTAAATATCTAATTTTTCATCATAGATATCTGCGGCTTACAGCCGGGTGCGGCTTGTATATCTTTTTTTAAAAATTTTTTTAAAAATAGAGCCGATGCGGCTTATTTACAGGTGCGCTCTATTGTCCAGAAAGTACGGTAGTTAGACCTGGATCAGGTGACCCTGAATCCTCCCTTAGTTATGCTTCAATAGGCGTAGGCTGCTTGGGGATTCCCATGATGCATTGAGTTTTTCTTCTTCAGTCACCTTTCTCACTCACTATGAGTTAATAGACCTCTCTGCACTGAATCAACCGGTCACAGCAGATGGCCCCGCCCCTCCCTGAGCCTGGTTTTGCTGGAGGTTTCTTCCTGTTAAAAGGGAGTTTTTCCTTCCCACTGTCGCCAAAGTGCTTGCTCAGAGGGGGTCATATGATTGTTGGGGTTTTCTCTGTATGTATCATTGTAGGGTCTACCTTACAATAAAAAGCGCCTTGAGGCGACTGTTGTTGTGATTTGGCGCTATATAAATAAAACTGAATTGAACCGAACCTTCAGGTCAGTCTATTCATCTTTGAAGGAGAGGTCATAGGTCAAATGTGGCATGATATTTTAAATACTTATACAGTACCTTATGTACGTTGACAATACGCAGCACACTTGTAAGAATCATAGTTTCTAAGTTTTAAGGCTTTTTGACAATTTTTGACCAATAAATCGTTAAGTTGAACTTTAAGATCTCCGTGGATGTAAGACAAATGTGTACAAATAGACTACACATGATCCCACTCTAGATCACTACAAAGTGCTACAAATGTGCTCTACAGTATAAACAAACACAATGTAATGTGCAAAATAAAAATAAAAAATATCACAACCAACCTCAGATTATGTCTGATATATGGTGTCAAATGTACTGTATTATCTCCTTAATTCATTCTTTCATAAATCAACATCCATGTATACTTTGAATTTTCATAATAGATGACAGTATGTGGAGCTGAAAAGAAAATAGCCATAAGCTTCACGATATGGGTTTTATTTCAATTTCAGAAAGAGATATTCTTTATGTGTATCACCCTGTTATTAAATTTCCTGTTATTAAATTTAAAGGTTTATCCAAAAGTGGACCAGGGTTTAATGAGGCATTTTGAGGCTTTCAGCAGTAGTAAGAATTTAACTTCTTCAATAAAGTTAAACTTTATCAGCATGTTCAACAAACAGAAGGAAAACATGAAAATGAAAAAAGTAAAAAGATATTTACAAGATGCCGCAGCTTACCACGCCAAGTTCTGAGTGGCATACTGTCACACATCTGGTTTCTCAATCCCTGTGAGACTCATACTTAAAGATAGAGCATACTTATGAACCATGTCTGATTGAGATAAAAACACGTTTAATGGCATTCTCCTCTTCTCCTTATTCACCCTCTCTGCTTTTGCTAAAAATTCTCTTTTTTACTAATTTTTCTGAATGTCTGTCTGAGGTTGTGTGCATCTGTGTTTTGCAAAGGTGTGTGTCTACACCAGTAAAAACGTGATCTCTCCCAAATCTTTTAAATTAGTGCTTAACACATAAAAAAATACTTTGTTACAAATAAAAAGCTAAGCTAAAGTGTTCCTACATAGCTGGATATAACTGATCTCGT
Source organism: Pelmatolapia mariae (assembly GCF_036321145.2). Taxonomy (NCBI): domain Eukaryota; kingdom Metazoa; phylum Chordata; class Actinopteri; order Cichliformes; family Cichlidae; genus Pelmatolapia; species Pelmatolapia mariae. The sequence goes on along the minus strand of NC_086236.1, from coordinate 45,444,737 downwards.
TCATGATGGGAGATGGTTATTAGAGTTCATGGGTTTGACCCTTTCAGAACATGGCTTTATATATGAATGCAACGCATAAAAGTTATCATCCCAAAGGTTTCATCATCATAAATGTGCCTGAATAGTGTCATTTTTGGTCTGCTGTGAAATGTCCATCTGATAACATTTGATTTTCTTTTCCGTGCTAACAGCACAAAGCCACAGTCACATGACACAGAGCAGTAAGTGTAGTAAGAGTTTCTGTGATGTTGTGAGATCAACACAGTGACAACTATTGGCTGTACAGCTGTGGCTCAGACAACAAACAACAGTTTTAAGAGTGAAAAAAAGCCTCAACTCTTGTCGACACTCATCTAGTAGCACATTGTGAATTTGTCCTCCAGCAATAGCCTGTCAACAATGACTTCTAGTCGAATGTCCTCAGGTATCCAAGAGAATTTTATAACACGTAAGGCTTTTTCTTCTTATAAGTGCAGTTCATGACTTTTTGATTGCACCTCGTATGAACCCAGACGGAGATAAATACAGGAGGATCCACACATGGACAGAGATGATTAGCTTTATATCAGACTTCACTCTCTCAAACACGCTCGCTCTCATGATGCAATCAGGAACAAACACTTGAGCCGTCCTCATTCACTAGATTGCTAACAAGAGCCATAGATCTTGGAGAGACAACAAATTCATCACAGCCTTGAATACAAGGCAGTGATGGTGACCTACAACAACTAACCTTGTGGTCTAGAGGCGAATGACACTGAAAGCTCAAAGCTCTGCTCATTGAGATACATTAAATGAGCAGATAAAGCAATATACAGTGTTGAAAAAGAAATGCTGCAATTCACGCTGGCGAGGAAAGTTATTCAGGAACAAACAGTGAAAGATCTTACCTTATGGTCATAAGGGTTGTAAGAGTGGAAGACCTGCGACAGCTCTTTAGTTCTTTGCTTCTTCTGCAGACAGAAAAAAAAGAGAAATGTTTAAGAATCACTTACATAATTAACACAAAACAAATAATCTCACTAATAAATGACGTTATGTTTTTTAATGACATGCATCCATCCAATCTGGATGGAGACTTGAAGAGGTGCAGTATCGAGTTTGAAGCTGGATGAGGGGGTGATCATATTTTTGGAAGTGCAAACCCACGGGAAGATTTGTGACCTTGGATGATTTCAGTTTTTGATCTTAAACATTGTTACATACGTCTGTCACCTAATTCAGGTAAGATTATTAATAAACATCTAAAAGTGACTCTTTTTAAGATCAACCGATCAACAACAGCAGAGGCTAACCACTCATTGTGACTGTGGCTAGCTTTCCTGAAACAGTGGCAGTAACACATTCAAACCTTTGGTGCTAATTAACCACTTTGATTTAACTGTAGCTCCATCTACGTAGTTATAAAGACATGATTACTCTCTTACTACAAGACTAACAATAGAACTTTAAAATGACAACTCAGTTCAGTTTTATTTATATAGCGCCAAAACACAAGAACTGTTGCCTCAAGCTGCTTTATATTGTAAGGTAAAAAACCTACAAAAATACAGAACTAGTCCGACTCAACAATGGAAACAAAAGATTTCTGAAAGATTCACAGCCTGAATTTTCTTGTCCTTCTTCATTTGTTTTGTTTGTAAAACATTTCTTTGGACGTGTGATACACCTTATTTGCATTTCCTTGTCCTCTGTATTTCTGATAATGATCATACAGATATTATACAGATATGGACATATATTACAGCTCCACTGATATTAACTGGATTACTTCAAATGGATGGGAAAAAAGCCAAGGCTTACAAGTATGCCCACAATGAATGGACAGTTGGAATGTATTTATCTGTACACCATCTGTGGCAGAAAATGCTTCATTTCATTTCTAGTTAAAGTCTGGCCTTCGTGTACTTACTGTATAATGAGATGCACAAGCGTGAGACGTGACGGTTTGATATGTGGCAGTTGTTAATGCAATCAGTTACATGAGGCTGATACAGCTACAGAAAGTGCTAATTAGCTCACTGATTAGGCCATGTATGGCTAAAGGGAAAGGGCATATGAAAATGGTACTGTACCTAAAGGGAGTATGCATTCATAGCTATTCTCCCTCCTGCTCTCCCCCCCTCGTGTCTCTGTCTTTTTGAGTGTTAGAATGTGCAGGGTTGAGTTGAATGTCCTTAAGCATGAGGTGTACATGCTGAACAGAAAACTTGTTGTTCTGCTATTGCACAGCTGGACAAACAGGCTAATTCCAGACTGGCAAAGACAGCTTGATCTTTCAACGTAGAGGAGGAAAAATGTCTGCTGACTAACCAAGCATAATATTCAACTAACCATATCTACAACATGGTGTAGTCAAACAGACAAAGTTTCAGAAGCATGCCATACAGCCTCTGCTAAAGTCCACAGATAAGAGAAAAATTAGGCCAAATTAAGAAAATAATAATAATAATAATAATACAACAAAAGATGTGGTGTATGAACAGAAATGTTGTGTTTTGGCCAGTTTGGACCTTTTCTGCTGTTCTCTGCCACTCCTCCTCTCATAGCTTGTAGCTCTTTTCCTCCATTCCTCCCATCTATTCGCTTTCTTCTGCCTCCATATGTTACCCATCTTTTACTCATTGTCTGTTCACTCAAGCCTCTTCTGATCCATACAATCCTGTAATCATTGGCCCCGTCCCACTGCCATCCTCTCATTCTTGTTTTCATCTGATTCCCTCTCTATTCCTCTGCCAAAGGGTTCTTTGGAATCCCCAAATCCTCTTTTCTCTCATTTTCTTTGCCTTTCCACAGACCCCTCAATGCCCCTCCTCCTCCTGTTCTGTTTTTCCAGAGGGGGAAAACTCATTCTAATCATTCATTCTTCGCTCTCTTGCCCACTCTCCCCCACGTAAGTATGTCTCTTGATAATTTCTTGCACTCTCTTCTTTTGCCTTGAGCACCTCGGCTCTGAGCAGCGATCTCATCATTGTTCCTCAACACCTTTCTCCCCCTTCTTATCATCCCTTCATAACTTTTACCATCACTCTGTATTCATTGAGGCTCCATGGTGTGCTTGTGTGAGAGAGTGCGACTAAGACAGCTTTAACTCCAGGTAAGGATTTATCAAGCCCCAATGAATACTCAGCAGAATTTGGTTCTTTTCAGGAGCAGCACACATACACCAACACAACAAACAACAACAACGTGCCAACTCGAAGGCACACACTGACTAACACAAAAAAACAAAAGCTGTACACTCATATGGACAAAGATATGAATACAAGGGATTCAAAGATCAACATAAAAACAGACAAATAGAAGACAAAAAGAGATAATGTGAGCCTAGAAAAAGCTGTTAAAAGATAAAAACTCATGAAAAAAAGAGATAAATTCCCAGTGTCGTACCAGATCGGGAAGAGGTGGAAACCTCAGCTCATTATTTGAAATCCTACATCTTTGTAATATTCTCAAGTCAACTTACCTGTTCCTAACCTTTAGGATAGGAGCTACAAAATTCCTTTAAACCTCCCGACTATTGTGGAAAGCTGCTAAAGAAAGCTGAATGCTCTCATTATCCCACAACTGCTCTGTCTGTGGGTCCTAGAATAAGAACTACACTCTTAGCTATAGCAGTAAAAGTCTAACCACATGCATTAGTTTATAGTCTAGAGGTAAAGATGTGTAGACTAAAACTCAAACAGACCGCGGATGATCTGTAAACACATAATATCATTAACATCAGCGGTCCCCAACCCCAGACTGGTCCGTGAGTCGTTTGTTGCCGGGCCGCGAGAGTTGAGGCTCGGGTGTGAAATTTATGGTTTTCGGGGTTTTTATCGTTAACTCTGTTTCCCTGGCTCTTTTCCTGTGTTGTAGTTGTGTGTCTTATTTTGAAAGAAATATTTACGCTTTACCATAGTGACCAGAGAGAATAAGGGACAGAGAGGAGGATGTTACTCTCAATGTTGTTGGTGCATATCAGAAGGACGCTGCTAATAAAGTTACACAATTACACACTGAATTCGCGTTTATTATTATATTTACAAAAAAAAAAAAAAAAAAAAATCACAATTTTTGTCTTGGTCGTTTCATTTTATTTTGTTGTATTTATCCGCAACACCTTAAAGGCCGGTCCATGAAAATATAGTCTGACATTAAACCGGTCCGTGACAAACTGCTCTGGAGTTTGTTTGTGAACCGGACCTAGACCACTTCCTCCAGTGCAGCTATATCGGTCTGCACCCGAGTGCAATTATCATGTTCATATTTTTACAAACAAACCACACCAAATGGAAACGAACCAGAGTCTGATTTAAACAAACCAAACATCACACTTTAGTTTGTTTAAAAGTGACATCTGTCCAAATAGTCATTCTGGCCTCACCTAAAAATGATCCCATGACATCTTTAATGTTATGAAGTTGTCCAAACGCTCTGCATGACATGTATGACTTTTTCTCTGTACACAGATATGTGTGCGTGCATCTGCGTGTGTTTGGGTGCATGTTCGAAGTTAATTTTGCATGCTGTCGAGGTTGTGTTAGTGACAACCCAGCAATGCAAAGCCAATCCGTGAGCGTGTGGACCTGTCAGCAGGGTGATGATGAACAATGGTTGTTATCATGACATCCATCTGTTGTTGTCCCCAGAGACGGATGCTTCATAAAACCAGAAGTGACATTACATGAACGTAGCTAAATTCCAACGCAGGAGCAGTGGCGACACAAGTAAACAATATAAAAGCTATCATAAAAATACAATTATCTTATCTAATAAACAAGTAGCAGCACAAAGCTCATAAAGAGTTGATCTGATCAAGCTCTGATTTTGTGATCATTAATGACACCATCTGAAAAGATTCAATATTAACACCAGGAAATGACTGCTGGTTTCGCAGACTTAAAACATAAAACTAATAACGGGATTCTAAATGGTTTATTGCTGATTGAGTGACTGATTTTATATGTATGTTTTTGTGTGCATGTTACCAGCTCTGTACATGAGAAGCAGAAGCTGTTTTTAATGAGTATTTTGTGTATACACTGCAATTCAGTGAGGCCCTGCACATAGTTTGGCAATTCACAAAAAATGTCGATTGCATGACTCTGTGACGCTAGGCAGTAGAATTGTGTGTAATTGCATGTGTGTGTCTATGAAACCCATACTGGTATTACTCCAGCATGCCAAAATGATTGTGTGTTGTGGGGCAAGGTAACAATGATCTTGCCAATACTTAAATTGCTTCTGGTCACCAATATGCGCCCACTTGTCTTTCCCTAATGGCAAACAGATGTTAATGATATAGAGCTCGAGCGTCATTATATCTATAGTCAAAGAACCTGAGGCATCAACTGCAGAGTTGTGCCTGTGAAGGATTTACACCTCCTAAAGCATCATAGAGTGGTCACAGTGGGGTTTATGACCTTCCTCTCTCACAGAGGTCACTAAACTAACATTTTCTTACCCACTATCTCAGTTAAGCAAAGCGTATAAAAAATATTTCTTTCTTTTTTTCATCATTCATCCATCCTCTTCCTCTCAGTCAAATCAGTGTTTTGCGAGTGCTGGAGTCTATCCCAGCTGTCATAAGGCAAAAGGCGGGGTCACCAGACTATCACAGGGCTAACACATAGACATTCACACCTACAGCCAGTTTACAATTGCCAGTTAATGTAAGCAATGTATGTCTTTGAGTTGTGAGAAAAAGCCACTCAGAAATGCACCAGCCAGTGGATCTGAGCCCAGGACTTTTGCTGTGAGGCTTTCCACACCACTGTCCCACCCAGATATATAATGCAAACTGCTAAAATGTAGCAGAGTTTATTTAGCAGCATGAGTCTCCTGTATCTGCTTATAAGAGAAATTGTGGACCATTATCTCCTACAAAGCACTTTCAGTTCATCAACATTTCTGGCATGAAAAGGCCCCCTGAGTCATTTGACCAGGGTTTAAGCCACGCCCCTGACTTAGCCAGATCCAAAGACTTTGGATCACCCAACATCTCCTCTGAGTACTAGATCGAAGACTGGTCGCTGAAAATTTCCTAATATAATTTTCAAATCCTTCTTCCATCAGTGACTGCAAGCCATCCAGGCCTGAGGCATTATGAAGCAGGACAGCCCCAAACTATGCAGCTCCCGTGTTGTACAGGGTAGGGATGGCTCAGTAGGTAGAGTGTTCGCCCCGAATCCACCAACGGCTACCCTGAGGTACCCTTGAGCAAGGTACCGTCTCTTCATGACTGTGTAAAACTTGAGTGAATGGGTTAAATGCAGAGGACTACAAAAATCTCACGTGTGGGGACTATAAGGGATAAAAATTAAAAAATACATATAGTATTTGTTGCCTTTTCCCTCTAAATTTGGGGTTATGCAGAGCTAAGATAAAAGGAAAAAAAGGGTCAATTTGTCTCATCTGCGCACAGAACATTATCCAATGAGATTTGAGAACATTGCCCGAGATGTTCTTAATTCTTTTGATTTCCTTCATGGTGTCCTTAGATTATATCAGCTCTTTCCGAATTGCACATTTTGTTCTTGGTGGTATCTTTGTAGCACAACTACTATTAGGGAGAGCAGCAACAGAGGTCTTGCCACCCATTTTTTTAATAGATTGATGGATACAAAGTCTTTCGCAGTCTAGGAAATGCTGAAAAAGTGTATAATGCTTCTTCTAAAGTAACCAGATTTTGTACACCTTTGTTTTTCCGGTGGAGCACATCTACAACCTGCACTTCTAATTGCATTCGCTTTAATGGAACACCTGGTTCCAAGTAGCTTTTGGGGAGTCATTACCACAGAGGCTCATATATTTCTCGAGCTCGGGCTGTAAAGTGATTACTCAGTGTGTTCAATAAGGCATGATAAGTATGGCTGTTGCTGTGTTATTTGTCTAGTCAGATTATTGTTGTCTATAACTGTGATTTAGAAAAAGATCAAATCACATTTTGTGAGTAATCAATTATGATATCTACATAATTCCAAAGGGTTTTGAAAAGTTTTCTTCAGAGTATATGCTTCAAGTGCACCAACATTTAAAGTGTTCTAATTAAGAATTTCTCCAAATTAAAAAAAATGACACTTTATTCACCACAATCATCCTTCTTCAACATCAAACAAAATTCCCTTCAGTCAAAAAACCTACTTTATTTTTCACACACTATTATTGCTTTTCCCTCCAGCTATAACAGCGCACTGATGACCTATACACAGAAAAAACATCATTTGAATTAAAAAGGAAAAAAAACCCCTATCATTAAAATGCAATGTCTTCTATTATTAGTGGGCTAGGAGCTCATTAATCAAATGTAGGCCTCCCTAGCATAGACAGCAATTTAACCATTAACTCAACTTAATACCTGCTAGACTCCCTTTAACCAACTGTTATTATCTCCCCTGTTATGTATGTAGGAGTGTTTTGTCTCAAATATAGACAGAGACGGAGGAGAACCGTGAATTTGTCAGTGTGTGTGTCCAGGCATAGATAGATGATACAGAGGCTTGAAGATGGAGCTACTGGTGGCTGGCCAGCTGTTTTACTTTGACAGCTACTGCACTGGTGCCTCGTGGGTAATGGAGTTTTTAACCAATTACAACCAGGGGAAATTAAAAACACTGTCCCATTTGAGCAGCTAATCTCTTTCTCTATCACTTTTTTCTTTTCTTTGTCTCGTGCAGCTGCTCACTGGAAAACCCGGCCTTACCAGCAGACATCCAAACAGCTTCTACTTAGCAAGTTCATTTATCAAGGCTAGGTTCGAGTCACCTGGGGATGATTAGAGGGATCCAAGCTAATAATATTCACTTCCCTTTATTCTCAACACGATAGCTTTCTCTCTCCATCCATGTGGTCTCCTGTTCTTTGTGTTTTCCTACACTCGAATCTAAAGTGAGTATTCTCTCATAAGTCATCTAATATAGCAGGTCATAACAACAACAGCTGGACATTGAAGATGGACAGGCTTCACTCATGACTGTATTTTTCTAATCAAATATTTGTTTGCTTGTTAGAGAATAGATTGTCAAATTAAAACAATTTAACCTTAAAAATCAGGATTTAGAAATGACCAAATACTTGCACCAAATTCTCTTTTCTGTCCTCAGCTCATCGAGTGCCAAAGTAGCAAAACGTGAAAAAAAATCTCGTTTTTGAAAATGAGTCGTTTCTACACAGTGACATCGAGTCTCATCAGTACAATACAGATATATTTTCAGGAGACAGTGGCACTAACAAAAAGACAGGAGCCCGAACCAGAGATTCTGCGATTTTCATTGAGGGTGTCCACATGGACAACATTAGAAATGAGTGTATCAGACACAAATTCAGGCTGAGTGGCTTGGAGACAAAGATGGTTTGGACACGTGTAGAGAAGGGATAGTGGATATGTTGGAGATAGGATGTTGAATACAGAGCTGCTGGGCAGGAGGAAAAGACAAAGAACACAGAAGATTCAAGGAAGTAGAGAAGCAGTCTGTGCAGACAGCTGGTGTGACGGATGCAAGGTATAGGGCAAGACGGACATAGAAGATGCCCTGTGGTGACCCATTAGCAGTCATTGGTACAATATAGTAAATATGGTTTACTATATTTCCCTCAAAACCAAACTGTAACTATGAAAAACCTCATTACATACATTTACATCAACATCAGCGGCCACATTTAGGAGGCTGTGCAGAACCCCCAACATGCATCACGGTGGACATGTCCCTTTATGTGTTTCTTCCTGTCTCATTATTTCCTCCATCCATCTCCCTTTCAGCAGTGCTTTCTATCTGCTCTCCTTTCCTACACACTCTTTATCTAAGACCTCCATTCCTAATCCATCTAGTTCTCCATCCATCCCTCCTGTGGCTATTGAACACAGTTGTATTCCGGACAAACCATCTGGTGCACTTTATTAATGACCGACCCTACATGGCTTAGATGTCGTCTGTTTGGTGTGTGTGTTTGTGTTTGAAAACAGGTGCATGCTGACTGATGCAGTGATGTTGTGTGCAGCTTTAACCACTGAAGCAGGTGTACTGTATACACAGCCACACGAGTATATATATTTCTTGTCTCTCTTTTACTATTCTGTCACTTTTAAATTGTTCCTCAAAATTTACATTTTCTATCAAGTTTAATAACAAAAAAAAACAAAAACAAATGATTGCCATCTTATTCTAGGCACCTAAATATGCACTTTTGTGCATATTTAGAGAGGTAAGTCAATTCTTTATCACAATGATTTTTTTTTTCAGCATACCCAGTGACTCAGTGCAACAATATCAATTTGAAAACTATTTAAACCACAGATGTTGCCTCACCAAGATAAGAAACATCCAGCATGTTTTTGGTGTACAGTTAAAACGTCTGGATCCATGATGGTATGTGGGTGCAATACTGAATAATGAACACGGCATGGGTGACTGCCAGGTCACAAGTTATATATCACGGCATCTATTTAGGGCTACACAGTTAATGTCAATTTTATATCAATCGTGCTCGAAGATCAAACTATTTTTAAAATGAGCGCTCTGCCAACAGGACGCTAAAGAAAAAAGCTAATCCAGCGCTCCCTTCATCACTGCCTGACTCCACGTGCCTGCATGTGATGTTTCATCCTAATAACACAAGGATGAAAAACAGAAATGCAACAGGTAACAGATCATCAAGACAAAATGCAAACATCTGGCATGGCAGGAGATGAAGTCCTGGATCCTTTACACGCAACATGCGCAACACAGCTAATCGCTTGAAAACTTATCACAAACTGCAGTGAAGGCCAAGAACACGTTGCCGACGTGAATTGCCCAACATCAGCTCAGATGTCTATAAAAGCGAGCCTCATTAGTGTGTCTGTGTAACCATCCAGGTCACAAAGAACACTGAAATCCACAATGTAGTCCCGTAGTTGCGTTCCATTCGGCTAAAGATACGTGTCCAATAAACACAGTGAGTAACAACTTGCTACTACTAGTAAGACTTCAGGAAAAAGAGTTACCTACTGGACAAATATGGTACTTTTCCAAAGTGGCAGTGCATCGCAGGGGAAATGGAGAGAGATCTCATAGATGATGAGTTATAAATTTTATTCACATCCATCAATCAGGCACGATGAAAGAACTGAAAGACTTGATATTTTGCTTCTTTATATCAAATATATTTATATTGTAATTTACTTCACTTTATTCTAAGTGACACTATGAATTTAAATAAGTAGGAACAATTTTATTTTGATGCAAAGATCTGCAGCATGAATATGGCATAACGAGCATGTTAACATATCAGTGTTATATTTAACTGACACTACAATAAAAATATTTCTGCTGCTTAAAATCAATTAAAAAAAACATGATAAATAATTGCAATAGTCCTTTTAGGCCATAATGGCACAGCCCTACATTCAATCAGCTTCTTGATTAGGTTAGCTTGTTTATTTCAGCAAAATGCCAAACCATATTCTGTATGTATTAAAAGCAGAGCACTGCAGTTCAGTGAAGTCCAGTTTTTAGGATTTTACAGTGTCCTGAGTTATTCTGAAGCAGTTTTGTAAGCTCTTGTCTTACAAAAAGATGCTGATTTGACAATTAAAGGTCTTCATACATGTCACATTTTACACTCAAAGAGCTGAATGAACTCTTGGACTGATTGTGCTATAATCCAAACACAGACAATAAAGGTCAGAGGAGAAGGAAAGAAGAGGGAGATAAAGAAGAATAGAAGCAGCAGTGTGGTTGTGTCTGCGGACTGATCCCTCTAGGAAGCACCCGGCTTCTCCTCAGAGGGCAAAGTGAGGAAGGCGAGAAAAGGGAAAAAGAGAATGACTTATGAAGACACTCCACTTGAAAGAGATGTGTCAACACTTTGATGGCACAGAGTATTGGAGTATAAATGCAAGAAAGAAGACAACACGGTATAGAGTACAGCATATGTAAAGGGTCTAAAGAAAAAGGAGGCCAAAGAAAATATTTCAGGTAGAAGTACAAACACAAGCAGCACATGTGCAACGGCAGCACTTCAGTAATGTGAGCTTTTGCATTTTGTTGCACATTTTGTCCAATAACTTTAGAAACAGGATCATATTTTAGTAATAGTAAATAATATTCCATGAGTAAAGATTTTTACAAACAACTGCAAATAATCGTGTGTTAAGTTTAGTTCCTTAAGGGAAAAAAATCACAAGGTGTACTATTGCTAAAGTGTAGTATGAAGAAAAAAATGTGTATGATCAACGATATGATCATAAAGTTCAACTACATTATTTCTAAGCATTGATATAATACATATGAATGCCATAGCTCATTATATAAGAATTTAGTTCCGCCAAACAGCAATGTAGCTGAGAAATCCATGAGCGAAAAGGTCAAGAAAACGTTGGTGTGACCGAGTGTGATATGCTCAGTCTGCATTGCTTCTCACTCCCTCCCTCACTCACACACCTTTGCAAACAATTAAGATTTTATTAGCTGTTAATTGTTTTATTTGGCAGCAGATGGGGAGATGTAGGAAGCTAGAGAAGCGATGTGTCGCAAAGTTGGGTGGTTATACAAAGAACAATAACGTGTTCAGATGAGACTGTTACCACCGTTAGACAACATTTACTAATAGCATGTAGATCTCCTGGGAAGTCGAGAGAAAAATGCTGCAGACAATTTCTTATTTAAGAAGATTTTCAGCTAAATAATGTCTATGGAGCGTATTAGCTTGATTTATTTTCTCTCACAGTCACTCCTCCATACATTTCAGGATTAGTGATACTAAAATAATGCAAAATCTTCACAAGTATAAAAAAGGCTTTTACATTTTTAAGTAACAATAAGCTAAAGTTTGCTTCTTTAATTGGCATGTTTCTGTGTGTGTGAGCGCGTATTTGGCAAAAGTAAAGTCAGTTGTACTTACAATGTATCTATCAAAGAAGTCACATATCTAAAAAAAAGAAAAATCTCTCAAATGAGCATCTGATCAAAACTCTGTCGGTGTCTGCACTCACCACATGTGCTGGTACTTGCTCCATCTTGGCGGCAGGTGTACCGGGTCGGGGGTAAAACTGGTTGATGAAAAGACTGGGGAATCGATAGGCTTTCACCAAGTCTATGGTTGCTTGAAAGTCTTCCTCGGTCTCTCCGGGAAAACCACAGATTATATCTGTAGCAATAGTTACACCAGGGACTCTATAAGAGAAAGAAACACAGAGACACTTAGGTGGGATTTTAACGTTTTTGTTATATCTTAAAACATAATTTTAAAAACAAATAGTATATTTTTTAAAAAAAGGCATTCATCTCTATTTTTATTGCTCTGAAGTGGAAACTAACCCTCCCAAGAAATGGATTCCTGTCCACCTTCTTTTTTGTTACACTAAAAAATTTCAGCTGATTGGGTAAAGATACTGGTAGCTACTTTGTAACACAAAAAGTTTTGCACTAGCTTTATTTTTATTGACAAAATTGTATTGTGTAACCAAGAGTTACAGGCAACTACTTTAGATGCCAATCATGTCAGAGAACATCATGTTATCAACATTTACCTTTTAAAAATCCACGGCAACAGATCCAGTTTTGCTGTGAAACCAATCTACAACACTTTAGGACTTTGGGACAACTGGTTCATATTATCCGTCTTGTGGAACTACACGCTTGTAAAATGTTTTTACTTTGGTTACACACAAACACACACACAAAAAAATCACAATACAATCACTGACTGACAACTACTACCTAATTTATTACATAAGATTTTGCTGGAGTTCGGAAATCACAGACATTTGTCCACTGCTGCTGTATACCTTTGAACTGTCTGAGGCAGCATGAAAGGAGGATAGTGCCTTTCCCCGTGGACTCGGGAGGATTCAGCCAATCAAAACCTAATTAGCAACCTCTCCTGCCGATCATTAGTGATTGATTATTGACCGGCTGGCTCATTGGATTAATCGTGGCCAGTAGAATGTTGTGGGAATAAATGCAATGATTTTTTCCATGTATTTTGTTTGTATTGACAGCTGTTGGGTGGCTTGGAAAAGAACTCTATGGGGAGAAAGAATGCATACCCAGAGGACATACTTGACCATCCCATTAAGACTGACAGTATGTGTTACCACAAATTTCTGTGATAACACCTAATCCCAAAGGCATTTAGGCATTTATTACTATTATTTATCATTATTTCTTCCAATTAACAGCCAATTACCCCTGAAGTAGCATAAGAGAATTCTTCTAAAGACAAAGCATTTTACAAGTACAGGAATCTAAATTATTTTTTGGCAAACTGAACTTCCAATACAATCTTCTGTAAAAATTCAGACTGGAAAAGATTTTAAACAGAACAGAAAATAAATGGGAATTATTTTATATTTAAATAAGCCAAACCACGGACTACAAGCTTTCTATCAAAGTACTACAAGGCATAGAGTGGAATCAGAGGGGTGCAGGAGCATCCTCATGTAACAGCACCCTGTCACAAGAATGTCAAAGACAACTCACGAGACCATTACATGTAGCCTTCTGACTATTCATGCCTTCAATCTGTTTTCTTTCCCCACTCTTTTTCCTTCTTACAAAGATTTCCAGATGTCTTTTTCTGTGTTTGTAGCACAACTATAAGGAGTGTTTGATCACTGGATGAAAATCCATGAAAAGCACAAGACATTTGGACAAAAATCAAAACGCACAAAGGCATATTAAAGGGCCTTACAAAGAGAAGACAGCTCAACAAAGAAATTAAGAGTGGAAGAGACACTTTCTCTGCAATCGACAACGTGATGCATCTTTAATTACATTAACTTCCTGCATCTGCAACCCCAAGATAACCTCTGACCTATTGATGACTTCCAATTGGCTGCTGGTCATTAATATTAAATAACGGCTTGCGGGCACAGGCATCCTTGACCTCTCAGATCTGTCCGACAACTATGATATGGAGAAGCGGAGCTACATTTAAAACAGTGCAAGGAATGGTCAAACGGCTGAATAAATGTATAATTCCCGATCGTTCATTAAAACCGATTCCTTGGATCTTCTGAAACTGCAGTTCTACTGAGCATTTCAACTAACTAACTATTGAAGGCCTGTACCCTCCTACAACAATCAGTCAGGTAAAGTACCCTGAAAATGAGAATATATATTTCATTTTCTGATGATGAGGCTCCCAATTGTGTCAGTGTGGCCTACAAGCCACATTTAAGAAACCCTGTGCATCACATGAGATTTAATCACACACACAAAATGAAAAGCTCATCTATTCTAAGGATAAAAGAAATACTGAATAAACTAATTTACTGCTATTTAAAGCTCTTGCTCATATAGTCCCCTGAGCTGTTTTATTAACGCAGTGGAAGGGAAGGTAAATAAAATTAGCACTATGAACAAACAAGCACTTTTTTCTTATTCCTCTGGCCTAAATACAAAGACGTTTCTTGTATCTCCAGAGGGCACGTATATCTAATTTGCTATTGCCCTTGGGTAGTGGTGGCAGTGAGGAGTTAAAGGCAGGCACTAGGTGCTTTTCATTTTTGTAATACTACTAGAAACTCACACATTGCTGCTATGAAAAAAAATGCACAATTCAGGCCAGGGGTGCAAAATAACAGAAGAAAAATGGAACACTGAGGGAAAGAGCAGGAACTAGTGCGAATCGACTTCTGTGGCTTTTTCTTTCGGTGAAGGAGAGGGTAAAAAAATATGCATGCGCACATGTGTCATTTTGACACCTCTGCCTCCTCCAGATCTAAGGGTGACAGAGGTGTGATATGTGATACTAATGAACAAGAACCACACTGATACTGTCCTTGTTAAAATGAGAGAGGAGAAATGGATCTTGTTATTGTTCACCTTTCAAAAACAGAGAGTGTGAGAAACAAAGAACCAAAGATAGACCCAAAGAAAGAAAGATGGGAAGTAAAAAAAAAAATCAAGGAAAAGATGTAAAATTACATTTCAGCTCAACTCGCTTTCAATTAAAGCGGTGCAGAACAGAGCTATTTTTACAAGCTTCAAATCCTGAAACACTGGTTTGTCTTTTTAACCTTGTATTAACATTTGCCACAAAACACCGGGCATAATTTAAACAGCGGATGAGGCATGCATACGTCTTTGAATCCTTAATAAAGCCTGCAAGTTTTGTATCCTTCCACTGAATTTTTTTAAGCTCTATTTTACACCTATACGCCTAGAAAACGCTTTCTGATATTTAGTAGCGCTCTAATGCTGTTCTTACAACTGTTGCTTGTGAGAATTTTGAGGATGCGCGCTTTAAAAATGCGTGTTTTTCAAACCAGTAGACAAACCAGTAAAGATTTACCAAAAAAAACCCAAAAGTGTGTGTGGAAAGGAGATAAACAGAAAGCAGAAAAGGACATTTCAATAATTGAGGCATTAAAAGTGAGTGAGTGATAAAAGTGTTAAATAAAGATTTTATATTTATTAAAGAAAAGCCCACAGAGTGAATTCTTTACCACAAAACACAGACATAAAAATAAATGTATGTTAAAAATATATTGTGAAAGAAGCATCATCATCAAAGTCTAAATATGAAGCTCCATATGTTAAACTCAGCAGCATTTAAATAAAGCATAAACATCCTCCGCTTTCACCCCTACTGACAACTTACATTCTCCCCATATATGAACCATAAACATATATTTAGGATGAATGAAAACCTGCATTTAATTCAGTCCCTATTTGATGAAATCCGAGACCATGAATGATGTGTTATAATGGAAAGGAAATGAATACCATGTGAATATATTACGCATGTGAAGAGAAAAGAAAGAGCATGCAGCATACAGTCAATTGCTACTCTAATGACTAATGGTGAGACTTCAGCAGGTGCTTAAAAGGCGCTGTTGAAGAAAATCATGTGTCTTTGTGTCTGTGTATTTTCCTCTCGGACATTTCTGCTCCTGCTTCACTGAGGCAAATGGACAACACCCCCATAGACAGCAGCCTCCATTAGCTATTAGTTAAGTTTTAGTTAAGTTTTGCACAGGGGGACAGGGAACCATCACGAAGGCTAAACTCTACTATTAAAATCTCCAGCTAATCCCTAATCAGCCTGGATGGGCTGAATTAAGCTTCAGAAATCTCACCATCAACTCTTTGTTTGCTAAAGACTTCACACGTTCAATACATGCGTGCATGAGTCCCCATAGACACAGAACGAGCCTCGTCATCGGATATTTAAAATATGTGTATGTTTGAACAACAGATGCCTGTGAACGTGGCCTGTGACAAAATGAAGGCACGACCACTGGGACGGGAAACAAACCAAAACGCAGCAAGCGACAAAATAAGTATACGGTATAAAAAGGTGGAGGAAAGAAGGATGAGATTGGAAGAAAGACAATCTGGGATGGTAAATATTTACCTATTCATGTGTGGGAAAGAGACCATGCCTGCCATCTGTGCTGCACTCTGTGCGTGTGTGTGTGTGTGTGTGTGTGTGTGTGTGTGTGTGTGTGTGTGTGTGTGTGTGTGTGTGTGTGTGTGTGTGTGTGTTCTCTGAAATGATAATGTTTGGCTCAGACGGGCTCCTGTAGCGTAGGAGTCAGGAGGTGAAGAGAAAGAGATACGGCAATGAGAAGAGATGTAAATTAAGCGCTTTGACAGATTTTTTGTTAAACGCAAAAAAGTTTGGAAAAATCTCTTGAAGAATCTTCAAGTCCTACATACAATCACATTAACATGTAACCTGACAGCTTAACTAGAAAGTGTAATTATGTGTGAGGAAGGGAGAGAGCAGCAGCTGTAATGAGACTGAAAACAAATTCTGTTTGAGAATTATTGCGGGAAAATTTCAGGTCTGACATAAGCAGTGCTGATGTGAGGAAGAGCAGTGGGAACTGCACTATGGATTTCAAGCTTTAAGATCCATCTGTCCAGTCCAATACTCTAAAATAAATAATCATTCATGGGTTTTTCCCCCTTTTTATCCCAGACAGCAGGGCACTTGAAAATTCTAGCTCTAAAAAATAGACCGGTAAATGCTTTAGACTCTCATCTATTGCATAATGTCACTCTCTACACATGATGAACTTCTAGAGCCCCCAAAACTGTCACATCAAACTAAAGAACATTAAAGGAAGCCTGAAGAATATTGGGAGCCCATTCTTTGATCAGATGACAACAACACGTTCAGCTAAGGTGGGCATGTTGGATAAAAACCTGAGCTGTGAATGTGATGATGTGGGGCTGCATGGGGACAAAAGGTGCCTTAAAGAAAGCAGCTTGAAATACTGTAGCTCACAGTATTAATATGGCTTAACATCTCTCTGTATCTTGAGGTGGTTTCTACTACTTTTTGCTTTACTAAATGTAAACTCTTGATATACTAAGTTGAAGAAACAAGTCATACGTTTGCAGGGATACACTCTCTTCTGTTGTGTCCTGCGATTCTTCTGCAAAAGAGACAGAAGGAATCTAAGAAAGAGGAAGGAATAAGGACACTTGTGAGGAGTGTAAGTAATCACTCACACACTTAAGTGTTTGATTTAGCTGTGGCAGCTGGAGGTAATAGCACTGTCATGTAGCAGCTCAATTTACAGGGAAAGACAAGGAGAAAGAGCCCTGCTTGGTTATCACTTACTTTCCTCACCCACTGCCACTATCGAGGATGAGCGAGAGGGGGCTGTGAGTACCAGCAGAAGACATGCCAGGTGACTGAACAGATAACACAAGAGTTAGAGGCAGATCAAAGCTGCAAAAGGAGGGTTCACGGCTTCACCGTGGCACTAATATAAACTCTGATTACTGTTAGGAGACCTTAATGAGTGCACCGGCATGGAAGCAATGCTGTGAATTCTGTAGGTAAGACAAAAAGAAAATAACAATAACTTAATATTCTCACAATTTGCTATTAATTTAAAGATTGGAAGATGCGAAAGGTTTTAGAAAAAGAGGTTAGAGAAAACTGTGGCAAGATTAAGAGTAGGGAAGTGGCATAAGAGTGACTGGTTAGCAGACAGAATGAGATGAGACAGGTGATAGATTCAGACGGCACCAGAGGAAACTGTCAGAAAGACTTTCTATGCCTATACCGTTGACTTTTTTTCCTCGAGTCCCTGATGCCTCCCAGTCTAACTTGTGGGTTAAAAAGTAGAAGATGGAGCAACTTTTTCAAGTGTTTTTACATATATTTGCAACAATTTATGCGACCATTTCTTTTGACATAATGAAAAAAACAACAACTATGTAATAAATTTATCCTATGTTTATTCATGCAGCATCTCACTATCGGAAATTTAAAAAAAGAAAATCTGATCTTGGATATCAGCGCAAATTGGTTGTGCAAACATGCTGGCTCTGGTGGTCTCCTGAAAGAATAATAAAGTTATTTGTCTTTAACCCTGCCGTGCAAAATAACCTCCGTCTTTCTTTGCAGCGGGTCATTTATAAAGATCGAGGTGGCTGCCGTGGAATGAATGGCGAGCCTACTAAATAATGATCCCGCTGGAGTCATCTGTAAACTTTATCATTTAATGAAACAGTCTGAACACAGCAGAGCAGAACTGCAGTTCAATTTAACACACGCGCTTACACATGCTGGCACACACATACTTCATTAGTCTCAGAGAAGGGTAATGAGAACGCACGCGTACGCATTCCATTAGTCTCAGGGAGGAGTAATAAGAGCACACAGACACCACAAATCCATCCATTCACACACACAAACAGTTATTTTAAACAGGTCTCAGCACAGACACCCACGCGCACACCTGAAGACTTTGAGGAGGGTAGCGGTGCAAAGGCATCCCACTCACGACTGGTTAGCCAGGTGTTAAATGGACTGACCCTTTGCACTTTATTTCATATTCATCCAGCCTTCATTGGAATAGCAGTAGCATGTAATTTACCATTCCACTCCACTCCACTCTCCTGACCTGACCCCGCAGATACAGATAGCATCTTGGCATCAGATAAATGAACATAAAAGCCTCACCTGAAGCAAATGAAAGGTAGACATGTGTAGGCTTTGGTGCTTTCTTTACTCAGCAGTTCACCCAAAGCAAATTAGAAATATTCAACCTGACTTTTTCCCCTCACACAAGGGAAAATGAATGGACAAGACAAAGAGTGCCATTTACAAAGTGATAAAA
This sequence comes from Pelmatolapia mariae, assembly GCF_036321145.2. Classification (NCBI taxonomy): domain Eukaryota; kingdom Metazoa; phylum Chordata; class Actinopteri; order Cichliformes; family Cichlidae; genus Pelmatolapia; species Pelmatolapia mariae. Next base: position 45,425,683 of record NC_086236.1, on the reverse strand, counting down.
AATGAATTCACTTAAACCGGCTTACTGAAATTTAACAGTTAAAACCAATCAAGTAGTTGCTGTATTAAGTATTGATAATATTCAGCCTTTTTATTGTAAAGATTGATTGTATGTTACTTACGCTGAAGATTTCTCTTGAGCTGGCAATGACACTTGATTTACTTATAACAACACTGTGTGAAAGTACTGAGCCGCCTCTATTTATTTATATTTTGCTTCCAAGCAGCCAGACTTTCCTGTACTTTTTTCTAAAGTGGTCTTGAGCAATGGCTCATAAGCCACTAACTGCTGACCTATAAATCATTCAAGCATTAAAAAAGAAACAAAGTCACGGAATGAACCAGTGTTGTGTCTACACAGAACAGACAACGTAGCAGTGAACTAAATCTTCCTCAGGCAGTTTTTTACTTGCAGCCTGTCACAAAAACACAAAATTTTAAGATTACCAGGCATAAAATGCTGTTTTTGCACCAACAAGGTGCATATTTCTGCGTGTTGTGTACTGTGTTCTTAAAAAAATTGATGGAAACTGAACAGGTAGAAGACAAAAGAAGAAGTGGCCAGCCTAAAAGATATCAAAAGCTGATTGGGGGGGGGGGGGATACAGCAAATACATGCATCTGGCCCTTAAAGTGATGCATCTGCTGTTCACTTAAGCGTGTTTGCTGAAGAAATGGCCTGAATGTAAGGTTAGCCATAAAACAAATATTAAAGATTAAAAACAGGGGGGAAAGCCTTCATTTCTCAGCATAACAATGATGCAAAACACACTGCAAATGCGGTAAAAGCATATCTAGAAGAAAAAAAACCCACAATGAAGCACCATCAGTCATGGATTGGCCTCCTCAGAGAACAGTACAAAAGGAAACCAAAATCCAAAGAAGAGCTTTGAATGTCCTTTAAGAAGTCTGGAGAACTATTCCTGAAGACTACTTAAACTTACCAGAAAGCTAAGAGAGTTCAGGCTTTGTTGAGAATATGTCATGCCACAGACTTTGTTTCTGCATATATATTTGCTCATCTTTCAATAAATCCTTGCAATTATTCCTATATTTCCAGCAAAATATAAAGACTCGATGTCTAGACAGTCAGTTTTTAAGCTTCAGTATTTCTTTGTGTTAAAAAACAAACAAACATGAGACACTAAATGACTGTTGCAACTGCTTACTTTGACTTTATAGGGGCGCACAAAACAAGCAATGATTCAGTTTGTAATAATCTTTAAGTAGAATAGAATAGAATAGAATTCAACGTTATTGTCATTGCACTTGTCACAAGTACAAGGCAACGAAATGCAGTTTATGGGCAAATTCAGTTCAATTCAATACAATTCAATTTCATTTATATAGCACCAAATCATAGCAACAGCTGGCTAAAGGTGCTTAGAAGCATTACAGCTCACATTACAGCTCGTTTTCCTGAGTGAGAAAAAACCTGTCCTGCAAAATAAAGTTGTGCCTCTTTATCAGGTGAACTGCCCAGTAAAACCAGAGTTACAGAGATCGGAGCCCAGGCTAACTGATTGGTTTTCTGTCACTCAATTATTTTAACAATGACACGAGGGGGGTGGGGGCAAATTCATGTCATCAATCATTTTGGCATGTCACATTAGAATTAATCTAGGGTACCATTGCACAATTCACTAGCAACATTGCAAAGAAGGCTGAGTAAAGCCTTGGAGGCCTGTGTCTTTCTTAACATAACATAAAGCATGACATTGCAGAATCCTCCCATGTGATCCTGGAGCACATCTGTGAACCCCAGAGATCACTCAGAGGTTCATGTGCACCCTGGTACAGAAAGAGCATATGGCGCAGGATTGCCTCCTGATAAAGTGAAAGCTTGCAGGAAATCTAAGTCTGATTGTCATTCAGTGTTGCAGACATCTGAGCATTTCCCTGGAGTAAATCTTGCCTGACATTAAATCTGATTTAGGTGCTAGTAATTTCAGTTTCCACCATGCAAGATCAGCATTTAAGCACAGGATTAAGTGGAATCATTATTAGGGTCGAGGATTCTCATGTTAAATTTGATTTTACTTAATTTCTTGTAACTTATTTATGTTTTTACCTAACATCACAATGTCATTTTTGAAGTCAATGTAAATAACTGTATAAATAATACAATACAGAACTGGTTTATTTATGTCATTTACTTTGCTTCTAACTGTTCCTAATATTCCTTCAAAGGAAGTACATAAAGGGGCTACATAACCGGCATGACGTCATATAAAACCTGAAGGACATAACAACTGTTAAAATAAAATGGGTATGGTGTGAGAGAACATAGTTTAAAGTTTAACTTATTAACTCTGGTAAACATTGCTGGGTCATGAACAGTACTGCAGTGGAGGGAAATTTCCCGCCATGTTTGTGGTAAAAACTATATATAAAAGCAAATCCTGATAGCGTGGAGGTTTCACCGTTGCTTCACTTTTTACACCCATTTCTGAAAGGTATTGACTAAATCAAGCTTAGTGTGATATACTCAAACTGTAAGTTGAATAGATTTGCCTTATGCAACAAAGTCTGCTGCAACGTCATGGTTTGTTACAGTATTAGCTTAGGAATTGGTGTGCTGTCCTCACAACTCAGAATCAGACTCATGCAATCTGCTGTACACGAGTAAAATAATGTAAGTCAATATTTTACTTCATGTTTTATGTTTCCTGTGGCCATTGCCATTTTCAATTAAAGCATCCACATTTTAATGTTTTCCAAATGCAGTGGTTTTAACCTTGAGAACGGGAGTTGCAGCTCAGCCTGGAGTTACGGAAAAAAAAAAACCCCACCATTTATTCGATTACATTCAAGTTATTCGTTTTAACATCAGTGTTGTCAGAAGATGTGACTTTCTATTTTTCAGCTACATTAATGGTGATGAGTCGATTGTCTTATATTTTCAAACTGCCAGGAGTTATGCAGAGGATGGACTCTCGATGAGGAGAGACGGCGCCTTTCAGGGCGAGTTCTAGGCTGGAGGCATTTTAATATGTTCGACACAATTACTGGACACTTTAAAAGCTATTTTAAGTTTAAACAGTTGTTTACAGTGCTGTTTGCTTGTTGCTTCTGCAATAAAATGATTATGAATCCGAACGCTTCTCTATTTTAAATGTTTCGTTTACCTACCTACCTGTATTTGATGAAGCTTTCCAGACACCTCGGCGTTAGCACGTTCCAGAAAAAGGCTAATACTTGCCCAGATAGAGCCATGCCGGTATCATTAACAATACAGCATAATACTTATTTTTTTACATTTAAAAAAATAAAAATACCTGCCGAGTCATCTAATCAGGTTCTTGGATTTACTGACTTCCAACTTATTCAGGAACGCACCATCAATGAAAAATCTAGTAACCAATCACAACACATTGCTCTAGTTTGTTTCTGCCAGTGCTGTAGTGAGCTACTCCTAGCATATTCGAATGAGAGCCATTCACACCTTCGCTAGACAACCTGGTTTGCTATCCCTGCTCCTCATTCTTTCCCGTTTCTGACAATTTCTGGCATTTATGGTTGTTTCCTTCACATTCGGTGTCTACAGAGCTGAAAATCGTAGTTTTCTTCTAGAGTTTAGAAACACAAGTAGTGGACAAACAGCAGAAGTTGTACTGTCGTCACTGGTAAGCAATCTCAGGCTGGAGTACCTGTTGCCCAGCGATAACGTTTAACAAGAATAATACTCAAACATGTTCAACTCTCACACAAACAGATTCTAATACAACCCTGAGTGAAACTGTGTGGTTCTCAAAGGCAGGATGACTCAAACACTAAACAAGAGAAATCTGATATCTTAAAGAAACTGAGAGGTGAGTCAGACGCTGAAATATGACTATGTCCCTGTATGTGCTTAGCAGTATCAGCTGAGCAGCAGTGAGTGCATGTGTGGAAGCACATGGAAAGTTAACAAGTTACTGCTTGGTTTACTTGGCGTTCCATTAGTGTGGGTTGTTTGGAGGTTGTATGTCCACATTTCACTGCCGTGCTACTTTGCTCCCACTCACTCAGTGCTACTGTGTTAGCATTCCAAAGGTAGGTTTACGGGTCTGTCAGAACAAGACATAAAGTCAAAGTGTTTAAACCTGCTCTGCATGACCAGACTGTAGGGGCAACTGAAAAGCTGGCATGTGAAGAAGATGTAACATGATTTCATGTGGATAAAGTCTATCTGGGAGGGCATTATTAGGAGCTCAAACTGTTGTTTGTTAGGGGCTCAAATGCGTTTGCGGTTTAAAAGTCATTTCTAATGTTCTTCCCTGCCCAAAAGGTTCCAGTTTTTTGACTCTGTTTCCTCATATCAGCTATAAATTTTTAGCATCTGACTTCTGGTACGGTGAGACATGTCTTAGGAATTTTGATAGCCCATACCTGGCTCAAAGGTAATAATTTGTGTGTGCTTTTGCATATTTTAAAAAGCCAAACCGAATTTGTGACTGTAAAATGATATACTAAAGCAAATCAAAGGGATGTTTTAAAATCAGAGGACGAACAATTACGAGGAACACAAGAGAACAAACCAGTATCTTCAGATAAATTCAATCCCATACATTCCCATATTATAGTTGGCATATTGTGTAGGAATTGAATTCAATTTTATTTATACAGCGCCAAATCACAACGATAGTCATCTCAAGGCGCTTTATATTGTAAAGTAGACCCTACAATAATACATACAGAGAAAAACCCAGCAATCATATGACCCCCTATGAGCAAGCACTTTGGTGACAGTGGGAAGGAAAAACTCCCTTTTAACAGGATGAAACCCTTGACAGAACCAGGCTCAGAGAGGGGCGGGGCCATCTGCCGCGACCGGTTGGGGTGAGAGAAGGAAAACAGGATAAAAGACATGCTGTGGAAGAGATTAACCCTAAAACGAACTCTTTCATGGCATGCATTTTTAATTTCTCTTTGCTATTTGGGCTTATTGGGACCTGATGAATGTAAAAACAAAGAATTACCAGATTTTTTTTACCCAATTTGTTTCTGAGAAATATAAGATCCACACATGAGAACATTTGCTTTAAATTTCGATAGAACAGTGCCAGTATAATGTCCTCGTGAGTGGATATCAGGCCCTTGTAGAGCAAAATTTTGTATTTTGGTCTAGACAACCCAAAATGAGATGTCCACATATGTGGACGCCAGGTCCTATGAGGTTAATGACTCAATGCAGAGAGGTCTATTCACACATAGTAAGTGAAAAGGTGACTGAAGAAGAAATACTCATTGCATCATGGGGACCCCCCAGCAGCCTATGCCCATTGCAGCATAACTAAGGGAGGATTCAGGGTCACCTGATCCAGCCTTAACTATATGCTTTAGCAAAAAGAAAAGTTTTTAGCTTAATCTTAAAAGTAGAGATAGTGTCTGTCTCCCGAATCCAAACTGGGAGCTGGTTCCATAGAAGAGGGGCCTGAAAACTGAACTCAGGAAGCATATGTACTTTCCCATACTAGTGTTAAATACAATGTGTTTGAGGAAAAAGAAAAAGAAATAACCCTGTTTGATTTAAGTAAATCCATAAATTGTTTACCAAATCAAGTAACTGTGGTAACTCAAACACAACCTCAGTCCTTCTGAGAAAGATAACCTTGAACCTTATGAGCTCAGCCCACATCAAAGCATTTCATTGATAAAAATGACAATGATAAACTACAGTTACTGGGTAAAGCAGCAAACAAGTGGCCAGTCAATATTATCCTTAAATAGCTTGAAACTTTTCAAGACGATAAGCTGATAATGAACATCTCCTTTACAAAAACCAATTTGACACCAGTTTTTAGTAATTAAATGAGTGAAAAGTAAAAGCATCCAAAAAAATTATAAAAAGAAAATCTCATTCACCCAAATCATTTTTTTCTTCAGATTACTCTTTACATAGATTTATAGATGTGGGTTTAAAAAATAGTAACAACATTAACTGTGACTGTTGCATTTGGAGATAATTTCATATTAAATTTTGAAGTTGAGTGTTGCAGTTAATCAAAAAGTGCCAAGTGGACAGGAGTAGAGATGGACTGATCCGATATTATGTATCGTTCCGATACTCACCTAAATTACTGGATCGGACATCGGAGAGAAATACAAAATTTAATCCGATCTATTAAATATCACAAAAGCACCTCACAAAACCAGCATAATAGCGTAACCCAGCTCATAACCTTAGCACATTGGAGCAGCATGCGTCATGTGATAGAGCAGGCGCGGCGTGCTAGACCTGTCGGCGGTCTGGTTGAGCATTTGGAGCCTCGCTACGAAACCGGCATTTCGTCTCAGAGAAAGTTATCCCAGAGAAGTAAAGCAAGCGTGTAAGTTCATCTCTGAATGTTTGTAAAGCATTCCCACGTTAAACTAACAACCAATATATGGAGCAACTGCCTCTTCTCCCCCTCCCTCTCCTGTTGCTACTTCAATCATGAAACTGATCAATGATCAGCTGATCGGCTTTTCTGTCGTGAGTCCCGTCTCCCTTGTTTGTTTATCGCCCACTTTGCGCCAGAAAGAGGAAACAAGTGGATAAACAACAGAAGAAGTTTAAGCTTGATCAGCTGTTGTTATAATTGATTTAATATTACTTTCTACACCAGGATCCTTTTCTACGTAGCTGACAGCTGGTAACTGTGCAGGGGCGGGTCTAGCAAAGTTTAGCCAGGGGGGCAGGTAGGGCATTAACAGGGACAAGGGGGGCACAAAGACATACTTTTCTTTCTTATTCTCATTTAAAATGTCTAGCTTTTAATAAATAATTATCTGAATCTTACAACCAAAGTTTTCATCTGACGTAAAATGTATAGAAATCCATTACTGTATATAGTAACTATTAATTCTAATATATACCCTGGCAAGCTATAGTACCTTTTCCTTTGGGAAGGTACCATCTGTGGAGTCTGCAGTTCTGTTGAAGAAAGATGTTGAATCTATTTAAATATTGATTTCTGTGCATTTGTTTTACACGTGCATTAAATTAAAGTAGATTACGTCGATTAAGCATTATAAGGCGGAGGGTGGGGGGTGGTTTCCTATTATTTTTGCTGGGAGTTGGCAACCCTATTAGTTAGGTTGTTTAATATTTCTGCTAAGTAGGGCTGCCACAAACGATTATTTTGATAGTCGACTAGTCACCGATTATTTTTGCGATTAGTCGACTAATCAGGTCATGCATCCATTGGACGTAAAACGTACAGCTTATTGCACCAGCATGCATCTGCTCTTATATAACTATCATTAGCTTACAGCTTTAAGTGTTTAAAGTATGTGCTAACTAAAAATAAAGACAAGATGATAGTTTATTAAATTTTAATGAAATTTGCAGATTGTTTCGGTGAAGTTTAATAAACTCCTTGCTATCTAAAATGTAACGGGCCACCGGTGTATATTCTCGAGCATCTCACACTTCTGATAACCAGTTGTCTGCTTGACGTTTATTCAGCTGTGTAAAAACTATAACTTTAATCTCAGGCAAACCGATTTACTCAGGAACAATGTTCCCTCTAAGCTGCGCACGTGCGCAATTGCGCACTGCTGGCACGGTCTCTGCGCACAGAAAATCTGCGTTGCGCACAAAAAAAAAAATCTAACCTGAATTGAAATTAAAATTAAAACTTTAACAGTTCTGTTTTGCAGTGTTAGTCAGTCAGTGACTGGCTGCTCCCGTATGGGATTAGAACGATGCCACCTTATCCCATAGCCCAGCCAATAATGCGATTCAGATTCGTATATACGCAGCCAATCAATGTGGTTGACAGGCTATGACAGCGTCCTTATGTGCCGACACTGGTGTTTTAGCGAGCAAAGCGGTGTGGCTGATGTGGAGTGAAGCCACGTTAACGACAACGTGTCCAACCATTGGAGATGTGAGCAGGACAGACGGAACAATTGACGGAAAAAGTGTGGACTTTATACCAGTTTTTAAATTGTGTTGATAGGCCACGTAAAACCAGAGTTATGATAAAAATATCTGCAATGTTTGGTTTTCTTCCTGAATACTATCGTTGTTTATATTTACTGCGGGAAGAAACGGTAAAAACGGCGTTTTATAAGGAAAAAGGCTCGAAAGCCTGTGAGCAAAAGCAAACCCCCACAACCCTCTCTCTTTCCTATTCGTCCAAAAAAAGTACCATGTCGACCAATCAAAAAATGATATGGCAACGTGGCATCTAGTTGTTAAGAAACGGGAGGAAGTTTTAGGAGTGACGGCGGTGTTTTGAGATGTGAGAGATTTGAGACGTTTAGCGCAAATCTTGTGTAGTTAGTGTGTAGTGTAGTCAATAGTTTTGTTGTGTGTGTCAGAACAATGAGGCGACTGCTGAATGTTACAGGTGTTACAGGAGTGATACATCTCCTGTTGTCAGGCCTGAAGGTATCAGGCTGTTGTTCTCCTTTATCTCATAGTGGACAGAAATTATTTTTTGGAGTGGCACAAATAATTTGTGTGGCATCAAATTTGATGCAGAACAGCTGATTGTTCTGTAAATAGTTTGAAATGTTTATTTAAAAATGCATTGGCTGCATTTAAAAAAAATAGCTGCAAAAAACTTTGTTGTTTCCCAAACTGAGTAACTTTTTTGAAGAACTATATAATTAATTGCCCAACATTGGGTCATTATATACTGTATTTTGCAGACAGAGAGTTACAGGACTCTCTCACAGACCACAGACTCAGACTCATAATACAAGTCAGAGCTTTATAAAAAAAAAATAAAAATAAAGAAAGTTGTGTTTTCAAAATTGGAGTTCAAGTTATTTTTACTTCCAATAGTGTTAACATACTACACAGGTCATGAACAAGATTTTTTTTTTTTTTTTACATTTTCATTGTAAATGGGCTAAAGCAGTTTAAAAGTAGTCTAACATAAATGTAAATGCCGTAATTTGATAATTTTAATAAACCATGTAACTTGGATGGACTAGATGCACACAGTGCACACATCTGATGTCGCTCACAGTGGTCCAAGGGACCGCTCAGGGAGTTTGTGTGTTCGCTCAGACACATGAAAAATTAGAGGGAACATTGCTCAGGAACAAATAAAATACTAAAAAAAGCCAAACAATAACATTTTTAAGTTATCTAAGTGACTTATGCATGTTTAACCTGAGTAGCGAAAGACGGCGGTGGGTTTGAAAACGATTTGCCGGGAGTCCGGTGTTCTCAGCGGCTCTAGTGAGCCTTGCCCCCGGCTAGCTATCGAGCTAGTGGGTAACAGACGTCTCCGAAAACTTCGGAGCGCTTTTGAAAATATGTGGTGTCTTGATAAACTGAGCAGATATTTGAGGTTTACACAGCTACATTCTCGCCTGAAAATATGTTAAACGTTTATTTTGTGACCCAGAAAGAATAATAAGAGTAATATTAAAACTAACTAGCTGCCGCCATTGTTGACAACTGAGCTGGGCTGCGTTATGAATTCTGGGACAGAGCTACTTCTTCTTCTTCGGGGTTTAACGGCAGCTGGCATCCTTGTACATGCAGTGCTGCCATCTTCTGTTTCAGTCCGTTATTACACTCTTAAATCCTACTACTTATTCCTGCGTCTTTTGGGATCTTACAAAGCTTCAAACGACGCGTCGTCTATTAAATCAGTCGTCGACGATTTTGATAGTCGACGTAATCGTGACTAGTCGACTAATCGTGGCAGCCCTACTGCTAAGTACTGCTTAAAATACCAGAATAGGGAGGATGGTGTAGGTTTAAGTTTATTAGATTGGTCAGTATTGCTGAACTATGAAATATTTTGGGTGCAGTGTATTTTTTGCATACAGGTATAACAGAATAGCTTTAGTTTAGTTTACTATTTTTTTTTAAACTTGAGTATGAACATATACAAAATGCAGCAAGATATTTAAAAACAAAAAAAACAAAACAGTTTTGTTGATTATAAAATGAACTTTATCGATTCACATCGGTATCGGCAGATATCCAAATTTAGATATTGGTATTGGACATAAAAAAGTGGTATTGTGCCATCTCTAGACAGGAGATTTAACTCTGGCATGTTAAACAAGTTGCATCATTACCTTTGACCACGAGTCTCTGAAGAGGGAAGCATAAAACAGGAAACACTGCAAATATATTCTTATAAAATTATTAACTTACCCTAATACGCTCTAACATTCAGATATGTATGTAACACACTAACACAGACCCATTGATTGCTGTAAACATGACAAACATATGTAAAGTAATCTCTGGTTGGTATTTTTAGCTGAGAAGAAACAAACATGAACATTGCTCTGTGTGCACTGCTGAGAAAAGACGTGCTGAGATGTTTCCATTTTGTACTGATCATTGCGTAGAAATGTGATTAAACACTGGAAGCTACTCTATTCACTGTAAAAAAAATTAAAAAAAGAAAACAACACGTATCCTTTTCTGCATCTTACACTGATGCATAAACACACTCCCTTCAGTTCTTTCAGTAAAATACTGCATTATTAAGGAGCAGGAATATGTAGGACTTTGCTGTCAACACTTACAGTGAGGCCTGAGTATAAAGCTTGTTCAGATAATATCCACCCTCTCATTAAATAAATAAATCCTCCTACCGGCAACGATCATGCAAATATTGGGGGTGAATAATTCTTGCTTTCTGATGTTAAATCTATTGTGATTTATAGTAAATTGACTGCCACAAAGCTTAGTAATGCAAGTTTCATTATTTAATGGAGCTGACGAGTTACACTCATCAAAGCAGACAAACACCAGCTGATTACAACATGTTGGCAGTCTGCCTGCATTTATAAATTAGATGAACTGAAAAACTTCGCCAGTCTCTTTGAGAGTGGCAGCGTCAGTCCGAGTTAGACCGAGACAGGAGTAGTTACTGCACGATGACATCTTGTGCATTTACTAAGCTCAACAGCAGAGTTTGAGAGTTAATAAAGATGTGAAAATAATTCAGCTCAGTAACGTGTTTTACAGCATCATGGACTGTAAAGTATAATACTGAGCATGCAAGGCACATGCTGTGAATGACGAGCGGGTTAAGGTTGACCTTTTCACTCAGAAGTGAAACTGCTCCTCTCTATCGGCCCGTCACAGCAGTTGCACAATCACTTCCAAAGCATGCAAACATTTCTTCAGACAAATCCTCATAGCAAGACTTTCTAACTGCGGGACATGAGACAGCAGCCCTATTGCACAACTCCAATCCTGTTGTATACATTTACGCCTTTATTAACACACTGACAGCTTGGGTAAATAGCACTTTGCTTTCTTCTACACAACATACACCTGTTACACACAAATTTCAGGGAAATAGTTTCGAGTAAAGCAACTTTCTGGATAAATCCTAAGGTCCACCTGAGTCTCAGCTGTCACAACTGCACAGTCCCCGGCAATTTCTAACAGAAAATTTCACGGTTATATCAAACACACCGAGTCCTCTTCAACCTCCTCTCATTTATATGGACTGCCACTCTCAGAGAGCAAGTATAAAGCCTGCATCTACACTGTGTTGTTCTTTAGGTACATTACTGGCACCCTCACTTTTGAGCTGCAAATTTGCAATACTTTTAGTAGAAGGCTGGTCCTTAATAAAATGAACTAGCTGCATCTGGGTGTTTCTAAATGTATAAATTTGCCCTGTTTAGATCCGGTCCAGTGTGACCAAGAGAGCCGTGTCTAATGTGTGGATTTTACACAGTCCACTAGTAGCGAGCCTGCCGCTGGCTCCACTACAGCACCACGCATCTGATGTAGACGGCAACGGATTTCCAACAGATTTGAGATTTATCACAGTTAATCGTGGGATTATCACAAACAGACTGCACATAAATGCCAACTTGACCTCATTCAATTACAAACTGATACAAGCCTGGCTCAATTTTACTGCCCTTATATCCTTGTTTTATCACCGTCTTGCTGTATGAAAATTGGTTTGAAGATGCAAACTGACTGCAAGTGGTCTGAGACCCAGTCCACATCTTACAATCAACCCTTTCAAAAGGCAGAAAGATCAAAAGCTGATGACACACAATCACAATAATTTATTGTCATGCCACAGTTTCCAACCCCTGTTCTCCTTATTGTAACTGTAGCCTAAAGGAATAAGTGTACCCAAACCACAAAAATAAAACAACTCCCAAAATATAACTACCAGATCTTCTCACTGTGGGGATCAAAGGTGTCGGTTTTTCCTTTTATTTGTCACCTGTATCTTTTGTGCATGAAGTTTGTGGTTTAAGTGGAGGAAATGAGGTTTAATCCAGAGGAAGTATCAATAAGACTCTAATGTTTTAGGAATTTGCGAGAGTCATTATCCACAAGGTGCGTCTTTCTCTAGACACAGACATAGACACACACACACACACACACACACACACACAGACACACACACACACACACACGAAGAGGATATCATGGTGTGAAGCTAATGAGTCGTCTCTGCTTGTTTCCTGTTGTTTAAACTAAGGCAATTCACAACACTAGACTTATTGACACACACAGCCAGGTATGTTGGCAGGACTACCTGCTACCTCTTTCACTCCTTCCTGGATTAAATTACTTCTATACACAAGCTAACAGGCAACATAAACAGTATTAACAGGTGGATAAACAGACACAGTCGCAAAAACAGTTCCTTGTTGTTACTCAACCCTCCCTATTCTGCAAGTTTAAATGTATTATATATAATGAATGAACTTTATGACATGTCTACGAGTTAAACGAGATGATCAAACATGCAGAATTTGGTGAACTAATAAATCTACGTCATAATAATCATTAAATCTCTATTATTTCTGTTTCTAGTCACGTACTTGATGATTGTAAGTTTAAAATTTACTAAAGACTTGTGGAAATACACAGATATAAAATCTTGCACAACAGCGTGGAATTGCTGCCTGAGGAGTTTAAAAGCACTCGAGTGTGTGTGTGAGAGTCCATGTGATGACTAAACCAGGTTGTTTGTTCTGCATATTCTTTCTGTGGTTAAATAGGGGTTTTCAATCATGCACTGAGAGTCAAAGTACACAGATACCTGGCCCTCTCCTTTCGCTCCAGCTGAATCATCAGCTGGAGGGAAAGGAGAGGAGAAAGGAGGTGTAACATGTTGACAACTCGCGCCAGTGTGGCAGGTTGGAGCGGCAAACCTGTCTAGCCCACTGCTCTCCTCCCGCTTCTCTTTCCCTCCCTTCTTACTATTCCCTAAACAAGTCTCATCTGTTTTTTCTGCTTTTTGCTTCTATTTTTTCGTTGTTGTTTCTCTCTAATTCCTTCAGGGATCTCCTGCACCTCCTGCCTTCCAGTGAAACATTAGCCCAGGCTGATACCTTAAACCCTTGTGGGAGTGCTTGTGCGTTAACTACTGAAGGTATCTTCAACAACAAACAGAGCAAGAGGCTGTCTCCAGAATGCACACACAAACACACACTGTGTAGTCACGCTACTGATGCATGTGTCCTGCTGTAACCCAAGGAGGTTTGACATAACTATCTCGCCTCGTGACTAATAGAGATGACTAACACACACACACAGACAGCCACACATACGGGACACACAAGCGTCTTGGAGCCGTTTGTTTGCAAAGAAACAGTCGCTGCACTCAAGATACAGACACACAAAGTTTATCAGGAGTCACAGCGCCACTCTGGCGTCACATTCCAGCATATTACTAACAGAAAAAAAACTGCTGAGCAATAAAATTGATTGTTTTAGTAAAGCATTGACTGAAAACAGGGTCTACCAGAACTTTCCCAGGATCAAGTCTCTGACCAGCTCACATTACTGTTACATTCTCAACTCATTTATTGTCCTGTGAAGTCATAAAAGAGTTTCAGTGCTCTTAATTCTATTAAAAAAGGAAAAGATCACATTGGAAGAGAAAGAATAGATTGATGTATTTTATAAGAATGAATACCGAAAGTTTGTTGGTTGGTTGTTGGTTCTTGTCATAAGCCAGCACAAAAAGCCTTACAGAAATTTTCTAGCCCAGACTATGAGTATACAGGTGTCGTTTGTGTTATAAGATTAGTCAAGTTGTGTTTGTCTACAACTGTCAGATGAAGATCAGAAATGGAAATTCCAAAGAGCTCCCAAATCTTTCCTTGCAGCTGTCTGCTATATTAGTTTCACCTACATTACTGGTGTCAAATCCTGTTTAGACTGAAGGGCCGACTGGTGTCACTGAATCAACTGTTACACATAAGAGAAAATTACTTCTTATCTATTGAAGTGCCACATATAAGAGGCAGATTTGAACAAATAATTTTGTGAATACAAAATATGCATTTCACTCCTGATTCAGCCAGCCGGGCTTTTAAAAAAATCCTTTTTGATTTCTAGATAGTACTAGGGTAATGAAAGCTAGAGTAATCGTATGCTAAAAGGTTCAGTGACTGTCAGCTTGCTCTTTTTGTACATCTGTAAATTCAGCCTCGTGCAGCCATGAGTATGTGTTGCATTTAAAGAAAAATAAAATAAATGGGTTTGGAACTGGCTCTGTTATGCTAAATGACGTTCAGGTCAGTAAAGATTATAGTCACAGGGAGGTGGCATGGGAGGTGAACGCAGCTCCTGAAGACGCACGTAAAAAATTAATCACATCTCAGGGAGTTAAATTAGTGAAGCAATGGAGTGAAGCGGGTCAGACCAAACGCTTAAAAGGTGCCTATATGGGACTGATAGGTTTCCATAGGTCATGCTGTAGGTCAAGGGTCATTGAATCAGTCAGCTACTGACCTATCCAAATCCCTATTCTTTTGGGAAATTCAAACGTAAAATTACACAAAATATTACCTTATTTTGAATATGTTGTGCTGTCATTTTGCTCTTCTTTTGGCCACACAGCTTTGAAACAAATAAATAATATAGTTTACTTTAATGTGAACAATTCTGGCCATAAAGACATGCAAATTGGAAGAAGGACCTCTATGCCCTTATACTAAAAGGGTTTTAAGGGGTCAGGAACACACAACCTCCAGGGAAACCAGCCTATCAACCTAGAAGGAAACCCCAGAAGGTCTGAGTGCCACTCGATGCCCAGTTGTACTCAATCATTCATCTCTGTTTGGTAGACTGATATTTATGCCGTTCGCCTCTCTTTTCTCCTCAAACCAACTAGCCCTAAATTTCAACATAAAGAGTTTTTTTTTTCTTTGCACACATATAAATCTAATAACTAATCCTCTACTCACAGGGGCATAACCATTCTATTCCTGGCCCTTTCTTTGGTCCCAGTGGTTAAAGCACACTTAATCCTTGAGACTAGTTCAGGGAAAAATCAACCAGATACTTTAACAAACTATGAAACAACTGTAGAAAATCCTCCGACCACATCCACTCATTCTGTAAAGGCTTAATTCCACCATAACAGGATTTACTCCATACAGCATTACATAAAGACTACACTGAGTTATGTGATTTTAATTGATGGAAGCAAAGAAAAAAGAGCAGGAAAAAATAAGGTCCATACCAGAAAAGGAGAACAAATTAACTATTTTAATGAAACAATCATTCCACTGATTGTTAGAATTATTCATGGAAGAACACAATTAAGTTAAAACCACCAAAAATTACCTCCAGTGTTATTCAAAGGAGAATGCACGGAATGATTCTTTTCTCCGCAGATTTGGATACATAGTGGAAGGTTGTACCATTTGCAGTGCAAGTTGGGCTGAATATTAAAGTTGGAATAGAGAATGTGCTGTGAAAGAATGGATAGGCTGCAAAAATACTGCAAAAGATTAATATTCAAAAAATGTGTTTTCACCCTGGAGGTCAACACTGCTCAGCTGTAGCCAGAGCTTCCACGTGAACTTAATGCATTGTGCAAACAGTAAGCACAGTGTGAACCAAATGGTCCATTATGAGAGAATATTCTTAAAAGGTAATTGATTTTATTTAGCAAAGGAATACTGCCTTTGCCATTTTCTTTGTCCAGTCATAACCTCTCATATAATGCTAACGCAGGATCAACAGGGGTTGCAGTTCCTCCTGCTTTTTAAAGACATTTCTAAATTTCATAGCCAGTTTTGAACTGTAATGATGAGCCTGGGTGCTGAATAATTAATTTCTGATCTTGACTTGACCGTTTCCATTTTCAGCCAAACTTAATGGGCTTTTGGAACCAATTTTGCTCACTTTAATGGCATCGACACAAAATCATTTCGAAACATTTTGCAGACAACAAAACAAAACAAAACAACATCAAAAAAATCTTTCTTGAGAAAAACAAAACAAGCGACCCCAGGTATGTACCCTTCATTTCCTAATGGGGTTCAGGATCCTGAGCAGTAAACAACGTCAAGGAGAAAGGTCTAATGTGTCATGTACGGATATATGTGCGCGCGTGCGGGTTTTCAATGATAACAGAGGGCCGCAGGAGCGTGACCCCTCGTGACCTCTGCAGAGCTGCTGGCATTAAGCTGTTTGTAAGGAGAAATAACATTTGTCTCCTGCTGTGTGTGTCAGTCAGATAAGCCGTGACCTCACACACACCTGGGCAAGACGCCTGTCTCCTTCTCTGAGGTGAACTTCACATGCTTCAACAAAGGACTGTTTGTGAGAATCTACATTAACAGCCTGACTCATGCATACACAAACACTCCCACAGAGCATGCGTGGAGCCTTCTTTTATGTGTTTAGCACTTGAAAGAGAAATTCAGAGGAGAAAACTGTTACAAACAGACTTATTTATTTTATGGTCAAACAAGAATTAATATAGTTTTGGCCTTTTTTTATGTGGGCTGACTTTATCATCAAGAATTAGCAACAACTTTGGTAAGACAAATTCAACCATTATGGATGTATTTTGAAATGAAAAATTATTAACAATCATGATGTTTCCTCTATATTTATTTATATAAGCTGTGTAAGCTGTCCTTTTTCACAAAGTTCCCTGAAAAGACCATTTTCCTGACCACACAAACAAGACGGAGGACGCTGATACCAGCTCTCCCTCATCATCAACTTGTTGCGTCCATGAACTGAAACATCACTACAGGAACTAACGCGTGCCAAACACACACACATACAAAAAACTTTTACATATTACACATGCCCACTCTTGCGCCTTCTTACTCTCTCTCTCCTTTTGCAGGAACACGAACACAGTGGGTGTGTTTTTGGCTTGTCTGAAGTCCTGGCCTCTCTCCCAGACCCTGAACCGTATCTCTGTTACTGCTGCAGCCAAACAGTTTAGACCACTGGATGTGTACTGGTATCGATTTCACACAACAAACATCGCCCATTTGTGTCTGAATGTTTATGTACAAGTAGCCAGAAAACACCCGCGCACAAAAACACAAACACACACACACAGCTTTGTCAGGGCCTCACAAAAAGGCCAGTTAATGGCCAGTATGTGGAAAGAGAGAAAAAGCCAGAGACAAAGTGAAAACAGTGGTATATCCACAAAATGAGCCAAGGAGAAAGCAAAAACTGTGACGCAAAAGAAACTTATAGTAAATGTTTTACATTTTCTAATTTAAGTTATATCTTTTTTTTAAAAGACCTGAAAGAAAAATAAATGATCAAAACAGCCAATACACAACCAATTCCTAAAAAGTTGTTTTCACAGTGTAAAATATAAAAAAAAAACAAAAAAAAAAAAAACACACTTGGAAATGTGACTTCTAAATCTCAAACCCAAATTTTATCCGAGGTTAAATTTACAATTTCTTTTTGCAATAGAACATTGAAAACATATCAAAGTGTTAAATCTGATGGCAACAATGTACCTCAAAGAGATTGGGACAGGACCATGATTGCCACAGTGCAGGACCCTCTCCTCCTTTAACAACAGTCTGTAAATGTCTGGGTGCTGAGGAGACCACTTGCTGGACTTTTGGAAGAGTAATCTTGTCCCATTCTTGTCTGATATGCGATTTAAACTGCTCAGCAGTTCTGGGTCTTTGTTGTATTTTTTTGTTTCATGGTGTGCCAAATGATGAAAGCTCTTAAATGCAGGCAGGTAAGTTCAGCACCTTTGCATTGTTTTGATGAAATATGCACGCCCTTCCCTGAAAAAGACCCCATTTGGATGGGAGTATATCTTGCTCTAAAGCCTGTATAACCTGTAACCCTTCAGCATTGACAGTGCCATTCCTGATGTACAAGCTGCAGATCCACAGGCATTAATGGAACCTCTAAGGCTGATAACAAGCTAGCTGGTCCCTCTTCTTTTAGCTGGTGCAGTGAACTGGGTTCACAAACGGTGATTTCTGGTGTTTGTGGACCCTTGCAGTGATTTCCATGTTGGGATCATGCCTGTTTTTAATTCATTGCTGGCTGAGAGCTCGAAGATCAAAAGCATCCAATATTGATTTTGAGCTCGTACTGTACCTCGCACAGAGAGATTCCTCCTGATTCTCAAAATGTTTGATGATATTATTAACTGTAGCTGAAGAGATATTGAAAGTATTCACAGTTTTAAATGGAGTAACATTATTCTGAAATTGCTTGTAGAAGCAGTTTGTTTTCCAGATTAGTGAACCTCTGCCTCTCTAAGACGCTCTTTTTATACCCAATCATGTTGCTGACCTGCTGCCAACAAATCTAATTAGTTGCAAAACATTCCTCTGGCTGGCTTTTTTTTTTTAGTACCACTTACTTGTCCCAGTCTTTTAATGCCCCAGTCCCAACCTTTGAAATCTTTTGCCTCCATAAAATACAATAAGCTAACATTTTCAGTAAAAAAAGGAGGTGGTTAAAAATGTCTCAGTTTAAACTTTTGATGACGTTTTACATGTTCTATGAATAACACGTAGGTTTGTGACATTTGGCAATCACTGCATTCTGTTTTCATTTACATTTTACACATCATATCAACAATTTTTTGGAAATGGGGTCACATATTGGATATAAATAAAGTATCTAAAAGAAAAACCTTAAAAGAACAGAGAACAGGTGAATTTCAGACTAATGGGGCTCGTGTTTTATGTCAGCAGGGTATCCACAGAGGGCCAGAGGGAAAACAAAGGGAATTTGGGAAAGACTGGATGAGAAAAAGAGTGTAAATGGGAGATGTGGTCAGAGATAAAGCGAGACCTGCAAGTGCGTCAGAGTGATCCAAAGAGATACAGTTACTCACAAAGTATCACATGTACACACAGACACAATATCATATGGACATTTAAGGAAGGGGGGAAAAAGCAGGGTAGTGGTTCTGTGAAATCCATAAATGCACAGAGTGTTTTATAGGTACAGTTTAATTCTACAAGTCACATTTTTGGGGAATTTGACTTCTTTACACCAGGACAGTGGATTTTAAATCAAACCATCAAGATAAGACAGACCTTTCCAGTTCTGGCACTGTTTAGCAATTACAGCCCAAGTTTTCAGAGGCTCAAAAGTAATCCAGCAAACTAATATAATTTTAAAAATAATGATTGCTTTTAACACTTGGATGACAATAAATATGCAATCAGTGACCGCCTGAAGTCTAGAACCCACTGTGAGGTTCTCTTTTGCAGCATTTGGCTGAATCTGAGCAGGAGTTCATCCTGCTACTTCTATCAGCAGTCACATCATCAAATAAACACTAGTGACCCAGTTCCCCTTGCAGCCATACGTGCCCATGCCACAACATCACCTCCACCATGACAGATAACGTGGTATGCTTCAGATCATGAAGTGTCTTCTTTCCTTCTCCATATTCTTCTCTTCCCATCATTCTGGTAAAAGTTAACCTTGTGCAGTTTTCAGAACGGTGCTGGCTCTTTTAAAAGTTTTCTGGCAAAGTCTACTCTGGCCTTCCTGGTTTTCAGTGTGATCACAGATTTGAATCTGATTTAAACCCTCTGTGTTTACATTTATGAAGGCATCTCTTGATTGAAGACTTTGATGACTACCTCCTCAGTACTGTTTTTGACTTGTTTAGTTGTTGTGAAGGACTTTTCTGAACCAAGGACATAATTATACTGTAGTTCACTTTGGTCATCTTCTGTGGTTTCTCAGGTCTTTTGGTGTTACTAAGCTGGTCAATCCATTCATTATTTTAAAAATTGGTCCAGATTACTGATTTTGCAACCACTAAAGTTCCTCATTTTTTAAGGTTATCCAGTCAAACAATCTCCAGTCTTTCCACCTTCTGCATCAGCACATCTTGGGAATTCAGAGTACCAGTGAAATAGTGCAATACTTGGAATCAACTTCAGATCTTTTATCTGCCATTGTCATAGAACAATGAAGGAACAGGTTTTACTCGGGCATGTAACTGCTTGTCAGTCAACTGTCCACATTTAAGCCTCTGAAAACAGGTGACTTTGTATCACATGAATATGCAGAAAGACTTCAAGCAATACCTTTCTTTGAACCTCTTGAATTAAAACTGAAAGTCTACTTCTACTTCTTTACGTGGTTATTATGCGAGTCTTTATATAATGCAGCATTGTACAAATATCTACAGACCTAACTGTAGATGGCTGTGTGTGAGTGATCTGCGTAAAATGAATCATCCAGATTTATATTGTTTTCTAATCTCGGCTGACTTTGGCCTATACATGAAGCAGTTACTGCTGCAGTAAATGAAAATGATCAAATTATATCAATTTATAATGAAACAAGGTCTTCAACTTTACAAAGAAAATACAAGTGAAGACAAATATTAAGCTAAAGACGTTGAAACTCAAAAAACATAGTTCAGGTTACACAAGTAGTGTAGTCCTCAAATTCAGAAAACTTCAAAACCGCAAAATATTGCAAACTAAAATCTGACAATTATAACTGAATATTGGAGTGAACACATGTCGATCCTGAGATTAGGCCTTACTTGTGCTTGCTTTTTCTCCCTTCTCATCTTTGAAACTCTCACAATATCAACCTGAAATCCTGTGTTGTATATTCATTTAAATATATGTTTTGCATATTTCCTACATGCCATACAATTGAGGCTAAAAAATGTAGGTTATGATCTGGTAAGAGCAATAAAATGCCAGCGTATTAAAAAGATGTTCTTTTTAGGTAAATCTCACACACACATCATACACACTGATTTTCCCATGAATCCCTTCATTATGTATTAGCATCAGTTTTATGTTTATTCACCCCTCTGACATGCGCTGCCATCAGTGCTCATGCTCAAACTCTATGACAGATTATCTTCCATATATTGAAAGATTAATTTTGCATCTTTCTGGCAATGTCAGAGGTCACATCTGTGCATTATGTGGTTATATTTAATCCATGTCAGAGATGTACACATTTCTCTTGAAATCTGTGTGAGGAGGTCACACTGTGTATTTGCTAAAGGAACACTTGCTTTAGTGCAAAGTATGCCAGGAATCTGGTCTCAACCATTCAAATGGTGCTGCAGTCAGTAAATTCTGAGTTTGAAATGCTTAACCTTGTAAAGCGACGTCGTTTCAAATGAGAGCTGACAGAAAGAGTCATACAGTAAAGAAAAAGGAGATGAAGAAAAGAACAGATCAGTGCTGCTATTCGAATATGTACATTTTTCAGCAGCTAAAAGAAAAGCATGGTTTGTAAAAGGCTCACATTTATGAGCCACAGCAACAATAATTACATCTATTAATGGCGTAGCATCAGTACACTGTGGGAGGCTGACATGCACACTGGGGTGTGTCCGTGTATACGGGTTCATGCCTGGATTTCTGCCCGCATTTTCAGAAACACTTCATACTACGTCCTCTCTTTTTGTTTTAACCCTCACCAGGTGTTTTTGTTGGTGAACAGCAAGTGACGAGTGCCGAACAGACAGGCGAGATATTTTACATATTAGAACAATACATTAAAAACATACATAAATGGACCATATAGTGGAATACCAGGTCTAAGGTAAATGAGTAAAGATCCAAGTGTTAATGGTGTTTTATTAGTGTTTAACTTAATGGTGTTTTAGCTGTTTGACAGATATCCATCCACTTATGTTAAACAACTAGGGCCTGCTCAATAAATTTGTAGTGTAAGTCAACGTGTACATGTTACTTTATACTGGTTCTTGTTATCCATCCTCCACAATACTACTGAATTATAGAGGAGGGATAACATTCTCTGTTGCCTGGCAGTGATGTCATTGGCCAGTGGTGATGTCAAAGAGAGATAATAGCACATCTAGGCCTATGAAGCACATCTAGGCCTATGAAGCAAATCATCCAAACCTAAGAGACACTACAGTGATGCGGTACTGCTTGGAAAATGTGCCTTAAATATTTCAGTAGCATCCTGGATAATTAAGGCAATATAAGGAATCTGAGCACAAAGATGGGCAGACAACAGTTTGCATAACCAAAAACAGTTAATCAACTCTCAGCTAAAAAGCAATGATCCATCTTAAATCTTATCTATACCTTAAAGGAAGTATAGGGAAGGAAGTGTAGAAAGAGAGTATAAAACAGCATTGCTAGCCAAAAAGAAAGATGTTCTCCCAACACCTATGAGCTGTTCTGATAACTTACGACAGCGGTCCCCAACCTTTTTTGCGCCACAGACCGGTTTATGTCCAACAATACTTTCATGGACCAGCCTTTAAGGTGACACGGATGAATACAACTTAATAAAACCAGTACCGGTACCCAAAACAAAATGGAGATTTATTCATAACACACAGAAAAAGACCCAGGGAAACCGAGTCAATGATAAAAACGATGAAAAAATAACGCTAAAAACCCTGAAAACCATGAATTTCACACCCGAGCCTCAAGTCTCCCGCCCCGGTACCGGTCCATGGCCCAGGGACCGCTGACTTACGACACACAGTTCCTGTTCAAGTATATAAAGAATAACAAGTGAGGAGGAGAGTGTGTGTATCCCTATGAAGGTGAAAGTTATAACATGTCCCAAGTTTGTAGTTGTAGTCGCATGCTTGTATATGCATTTGCACTCACAGACATAATCAGTCAACTGGGAGTCCATATACTGCCTTACCTTTCTTTAAGGAAGTCTACCACTCGTTTGAAGTCGTCAATGCAATATTCTCTCTTCATATCCATCAGTACGCTATCAGAGGCTGACTGCACGGGAACGTGGAGGAAGGCATAGACGCGTGGATGATTCAAAATCTTGGCCATCTCCTAATGACACAAATGGGAAAACATTAAGGAGGTAACATTATTATAACATGCTGATTTTTGAATGTTTAATTTGTAAGTGTGACTCTATTAGTGATTGTGGATATGCTATAACAAAGCAGTGGATTTCTAACAAGTTGCGTCTTAGGGCGAGAGATGGGATACACCTAGAACAGGTCACCATTCTCTCACAGTGCTAACAAAGAAAGAGAGCTTACGTCCACACCTCCGCATCACCAATTAACCCATCATGCAGCTACACGAACATACAAACTTCACAGAACGTAATGTCCATTAATTATTGATTTCATGACACATATCAACACCTTAAAAACTAAAGCATGGTAAAGGAGAAAAAAAGAAAATGTGAAGGCTCACTGAAGCTTCTGGTGAATGATAGCCGCTGGCTTTGAATAAAATAAAAGTGCCATTAACATTCCTGTCTCTTCCTGCACTCTTTTCACTCCTGCACTCCTTTCAGAGCTTCTACAATACACAGCTTACATCCTATATTTATTTATTTTTTTGTATTTTTCCTTTTCATATCGGAAATTTAAAGTCCTAAGAGTCAAGGTTGCTCCAGTAGGGCTTCTTTATGTCTGGAAAGTCAAGAGCTTTTACTGAAGAATGCAGGTCCTATTTTCAGATCAAAACAGATTCAGAAGATTCTTCATTTGATTTTATTTCAATAAAAACCCTCTATCCGACAAATCAAAAGAATATTTCTGCCAATACACAAGGCTAAGTCCACAATCTTATATGAGAAATGGTGAGAAAAAAAATTAAATTGGTCGGGAAAAACACCCAAAAGAGTACTTTGTGTGTCAAATAATTTTGCTAGCTAAATTAAAACCATGATCATCATTTTTTCTGTGCACAAACATATATTTACAAAAATCTAAATGCTTTTACAGGAATTTGAAAAACTGAATTCACCAGGAGCAACACTCAAGTATAACATGTACCCCAACTCTAATACTTTTAATAAGAACACTGCAGTTAAATGCACTACAGTAATTAGGGGACTTTGCAAGGTTTTTTTTTTCCCCTTTTCTTCTCACTTTTAATTTCCTCAGTAATAGAACTGGAGAGAACACAGATGTCAGATTTTTCTGACGGACATAATCAGGATGCTATCATCACCATGCTAATCACCATAAGAAGGCGAAAAAGAAAAGGAGAGGGGAGGAAGAAATGATTTAATGATTTCCTACAAGAACGTACTGATTGCAGTCCGTCTTCTCAATTAAGATCTATTGTAGAATGCGCTCGCCTTCTTACGCAGACATTAAAGCATATGTGTGCATGAACACACACGGGCACAGCTCAGTATCAGCGCCACGGGGGGTTGACCGCTGGAAGCTCCAAATTAGAAAGAATTAATTTGGTTGGAAAATGGAGCTTGATTGGTGACAGAAATCAGGCTACTGCATGTGTCTGTAAGTGTGGGAGTTAGTGTGTAAAAGAAAAACCATGAAAAAGAACATGTGTTTATGTGTTTTTAAATGTATTATGAACCAGAGTAAATAGCAGAGTGATGGATTCATAGTGCCTCTATTTCTAAGTGTAGATGCTTTAATGTGTATACCTCAAATTTCTGCTGTGAAGCTCTTTTAGAGTCCACAACCATCAGTGGCACCAGAAGAAAGAAGCAAAAACTACATGCAAAGCCTAGAAAGAGGGATATTCCACATAAAATGTGATGAATTAATTTTGTACTACAATAATAAAATATACTTCAAATGGTAAGGTTCTGTTGTTGTAATACATTTTAAATACTAATGTAGATGTACTACTATTGCAACAATGTATCTACATGGAAAACGTGGGCCTCTTCTCTAAGTGTGCCTTTCTAAAGTGCAACCTTTTACCTCTGACTGTCTCTTCTATTATTAAGTTACAATCCTCTAATGTGGTTTTCCTGGCAAGCTGAAGTGACCTATAAGATCTAATGATGGCTATCAGGGAGAGGGTATTTATTAATGCACACTTGTGTGCTTTGAAGAAATATATGATGTGTAGTAATGTGTTTCTTTTGAATCAGAATAAAAAAAACTTTAATAACCACTAAGGAAATTAGCAATTATTAAAGGGTTACAGCTGCTCCAAGACAATAACGGTAACAGACTGAACTAATTAAATAATACAATATATTACAAAGTTTGCAAAATATATACAAATAACTCTAACCTGTAAAACCTTGTCATTTGTTATTTTACTGTAGAGCATGTGTAAAAGGGTGTAGCTACTGCAGTGTGTACTGTGCATTAGATGGAGGAGCTGTAAAGGGAGATGACGAGATGAAAAGTCGCACTACATTCAGTCTTCATGCCTACTATCTATCCCGGAGCGTCCCCTAAATTAACAGTATTGCCAATTACCAAAATCACTCTTTATGTCTCTGTAATGATTAATTCACCAGTATGTAAAACACTTTAATCAAAATTATATGTTTTAATGCTGAAATATAATTATTGTTGCTATGCACGAATTTTCAAATTTGCTGTTCTACAAAAAGTAGTTGGAAAAAAATGTTAAGAACATTATTATTTTTTGATTAAGATGCCAAATTATTCTTATTTAATTGCATTCCTGAACAGGAAAAAAAGTTGTTTTAATGGCTGAGCGTTATGCTTGATTAATTTCTGACTTTTCAGAGGAATCTAGGATGTCGGCTGAAATGCGGGTATGAAAATGTGAATTTGGCTCGTTTACCCGCAATATCATTTTTGTTAAAACGGGCAGATATTGACTAAAAAAAATAGTGGTGTCGTGTTTTTATGACAGCTAGTTAAATACATTTGTTAAGAGTATGCGTATATGTATGTAGCTGGGTGTCGACACAGTTTCAGGAGACTTCCCTCACATGGATCATTTATCATGCACATGACTGTATAATAGAGATCTGCAAATGATGTTGCAAATCCCAGAAGACTTGAGGATCTTTAATATTTCACAGCTACCAATACTAAATGTCAAAGTGTAAATGATGCTGTGATGAGTACGCAATAGGCAGGTAAAAAATGTTTTTTAAAAAACAATATGATGTTCAATAACTACATGCTGCCTTGATATTGATCATCTTTAGAGTTATGATAGTTTTCAGATCAAAGCAAAGCTCTGTTTTCTTTATGCAGGAATATTGCAGTTCCAGTTCAAGTCTGTACTGAAGTTTTTATACCTCACTCACTGTAGAAGAGACACACTCCTAATTTGCATGTTGGCTTCATTTGTTGACACACCATTTCAACGTGGCTTTAATTGCTTCTACCATGGCGATGATGTTGTCTTCCCGACTACACCCTCATTTATCCTGGTGTCATGTAAGGGTAAATCAAAAAGGATGTGCCATTAACTTTAGTTTGAGATTTATCAATCACATATGCTCAAGTTACAATCTGGGATCATTCAAATGTGCCCAAGCAAGGTTTTATGATCAGTCAACTGTAAGCCATTTTTGTGCATTTATATATTTATAAATCAGCCTTGACCAATACCGTTTTTGTTTTTTACCCCAACAGGTCTTCATCTGCAAAAAAACAATCTTTTCATCTCTGATTGATCAGCGCAAATAGACACACGAACACAGAAAAGATCGAGTTAAGTGGATTAGCTCAAAGGATCTGATATCGCTCCCCTCAAATCAGATATCACTTAAAAGAAAAGAAAAGAAAACATATGTGGGGGGAGAGGTGATGAAAGTCGATTTAGCTCCAAGCAGCCTCAGCACGTGACTACAGACGTTTTACAACAATTTCCCAGAAAATATGCTTACTCTAAACTTTGTGCTTTTCCTTTTCTTTTGTTTGTGTATCTTTTTCCTCATCCTTTTCATCATTCACTCTCCCTTCTTTTTTGTGTTTGGTGCTTAAAACACGTGATAGTCATGTTTTGAATACTGTGGGTTTCAAAACTGAATGTTTCTGACTTTCTCTCTAAGCAGGCTGCTGAAAGTCAGGGTCAACTTTGTTTGAATCAAGTCATCTCTGTCTGTATAGCTTGTGACTGCAAATATGTTATTAATCAAGCACATCGCACAAAAATGAAATAAATTCTAAACTCTGCAACCCAAAAGAAATCGACCTTAACTTTTCAAGTGAAATTCGGTTGAAGTTCGTCTGTAAATACGGCCTCTCTTAAATTCTGATTTAAAAAGAGAGAAACATTTGAGAAAAACATACATGGTCAAATGGGCCAAGAGGGATCAGTTCAATGTAATTCGGTCTCCTCGGGGCAGCGGGATATTGTATGCGTTATTCATTGCACAGCTTAGAGGAGACACAAAGAGTCAGATGCGTTTAACTGTGAGTATTTTTTAGGGAGCACTAACTGAACGCGTCCTACACATATTCAAAAATGAGAACTTACTTATTCACTAATAGCAAATGTTGTTTGCTATAATAGCAACATTACGTTTGACACTTCGGAAAATAACAGTAACACTTTAAGACTTACTCAAACACAGTTCAAACTATACACAAAGGTGATGAGAAAAAATTCTCATTGCCTGTTTAGAAATAAACAAGTACCGACTCACAAGCATAAAGCCAGAAGAAAAATGAAAAATGGCCAATGAAGAGTCAAAATGTTCTACAGTTATTTTCGCAGCAAAAAGGTTCAAGAAATAAATGTGAAAAAATACATGCTTTACTTATTATTTGTGCCGTCTTATCATTTGAAATTGGACAGAATCCTTTAAAACTCAAAGCTTTGAAAGATGAAATCAATTCATACATTCAGATTACCTGAACCTCTAAAAACATATCTTTTAATATCATGTGTCACCCAGTGAAGTCTAGAGAAATCTATTCCCAGGACAAGTCAGTATTTGTGTGTACATGACCAAGCACAACGACACTTCAGAAAGTGAAATCCCTCTGGTATTATACATTTAAACACTTCAAGCTGTGCTTGATTTTCCTTGGCATCTATACCAAGCTTGCTGCACACCTCTTAGAATGAAATGCATTGCACGGTTAAAGGTGAATTGGGTGTATGTGTAGGATTTGTCATGTGCAAGGCGTTTCTGTGACTGTGACAAACTTTGTTTTTAAGGGGACATGCACAACAAGTCACTCAAAAATACAACTAAACTACAGTCTAAAGGCACAACAGAGGCACATCGGAATAGCTTTGCTGTGAGCTTTCATTTGGTTTAGTTCCTCACACAAAATGCTACATTAGGCCTCTAATGTGAAGAGGCTCCCAAAGGCTTCATTAAAATGAAAATGGATTGAGAGGGTGTTTCTATACAGCTGCCCTTGAGCCCAGGCAAGAGATGGTTGCGGCTATGTTTCTGTGAACGGGTGTCCAGGGTATAATCATTAGTGTATGTATGGGACAGACCTTTTGCTGTGTTACAGCTATTTGGTAGTTTATCAGGGCACACAGGGAAATGCTTCTGATAAGTGATAAAAGTGGGAGGGAAAAAAATAAAAATAAAAAGCAAAATTACCATATTTTTCGGACCATAAGGCGCACCCGGATTATAAGGCGCATTAAGCGAAACAAAACAGTCAGATAAGTCAAACTTTACTCATCTTATTCTTCTTGCTTCCTCCACTTTCGTACCATTGATCCATTAATGTTGAATTCTCTCACAGCTGCTCTGTTCACATGTTGTTGCAGTATATTAATGACTAACCTCGTATTGTGGATGGATTATCTCAGTTGTTCTCCTGACTGAAGTTTGGTCCGTTTACAGGATCCTGCGTTGTGATTGCATTTGTCTCTAACCATCGGGAACCCTCGCGTTAACTTCTATCGAGTGGAAAAAAAGTTAGCGTTCATCCTCCAGCTTCACTTTGTTTTTGTTATGCTAACATAGCTGTGTCGCTAGCGATCACGTAGCACATCATTACGGTAGCCGTAATGCTTCGACAATCCATCAAGCGGTGCGACTTCGTAGCTTACCAAAGTCGTACTAAAACATTTTTTGACAGATTTTTTAGCGCCGTGTTCCACATAAAATCCTTTCGAGGTCAGTAAGCACAACCAGAATTAATACATAAGGCGCACTGTCGATTTTTGAGAAAATTAAAGGATTTTAAGTGCACCTTATAGTACGGACAACACGGTAAGTGCAATGTGACACAGCATAAAACCACACAAAAGTCCAAAATTTTTGTTTTTACTTTATGTTTCCTTAAACTTTCAAAAGTTCGAGATGAACATATAAACACACGTGCAATCAATCTGTAGTTTGATTGCTTTTTTCAACTTGATGATGTCAGACTGTCCTCTCTTTGAATTACTGTTGTTAGTAACAATGTATATAGATAAACAGAGACTTGTAGCATGTTGGTGAATAACATCTCATGTGAAAAAACTCAACTGGGTTATCAAGAAACTGTTGATCGATCACAATCCACACGGCATTATCACCAAAGGCCAAAGATGGAAAACTCACTGGCATCACTAAGGGAGCAAATTTCACTGGTTGACTACCTACACGGAGACTATTTTCACACCTCATTTGCCATTTCTAGTATAGATTATTATAAATCGCCCACACATAAAGGCTCACAGAAACACATCCACACTTATCTGCACACACACACACACAGAGTGGTCAGATGTGGCTGTACTGTGGACAGACGGACAGATTCAGAGATGGGTAGATGGGGAAAAAGATGCTACACTCCAAAATTTAAAAACTGAAGAGGGGGGAAAATGAGGAGAGAGAAAAACAAAAAGTGGCACTGTAGAGACATTTTTACGTGAAGCTACTCAAAAACGAAGCACTGATAGCACAATGCAATCAACTAAAATGTCAGGGAGAAGTGGCCCGTGAGAGCAGATTGGGCCTTTAACTGCTCCAATCAGCAAATGGTTCTACGGGGCTGTCTACATCTGTCAAGAAAAACAGGCTGCACATAGGAAGAAATTGTGTGCTCTTGTGTGACAGAAGGAGACAGTGCAGACGCGTTGATCTGTGAGTATTTGTGAGAGAGGGTGATCTTTAAAGGGGTAGTGGAGAAGTTACTTGGCCTTTTCAGCTTCAATCACAGCCATTCGGTATGATGCCATTATATAAGTGCTAGCGTTCTTCAAAAGAAGAGACAGCAGGACATCATTCAGCCTTTAAGACGAACGATAAAAATACTCTGGAGACTTGGCCTTCTTCATCGCCACGCCATTGACGTGATTACCATCATCACAACTTGAATTGGAGAAAATAGACAAAAGAGGTTATGGACGAGTAATTAGGAGAAGAAAAAACTAAAAGCAAAAGGTGAAGGGAGGAGAAAAAGATTAAAAGCGTCAAAAGGAGAAAATGAAGAGCTATATTGAAAAAGAAGGAGCTGCAAGAGGAAGCAAAGAAAGAAGGAAAAACTTTGAGGAAGGAAGCTCGCAAAGACTTTCAAAATACTTTTTTTTCTTAATGACTGTCAGTACGCCCGTATTTATAAGTAGGACTGCAAAAAGGGAAAAAAGGACAGTGTGGAAAGGGTTAGCAGACAAGAGGGGGGAAAAAGGATGGATACGAAAGGGTACATAGGGAACAAGAGCAACACAAGACAATGATAAGTTAAAGAAGACCATCTTTCCTTATGTAGGTTAATTGGGTGAGGAATTAAAGCAAAAAAATATATAATTCAATTCAACACATGGACATTAACAATAAAAGGGCTGCTAGCATATGAAATTATTCTTAATACACACACACACACACACACCAAGCAACTGTGTCTTCCAAGTGTGTTTCTAATTATCAGTTAATTGTTATTCCCTATCATTAGGAGGGTGGGTTTTTAATTGTAATGTAGCCAAGCAGAAAGCCTACCTATACATGTGGGGGACAATTAGCCACCTCCATTAACCCCTGGTTAATTACAACCTCTATAGCTGCTTCCCACAGCACTTTTCCCACTGCTTTTTACCCCTCGTCTCTATCCCCAGGCCTTCATCCCCTTACTTTTTTACATTTCTGCCCTCATTTCATTAATCAGTGATCCCAATCATCTTTGATTGTTTGATTCAAAGTATCTGTTATGAATTTATTTTTTAAAGAAAAAAGGAAGAAAAAAAAGTTCTGTCATTTGCTTTTTCAAGGTTACCATTACCCAATTCATCCTCTCTTTCTTCCACTGACATGTTTCTCCTCTCCTTTTTCCAACCAACTGTTTTTAATCAGGGCTGAAATTATGAATGCAAACAGGCAACCAGAGCAAGAATAATAGGACTGAAAAATAAGCCAGAAATTAAATCCATCTATCAAGGTCAGCAATCACGTTTAATATAACATTAAAATATTAACTAGAATTTGTACAAAAGGTCCCACTTCCTTGAGTTTTATCCCTGTCATTGAAGCAAAAGTTCACCTGTGATTTTATTCCCAGCAGAACATTGCTCAATAAGAATTGTGACATTGGGAAAACCTAGCATCAGAATGAGTAGGAAGTGTTCAAACACCTCAGTTTTAAGCATAGAGAGGTTTTCCGATAATTAACTCATTTTCCCAGTAAAGGATTTTAAGAGTGCAGTGCATTACCTTCTATCATGTTTTGCAGATAATTTGTACAAAAATCACAATCAGACCAAAACAGAACAAACCAAGAAAAACAAGGAAGTCGCTTTTTAATCTAAGTGGCTGAAAAGCAACTTCCTTTGAGATAAAGTAATCAATAAATAAAGATTAAAAGACTCAAGTCGCAAAAGAGTTGTCAAAAGCAGGC
This sequence comes from Pelmatolapia mariae, assembly GCF_036321145.2. Taxonomy (NCBI): domain Eukaryota; kingdom Metazoa; phylum Chordata; class Actinopteri; order Cichliformes; family Cichlidae; genus Pelmatolapia; species Pelmatolapia mariae. The sequence goes on along the minus strand of NC_086236.1, from coordinate 45,394,038 downwards.
CACAGAGGATGAGCGGTGTATCTATAGCACTTCTCAGGAGCCTTAACACGGGCAAACACTTATGGTGGGTTAAGATAGACCTGCAATGTAAAGTAGATGAGCAGATGAACAGGAAGGGAGATGCAAAATATCGATTTATCAAACACATAATGACAATGATGTCTCAAGTCACACCTACTACGCTGGATCAACACCTTGGTAGGCGATGAAGTGAACTAGCACACCACAAGCATGACACACTGGCTCTCAATTTGTATCATCGCAACACGATGCTCACCATTATGGTAGCTGCTTATTTACATCAATATTTTGATGGCTGTAAGGTAGGTTTAGATGTTCCAAAAGGATGAAACATCCATGCGTGTTTAGATCATGTGACTAAAAGCAAATGATGTCACACCCTTTCTTGCACTACTTTATAGCAGGTTTGCACAGACCATCAGTTTTCTTGGTGTAATAAAAATGTAAAACTGGAGCCCTACAGTTTTTTTTATAATACTAACTTCAAAGCACAACTTGTTTCATCACATACTCAGTCCAAATGTATGCAGTTTTTATATTCTTCTCATTACTAACAATGCAAGATTTAGGTTTAACAAAATATTCTATTTCCCAGAAAATCTGGACACCACCAGCTGCCATATAGCAGTGAAAAAGTCAGACTGAATAACAGCTCGCTCCCCTAGCTGAGACTTTCTCCCCACTTAATGACCTGAATGCAGGACCTCGGGGTAAAAATGCACCACGCTTTACCTTCTCTCACAAAATTGAAACAGGGAGCTGATAACGGTTGTTAAACGCACTCATCTGGCAAATTATAACTTCAACCCTTTTCCATTATTGGTTTATTTTCAGAGTGATGGCACAGTGATGATCTGTCAATGATGATCTGTCAAAAGGCAACTTGCTTGCTCTTTCTCACATTTCTCTGGCAATGACTGATAAAAAAAGAGCGGACTACAAATCCCCACAGCAGCAAATTTTACAGGAATACCAAATGAAGTAGAGAAAGTCTTAATTGATGGCAAAACCCTGATGTAAATTTACGAGTTAACTTTAATTAACTAATTAATAATCTAATTAATTATTTCACAGTTTGCTAGAAAGTGAATAATAATAAAATAATTTAAAAGAAAATGAACTGGTTGCAACAAACAATGGGAGACAACATGGACCAGGAAACAACATGTTGGCATGTGCCATCTATCCAGATAATCTGGACAATGGAAGGACTTTTTTTTTTTTTTTTTTAAACACACATTGCAATCCTTTGCACTCAATACATGAATATGTTATTTAAAAAGAGACACAACTGTCAGTTCATGAAAAGCGATAGAATATAATAATGTGTTGTGTCTCCAACACAAGTTAATTTTTTTTTTAAAAAAGGGGGTGAGGCAGAAAAAGATTTAAATGGCAGAAAATCCATGTCTCACAGACATGCAAATACACAAAGAAGTCAGGGCTAGAGATCGAGAGAGAAAATAGAGAGGGGTAACAATGCCCATTGTTCCATTAGAAAAGACAATAATGATTGATAAAATGAGGTTACTAAAGAGGACACAATGGTCCTTAATTGACTCATTAGGGAAAGAAGAGAATGAACTAATCAGCAGAGAATGAGTGCTGCAGCTAAACTGCTTGGTAAGCAAAACAGAAAGGCTTTTAGTTTATTAAATCTAGGCAAAGCAATATTGTTTGTTCACAGAAAGAGCCCATCAGGAGAAAAACAAAGCAGGTAAAAAGGAAGTGTGTGGAGTGTCTCAGTCTCAGTGTTTTACTTTTATTAATACTGATGCATTATTATATTTGATAGGACTCGTGGGTGAAACTGTGGAGGTGTTTGTGTGTACTGCGCATACCTCTAGGTGTTCCAGGATATATGGTGGATTCGTCATCCCCAGCCTTAGCATGGCACCTTCGGGAATCTCCTCCACCAGTCTCCACAGCAGCGTGGGCAGGTCTGTCCCTATGTCTCTACCGTAAGCACCGGTGTCCTCACTGGTCAACCAGATCTCGCACACTCCCTCTACAAAGGCACACACATATAAACATGCTCATTAACCATATTAAATTCATTAATTCATATTACGTAACAGCCACCAATAACCACCATCAATAATCAAAGCAGGCTGCGTATTAGTTCCCAAGTGGGAACAGTTTACAGTGACTGTGGGTACTGTTGTACTTAAGGGAATCTCATGTTAACATTTCACTAATTTGATTAAAAATAACCTTACCTACTGAAGGTAATGAATGAAAAACATGTAGGCTGAAACCTGAGGGAGATATTTGACTGTTAAATTAACTGAATCAAGCATTCCACTTTAGAGTTAATGTTTATATTGTGTGTGTGTGAGTGTTAAAATATCCTTTTCATGTTTAATGACTTAGTTAAAATTATCCATGCTGCTTGTGCTATGAGGACATCGCTTTCCTCCACCATGTATTATTCAAAGTTGATTTTAGCGCTACATATTTGAAACTTTCAAAACTTTGGCTAATTTGAGGTCAGAAGTTCGCTGATAGCATTCTGCAAACTGTTTCATGGTCCTATTTTTGACATCCATACAGCCCGTTATGGCTGTCTGCTTAAAATAAGTCCAATTAACAATTACCGTCTGTGCTCCTGACTAATGAGTAACACCTGAAAAAGCTTTAAAATGCCCTTCTTAAAACTCTCTCCTGCTCTCGTAGCTATAATTCTCTGCGGGAGTCTCCTCACATCACATTATTTTCTTTTTCTTTAAGCAACTGTCAGAATAAACGTAAAAGATGTTTTTTTACTCTGTTTTACTTCCTCCTTCATCTGTTATTAGAAATACTAATGTAAATAGTTATGACAGCCAAGCTCAAGCTCCAAAGGTTCCATGTCATTATCTCACCTTCTCTCAGGTATCATTATTTCATTGCCACTCTGAAGCTTTTGTTGTCATTGCTTATATATGCCAGGTCTTTGATAGAAACCCCATTTATGACAGTCACTGACAAGTATTAAAAATACCAGTGTTGTAAACATGGATTGCAGGAATGTGAAGGTCAAATGCAGCAAGAGGGGGTGATCAACTGGTTTCATGCTAAATTAGAGCAACGCTCAGTGCTAGAGCTTAATGAGCTAAGTGTCATTTGACTGTAGGTCCGGAAATGGCTGAGTGTCTGTTTAAGCTATGTGTTAAGACATATTATATCACACAGGCACACATAAACACATTTGCACTTGCAGGGGGACAAGTATTAGGTACACACACGCAAATGCACACAACCATCATTATCATTAGCTGTGCAGAGACAGACAGAAAGATGCATGTGGTCATACTGTTTGGCTAATTGGACAGTGTGTGTGTGTGTATAGAGGTGAGCATGGGCCAGATAGATTAAAAATGATGACGGTGTAATTGTCTGGAGTCGAATTAAAGTGTTTCCAGAGCTCATCGTCGACATTAAGAAGCACTAATGATTTCTGTCGCCAGCCGCGTCTAAAAATGCAATCAAATGCATCCATCAATCACACATGCTTAAATCGTATCAGGCCAGCATGCACACTGTATAAGAATATATCAAGATAGCTTCAGTGTGCAATTAATTCGATGCATATTTCACCTTCGGACAATATTTAATAATAACCTAGTTCATTAAACTCCTTATCGTTATTTAATTCATTCAATTTATTATGCTTAGAAAGTACGCGCTGTTTTTAAGCAACGTGTCTCTTCACAGGCATAAGAACTTCCCGTCTGCTTCTGGCCACCAGACATCTTCAAACCACCCCAGAGGTTGAGCATATCTCATATAGACGTGTTATCTTCTAATATTAATTTGTAATGGTGTTTATTTACTGCAGTATTTACTGTATTTATTTAATTTGTCACATTCCCATCTTTTAAAGGTAAAGAAAAGCATTGATAGCAATTCCATGGACAGCTCAAATCAGCTTGTTTGGGCTCAGTAATACCAATGTCACTACCAAGTCAAGGACCTTGACTGCATCATCTACATACCAGTAAAGACCAAATCCAGCACAATAACAGTGTCCTTTTCAGCTTAACTGTTGCAGAAAGACACTGGCCAAATGATGGCCTCATTCACAGCCAAACGTACATTGAAATGACCTCTGAGCTAAATTGCTTGCTTCCAAAACAACATTCTTGTGATTCCAGTCCAATAATGCTGTACAAATAGTAAGCGTATATATTGTTTGCTGTGAAATATTTCTGAATCCCCTGTTAATTATGTTTTGAGCAGGGTGATGCTTTGCAAAAGTCTCTCATGTTTACTCAAGGCCATAGCCATGCACAGATTTCCAGCTCAACTCAATAACCTACCCAGTAATTTGCCCTTTTGCCTTGCTTCTCGGTTCTTTTGTGTCAGGTGTGCCAACGGTGTTATTGTTGGCCAAATACAGAGAGGAGGCAGCTATTAGGAAATGCCTGCCCTTCTGTATCTGGTCTTATACAAGCTGCACATCTGCTTCCTCTGCTTTTGTTTATGTGTAGTGGCGAGAGGTCACAGTGGTGAAGGGCTGACAATTGCCTCCTGTCAAGATGGTGCAAAAAAGTCACGATCTCTGTCAGGAGAAATTTGTAAACCTAATAGTGCGTTAGCCATTGCTTTTCATAATGTACTCAAAAATAATTTATATGCAGTACGCCTAATTGCCATCATTATATTATCTGGCTGTGAGTGGTTTTACTTCAATAAATACTTTCTGGTAAGTAGAAAGTATGTACACTGCTGAATGGTTTAGGAAATACTGTTCTGAGCACATTTTGGCCTCTGATACCATTGAGAAATATGAATATTGATCATGTACTATCATTGTTTTATTATTATTTTTTAAATATGGGAAGATGAATCCCATGCAACAAAGTCAGGAGGGACACATTTCCATTGTGCTTTGGCCTGTGCGTGTTGACATTACACATTAACATTTGACCCAAGTCCTTTTTCCAACCACTTTATGATGTAGTTTGATGTCAGAGCAGTTCCAAACACGGGTGGGTAGCACACCCGTTTTCCTAAACGCTGTTAACATTCACTTCATTCTGACAAAGCATAGCACAGACAGTGGAGTGAAAAAGCATGTCAGAATTTTAAAAAGTCCTGATATGCAAAACAAAATCAAACAAAAGTAAAACAAAAACAAAACACTCAGTGAGATAGATCTGCACTTATGACCACATTCACAAACCTACAAGCTGAGAGAGAAAGCTTGAACGCACAGGAAACAGTTGCACGCATGTCCAAGTTCCATTCGTCTTTGTCCAAGAACAACACCATCAGTGCGCCTGAAAAAACCATACAAAACCATCATCACACCCGGTCTCGGTCAAATACTTGTTTGCTGTGTCTGGGTTTGCTTTTATGGACAAGTTTTCATTTTAGACTAAATGTAATGAGGACATTTCTGTACTTGCAATGATATTTTGGCTCATATCCTCACAATATGAAAGGTGCTTTCTAGACACAGATTCTTCCCCATTAATCTGACAGCACCTCATAGTGTCAGCTGTATGCCTGAATGCAGCACTCGTTCAACATTTTTCATTAAAGTCAAAATGGACATCAAATGGACGTCAAATCTAGGATATTTCTGTGCATCTTTCAACATGGTATAGTCTGCAGGCACTCTGTAACAAGTATTTGCCCCCTTCCTAATTTCCTAGTGTTTTGCATATTTCTCACACTTACGTGTTTCAGATCATCAAAAAATGTTAATATCAGACAAAGATAGCCAAAGTAAATAGAAAACACGGTTTTTAAATGATGATTTCATTGATTAAGGGAGAACAGTTATCCAAACCGCACTGGTCCTGTGTGAAAAAGTAATTGCCCCTCTTGTTAAATCATGAATTAACTATGATTAACTAATTTTTTTGGGAAAGTTGAGCTCAGTTTCACTAAACACACTCAGGCCTAATTACTGGCAGACCTGCTGAATCAAGAAATCACTTAAATAGAACCTGTCTGACAAAGTGAAGCAGGCTAAATGATCACAAAAAGTAACAAAGTCACTGAAATATCAGTCTGGAAAGGTTAACAAAGCGATTTCTATTTATTTTCTTTGGGACTCCAGTGAACCACAGTGAGAGTCATTATACACAAATGGAGAAAACTTGGAACAGTAGTGAAGATTCCCACGAGTGACCAGCTGACAAAAATTACTCAAAGAGCATATTGATGAGTCATCCAGGAGGTCAAAAAAGAACTAAGAACAACTCTGAAGAACCACAGGCTTCACATGTCTCAGTTAAGGTCAGAGTTCATGATTCAACAATGAGAAAGAGACTGGGCAAAAATGGCATCCATGTTTCAAGGAGAAAACCACTGCTGTCCAAAGGAACACAAAGGCTCGTCTCATATTTGCCAGAAAAACATCTTGATGGTCCCCCCTAAGATATCTGGAAATATATTCTGTGCACTGACGAGACAAAACTTTTTGGTTTGAGTGGCGTTACATTTGGCATGAAAGTAACACAGAAAAGGAACATCATACCAACAGTAAAATGGTGGTGGTAGTGTGGTGGTCTAGGGCTGTGTTGCTATCTCGGGACCTGGAAGACTTGCTGTGGTAAACAGAACAATGAATTCTGTTCTCTACCAAAACATCCTGAAGGAGAATATCTGGCCATCTGTTCGTGACCTCAAGTTAACATGCACTTTGGTTCTGCAGCAGCACAATGATCCAAAACACACCAGAAAGTCCACCCCTGAATGGTTTAAGAAAAACGAATGAAGACTTTGGAGTGGCCTAGTCAAAGCCCTGACTTGAGTCTGATTGACATGCTGTTGCATGACCTTAAACAAGCTGTTAATGCTGTGAAACCCTCCAATGTGGCTAAATTACAAAAATTCTTCAAAGATGAGCGGGCCAAAAATCCTCCACAGGGCTGTAAAAGACTCATTGCCAGTTATCACAGTTGTTGCTACTAAGGGTGGCCCAACCAGTTATTAGGATTAGGGAGCAATCACTTTTTCACACAGGGTCATGTAGGTTTGGATTTTTTTCCACTTAATCATAAACACCTTCATTTAAAAAGTGCATTTTATGTTTACTTGTGTTATCTTTGTCTACTATTTAAATTTCTTTGATGATCTGAAACATTTAAGTGTGACAACCAAACACAAAAAAGGAAATGAGGACGGGGGCAAACACTTTTTTCACTCCACTCTACAATTCACAAAATTAGGACTAAGCATGTGTCTCACCAGCATCTCGAGTGACCGATCTTACAAAAAAGGGGTTGTTTTTTAAAATACCCAAAAGAGCAACAACTTAAGAGTGAGGACAACTCACGTCTAAGATATACATCGTATTCAGCAGATGAAAGAAAAGTGTGGATGCTCACTATTTAGATCAGTCCATTTTAGACAGCGACTGAGGGACTAAAAAGAATTGCCTAAATAAGGAGTAAAAAGCTTAAAACCTTTACTTTATATTACAGAATTTATTTACAGAAACCTGTATTCAGTCATACAAGAATATAATTGTGATTATTAGACAACATGATCACGTAATTCCATGTCAGGCCTGTTTTTGTTCAGCTTTTAGTCTTTCAGCAATCCATAGTTTTTAGAAGTACATGTAATAGTCATGTTGTCATGTAAGATGTATATGTAATAATCAAAAAGGCTGGATGCTTTCCAGTGTGTCTACACTGTAATGTAAAATTACTAGTATTTCCAAACAGAATAAACTATAACACAATTACATATATGGATCTGCGATATTAACAATCAAAATAACAAAGAAATGATACAACTGATGAAGAAATTTCATTTATTCCTATTGTAAGGTTAAAACTGTTGTAGTTTTTGCAAAAGTATGTTATATTTAATATGTATTATCTGAATATTAATTTTGAAAATATGTACATGAGCACACTTCCTTTCCAAAATAAAAACATAATGATGCAAACAATGATGCAAATCTGAACATGTTTAGATTTTCTTGCATTGTTATGGTTGAAGCAGTGGTCAAATGACACTGATTAAACACTTTTGACTAATTAACACTGTGAAAACTGGAAAATGGCATCAAACTATCCAAGCGTAAAAAATGTGTTATTCTAAGCAAAAAGGAGCTTTTTATCCCTCGAGCTATTTCTAGGACATAGCTGATTAACTGAAGGTTATTAAATTGGCAATCCAAAGCCCTCTAAAGCAATCTACAGGAACTCTCACCTGTTTCCAAAGCACTTTAATGAAGATGAAAAGTGACCAAAAAATAGACAATTTAAAAAGAAAAAAAAAAACAGTTCAGGCATGATTCATTCAAGATAGTCTGACTAAAAAAAATCTGACTAAAATCAGCAAAAGTATTGTTGAGGAAAAGATATCAAGTGGTGGCCTCAGATGATGATGATGGGAAAAAACAGCAGATTTAAACTGATGAAAAGAAACACAAGATTTTATCAGTGAGAGCCTGTTTTGCCAACTACACCCTGGGATACACAGTCACCAAAGGGGAAGAGTTGCCCAAGAGCATAATGACCTCAAACCTTAAAAGAACTTGAAAACCGAACCACAGGCATGTCACCTCAATCCACTTGAGGGGAGGTCTTTTTTTGTTTTGGAAAAATTCAACTTTAATGATACATTTAAACACTGAAATATGTCTGTACTCCTAACATCATGAGAAACTCTGCAGGACTTTGTCACATCATGTTGGAATAGCATAGTGGTTATAGGTCCAGTATGCCAGTTTGTAAGTGACTGATACCAAGGTACTCCAAAAAATAAATAAGTAACTTAGTGAGTAAAATATATATATATATATATATATATATATATATATGATCATCCACCAGTCCAGTCAATTGTATGATTCTACAGAAAATCAATTTTTAGACTTTTTTTCCTATTCAATCGTTGACTCAAATATATTTCTCCACCACTGAACTACCAGTAACTATGGCCTGGGCATATATGATTATGTGATACAAGGCCTTATATCACATATGGTCATGTGATCACTTGGTGATTGGTGGATAGGTAAACTGGACATACAGGAATGGTGGTTTTAAATATTTCCTACTATATTTCTTTTTCTCTATATACATTAAATTGCTGTAAACATGTTACAGTATACACGTGGTAGAAAAGCATGTGAAACAGAGGGCAACCATGTTTGGTTGCTTTAAACAAAACATTCTGCTAGTTGAATATTTGGTTGATAATTTATTCAAAATTTAACACAAATAATGTGACAGCCTAAAGCATAAGCATGTGCACACCCTTGTTTTCATCACGGTAGCTCAATGTTCACACCATGTTTAGCTATACTGTGTTGCTTTGAGTCATGGAAAATATGTGCTTAATGTAGTATAACAAGATTTCCATGCGTGTCTGCAATCGAATAAATATTAGCACTTAGGGGGTTTCTATGACCCTGCATATTTGCAAATACAAAAATAATATATAACAAATGTTTACAAAGAGGAAAACACCACAAATCAGGCCTGGGGCCCGTTCTTCGTACCTCGCTAAGTAAGTTAGCCGGATTTGAATGTTAACGATTTCGCGTGATCTTGGATCGTTCGGTTCTCCGAAGCTCATCTGGGACTTGCTGTCATAGCAACAGATCCGTAAGCGTAAACCTGCTCGGGAGCAGGTTTACTTTATGTAAACAGGATTAGATCGCGGCCACTCAGGTATGTCCGCTGCAGTTATATGAAAGCAACAGCGATATTTCGCCACTGTTTTACCATAAATAAATATTATCAATGTAACTAAATATAATGCAGCATTTGATGCTTTTATTGATTTCATACAGATACATACAGGTCATTTCCTAAAAAAAGGGAAATGTACTATTAACCATTCTATGTCATGTATTTGATTATTTCAGATGTAATTCATATTTTAGGGTAGTATAAGTAAATTACTTCGTGTAATCAAGATGAGAGACCACGGCTATAAAAGCGAAGGTGGATTTGGGAAGTCTGTCGCAGCCATGTCCTGTCCGTTTGTACGCGAGCAACCCATTGCGGAAGGTGCAAGATTGATAAGGAGAGTTTTCAGAATTCAGCGTATATTGCGGGATAGACAGGATCCTTTAGCTCAGCGCGATGGTGTGCTCATAGAGAGATATCGCTTTTTTTGTTATTTACTTAACACTCTCTCTCTCTCATATATATATATATATATATATATATATATATATATATATATATATATAGCGAGAGAGAGAGAGAGAGAGAGAGAGAGAGAGAGAGAGAGAGAGAGAGAGAGAGAGATCTCCCAACTTACTGTGCATGCTTCAGTCACCCCTTGCATGGGAACAGGTAAAAGTGATGGAGTGTTATGTAAAACTACACACAAAAAACCCCACAATGTCAATAAATGTCACGGTACAGAAAGCCGGGGTGTGACGAGGGGGTGCAGGACCACCCTGTCTTTATTTGCTCTGCCCTTTTCTTGGTTGCTGTTATAAACAAACAAACAGATTATTGCAGGGTCTCTTTTCAAGAGACTAAAAGCAATATAAGTGATAAATATTACCATTCTGTAGAATATTCTTATATTTCACTTTTACTTGTTCCCATGTTCTAGTGGGTCCTGTTGTGGCTCTAATGTGAAAGAGGATATGATGTAATATAATATAATGTGGTATAATATAATATCACATGATATAATGTAATATCATGGATCACTTACGAGTTTAATTTGTCAGCAACTTTCTGCCAGCCCTCTCTCCTTGCTTTTGCAGCCTTTGCAGTGTTCCCTTGCGTTTTAATTAAACTCTGAAACTCCTGAAATCCCTCAATCAAGAGTTCTTGCTCTGCTGCCGTAAAATACTGAGCGCGCTCCTTCGACATCTTCGCCGACCAATCACAGGGTTGCCGATCAATGTTTCTACTATCGATGCGTAGCCCCTTTTAAGCCACCCAGTGATCTCAGATTACTTCATCCAGCTATACTAATCGTCAACAACAGGTGTGTTCGGAGAACCGGATTAGCGAGCTCAAGGTTAGCGCGATGATTTGATCTTGGATGTGTCATTTGATCTTGGATGTAGTAAGCGAGGTACGAAGAACGGGCCCCTGGTCTACGACTGAGCTATAAGTTTGTGAACTTGGTACCTTTGGTCAGACCTAGGGCTGTTCGATATAACGATATATATCGGATAACTATATAAAAACGTCTATCGTTTCATTTTACGCTATCTTTTGTTTCGTGGTGTCGCAAAATAAACTGTTTACGGCAATATTTTTTCAGCGTTTTGATGGTCACTGTAGTGGCTATATTAGTTCCTTAAAGTTCTCTCTTTCTCTTATATTTAATATAACCACACTACGGACGGACAAGCGCCTGCTTTTATGCGTTGTCGTTAGCAACAACGACGGTAAAACCATCGCGTGTCCGCTTGTTTATTTTCCACATAAACCTTTCAGAATAAAGCTCAAGATCCTGTTGAGACCTTTCAAAATAAACGGAATCACGTGAAAGAGTATGCAGAGTATTTACGGATGAGAAGCAAAAAAGAGCCGTCAGGTGCTAAAAAATAAACCTTAGACTCAAACGTTAGAACAGGCTTTTCCCCGCAGCACGCCGTGTAATAAATACTCACAAAGAAAACGGCGGCCGTTACAACTTATGTCTAAAAATGTATAGTTTCATGCATCGGTTAAAACACTCGACTCCAGGTACACCACGCCCAGCTGGAAACACTTCACGCAAGTCGAGCTGCCCGAGATTCACAGAACTTTCAGAAAATGTAAAATTTATGTGACTTATATCGTTATTGGACGATAGATGTCTTATATTGAGATATGAGATTTCGGTCATATCACAAAGCCCTAGTCAGACCGATCACAATTCCCATCTCTTCTTGTTTCTCATGGAGACCAATAAAAAGACTGATTATAAATATGCACAAACACACTTCGGGTCCCTCCAAAGAGAGATGACCGTCAACACAGATCCAACGTGGATCGATAGATTCCCTCTTAAGTACATTTAATCTGTGCGTGCCCAGAAATTCATATGGAGGGCAGCGAAAAGAGTCAAGAGAGGCTACATATAAATGATGTGTAATCAATATTATTACAATATAACTGTATATTGAGTGATTTCCAAATTAGATTAATACAAGCAAACTAGATTTATGCAATGAATATAATGCCAAACTAAAAGATAGCAACATATTAAGATATTATTTTTAAAATAGCAATTTGTATTTCTTTCAATAAAACACTTTAAAATGACTCAGTATATAAAATCCTCACATGTCGAATAACACATTTAAAAGGTCCATGAGGAATTCGGGCTTGTAAACACAAACCATGTCTTTTCCAATAAATCATTAAGTTCTTCATCACATGAAAATATACACACACAAAAACCACACAACCATGCAACACTTCTGTACTGTGGGTCTGACTGGAAGGCCCGTCTGACCTTCAGTCACATCAGTCCCTCCCCTATCCTACTCCATCATCCACTTCCCTCTGGCTGTCTGCCTCCACAGTAAACCTCCCCACCCACCACTACACAGTAAAAGATTCTGGGGCAGATGTCAGGAAAAGCAACTTGAGAAATTAAATGATGAATGTGGAAGGAGAGGGAGAAAAGCGAGCGCTTGTGTGGTGAGACTGAATTAAGGAGAGAAAAAATTTGCTGGAAAAAGAAGAAGTGGGGAAAAAATTGTGCTGAGCATTTTAGTTTAGGGATAACGGATACATTTGTTAACAGAAATCCATTTACTCCATAGAAAATTCAGTTCTTCTGAATTTTCACATGAAAACTTGAAAGGATTCAAACGGTACACAGAGTACGTAATTATTAGTTTAATCGGCTAACAAGTAAATATGTGTGATGTCACTTCACAATTTCATTTAATTCATCTGATATTTACATAAATTTATGTATTCAGCAGCTTTCGCTAAAATTTCTAAACTTTACTAACAAACATTTTTATACATCAAGAAGCTTCACACACGTATTCACTCTCCACCGCACACATTATCACACTGCAGCCTATGCACAAACACCACACACAGAGTTTAATTGCAGTAATTAAGCAGCTTAGTTTAGAGCAACAACTGTTGATGTGATGCGTGGGTTTCTTGGCAGGTAGCATCATCATCACGGATTAACCCAACACACACACGCGCGCGGGTATATGCAAATATCTCTCAAGCATGTTTACACCAATTACATGTATGTGTGCATGCTGCACATGCATGTTTGGTGTACGTGTGTGTGTCGCGTACATAAGTGAATATACATGCATAGCTTTAATTAAGAGCCTACACAATCCTTTAAAAAACAACAACACATCAGCTTTAACCTACTTTTGAATAGTTTCCGAACTGCAGGCATGACCTTCTGTGCACGTCTATGCATAACGCAGAGCGTCTCAATACATCAAAGCTTGTTTGTATGTGCACACATATGTGCACACGTAATGTCACGTAAGATATGGGTCAGACACACTATATGGATATATCAAAAGTAATTGGCAAGGGAGCTCCAAGTATAATGTTTATGTACCTATTGTCTCTATGTGTGTGACTGTAACAGCATGTGTATATGAATACAAATAGAGTAATGGGGGAAAGATGACACATATACACGCTTGTCTTTTCTGTGTGTGTCTGTGTGTACTTGTAGAAGCTGCCTGTTTTCCAAGATGATGAATGACTACACATGAGAGGATTGGGACCAAAAGCAGCCCTTTAACTGCCTTAAGTGCTTCACGACAGTGTTGGTTACACTAAAATAAGAGGAGTTCAGTGAATTAATGGGCAGGGAAAGATGGAGGTGGGAACTATCTGAGGATTTTTTTTTTTTTTTTAGCTTAAGTTTCATAATCATGTAGCATTAGAACATAAATGTACCAAGGGGACAAGATTTAAAGACCACAAAAAAGAAATATGTTAATGAGTTAGCAATCAATCACAAATAACTTGCAGCTGACAGCCAGTACAAATGTTTAAGTGTTCAAAAAGTAATGACACAAAATAATTTAAACGTTTGATGTTTGAATAAATGGAAAAATATCCTGACACCTGTGCAATTTAGATATTCTTTTGCATTTTTCTCCTATTTTCCTGTTATTGACACCCAATTACAATTTTGCATGAGGAAAAATGTGTAAAGGGAATCTGTGAGCAATGCATAGTATGAGAAATTACATCTAATACCAAAATAATAAACATGTACAATGAGTTTTTTTTTTCTCCATACGGTTGCAATGGAGTGCATGAGTCTTAACAAGACAGTGATGCAAGAAGCCCAACAACTGATATACTGTAGGTAAGACTCAAAACCTCTGTTTGCATGATTGTGACAAACCATAATGCCATTCCTTCAACAGTGAACTCTACACATATTTGCTCTAAGTAAGAAGTAGTTTGTGAGAGTCAGGAAGCAATTTTCTCGGTATGTTCTCAAGGCAGGGTTATACGTTCAATTAAGTCATTGTCAGCCCTCTTTAAAATACCAAAATATATATTTAAGCATGTTACTACTAACTATGTCATTGTATAAAACCACAGGTGCTGCAGGGGTAGATGTAATTTCTGTCAGAGAACTGCAAAACAACAAGACCATTAGCTACACACACACACACACACACACACACACACACACACACACACACACACACACACACGTTTTAACCATGAGAATAACATATGGAAATTTGTCCTTATTACAAAGTCATTGAGGTTTGTACTGGTTAATATCAGCTGTCAAGAAGTTAGCATAATGGACAAACATACACATGCATAAATATGTACAATCACATATACTGTATATACATATGGTCATACAGGACCCAGTGACATACAAACACACCCGACTTTTTACAGCTGTGTTATTAATCAGACATAAGCCTTAATTCCATTCATTTTAACGGTGCTGACCTAATTTCTTGGTTTGTGTGTGCGTGTGTGCATGTGCGGGCATTAATGTGATAAATAATTATAGGTCTGGTCAGTATTTATGCTAATATATTCATGACACCTGCAGGCATGATGTTTGTGTTTGTTAATTCATTTAGCCAGTTTATGCGGGGTGTGTGTGTGTGTGTGTGTGTGTGTGTGTGTGTCCCTTTGGAATTAGTTACTGTAGCAAGCCCAAAAGAACTTTGCACTCTGTGTGACCCTGTGTGAGTGTTAATTAATAAAGCAACTCTAATATGTATTCAGTGCATTTGCAGCTGTGTTTTAAATATTTGCAAATGTATTACTGCATTATTCTGTGTCATATGTGTTAACTGAGCGCTACATTGCACAATATTATGTTATATAAATACTTGCATTTTCATGAGGCACCGGTTCTGTATTAAAGCCGTTAAAAAGCCGAAGTCCATACAACAGAAAGAAATGTATAGTTTAATAACTCTATTCTCAAAGAACCAAGGCCATAATGTGCTTTTTGGGCAGACTAGTCAAAGGCAGGAACTGACTGGTCCCAGTAAGAATAGACAGTGAAAACCAAAGGGAAGCTTTTCAGGGAACGAACTTCAATCACAACCACATGTTTGAACATGCATAGACATTAGTGTTTGCATCCTTTTTATCCACAACTTATGCTGAATAAGTATCCATAGCCATAGTTTGCAGAGAGATTACATTGGCAGACAAGGATATACATAAAAGTAAAGTGCTAGTCCACAAGAAGGGGTCTGATTTTCAGTTCTTAGAAACCTGCAACCCAACTGAAAAAAGAGAAAATGTAAAAAATAAAATAAAACGTTGGAAAGTTTTGTTTTTTGTTGACCTGTTAACCCTGAGGGGTGTTTCTGAGGTTCCTGCTTGGAAATGAAATGCCCAGACAAACTATCTCAGTATCAAAATACAGCTGCGACTTCATCAGTTTATCAGAGTTCTAAGCATCACAGCAGATGCCTTTGTGTCAAAGTAACTGAGGATAAAACACAGAAAAATATAAAGGAGCTTTTCCTTATATAGCATATAACCCCCTTGAAAATATGCTGCAGTGAATCAGAAACTAAAAAAAAATCCTGAACCAACATATGAACAATATCTGTGCAAAGATTGATGCTGCTGAAGTAAAGGAGTGTGCAAATACAGAGGTATATTAGAATCATAGCTAAGCATTTTGCAATTTGGCATAATTTGTGAAAGTTGAAATTTCTTTGGTATTGAATGGCAGAAATTAGGATTTTTTGTCTGAGGTCATTTTGGTGGGGGAAAAAAAGACAACATTCGGCCAACAACACTGTACACAACAGCAAATTGGTGCATAATTAATTGTTAGATCCAGAAATTATTTACTGTGAGTTGCATCTCAGATAGAGCTCATTGCAACAAAGGCTACTTCTGCAGAAAACTACACGTCTAAGAGCAAAGTAAAACAAACATCTTGCTACATACAGTTTTAGCTACTAGGCAAGTAGCTTTACAGTGAAATGTCCCCCCCCCCCCCCCCCCACCACCTAAACACACACAGACACAAAAACATGCAATGGGGGGTCGAAGGGAATCAGGCACAGGGTTTTCTGCAAAGTGACAGATGTGGCGACAGGCTGTCCAGTCAAGCAGAAACGCTCAACAACTTGTTTAGCCGAAGACCTGGAGTGACAGTGACTGTGGCTAGAGAGAGAAACGTGTCAGGACAGACAGAAACACACACAGGAGAGGAAAGTATACAAAATACCGTTACTCCACTATCGGAGGCAAGAAACACAAACTTCGTCTTAAACGTACTTTTTGCTATTAGCAAAAAGTGATCCAGTCTCTCTTTGGGGTTCAAACCAAAGAGGAAGAATCAGGAATACCACTTCCCTGCATTGAATATACACTCCTCTTCATGCACACAGTTCCCAGTCTCTACTCACTGCACACCAGAAGGTCAACCTTCCCTCTTCTTCCTGTTCAAGTCCATCTTAACCTCTTCTAATCATCTAGCCCAGTGGTTCCCAAATTTTGTGGAAGGGCAAGTGGGGGTAAATCCAGGTGTGCCGTGGGACTTTGCGTCATCCAGGCATTTTTATTTTAAATGCACAAAAAATTTAAGAATGAAATTTCCAGTTTACTGTGTTAGTATACATCAGATGGTCTTGATCAAAGCCCCAGTCAAGAGGAACTACTACCAGTCCTATGACTTCAGCTGTAGCCAGTATTTCAGCACTTTTTAGTAGAAGTGCATAATTTTTCTGAGATGTTAACTAATTCAAAAACAAGGCATCAAACAAGCTAAAAAAAAAAAAAACAACAACACTTGGACACCAAATCTCTCTTCTAAGTGAATCTTTGTCTACTATAAAATAGCCTGGGCCCCAGGGTCTACTGGATTGGGCGAAAGCAATAAGGAGATGAATGCAAGTTGTATGCTACTGAAGCTTAATGCACAGGAAAAAAAAAGTTAAGGTGACCTGCTCAAAAGTGTCTCTATCTGATAATATAATCCATAGATAAAATAATGACATTCAAGATGACATAAAACCAGTTATTTGTAGATATACATGTAGGTTTGCCTTGAAATTGTGGCGTGCTCTTGCATAAAAATTTAAAAACCACTGCCGTAGCGCCACCGCTGAATACCCAGCTAAGGCGAAAGGGTGCTTTTTGCTACCTCCCAAAATTCATGGTTAAGGTCTCAGGATCTGTCTCAGAGTGGAGCCAAGTATATTGACTACATTTTTGTGGGCCTGTTTCCAAACTCAAAAGATTTATTTATGCTTTATCTGATTTAGGCCTCACGTCAAACAAAAACATTTTTAGTGGCAGCATTCAGAGAAGATGAAATACTATCCTGTGGATAGGTTGTTACACTACGGAGAATTAGAAAGTCTCATATGTGGCCTTATTGTTGCGTGGCTAGCAGTTGGTTTCTATCTGTTTACAGCAGGTCTAATCAGCACTAAAAGGGTATGAGCCGCCTTGTGAAGGCTTCGATAATGTCTTTTATACTCAGAGAGGGAATACATTTATGATAAGGAGAAAATCAGCTGTCACTGATGATTAGCATTTTTTACCATTCTTAGCAAAAAGACAAAACTTTACTGCTCTTTTCCCCCAAATTGACACTGGACTGCTGACTGCTTTTAATTATCCTACTGGATATTTTAATCGATTCATTTTATATGTAAATAAAACCTCTGTTTTTCTTGTCACTATGCAACATTTGATCGTTTTAAACTATTAGAGCTTCTTCTGAACTTTTTTTTTTTTTTTTACCTGAAATGCTTTGGAGTCATGCATTTGGGTCCGAGTCATGAAACCACAATAGCAATAACTCCATATAAAGCCATTTCCCCAAAGTGAAGCAATGTTCTCTTGATTAACACAAAGTTATGTGCTAAAATGTGCTTCTGTTTGGCAGACGTAATGAGATCACAAGAACTACTGAGGCTAAATACTGCACTGCCACCAGAGGCAGGCAAAAATAAACACACAGATGCATGCTGAAGACATGTCCTGACATGTACAGAGCTTATGTTTGTGTGTTTGCAACCCATGCAATTCAAAAGGATTCTCTTTTCTTCCTTGCCAATGGAAACTACTCTCACTGGTTAAACTGCAGGAAGTGATAGTGTATTCCATAAGATCAAATAATTTTAAGCGCTGCTGTCTTGTATTCCATCGTCTCCCCTTATCATTTTTCTTTTTAATGATTCATATCTCTTCTTGCCGTTATACATCGCTGAAAGCTCTTCTCTTCTTTTCCCTTTTATCTTTCTATCACTTTCTCCAGCAATTTGCTTACTCTTTTCAGCCACTTTAAGTATTCAACAGCATCGCCTAATGTGCAGACATTGCTGCCCACCCTGTCAAAATAGAGTCCCACACAAAAATCCTCTTTTAATATTCTAATGCTCTATATCATATACCACAGTATTCATTCAGTAGTTCACTAATCTAATATTCACGAATATTAAAAAAAAAAAAATCTTAAACTATACCTTTACCTCACCAATCAAAAACTGACATTAACTGGAATAAAACAAGCATCAAGAAAGCTAATGTAAAGTTAGTTCCCTGAGTCAAATATCTAATTATTGGTAATAGATATTCATCAAATCCATGATTTTATTTAAAAAAAAACAAAACATTTTATAACGAATAGTGCAGAAGAATTCTTCAACCTTCTTAAAAAAGAAGTCTGTTTTGCATCAAAAGAAAGCCTGCTTGGTTTAGTCATCAATGGCACCTCCCCACCCACTTCTATGATTTGCATACCGTGCACGAACATGCCATCTGATAACACCGAACATTAAATATTCACAACGAGCAGGCAAGAGCTCATTATTTGAGCAGCATATTGGTTGCAGGTTGGGTTGCCTTGAACCATCACAGGATTTAAGGAATAACCTAAAAAATCTAACTAGAATACACTTCTTTTTTAACTGTTTACAATTTAAAGCTCTTTGAATGACTTTGTGTTACCTTTCATTTTCCAATCTTAGTACAATAAGTGTGGTGAACAGACCTGTGCTTTTTGCCCCGTGTCAAATCTTACTGGTTCAATTGGCGTCTTGTTGCAGTTTGTTTGGACAAAGTAATTCCGATGGTGAGCAAAAGAACTGAATCAATGTCCTTTTCCTTTTTTAAACCTTTCTTTAAATACAAATGAAAACACTTGCGATTACGAGTCTCTTGCTAGCACATATTCTAATATAAGCAAGTGTACTAGCAGTGAAATACAGTGGTTGTTTTGACAGTGAAGTCTGATGACCCGTGCACTAGACTCATCAACTAATTTAGTTCAGTTCAAATAAACTACAGGTATAAAAATGCCCTAAGAATTAGCTGGCTGTGTTATGTCCTGGTTCTACCACCATTTAAAGCATAAATTTGATGGATTGTATCTAACTGTGTTGCCATAAAGCATGGCTTTACGAACGTGTAAAGCCACTGCCAGTATTGCTGGTAGGAATGTTGTTGACTCTTCATTGAACAGGAACGCTACAATTTAAATTTGATCAAGTGTTTTTGATGCTAAAATGACAGCTCAGATATAAACCTGAGGGATGAAGATTGAGTACAAAATGATGATCAAGTTTTCTGCCTTTTTCTATCTGCCAAACAATGACACATCCAACAGAAGATGCTTTGGAACAGTAAATGCGATGGAGTAATTATTTAAGAACTGCAGTGGGACAAAACAAAGGTTGTTTATCGAGGGGCAATGCCATGTACAATCTGAAGCACAAAGAGTTTGAGTTCAAACCGTTTGAGGGAACATTTCCTAGAGGACACATTCAGTAGTTTCCAGCATTTGCAAAATATTTCTGTGAGCAAGCTTCTGTTATGTTTGCGTAAGTAAGTGCATGTGCATCAGCTGTCTACCCTGTAGCCCCTTCATGTCACCCAACACCAGGAGCTCGTGGCTATAACAACGGGCGGTCCACTATGTGAGAACTGCTTCCTGCAGGGGGTGTGAAGAGACCCCCTGATGGTATCAAAATATATTTTAGAGAAGGACAAACACAAACGTATGCACAAATACACAAAAACTACACTAGGTTATAAAAAATAAAATAAAATAAATTCCACTTAGAGGATGTGGGTGTTCTTTTGTAGAATAACCGTACATGAGGACATGTTTGCCAAACACACGCACTTTTTAAACTTCTTTTGATTCCTAAAGAAAAAAAATGAATATGACTTATTAAACATTGAATTTATCCAACTCAGCATGAGTACCACAAATAAGTCTACACCAGTTTACTGATAAAACTATTCTTTTTTTGCCCGATTTGAGCAGCTTGACAGTAGTAGTTAGATAAAATTAATAAGTGATTGAATGTATAAATATGTTTGTTATATGTGAGCCTGAAGCCATTAAATTTAACGTAATAAGCACAAACAGCTAAAATCGTGATTAATAAATTATATCGCGAATCCACAACACAACTTCATCCTAATATGGATCATTTAAAATTAATTTAAAACTGAAGAATAAATAAACAAACTTCAGGGCTAACATTTCTCTCTTGGTTTTTCCCAATTCCTTAAGCTAAATGGGAAAGAAATAAGTTGCTGATGATGTGTCCCTTTAGGAATAAACTGGGTTTTAGGCTTTTCATAAGCAATGTTAATACACATAAGTTAACACAGGTTGGAAACTAGGCAGTAAACTCTGATACCAATAAACAACAAGAGTAAAAAACTAAAAAGGTTATAGTTGTCAAGTGAGAACACATTCTTAAAAAAGGGAAAAAAAGGGGGAAAAAAAGACTCACAGACAAAGAAATGTACACAACAAATCGACAACAGGACACGAGGAAGACTGTGCCAGTGACTGATGAAGAGGGAAGATCAAAGAAGTTGTAATGACAGGGTGAGAGAGCAGAGTCGGTAAAGAAAAAGACGAGTAAACAGAGCCATTAGTGAGTGTGAAGTGATGGAACGATCCAGGCAGAAAAACAGCTGCAGACATCATTTCTCTGTCTTTCACACGTAATGAGTTGCACTGATCACAAAACATGATGTGGGTTCCATGTTAATTACAGGTAAACTACCAATTAATTGTGATGTGTTAAGTGGATGGACGTGTGAAGTGTGTATGGAAAAAGATAGGAGGCCAATAACTTGCTTTGGTAACCAAAAACTTCTGTTTGCATGAAACACTTCTACAGACAGACTGTTTATATTTTTTGTGGGCAATGGGGAGGAAAGAAAGCAGTGAAGTTAAAGCCTGAAGTTGGAGTCTGTCAGTTGCCTAATAGCTATAATGGGAAATAAGAGTAAAATCCAAAATTAACGTAAAGAATCTTTCCACATTTAAAAAAGTGTTGAATATGCTAAACTAAGCAGTTTAGCATATTTCAGCTTTTTGGTTTTACATCACTGAGAATCTCATCTGTGCTTTTTGCAGATGATGTGGTACTGTTGCGTTCATTGGGTGGCGGCCTCCAGCTCGTACTGCAGAGGTTCGCAAAGAGTGTGAAGCGGCAGAAATAAAGATCAGCAACTCCAAGCCTGAGGTCATATTCCTCAACTGGAAAAGGGAGTTTAAATATGTCAGGGTCTTGTCGATGAGTGAGGGGAGTGGGATACTGACAGACTGATTGGGTCTGTCGCTTTGAAGACAGAGCTTAGCGTAAAAGTGAAGCTGTCGATTTACCGGTTGATGTACGTCCCTATCATCACCTATGGTTCTGAGCTTTGTGTTGTTACTGAAAAATGAGATCCTGGAATTTAGCATTTTTAGTTCTGTTCAGTCATTAAAGAGGGCCTACTCGTCCACATTTAAAGGACCCAGTAGAGGTTGTTTAGGCATTTGAGAAGGATGCCTCCTGGGTGCTTACTGGGAGAGGTGTTCTGGGTATGTCCTATTTAGAGGAGGCCAAGAGGCAAACATAGGACATCCTAGAGCAGTGGTGTCCAAACCCAGGCCTCAAGGGCCGGTGTCCTGCAGGTTTTAGATGTGTCCTTGATCCATCACAGCTGATTTAAATGGCTAAATTACCTCCTCAACATGTCTTGAAGTTCTCCAGAGGCCTGGTAATGAACTAATCATTTGATTCAGGTGTGTAGACCCAGGGTGAGATCTAAAACCTGCAAGACACCGGCCCTCGAGGCCTGGAGTTGGCCAAGCCTGTGCTAGAGAGATTGCATCTCTTGGTTGGCCTGGGAACACCTCAGTGCTCTCCCGAACAAGCTGCGGATGTGGCTGGGGAGGTATGTCTGGGCTTTTCTGCTTAGGCTGCTGTCCCCATAAACCTGAAGCAGAGGTGGGTGGGTGGATGGATGGATGGAAAAACCAAAGCACTTACAAGCTACAGAACCAGAAGACTTCTCTGTTGACCTGGTGGAAACCAAAGTTCAAGTTTAAGGACCAGTAAATTTTCAATTTGATATCCATTAAGGTAAAACACATTGCCTATTTAAAAAGTAAATAAATAAAACATCAATTAAACTCAAAAACACAGGCCACAATCTGATAATGATGTATTTATTCACATATTTATTTTTGTGTACAGAACAGGAAGTCGTGGGTCCAATATCAGGTGGCTATGCTGGAGGCCCTAAATAACAGAGACTAAGTCAGGGGACTAGCTAATGATTTCCCAGACTTATGCTTGCTTTACTGTTGTGTTTTATAAAGACAGATGTTATATGACAAGCTGTTCTTTAGTTTAATTATCATAAAGTAAGAAAAAAGGCTTCTCTCCACTTGAAAATTATAAACAATAAAGACACTGGATGGAAAGGGAAAGTGCTTATTGCGATTAAAAACACCCTAAATGAATCTGTTAATGTGCTGCTATAAACAACTTCGTACTCAACTTTCACTCATCTTAAGCGCTCTTCCCACACAGAAATCCATCTGACACAAATATGCCACACGGTAAAAACTTTAAGCCCTCAGGATATCTAAAAGGCTTTTTGTTTTTGTGACACTGACAAAAAGCTTACAAAGGAACTGTGTAGATTAAACGGCCCAATTAATCTCAGATTCTTCTGCCTTTAAACCTCCGAGACAAGACTTCAAAGCAGACAAACTTGAGGACTTGAGCCACTTGCGGCTTTTCCTTTGTTTCGTTTTGCACTGGGACTATGGAAACAACCTTGTGGTTTTCACAGGCTTTCCAGTAAAACTCGACTGAAAAATGATTTTTTTCCCCTTTAATTAAATCTCAGGTATGACACTAGGTAACAGGGCATGATCTGCACTCAACTGATCATGTAAATCAGTATCCACCATCATACATAACTGTTTTTCAGAACTCCTTGTACCAGAACAGAGTGATGAAAGTAGGAAAACAACAGCAGAATAAGTAATAAATTAACTAATCATGCTGTGATATGATGTAATTAAAGGCCAAAAAAAAAACCCAAAAATTCAAACCAGTACTTTTTTGTTTTTATGCCACCATTACAGAACTTGACTAAACATGAAAGATCACAAGGGAAATGAAAAGATGATTGCCCCCCTACCCCACCCCAAACCCACTGCCACCACGAGGAAACAAAATAAGAAAACATGAAAATAACTTCTTTAAGCGGGAAACCATTCCGAATATTTATAAGGCTACAATAACAAAGAAAGAGGGTGTCACTTTATTTGTTGTCTTTTGTGATTCACATGGACTAACAAGGAGGAAGTTGGCAAGTAAACAACATCAACAGTAGTGCGCTTAGCTGCTTGGGAAAGGGAACCCACACACATACAGAGAGAGGCACGGGCACATTTTTTTGGCGAGAAGGAACTAAAAGCCAAATGTGAGTCAGAGGACTTACAGCAGTTAAGACACAAGCTGACTCTCAGAGTGTGCGAGAGACAGTGTGGGCATGTGTGCAAAGCTCTACAGACAATAACAAGACCAGTGAAGCAAGCGCACGGTCTGCGTGCTTATCCAAGTGTCCTACTGCCACCTATTGATTGAGAAGGGAACTGCTCACCCCTCCCCCCACACAGTCCTCCACAGCAGTTAAATACAGTAGCACACGCTGACTTCAAGTGACAGAGAGTAAAAAATTAATTAATAAAAGACAGATTGAGCTGAGGAGGCATGGAGGGAAGATAAAGTGACATAAGAGGAAAGAGACGTGAGAAAAAGGAAAAGGAAAAAATAACATGGACTCAAACAACTCTAGAATATAAATAATCTTGTATGAAAGCCTCATACAACAAGTATAGCAACAATTGTTGTCAGTTTAAATTATAATGTACATTTAGTAGTACACAGAAGGATCATCAAGTGTAGTTTTTGCTTACTTTGTTGTGTTTTTTGTCAAAGTACGTTATGGTGAAGTGGAACAGGAAGAAGAGAGGTGTGGACACAAGTTCACAGAGTACAGAGCAGATGGTGTCTGCTGGACTTACACAATCGCACATACACACTTGTGCACACAGATACACAACACGCTGGTGACATAATAGCAGCGTGCCAGGTGTGTGGTTGGTGGCCTGCAGTGTGGCATTGACTGCGAGTTTTGTGTGTATGTGCCCTCTTTGTGTGAAATGGGCCCCCTATTCACTACTCTCTGCTGCCAGCTTGGCACTAAATCACAGGACAAGATGCTACACACACACACACACACACATACACGCACACACACCACCCTCTGCTGTCTTTTTTGTTCAGACTAGGGAAAGAATTAAAAGAGGTCAAATAAGAATGCAGAGGCAACAACGCAAGTGAAGGACAACAGCAGTTTAGCTGCACCGGAAGAACAAAATGTCACAAAGATGTTTAAAATGGTATCACAACAGAGATTTAAAAAAAAGAAAAAAGTTGAAAAGACCCATCCCTCGCCTTCTTCTTTAGTTTCAGCAGCTTTCAACTCTTCTGGTGTGAGTGCACAGCGACACACTCCAATACACGCACAACACACTAACATGT
The DNA here is from genome assembly GCF_036321145.2 of Pelmatolapia mariae. Lineage (NCBI taxonomy): Eukaryota > Metazoa > Chordata > Actinopteri > Cichliformes > Cichlidae > Pelmatolapia > Pelmatolapia mariae. The sequence continues at coordinate 45,368,768 of NC_086236.1, read as the reverse complement.
CCGCGCATAATGAGCAGTTTCATTTTGTGCATACAAATCATGATCTAATTGGCTCTTCACCATCTTATTCTAATAATCAAAAAATAAATAAGTAATCTTCTTTCATGGAATTTCTCTTACTGTTGGCCGTTACCGACACTGATATTAAAATCAGTTATTCATTTTTAAATCGATAGTTATTTTAGACACATGAAACATGAACAGATTTGTTATAAGCTGTTACTTATGAGTCCTTATAAAGATGATGTGTTGACGGAGTTTGAAGATAAACTTGTTTGACTCTTTCGACAAGTTTGGGATTACTTGTTGCTCTGCTCGGATCAGCCGGTTGGTTTATCTGTATCACTCCAAACATGTGTTGCCCACAGAGATGTCGCCTCTTGCGCAGTGGTCCCCAGCCCCCGGGCCACGGACCGGTACTGGTCTGTGAGTTGTTTGGTACCGGGCTGCGAGAGTTGAGGCTCATTTATGTTTTTCAGGGTTTTTATTTTTTCTCGTTTTTATCGTTAACTCAGTTTCCCTGGGTCTTTTCCCAAATCTTCCTCTTTTTGGGTACCAGCACTGGTTTTATTTCTTGTATTTATCCACGACACCTTACAGGCTGCTTCGTGAAAATATTGTCGGACATAAACCGGCCCGTGGCGCAAAAAAGTTTGGGGACCGCTGCTCTTGTGGACAAACTATGCAACATCAACACTCATAACACGCTTTAAGAGTGCTTCTCCCGGCTCCTCCTTAAGCTACGTTCACGCTGGAAGTGATTTGCAACAACGTGACAACCAGGCAAGCAAATGAAGCAACTACCAATGAGAGGGAAGGATACTGGTGATTGACATAAAGGTTTAAATACATCAGAGGGTCACCTAGACAGCCAGAGCCTGCAAGAGGCAAGCCGTCAGCTTCAAGGTGACATGTGGTGAACAAATTGCGCCCATCGTGTACAGAGATTTACTTTCTTCATTTTCATTTATCGACTGTTATAAATTCAGATACCAATACATGTGAAAGTAACTAATATCGGGCGATATAGATACACGATCAGGCTCTATTAATTACACCAAAACGTTACACAGATTAACTGAATTGACATACTGAGGCTAACTATATTTTTAATGAGGATTAGACCACTTTTCTATCAAATACTTTTTGTCATCAACGCAAAACAGCAGACAAATGTTAAGCATATTAAAACTGTTTGTTCTAAAGGAGTTGTTAGTTTGTCTTTTATTCGTGAAATCTGGTAAATAAACTCCTGATCTCCATGCAGCGGTAAAGATCTCCAATCAAAACCACAAATCTCACAAGGAGTCTCACACACTGCTTCATATGTGCACTGAGAAGTATATAACAATGTCACAGAAGTGCAAAGGAGCTTTTCCTGATTTAGCCGGATTGATTAGTTTCCAATAGTTAAGCTCTCAGCATTTCCCCGTCTGCTGCACAGACCATTACACCGGATCTTTAAGAACTGTATTCCATACAGCTGCGATTTTCTACGTCTGTTCTTCAATTTGTGTTTTGCTTCAGTTAAACATGCAAACAAACAACAAAACAGACCTGACAACGAATCAAGTCGAGTAACTATTGTTATTAATTCTTCATGTGTGGGTATCTGAGCTCTGGTGCATGTGTTCATGTGTGATTGCAGTCTTTAATGAGTTTGCTGGCTCCACAACACCCAGAGTATGAGAAACTGTTGCAGGAGCCTGAACGATTACTCAGTAAGAGCACACATTGAGGAACCTCCACATCTCAGTGAAAAATATCAGCAAGCTATCGGCCTGGTAGCGATTCAGAAAATCCATTTTTAGCATCTCTGAGAGGGCTTTCTCTGTGAATAATGAATGCGAGTGCCTCCACACAGGAAATTTGTGTTAGCGCTTGCATGCTCAGCAGTTTTCCACATGCTCTTTCTAATAGACGACTCTTTGGTGACTCAACTATGATCAATGCTCTCCCATCAATATTTCAGTCTTGCTGTTTGTTCACCTCCAGTGTGAGTTTTTATTTAATCTCACTACCTCCATCTACATGTTTACAATTTACATAGCCATCTGTATCTGTGCACATATTTTCATCCGTTTTTGACCTTGTGAGTCTGTTAATTTATAGCTTTCTTTTGGTTTCCTGTAAAACATTGCACTCACAACTCCACAGCCTTTGCAAGAAATGTAATGAGCCAAGCAGCAGAGCAAAGGTGCAATTCAAACGCACAAAACTTTAGCTTGAACACCTGACTTAGATGGACCGCTCACCCATAGAGGATCGTTCCTGGCAAACTTTGGCAGCCCTGTCTGTCCATGTGTCACATAGCTGCAGCGGCAGAGGTAAACATGAGCTGACACCTGTCACAGATGTTGGAGCTAGCCAACAACCTAGCCCACATATCTGTCCGTCTATCTGTGGCTATCTGTCATATGTCATCCAGCTGGAACCAAGGAACTAAGCAGTGCCATTTCTGCTAATATCTCTTTCAACACTGATGCCAGGAGTCATGTGGGGGAAAAGCAGATGATATCTTTTTGTGGGTGTTATATAGTTCAATACTTTGCTTAGAATTTTACAACCGTTTTTCAAGCCCTTCTAAAATCTGTAAAGCTTTTTCACCACCATACAACTCCAATATTACATATATACTTTCTGAACCTGAAAGAAAAGGAGCTTTTTTTTAAAGTATGTATGCTATTGTGAAACCTCCTGATATTACAAGGAAAAAGTAAAATCCAAATGAATATTTTATTCCGTATTCTATTCAAACACAAAATAGCCCGAGGCATCCAGGCAGCAAACAGAAGTATCAGCCGACTGCCTTTCTAGTCGTTATTGACTCGAGACAGTCCAGAGCCTTTGCTACACTCACACCACAAGCCTTTGTGCTCAGATGTTTTGCTCAGACTAGATTGTTTTATTTCTTTTTTCTAAAATTTGGCCGTTTGCGTCATTTCTGAAATTTGTCCACTATCAGAGTTTAGTGGGAACTGGTTACATCCCTGAACTGATACACATGGATGAAAAGAACAATAACAAAGATGTCACATGCACAGCGCTGTCATACAGAAGTATGCACGAAGGCCACTAAAGTCAGCAGATAGTCTTTCATGTATAAGCTGATGTGCAAGGGCCATGCATATTTATGGAGATTAACATATTAATGCATAATCAGGAGTTGCAGAATTGTTATATGAGTGGCATTACTAAATAAGATATTTTAATTCAGGATGCTACTTAAAACTACACTTCCCAGCTTGTCTCTCAATCACTCAAGTATGGAAAGAAGACTTATCTTTTTTGCTTACACGGGGAAATGAGATAAAAGTCATGAGAATTCTGGCTTGCCTGTTCAGACTGAGAGACCTTAACATAACAGTCTCAGAATCAGGACTGGAAAGATCAGATCCCATTCTGTTTGGGCTTGGGATCTGTCTTTGGAATTGGTCTTTCAGAGAAAAACAAAGGATCATTAGTCAGAAATGAAAGAAGTTATTTCTGGTTGAAAACTTGTGACCTCATAATAAAGGAATTAAAGTTGAGAATTTCACTCTGCTGCTCAGCATCACTATAAATGTCTGAAAGAAGGCTGAAAGTTCTATATATAAGTTCGATATAGCAGATAAATCTCTCTAAATTCTTCCCAAATAACCAAAAGTCATTCGTCATCCAACTTAAATAAATAAACTTCCCTACTTATTTTCATATGAGCACAATGGCTCACATCAAAAATGGCACTAAGATCACACTCAAGCCACAAACTAGAGTGGACCTTCACCATATATTACAGCCCAATAAAATAAATTAAATCACTCTATCCAATTTTATTCCTTTTTTAAAGCAATGCTAACACAAAACCGGTAATCTGATAGTATTATATTAGATAGGCAATGCAGAAACAATTTCATTTCACACACTTTTTGCAAGATTCAAGGATATTCAAGACATTTTTAAGGATTTTCCAGCACAGGAACAAGCCCTTTTAGAATTTAGTGCATCAATCATTTGTACGTGGGAGAAAAGCACCAGCTGGTAGTTTTAGGAAAAAAAAGAAGAAATATTGGTGATAGGAGGTTTCATGTCGTGTGTTTTCATTATGCCAACACCAGCTAGAGCCAAAAATTCAAGCTGTGTTGTGATTGCTGAGATGCATGTCACACACTAATGTAGTGTGTCATGTGGGAATGATAGCAGTGTGTCTGTATCTATGAAGCGTCACATCCTGTTTTAGACAAGGCCATTTCAAAAACACCCTACTGACAGACAAAAATGACAAGGCGTCTGCCGCAGTGGGGGTTTGAGGAACGCAACAAAAATAGAGTTCTCTCTCTGCACGGCCCCGGCACCTCGCTGTCACACCGACTACTCGTCTCCCATCACAGTTCTCAGGGGCAGAATATCTGCAGGTCTCAGAGCTTTAAGCTATAAAACATGTCTTTCATTCTGTACAATCACTGTTAAATGAGACTGTAAATGGGTTGTACAGAAACTGTGACATGTGATATGATACTTCATGTAACACATACAATAAAGTTTACTATAAAAACACAAGACCAGACTATTGTGAACCCACCCAATTGACTACTTTTGTCAGATGGATGGATGGATAGATACACACACACACACATATATATATATATATTTATATATATATATGATTTAATTTTTCAATGATTATGTAAAGGACAGTAACAGGTTATAGCTGATTAAAAAAAACTCAAAAAGTATTCCATGCCAACATATTCTTACCAACTTATTGTCATTTTAAATAACTCTATATCGCATTACTATCGCTTTGTCTATTGAAGGAGAGGTCAGAGGTCAAAAGTGACACATTTGAAATATTTATATGGTGCTTTCTTTATGATGACAACACACACCACAGTCATAGGATCATAGTTTCTAAGTTTTAAGGCTTATTGTCAAATTCTGACCAATACATCATCAAGCTGACCTTGAAGACTTTGGCAGATGTAAGCCAAACTGTAACACAATGCTAATTTGACCCCACTCTACAGCCCTACGAATGTATTCATAATTCCTTCAAAAATGTTCGAGCTGTTGTGTTTACAGACAGAACGACTTACAACAGAATAAGAACTGAACATGTGGGCGAAATGCGATTGTAGAAATTGGGGGGGTTAAAAACAGATCTAAAGATGTGTTTGTTAAGCACTGTTCTGTACACAATGCTCAAGTCAGTCTAAAAATGTCCTTGTGTCAGTATGCCCTACATCATAAATGGCTTGAATCCTAAGTTTATTAATGACTATATACATGTACTCTTGGAAAGAACATTCTAGAGCACTCCATCAGTCTCCATTAAGACGTGTATTGTTTTTTTGGGTGGGGGGCACACTGGATCAGTTCAAACTACATGCTGACTGTCAGTTTTTAATCTAGCCTTTATTGTCTAAGGCTGGTGCCTGCGACCTCTCATTCAAACTTTAGTACTATCCATTGGTCACATGTAACTACTAAGCCCCAGACGCTTTTAACCAGTAACAGTACCTTAAATTTTACGAACCACATCCCTGCATCCTCTGTGCTGACAAAAAAAACCAGAACGGCAGAGACATTTTATCCAAGTTTAAAGCTGAAACTGAAAGCTGAGGTTAAACAGCTGAGTGTTCACAGTAAGTAGGATTTGACTGACATCTCCAGAAGAATATACACCCATGATTTCCCACTGACACGCAGACCAACCCACTCAGCTCCCCAGCACGTGTTTGTCACACACATGAACCCCCCCTCTCCCCGACCCATACACTCTCTCAAACACACACATACACACACCCCTGTCATTTCCCGTGACATCCCCAGCCTCCATTACCTGCATGCATTAACAAACCTCTCTGATGTTAAAAATTATAATTCATACATTTGAATAATTCAGATTACTTTAAAAGCTGTGCGCTCACACTCGCTCACACTTATACCCAGCTTGAATGAAAAGTGTTTACCTCAAATCGCATTCGAATAAATCCTATAAGTCCTTTTAAAATTCCTTAGATAAACCAATCAAATACCCCCAGCGCTGGGCTGACTGGCCAATCAAAATTAGCATTCGTAGAAGCGGCCTAGTTTTACTTAAAAGCCATCAAATAGCAAATCAAATTGCAGCGTCTATTTGTGAGGTTCAGTTTGTTAGAGTTAGAAAAAAGGTGATAAATAAAGTGAGAGTGAGAGAAAAAGGGGCCCTGCTGCACCAGATGTGTGTGCACGTGTGTGTGGTGAGAGAGACATTTAAAAACAGTCAACAAGAAACAGGTTAGCAAACTGCACGTTCCCTTTAGATTAGATCTAAGGTTTGGATGGTGAGACCTCACATCTTTTCTCATCTCACTGTCCATGTCGGTTTCTGTTAATTCCAGCTATCTGTAAATCATAACCTTCTGCTTCCTTTTTCTGTGTTTTCAAAACAACAACTGTCTCTGACACTCATATTTCCTGTGCTGTAACGGATTACTCCCCACCCTACACTCAACACACGCGCAGACAGTTCCCATAACTTCAGAGGACATCACTCTGACTTGCACTAATGTCGCAGACTTGTGCCAATCCCGTGGTTCTCAAATTGTGGGCTGGGCCCCCTTTGGTTCCTAGTTGGCATAGAGCCAGCACAGGGGATGTGTGAACAATGGGCATTTTGACTCTGTACATTTAGACCTGCAGCGTTGTAGTGGTGCAGTGTGGTGTGCTTTCATTTGGGGGACAGTGACAAAAATATCTGAAGTATCCGGTAGTGTGGGTAACTCTGGTTGGTGTTTGTGCTATTGCAGGTCCTTATGTGCAGCCCATGCAACTTGTCACACAACACCAAGTGTTTTAAAAAAAAAAAGCACAAACACTCAATTGTATCTCCTGTTTAAGCTTCTCACACATGCTTTTTTTTAATCTTCTGTGTGGGGCTTTTTTAATTTTGCACTTCTTCCTCTTAATGATGAACTAAAAAAAACACACTTTTTAACCAATGAGTAGTCTGTCTATATATGGGATTATTACTTGTACATGTTGATGGGGTCTTGGCAGAGTGTACAAGAGTGTGCCTCCATATAAGCTGAATTCCTACAATCCCTTTCTTGGACACACAGAAATGCAAACTTACACCAAAGGTAGGACGATAAAAATTCAGTGACTACAGTTTACATTTAAATTTAAGATTCAACTTAGAATGAGCATTGCTCATGACACACACAAGCCTATTAATGTTATCCATTGTAGTCCATGAGGTCCTGGTAATTAGGAGTGAAAGATGTATATACTGATTTACTGTTGGTAGTTAGCAATGAAAGCTAAACCTGTTTTTAAATCTATGCATGTGTCTTCCCAAAGTCTGAGTATACCCTGTCTTTCTAACGGGCAGGTGCGTTTCTTCCTCCTGATTTCACCCAAATCATACTAACATAATCGTAAAAACATACAAATACACACCACGGTTCAAGCAGCTGGTGAGTTTGTCCTTGACTGCCCACCCTGTGGCAGTGGCATGGATGCAGCTGTTTTAGAGAGTTCAGGATGGGATTTTAAAAGCCGTGTCCTTGTCAAGGGTGGACTCTTGGTTTATTTTTTGGGGTTTTTTTAGAGGGGAGGGAGGGTTAATTACCCTAATCTCAAAGGTTGTGTAAAGACCAGCACTCACATAGCATTGAAAGTTCCAGGCTCGTTATTTATGTCAATTAAAGTACTCTATTAGCTGTGCAGGTGCAATTAGCACACAAGGATATTTTCTTTTGGGAAGTAATACAGCAGACACCAGCGTTATCCAATCAGTTCTGAGCAAATTATATAACACACCTGGCACAACGCAGTACAGAATTTATTCATCTCTTTCTCATGCAAGCATCGCAACAGGCATCCCTGCTGCAATGCTTGCACTCGGATGGAAAACTGTGGCGCAAAGGTAACACAAAACAACTTTTTAATGATTTAATAATGATTTTCATGACACTTAGTATTATCAGTAGTGCATTTGGGAGCCAGGATCAACCTGAACGAGTAAATCCTAAGAGTCCAGAACACAAGCAGCCTGGCAAGTCCTGTTAGTGGGATGTTCTTACGACAGTGGGGTGAAGAACAGCATAATAAGAAGTTTAAATACTTTGCGAGAGGTTTTATACATTTAATTTTATCTGTAGGTATGAGGCTAGAACGCTGTTATAAAAGACACGTGTGAAGAGAAAGGAAGAAATGTGTTGTCCCTTTTCAACTTAGCATGTTTTTGTGATTACTGTGAAATAAGTAAAGTTAATGGCAGAACGAATGGATTTTTTTCATCGTTTTTCATGTCTTTGGCAGCTCATAGGAAGATTTTGTGCATTAATACTTAGTTTTACAGCACAGTTTGAAACACAATGAGCTCATGGATAAACCCTGGTGTTAAAGGGATAACAGAGTGACCCTAGCTAGTTTAAACAAATGAAAAACAGGCTTTTTTAAATAGACAGTTGGCTTTTAAAATGCATATCATAAAATGGATGATAGCGCCTCGATAATTAAGTTAGCCACTTGTGTCATGAGTGCGTAGACTTGCCCTTGACTGACCTGCCTGGGGCTCTAACAGAGGCATGGCCTGCTGTGCAGTTAGGGATTCTGGGAGTGTGCTCTTAAGGAACAGATGCCAGCGCACAACAGCTGTTCCTTTGGCATCAAACTAGAGCCAACTGGCTGGACCCTCTACCCAAGAACAAAAACATCAACATGTGTTACTAAAACCTCTCCCTCTTAATAGGACACACACACACACACACACACACACACACACACACAGAAAACTACACACAGGAGTACGCTGAATCAGAACTTAAGTGTCTCCACAGCCAGACTGAACCACAGAGACACCGACACAACCTTTTATACTCAATTCGAGCACAGTCAGGGTCAAAATCCACCAACATAAAGGAGAAAAGGAAGTGGGAGCGCTGGATTTATAACCCAAGGCAAAACAAGAATGTGTCACATTAATTTTTTTATCTCAGTTATCTTGTTCTAAACCAAAACCGTAACTGAAATTGAAATTCCAATAATTGCACAGCCCTGTGTAGTGATAGTGTGTGTCTGTCTATGACAGAGAAAAGGTACTCACCCTGAAAAGACTGCCTTGCTCTCTCCACTAGCTCCTCTATGGGATAACTGGCCAAGTCTCCTCTTGCATGCTTCGTCTTGCAGTAGGTACACGCATTCAGACACCTACAACGACAGAAAGACACAAAAGAAAATGTAAAAAGAGAAAGATCGAGCAAACCTTCACTTTTGACTTTATTGAAGAAAACATGTTTTTTGCTCTGGGGGCTTGTGTTTCAATCTTTTTGTGCTCCATTTATATGCTACGGCACAAATCTAATAGTATATTAAACATCAAATGAAAGCAGCTGGTTGTATTCACCAATGCTATTGAAAATGGATGTTAACTTAAATGAACTATACTCAGCTGAAAAATGTGAAGGTGGAATATAAAAAAATAAATAAATGAATAGAAGAGACTTTTAAAAGGAAAGTAATGAAGCTTGCCCTGTCAATTAAGGGAAAGCACTAAACGACAGGGGAGAGTTGAAACTGCTCTCTCCTTCATGAACTGTTTCAAAGGACTAGATCCAAAGTGACCATGGACAGCTGTCTCGAAGACCGAGGCAAACAGTGGAAGCGCTAGAGTCGCCGCATTGTTTTGTTTGAGAAAAAGAAGAGAGGCTTGATTCAAATTGACTGTGAAAGGAAAGGAAAGGAAAGGAAAGGAAAATGAAGCAGAAAAAGAAGCAAAACACAGAAAAATGAAAACAAAAGTAAAACTGCCTCACACTAGAACCCTGAGTATGGCAGGGTGTAAACTCTGGGAGAGTGCTTGGTTGGGAAGATCAACCAAACCACACTCTATTAAAACCATCTGATGAATTTAGATTCAATTTCTGACCTCCAATTTGTCATTGTAGTTTGAAAAGTACAACCTGGCATTAAAAAAAGTTTGTGTGATGTGTTAACATCCTGAACTGCAAATCAATTACATCCTATATTAAACTGAAAATGGTAAAACACACGCACACACAAACCGACAGTATTACAAAAATAACAGAGTCTCGTTCAGGTGCATTTTATGTATTTAACATCTTTTTCAGCCAACTGTTGTTGGCATGGAATTTCTGAGGTTACGTGAGCATATGAAATCTTTGTATTTTCTATTTTCCATCTAATTTTATTTCTATGCATTTCTTTTCTCTTTTTTGGCTTTTTTCCCGTCTTTGGCTCCATTAGTTGCAAGTACATGTTATTGGGTCAGTCTGATTAAAACGCTGTGGCATCTCATTAGCAAAATACTGCAAAGTAATTGGGGGTAAAGACCCAAACAAACTCAATTATGGCTAATAATGGGCCAGTACTTCTACTCATAAAGAAAACCTGACTGTCCATTAGCACAGCACTACTAATGGAGGCTTCTAACCTTGGGAATACATTGGGTACAGCTCTCTTGCTAAAGCTGATCATGGTAACATAAAACAATGCTTGGGATTTGTTATATATGTATCCTAAAAGCGGCTCTGCTCTGGTTCGCTCGAAAAAGGGACAGAATAATTTCAGACAGGACACACATTACGCTGCACAGAACTGATGATGCTAATGAAATACTGTCAAAATAAAAGATGTGTAGAAACTAAATTTTACATTGCTGGCAAGGAGGCCAATGTAATGACAGACCTTGTTAGCAAAACTCTCAGGGCCAAACACAAGAACCTCAGTTTTGAGGAGGACATTTGAAGACATCACCTTGGCAGTGAAGCATTCATTAACAAAGAACAGGCTCTTGAGATTTTTCAGCATAACAGAAAAATACAGCTGTGTATCGTCTGCATAGCAATGACAGGAAACGTCTTTGAAACTGAACATGACCCAGGGATAAAAAGAAAAGAGTATTGGTCCAAATACATGTACATGGAGTTACTAATAGGACTCCTAAAATGTCTATCTGATAAAAACAATGGTGTGATGTAAGCAAAACAACAAGCCTTTAAAATGTACCGTATTTTCCACACTATAAGGCGCACTTAAAATCCTTTAATTTTCTCAAAAATCAACAGTGCGCCTTATATTTGAATTCTGTTTGTGCTTAGTGACCTCAAACTGATTTTATGTGGTACACAACGTTCAAAACCTGTCGAAAAATGTATGAAGCTACAAATGTGTCCTCCTTTTCCCCGAATTTGAAGGATGGGTCAAGTGTGTCCTTCGTGGCCCACCATATCCCAGAATTCATAGATCGGCTCAGCCAATTCCAGTTTTCAACAATGGCGGCCGCTACTAAGTTTTTAGTATTACTCTTATTACTCTTTCTGGGTCACAAAATAAACTTTTAACATATTTTCAGGCGAGAATGTAGCTGTGAAAACTTCAAATATCTGCTTGGTTTATCAAGATATCGCATATTTGCAGAAGTGCTTCGACGTTTTCGGAGACGTCTGTTATCCACCAGCTCGATAGCTAGCTGGGAGCTCGAGGGTCACTAGAGCCGCCGAGAACGGCAAACTCCTGGCACATCATTTTCAGATCACGGCGGTCTTTCGCTACTCAGGTTAAACGTAATATATAAGTCACTTAGACAACCTAAAAATGTTATTGTTTGGCTTTTTCAGTGTTTTATTTGTTCGTGAGTAAATCGGTTTGGCTGAGATTAGATTTATTAGATTAGGTTAGATAAAATAAAACGTTATTAATCCCCCGGGTGGTTTTCACACAACTGTATATACGTCAAAAAGAAAACTGATTAAACAGAAGTGTGAGATGGTCGAGAATTTACACCAGTGTCCTGTTATATTTTAGATAGCAAGGAGCAGACAGCTGAGTTTATTAAACTCCACCGAGACAGCAGTGACGCAAATCTGAAGGCTAGACTGTCAAATTTCACAGCTGTTTACTTGCGGCCTACCCGACCTTCTGAGGACCCGGCCCACGTAGACCGCGAAGGCCGGGTCCTCAGGAGGATGCAGCCCATGAATTGGGACACGACCGATGTGCTACGTAATCGCTGGCAACACAGCTATGTTAGCATAACATAAACACAGTGAAGCTGTAGGATGAACGCTAACTTTTTTCCACTCGATAAAAGTTAACATGACAGGATGCTGTAAACGGACCAAACTTCAGTGAACAGAGTGAACAGAGCAGCTGCGAGAGAATTCCACATTAATGAATCAATGGTACGGAAGTGGAGGAAGCAAGAAGAATGAGTTGAGTAAAGTTTGAATTATCTGACTGTTTTGCTTCGCTTAATGCACCTTATAATCCGGTGTGCCTTATGGTCCAAAAACAAAAACAGTAAGCATAAACTGCATCCTTGACATTCAAGGAAAAATAACATTGATCCCCAGAAACCTGAAGCAAAAAGGCCAAAATTTGTGGGCCAAAAAGTACTGCCTCACAAAAGACACCACTAATCACACTATGATATTACTCCATATATAAAACAATATTGTGCTCAAGAATGACCATGTTTTTCAATTAGTAGGAATGGTGGATTCATTAATCCTGATAGTTTCCACTATCCAGTGAGTAATGTTGTGAAGCATCTCTCAGGTGGAAGGTGGGATCATCTGTAATATAGTAACATTTTTTTATATAATCGATATACAAGAAGTGATTTATAAATATGTTCCGCAGAGGAAAGTTCAGCTGACCCTGTTCTTCCTCTGATGGTTCGTAGTTAAATACTGGATCACATTTAAACCAGTGATAAAAAAAGGTTAACCACAGTCTATCTACAGAGCAGATACACTACAACTTTACACAAATTCTTTGTCAAAAATAACTAACACGCAATAACCTAAAGATGACAAAAAAAAGAGGTCATTCTGTTACGGCGCAAACAGCTACATTATACATGTCGATCCACTTGTTCCACTGCATTTGTTGGACCATCTAACACCTTGCACACTAAAATGCTGCAATCCCTCTCTTATAATCGTTTTGACATTCATTTAAAATAGCAGAAGAATTTTCAATGACACAAATCCCCACAACGGGAAAAGAAAACGGAGCTATCCATCCATCCATCCATCTCTCCTTCTCAGAGTATTGCTTCGCTGAGGGCACTAAAGATGGCAGCTAGGTCACAGGACCTTGCTGTGGAGAAAACACAGACAGATGGGACCCCGTGTGCGTGCACACACACCGACACACACACACACACACACCACCAGGGGGTCAATCCATCTTAATGTGATCAGGCCCAGCTGAATGGATCACACCAACATTAATCTCAAGAGACAGTCAGTGGCCTGCTTGTGTGTCTGTGTGTATTTGCATCAGTAATGTGCAATGTGTGTGCGTTCGTATGGCTGTGTTCAAGTGTGCTGCTGTTGCTGAACATTTGTCCAGTATCACAACAATGCATTAGCGGTTTCGACTTCTCCATTAGCCAGGACGGTCTGTGACAACTAGTCGGCACCCTTAGACCAACGGTGAGCGCAAGAGAGGAGCCTGTGTCCGTCACTCGCTGTGGCAGGCACATGCACGCCTTCACTTTGTATTAAAGTTGCGATGGATGATAAATGATTTGAAATTATACAACGATTTTAAAGTTGCTTTTACCATTCAGGAAAACTAAGCAGCTTCAGTGACGTAAAGACGCACTTTGATAATTAAATCCAAATATTTCTCGGCCTACTTTATATCTGTCCTTGCTCCCTCTTCTGTTTTGTCCCAGTTAATTAAACCACAGAGGTAGCTGTTGTACCTGACAACAGCGTAGTTCATCAATGTGTTACAATGAGAAAGGTTACCTCCCCAATGTGCGTGTGTGTGCGCGTGTGAGATGAAGACGGAGAGATTATTGTGTGGTTGCAGCCTTGAAAAGGTAACAAAGGGAGGAAAACCCTGAGGTTCCTCTATACATTTGTAAGCCTGCCTCAATACACACACACGCACACAAACAAAGTACAGTTCCCTTCGGGAAGGCTCCCTTGTGCTGCATATTAAGAACAAGAAAATCACTTCTCAGTGATAAGTATTTAGAATCTAGACATTAATTAGAAAGCTACACATTAATTAGAAAACAGCCATCGGTGTGTATGTGTGTTCGTCGGGGCTCATATTGTGCCAGCTTCAAAACGCAATTATGAAAACAAAGCTTAAACTGCGAGGGGAAGTCTGAGCGCCATGCAAATTGTAAAGCAAGATTAGTCATTGCGCTTATTGTCGAGACGGGGAGACGGTGAAGTGGGTATATTAGCAAACAAAATCTCCAAACTGCTGTTATATGCCTGAACAATGCCTCGAGCCTGTAAGTTTGCTGTTAGTGTCATCTCAAAGTCAAAGTGGAGGTGGCGAAATAATATGGAGTCAAGGAACAAAGACTGCTGACACAATGAAGTTAAGACCTATTAGGAGCAATGAATAGAGGGGTTATTAGTAATTCACATAAAGATTGGCAGTTAAAACCCATTTCAAGTTGCATGGGAACTGCACACACACCGATGATCTTGTGTAACTCATATAAAAGGCAATATTCGTCACATCAAATATTATTAGGAGCTCTAATCATAAGGGTTTGGGATTAAGCGGCGCTTGTGGCGCTTAGTCAATGGGGGTTAAGTGGAGTTGTGACGGTGGGTTTGAAACGACACAACAGAGATTTTACTTCATTTTTCAAAAGTGTAAATTTGTGCAAACACTTTTCTACGGTGGCTCGCTGACTTGTGACGAGTTGGTTAAGACTCTGAAGCTGTGTGTTAGGTAAAAAAAAAAAAAAAATCAATCAAGTAAAAGTTTTTGCACCAAGGATTGGTTGTTTTTGCGTATTTGTGTGTGTGCATGGATTTCAGTGAGCTTCCTTTCATCTACAAGTGTGTGCTCTAATGCAGCTGGGCCCCGTTTCTCTCAGTGTTCAATCCAGCCTTTGTTCATGACCTCTCGAGTTCTGTTATCGAGTCATGTTCCCCGTGTTAAATACTGAAAGAGCTCTGTGTGCGCGTGTGTGCATTTTAGAAAATGTGTCACATGTTGACCCCGCTTTTCTGAAACTACTACAGCAGCTTTGCTTGTTGTTTTGACTAAAAAAAAGTCAGCATGTGTATGTGTGTGAAAGCGTGTGCGCTTGTGTGTGAAACCACATCTCCACGTCCACATAGTAGCTGTGTTTTCCCAACTTCTTGTTTTGTCTGTAGTCTGACCTCGAGACGGTGTTTGTACTAAAGTCAATCAGCCTATTGTTGCTGGAAAAGAATGGTGCGATATTTGTTTATCTTTAAGCTCACTGATAAAGTGTCACGTGAAGATATGCTATGAGGTTAGGCCTACAGTCAGGCTGACTGAGTCAGTACTTGGTCAGGTAATCGGCTCACTTCTCTGGCTTACTAACCACTTTGCACTCTAACTTACTTGATTTTTAAGTCCCCTTTTTCGCTGATGACCTGAATGCTGAGCTGACTCATACAGTAGGTAGATTCAGAGGTCAGAAGGATCTGCACACAGTAATAACCGTCAACTGACAGCTTGTTTTGCTGACTTACCACTTCATGAAAGTCACTAGACAAAACAGTGGTTGGAGACCGCAGGTCGCCCGAACTGATTGTGACCGTTTGCAATGAACTTGTGATCTTGTTGCTTGAAGTTGATGAGCAGGTCTGCAATCACTTGCAAACAGCTGCCATCTTCAAAGCAAGTTTGATGTGTCAAAGTGATAAAACGGCAAGAAGGAGCCAGTCTGCTATCAGTCTGCAAAAGAACTGCATCAAGTTGGCAATTACATGTAATGTGGGTGTGTTAATATGGTATAAGTTGTCCACATATACATAAATTTAAAGTAAACAAAAATTCACATTAACTACTTACATTTAGAGTTCAGCTAGAACCTCAGATTTGAAACAGAAATTCCTCCACAAACCTTGCTTTTGTATTGGTATAAAACCAGAATAGAACCAGATGACAACCAGTTTGGTTGAGTTCCCTGTTGCAGAGAGATGCACTGCAGATTGACTAAAACATGTTGGCAACATCTCTAACTACACATTAGATTTTCAAATGCAGTCAGTGTGCAACAGAATTTTTACTCCATTCTGACTGAATCATCAAGGAGTGACTAGTCAAGTTGATATTTCAAATGCCTTAAAGTGGACCTATTATGCTCTACCATGCATATAGTGTGATACAGTGGTGGTTACTCACATAAAACATGGCTAAAGCTTCAAACAGTGAGGTCAGTGTATGTCGAGTAGTCCCAATGAGTGAAAGGTTTAAGCTCTAGACTGCCATCCCCTTGTTTCAGACAGTTTGGTTATTTCTTCCTCTTGGCTCTGTATGACATCACTAAAAGTCGATATCTGTTTTAAGCAGATGAACCGAGGGGCTTCAACAAAGCCCAGTCTAAGATAAATAAGGATAATTTTAAACTGTAAATCATGCAAAGCTACTCTAATCAAATCCACAAATAAAAATATGCAGCTGGAAATGTGCATAACAGGTCCATTTTAAAGCTCTTGCCATTTTACATCCAGCAGAATCTTTGTATATATCAGAGGATGTAAAGGAGTTATTGAGACCTTTTAAAATGTTTTGGGGTTTTTCTCAATTAAGAGTTTCAAAAGGATTCCAGTTCCTAAACAGTTTATTACAAGCGTAACCACTCTCTTCTTAAACTCCAGTCCTCTAAAGCAACAGAACAAAATGACTGGACTGGACTGCATGTGTACACACCACTACAGATAATGTAGTGGAAATCACCTCATTACTGTGCTGGTGTTTCTTATTGACACAAAGTTGCTACTTGAGTCACAAATCTTCTCTAAAATAGTCACTCGTGTGTGTGGTCTGGGTGTTGCTCAGATTGTAGGGATGTAAATTTGTTTACACAGTCACAGTATGTCAATGTGTTTTCCTTAGGAGGATAAAAAAAGCAAGCTCCTGTAATGTCTGTCATCAAATTTTTAGGTGAAGACATGTTGTTAAGGTTGAAGTAAGCTTAAGGTTTGACATGTAGTAGTTATGGTTAAAGCTCCAGAACATTTCTAACTGAACGTAATGCCCCCTGAAATCATGGATACACTAATAAACTACTGTGTGTATGTGTGTGCACGAGTGTGTGTGTGTAAATTGTGTTTGCCTGTGACACATTGGGACTAATTCAGTTACTCAGGGGTTCTGTAGCATAATACCTTGTAATGACACACAATCTCATTTTGTCCAAGGAGACACATCAATCTTTTGGATTTACTGTGGGGAGCACAGTCTGTCCTGGTGAGCGAGTGTGGAGAATAGTGTACGGAGTGTGTGCGTGTTTGTCCTGAGCATATATTTGTGTGTTTGTGTGTTAAGCAGTGGGAAAGAGGGAAATGGAATAAAGTGTTCAGACCACTGGAGCTGAAAACTACCCATACATTGGTTTGATAAACAGCAGGAGAGGCCACTGTGGTACACAGCTAGAAGAGGTGTGCACATATGTCTGCGTGTGAGTGTGTGTGTGTGCCTGTCTGCATATGGTCGTGTGTGTGTGTGTGTGTGTGTGTGTGTGTGTGTGTGTGTGTGTGTGTGTGTGTGTGTGTCTCAAGAATGAAATAGAAAAAGAAAATGAGAATTCCGTTGTGGAGGTGTATGTGCGTGTGTCTTGTGCTGAAGTGCAAAATCAAAATGAGATTGTGTGTATATTGGGCATCCATGCGTCTCTGCGACTGTTCACACATATGTACGTGAGAAGAAAACCTTTTGTAAACACCCTTCATTCTGCTGTAATTCCACTTTTCTGAAGCACATCAGCACATTTTCTCCATCTTTTGTTGCTGCTTGACATGATGCATTTTCACTTCTGCTCTTTCAAGAGAAAAACAACACAGACAAGAAAAGATGAGATCATTGACCAACGGCAAACAAAATGAAAATGCAGTCAAGCGGCGCGGTCCAACGTGATTCTGTTGTACGACGTGGAAGAGATATGGACCGATACCATGCAGAATGACTGTGGATATTAGAATCTGAAGTTAGAGAAAATATACCTGCTTTGATTATTAGGTAAAAAAATTATGTATAGGAGAAGGAAAAGGGAAAAAGAGACGCTGATCTCGAGTCCCATTGACTTCCATGCTGTTGCTATGAAAATGAAATTACAAAACATAAGTCTTTTTAAGTTATCTAATAACTTTGCTAATGAGTTTGCATCTCTCCATCTTTCTTTTTGTGTGTCACACTCCCCTTTAAAGCAGAGACTTATCTATAACACCAACACCAATATTCTTATTGTAACGTTAGCATTCTTAAGTACCTATTTTTGGCTGTTATTTACAAGGGAATAAATAAATACAAATAACATTTAATAAAAATAATAATGTTTGCCTTATGCCGGATGCCCCACCTGATCCAACCCCACAGGGATTCGTGTCTTCTCCCAGGATCGCACCAGGAATCTTTCAATTATGCTATTCCCAAGTGACCCCCTTTATTATAAAGTGCGCACCCAATGAGTTTTGCTCTGACTTTTTACCTTGCTTAGTCAAGGAATGTGCCATATAAATACATAAATAAATCATAATGACATTGATTGATCTGCAAAGAGAAACGGTTAAGAGGACTAAGAAAAGAATCCAAGCACAGAGGAAGCTCTGAAAGTGAAACACGCCAATCACATGCTGATGATTGTCATTTCTTTTCTTGAAATAGGACCGGCATGATAATTCAAAGTCAAAATTAGAAAAGCGAACTGGGAACTAAGAGTTAAAAATACACATAAGCACAAAAGCTGGTTTTTTGCGCTGTTTTTCAGAAGACCGATCGCAGCGACACACTACTGATGGCAAAATTTAATGACAGAAATGACCATTTTGAGCAGACTGGAATTAAAATGATCACTGAAGACGAATTTAAAAGTAATCCTATCAGACATAGAGGCTAATATAACTTCTAAATATAAAAAAAGGGCTTTCTCCAAATTTTGTGATCTGATTTGCTTGGCACTTTAATATTTACTGGGGTGGCAATATTCTTAATATTGAAATATTAAGACGGGCAGCACATGCTCAAAAACTTTTGCACAAATTTTACTGAAAAAACATTGAGACACAAGCAAACAAATTAAACCATAGAATAAAATTCCCATCACTTTCTGTTTAAATAAGAAACACCTGCCATTCAGCACCTGTATGCAGCTTTTTTGTTTCAAGTAGCTTGCATTGTTTGTTGTTGCTAGCTGACATGCATGAGTTCAGAACTGGCCAGTGGACCATCTCAATCCGGCCTCCAATATCCTCCAACCTTAACAAACCTTCCAAAAATAAAAAAAAAACTACACTTAAACCAAGTCTCCACCTGCAGCAGCTTCTGTTAGGGTGGCCTTCCGACTCACACACAGCAGATCAAGGACTACCATACCCAGGTGCACTTAAAAACGGCAGGGTCTGAGTGTGTCAAACTGTGGGATGAAAGCATCTGAGGACTGCCTGTAGTTTCTTCCCTCGTTTAGTTTTGACTAAAGTATTTAGACCTTCATTCTGATCCGTCCTTGTTACTCAGGGATACGTAATGCCAAAAACAGGAGTCATAATGTTGTATCTGCAGCTTAACATCTGAGTCCTAACCCTGCTCTAAGGCTAATTGATTTTCTGTGCACCGAGACATTAGTGACCCCAAATTTACCCCACTCTCAGCTGGCTAAAGTGTTGTGCAATACACCTTAGACACAATGGTTAACACAAATCTACGTGAAGGTCAGCACTAAAGTTGATAAGGCCTATTATTCCACTGTGTCGGCTCGGAGAGGGGACACAAATCACAGGAAACAAGGAGGCTAACACATAGGGGGCCTCCCGGATAACACAAATATGTTCACAATGCACTCTAACATACATTTTTTTCACATGCTCATCTGGCTTTGTTTACATTGTGTCTGTGTGCATAGCGTAGGTGTATTTTGCTACACTGATTGTGGTTGATTATATAAATACATAAATGAAAACAGTAGATAACAAAATAGAAAAAATATATTGTTTTTTTTTTCCTTGAGATTATTTGTATTTGGCTTTAATAAAGCATCTAAAACAGTCACGTGAAACGTTTTAATCATCCATTCAAATCCCTAACAATGGATTCATGCGATATTCAACACAGTAATGGGAAGATAAATTAGCTTTCTGTTAAGTAGATAAGAACATTACTATTAATGTCACGAGGTGAAAAGAAGAAAAAAAGAGAGAAATCAGGGACTGGATAGAAAGCAGTGAACAAAGGAGAGAGATAAAATTGGTGTACAAGTTCCAAGGTTATCCATTATAGTCCCTGGACTGAGAAGAGCAGCAGCTACAAGAGGAAGAAATGTTTACTCTCCTGTAACAAAAACGAAGAGCACTGAAATTTATCATGCATTCAATTTTCTGATCCTCTGATCTATTTGAAGCCTATTGTAAACCTAATCTGCGGGCATCCGACGGACTATTTTTGCATTATTATTTATTTTAATTGAGATCTATAAATTAAAAAAAATGCACCATCATTCCATTGGAATATTTTGTTTCAAAGTTTTTTGACACCTCTTGATATTAGCAGTTCAACTTCAAACTATTTGTTGCAAAGGACGAAAAGCCAGCACAGCGCTCAGTCGTCACGGTGCAGTCAGCCAGTTCTTCAAATGTGTTTCAGAGAGCTTTGAAACACATTTGAAACACAACCTAGTCTTGCTGCCTATTCTGATATCATCCCGTCCACCTATTGGTCTGCTGGGAGGAACGATACAGTTAGTTATTGGTTAGAGGTTAGAAGACGGGATCATGTGCACCTGACTTTAACACGCTGCAATCTCAATGACAGAGATAACTGCCTGAAATGCAACTAAACAGAGAACGGGGAAGAGACAGCTAATGAAACGTAATGAGCTGTAACAGCGGAACAAAGGACTTTTTTATGCCTGGAATCTAATGGCAAAGGTTGATACAGACACAGCAAGACACACACACACACACACACACACACACACACACACACACACACACACTTAATGACCCATTCTGTGCAAGTGGCTGTAAATTCCTGTTTATGACACTGAAGCACCACATCTGAACTTGCTCACAAAAGGGTTTTGAACACACACACACACACACACACACACACACACTTATACATGTCCCCAATGTTTAATCAGAATTTGACACTCAATACCACTGGCTTGTTTATTTGCCTGTTCTTTTTTGTTCATTTCCCCTTTTTCAGGGAAACTTTTCATTATATACAAAGTTTATTACAAAAACTTTGCATTTTTCAGCCCTTCGATGTATCGTTGAACGATCACATATTAAATCATAAAAATATTTGAAAATACATCCCAAATAAAACACTCACAAAGCTGATGAGACACCAGATAATGGTAGGTAATTAAGTTGGCCACTATATTTAAAATAGTGTTTAAAAATCCAAAAACAATCGGTGTCGGATTTTCAATCCATGTAAAAACAATCCAAAAACAAATAATGAGGAGGAAAAATTATACCAAATAAAGAGCACAAGCAACAACATGAAGTCAACATCAAATATATAAGGAGCGTGGTTTTTCAAAGCAACAAGATCTTATTCAAAAACTCCAAAAGTTAAGAGTGTGTATTTCCAATATTCTTTTTTCTTCATCCCATTCCCACATCTATTGCCTCCATTGCTTCACCACTATCACTTACTATTCAATGTATCCATTCACAAGGTGTGAAAAAGCCTAGGTTGATGAACATCAAGTTCTCAAGGTTTGAATTACATGGAATAAGAGGCAGATGACACTATCATTTTCTCATTTTCTGGGATTATCCATTTCTGTACCATCTCTAAAGCTTACAGAGAATGGTCCAACAAAGAGAAAATATCCAGTTAGTATCAATTCTCTGAGTGAAAATACCTCATTGATGTCAGAAATCAGAGGAGAATAGGCTGAATGTTTGAGCCGATAGGGAAATAAGCACTCATTAGAACAACGGTATACTTTTAGAATTAAGGTATGCAGAACAGCACCTCTAAAAGCACAGGAGATTCAAGCAGATGTTTGGATATATTGTGCATGATGATGGCTCCAGCAGTATAAGACCAAGAGCCGCTCAGCTAAGAACGGGAAGGTGAGGCTATAATTCACACATGCTCACCAAAACTGGACAACAGAAGACTAGAAAAATGTTATCCAGTCCAATGAGTCTCTTCTGCTGCAACATTAAGATGGTAGGGTCAGAATTTAACATCAACATCATGAAAGCACGGTCCATCTTACCTTATGTGGTATTAAGGTGGTGTAACGGTTTGGGGGATATTTTCCTTTCATACATTGGGCCCATTAGTATCAATTAAGCATTATTTAAATGCTACAACTTGAGCGAGTATTGTTGCTGACCATGTCCATCCCCCTATGACCACAATGTACCCATCTTCTGATGGCTGCTTCCATCAGCACTTTCGGGATGTGGTGGAACGGAAGATTCACATCATGAATGTGCAGCAACTGTGAGACGCCATCATGTCGATATGGACCAAAATCTCTGAGGAATCTTTTCAGCACTTGCTTGAATCTATGTTATGAATAATTAAGGCAACACTGAAAGCAGAAAGGGGCCCAACCCACTACTAACAAGTGACAGCAAGTGGCCAGTGAGTGTATATTTGCAATACAACATGCATAATATATATGACTCCCAATGTTTGGAAGTGTGAAAGTGAATCCAACAAAAATCCAAAATCGGAAGCAAAATGAAACTAAACTAAAATTCCCAGCTATTTTAAACAAGCTATTGTTGAACCAATATTAAAGAAACCAAATTTGGACCCATCTGTTCCAAGCAGTTACAGGCCAATATCAAAATTACCATTGGTGTAAAAGATCTTGGAAAAAACAGTTGGAGAACAACGTAACAACTTTTTGGAGAAGAACAATGTTCTGGACATTTTCCAGTCTGGTTTCCGCAAATTGCACTCCACTGAAACTGCTTTAGTTAAAGTGTCTAGTGACATTCTGATGGCAGCAGACTCTGGAGAGTACACCGTTCTGGTTCTGTTGGATCTCACCTCTGCTTTTGATACTGTTGTTCACAGCATCATGATAAATAGGCTGAAGGACTTTTAAAACAACTGGTGTTGTTTTAAAATGGTTTATGTCATATCTATCTGAGAGATCTTTTACTGTGTGTATGAATCATGTGTTGTCTGAAACATCAGTTCTGCCTTCTGGGGTACCTCAAGGATCTGTTTTAGGTCCGATTTTCTTTTTGCTGTATATACTCCCTCTAGGCCAAATTATCAAACGTTACAATAATATTTCTTATCATCTCTATGCTGATGACATTCAGTTATACTGTTCTTTCAAAACTTCTGAGTTTTATAAATTGTTTAAATAATTGTCTGTCTGAAATCAAACAATGGTTAAATGACAATTTCCTCCAGTTAAATGCAGATAAAACAGAAACCTTGATTATTGCACCTGATCACATGCTCTCAGAAATTAAGCAGCATATCAGATTTTTGGACCCTTCATTTCAGTCGAGTCTCAGAAACTTAGGTGTTTTATTTGACAGTTCAATGTCTCTTGAGAAACACTCTAAACAACTCGTCTGGAACGGTTTTTATCATCTAAGAAACATTTCTAAACTCAGACTACTGGTGTCAAAGGCAGAACTTGAGATGATTATTCATGCTTTTATCTCTTCTCGTTTGGATTATTGTAATGGTCTTTTTATTTGTCTCAACAAATCAGCTCTGGATCGCCTTCAGACTCTACAGAATGCCGCGGCAAGACTTTTAACTGGCACAAACAAGAGGTCACACATTACTCCAGTTTTGGCTTCTCTTCATTGGTTGCCAGTAAATTTTAGGGTTCATTTTAAAATTTTAGTTGTAACTTTCAGAGCTCTGCACGGTGAAGCTCCTCAGTACATCTCTGACCTGTTAAAACCTCATGCTTCATCCCGAGCACTTAGGTCGGTCAGGTCAGAGGTTACTGGTGGTCCCACGTACTAGGTTTAAAACACGTGGGGATCAGGCTTTTCAGGCACTGGCACCAAGACAGTGGAACTCCCTGCCGTTGTTTTTCCGCTGTCTAGACTCCACTGACTCCTTTAAAAAGCAGCTGAAGACATTTTTATACAAACGAGCTTTTAATGAATTTTTTCACTGTTTTTTATATTACTTTATTTGTATTTCTGATTTTATTGTTAGGCACTTTGTGATTTTTATCTGTGAAATGTGCTATATAAATAAATTTTGCTTACTTACTTACTAAAATAAACCTACAAATGATATAAGGATCAATATCACAGGAACATGGTGGCCCTTTCAAAGTAAAATCCAGGACTGTTGTTCATTTATGTAGCTAGTAAAGACAACTAAAAGTAACTGTGCTACTGGCCAAGAAGAAATCAAACAATATTTATTTAATACAAAGCCGAGGCTACGTATGGCCTAACTGGACTATAGTGAATGTATTCTGATGGATATGAAATTAACTTGGTGGGGGGGGGGGGGGGGGGGGGAATCCAATCTAATGTGGATTTAACAGGAGCAAATGAAATTAATATGCAGCTTAATGAAACTAATATTGTGAATCAATTTGAACACAAAATTACATTTTCATAGGTACTCCCAGGTGAGTCACTGCGCCAGGCTTTTGGTAGGATTAGCAATAATAAAGCAAAGAGGATGGTTCCCTAGGTTCATCTACAAGACCCAGAATAAAATTATCATGTGCAAAATTATTTATTTATTTCTTCTTCTTTTGGGCGGGGGGTGTTTGTTTGTTCGTTAATTTGAAAATATGAACTCTTTGACCTTTCAGTTTGTGATCATCTAAAGTTCTAAAGCTCAGAGTTGTCTAATTGTTGGGGTTTTTGCTGTACTGTTGTAGTGTCTTTGCCCTAAGCACCTTGAGATAACTGTAATCTGGCACTTTGATTTACTACATGTTGGATGCCATTCTAAAATTCAAAATAGCACTAGTAAAATTCTAATAAAAAATATCTCAATACACAGCCAAAAAAAGCATGGAGATATCAACCAGGTTTAAGACATGTTCAGTTCTTAAACCCTAAATTTGATTTGCAACTTTTCAAAGATCTGTGGAAGCCCTCCACCCTGAAGGATGACACCTACTTGACATTTGGCAAGAATAGAAGAGAGCACCCTCAAATGAATGCATCCCACGAGTTCATATAAAAAGGCAAATTGGCAACAAACCCGAGACATTAAAAGCTACACGAATGAAGACACACACACATAAATGGTTTTGAGTGTTCTCTTTGGTTATTTTTTAAAAAAAGTGAATGTGAGCGCCTGTGTCCCACACAAGGATTTCTCTGTTTTAACAGCTGACAAATGTCACCAGTGATGTCACCAAGACCTCAGAGGAATAATTACGACTGATCATCCAAAACCAGAACATAAAGGACACATTTTGTCTTCTTTCCATTACACCCCCAAACACACACAAGCGCACACACACACAATTTAACCTTAAGAGGACCATGTCAAATTACTGACAGCAGTGGCTGACCAGCTCATACAAAAGCGCATATTAAGCTTGGATTTTCAGTAACATAAGTGTTATCTGGAAGAGATTTGGTCGATTCACCCAATCAAATATCTGAATAATCCACTATTCTACTGAAGCCGTTTTGGTTAAAAACAAGAGGATTTATTTGTTGCCAACCCAACCCTTTGAAAAAACAACAGCGAGATCATCTGGATCAGACACAGACCTCCTGCTGGCAGGAGGTTCCAAGAGACTGACATCTGCACACCCATACTGCAACACAAAGCCAGAAACACAATTCATATACAGTGGTGTGAAAAGTGTTTGCCCCCTTTCTATTTTTTCATGTGTTTGTCATGCTTACAGTAAATGTTTCAGATCATCAAACAAATTTAAATATTAGACGAAGATAGAAGTAAATACAAGATGCAGTTTCTAAATGAAGGTGTTTATTATTAAGGGAGAAAAAAGTTTGTGAAAAAGCAACTGCCCCCTAAACCTAATAAAAGGCTGGGCCAACCTTAGCAGCAACAACGGCAATCAAGCTTTTGCAATAACTGCCAATGAGTCTTTTATGGTGCTGTGGAGGAATATCTGCACACTTATCTTTGCAAAATTGTTGTAATTCAGCCACATTACAGGGTTGTAAAGCATGAACCGCCTTTTTAAAGGCATACCTCATACCATATGTCAATCAGATTCAGGTCAGGACTTTGACTGAGCCATCCAAAGTCTTCATTTTGATTTTCTTAAGCCGTTCAGAGGCGGACTTGCTGGTGGGTTTTGGATCACTGTCTTGCTGATCAGAATTGTTGTGCTTCAGCAGTTCTGATCAGCTGGTCACACCTGGGAAACTTCACCACTGTTCCATGTTGTTGCCATTTGTGGATAATGGCTCTCACTGTGGTTCACTGGAGTCCCACAGCTTTAGAAATTGCTTTATAACCTTTTCCACACTGAAAGATCTCAATTACTTTGTTTCTCATTTGTTCCTGAATTTCTTTGGATCATGGCATGATGTCTGACTTTTGAGGATCTTTAGGTCTACTCAACTTTGTCAGGCAGGTCCTATTTAAATGGTAAATGGACTAGTTCTTACATTACTTTTCTACTCTGGGCACTCAAAGCACTTTATACAACTTGTCTCATTCACCAATTCATACATGGCTTTTTTCTATGCTTTTCCTATGCAAGTGCTTTCTACCTACCTTAACACACATTTGTTCATATTTCAACGATCACTTCTTCACACAGGGCCATGTAGGTTTGAATTTTATTCTCCCTTATTATTAAATACCTTCCTTTACAAACTGAATTTTGTGTTGACTTCTGTTATCTTTGTCTAAAATGTAATTTTCTTTGATGATCTGAAACATTTAAGTGTGACAAAAAAACACACAAAAAAAACAACAACACGGGAAATCAGGAAGGGAGCAAACACTTTTTCACACTACTGTATCTCCAGGTTTAAAGACCCGCTTAAGCAAACACAGCAGAAACAGTCACATGCGTTAGTGCAAAGCAAGAGTTACAGATATTTAAAAAAGAAGTGATTAAAGAAGTGACAGAGCCTAAGGTTTATTTACTGAAAATTATATACACATGTTAAAATATAAGAGCAAGGAAAGTGCTGAAAAAGAAGAAAAATAAACTGTGCAGTTCCAAATATTGTGTCTTTCAGACCAACCAGGAATAAATCGTATATGTTCATGAACATACCTCAGCTGCACTAAGGTGACCAATTTTAAGCAACACTTAGAACATTACAGAAAAGTGCTGTCTCTGATGTGCAGCTTGATGGCAGTTGTTGCAAAAGACAATTTATTTAATTGAAACAAAAATCACAATCCTGCCATTCTGAACATACTAAATTTGACACCGATCAGAAGTGTCAATTTAGATGAAAAACAGTGGTCGAACCAATTAAACGTACAGATTTTCTACTTGTATCAGATCAAATGTGGTCTAAGAAGCTTTACTCTGGAACTGAGCTCTGCAGATTATGAACATCCGAAACACAACCCGCTCTTCAGGAAAGACTCCCACAACTTCTCAGTTGATGCTTTTTAGAATTAAAGCAGTTCTTAACCTTGGAGTATCCATCCATTATCATCATTTATGTTGTGTAATAATAACATCACTTTAAACACATATTTGAGGTAAAGGATGATACTCTCTTTTTTCTAGAAGTACAAGCACGCAAGTGAGGGAATACAACAGGCTATATATTTTACTACCACCAACAGCAATGCTAGTGGTCATACATCAAAACTGACGCACAGTTGTTAAACGTGTAAGATAAGCAACAACAAAAAAAAAACACATGAGAGCTAAGTTGTTACATATAATGACTTCAGTGACTGCAGACACTATATAGGGGGAACTTTGCTGACAAAACAAATACAGTTTTAAGCAGCAGCATGATAAGCATGATCTTATCACGTTAAGTGCAAAAATAAGCATAAGAATGCTGCTGCAAGTAGTCCCAACAGATTCAAGGAGAAAACTGGTAATTCGAGTAAAATCTTCAACTCCCTCACTGACTGTAATAAATGTAAACACAAGAGGTTCAAAGAAAGAGACGATGCATTGCTGATTATATGAAGTCTACAACTTAATGGTGCTTAGGAACAGCTTAAGCTTGTTTACTCGACAGCTAGTTAAAAAGCAGGAGGGCCTGAACACATCTGTACAAGAACAAATGGCTGTGTATTTAAGCCTAGAATGCTATACTCATAAAGAGGATTATTGCTTTGGTACAAGAGTACTTGGTCTGGGAGTCAAGCCATTAATATATAGACCCGGAAGACATGCATTCGGATGATTGATGGATTATCCTCAGTGGAGGTCCAGCACTGGGAATTAGTCCGTCATAACCCTTTTTAACTAGTCTACTGAGAATATAGTGCATGGGTTAGAGGAGACATATCTGTAAACAACATAAAATTCACCCATAAAGTGCAGCTGTGCAAGTGGATGTAGGTCTCAGAGTCTGTGTATTTAAGACTTATTTATCCCTTTCTCGTCAATACAATTGACGGATAATCTACAATAATGTAGCTAGCATGTCTGATAACATTATATAGTAATATGCATGACAAAATTTATATAAAATGTAGAAAAATTATTTTTAAATTAACTAGGAGTGACCTAAAAGGCAAGATCTTGCAGATCATCACAGCGATGATGGAAAAAATAAGGTTTCTTTAAATTATGCTTTTGTAATAGTACACCGGGAAAAAACTGAGAGGCATGTTAGGCCTTTTATTACATTTCCACTTGATAAATACCAATATATGTTCATGAACATACTCAGATTTCATACACACATGCACACCATATGAAGTGATTTAAAATACTCTTATTAATTAGGCATAGAGATGTGCTGCTCAAGTAGCTGAGCAACCAGAAAGACAGAGCACACCGACATGCACATGCAGTAAACTGGGAAGGCAATAAAACTGTATTCAGTTGTAACATAAATACTTTAGGCTGTGTTTTCTGTTAGTGTCTCCGTGTCCTACCCAGTGTTAATTGAGATGATTTCAATGAGAGGATTCTTCCTGATCTTGGGGAGGTCCAGTCGAGCTCCTCCAAGTCTTCGGCCTCCATCTTTCTTCTGACCCAACAGACGAACTGAGTGGCCTGAAAACAACAAAAACAAATCGTCTCACATAATCAAATGATCCTACTAAAACACTGACTGACGATCACACTACTGTCCACGTGCAGATGGATGCAAACATGTTTAAAAGGCACCCTGAAGTATTTTTGTTGCTGTATTTTAAATGCCAAATCTGAATTGCACTGCTAAAGAGAAAAATAAATACAATATAACAGATGTAAGAAACATTTTGCCCGTATTGGTTGTCAGAGCACTTGCTCTCTCTTGAGTATGTCTCTCATCAAACTTACAATGCAAACAATGAGATTATATTTGCATTTCACCCACAAGCAAAATGCCAAACAGAAATCAAACTTCCCATTGTGCAAAATCGACCTCAAATAAATCGCTCTCATCTATTGTGGATAAATTTAGTATGAACAGGACAATGAGGAAAGACATAATAGCAGATCGAAGCACATGCAAACAGGGTTTTTCCTGTCTCAGAAATGGACTTTGGGGCCTCTGGCTCTCATTAACACTGTTTTGGGGTTGGGAGGGGTACTCAGCGTGTGCCCATGCACACTATAAAAGTTGGTATCCAACAAAAAGTACAACCAAAAAGAACAGACCCATTCTATGCCTAACAACCTCACACAGACTAGGGGTTAACAAACACAATGGATACACAGTAGGAAGATGGTAATAAGGCCCAGCTGAATACAATTAAGACAATTACAAAGGCAGGAAAAGTAAAAAAGGAGGGAACAAAGACACAGAAAACCACACTGTTTGTCAACATTCAAAAGAAAAAATGAGGTAAACTAAAAGACTGACCAAGAATAAAGTCACATAAAAAAAATGGAAAAAACCAAAAACTGAAATGCAGGTGGGCAACAAAAACTGATAATATTAGAAATGAAAAAGGGATTCCTCTACATAAAGAGGGCTACTTTACTCACAGTGAGAACTAACAGAAATTATTTATATTTGGCTATCATACTGTCAACCAAGGCAAATGAAAAATCCACAGCTGAGCCTAACAGCTAGTGACGTCTAGCCTTTGGTGTGTGGAAATAGGACGCAGTACTCTCTCTTCTCTAACCGTTTAATAGGCTGCTAGCTAGCTGTGTGTGAGATGGAGGTGCTGAGGGATGGAATTGTCTTCCTGTTTTCATCCGCAATACAAGGGTCTCTTGGGAGGGTGGGTTCAGAGCAGGAAGCATGGTTATCAATTGGTAGATAAAAATGACAATCTGCCCCAGAGGAGGACAAAGAGCCAATCGTTGAGGCATGACTGGTCTTAATATCCCAGTACAAGCAAGGAAATACAAAAATGTCCCTTGTGGAAAACAGCTGGGATTTGGACCACATTTGGCCCCACATTTTTTTTCCTTCCCTGGATCTATGCATCCACCCTCAGTCATGAAACAAGGATTGAAAACGCATGCATGTGCTAATAATGCCCTGAAACATTTGGAATATGTGAAATGTTAATGGCTACAAAAAGTCACAAGAGTGTGAATGTGTGTGTGAATGGGTGGATGACTGAATGTGTAAAGCGCTTTGGGGTCCTTAGGGACTAGTAAAGCGCTATACAAATACAGGCCATTTACCATTTACCATAATTTCGGTGCAGGTTTGTGGTAAAATCTGTTTTTAGAATTCCCTCTTTTTCCATTTTCATATTGAACATTTATTTCTGCACGGTGGGAAAATATACTTACTAAACATAATTGCAAACACAGACTTGTCAGGAAAAAGCAATTACCAGTATGGTGCTGGATTTCCAGATGTTTTTTTTCCCCAAATAATGAGCTTGTCCATTCTAATAAAACTGGAAATTGTCATTCCCCACATACTCCTTTGCTCTCTAATACTGCACAGGACCCCTGTCACTGTGACTACCGCAGAAGACTCTAGAAATAATCTCACTGCCAGCATGGAGTCACTCCAGGAACGTACCCAAAGCCAAATTCAATTTCAGGGCCTAGGGGACCATGAATGGGAAGCAAGAGATAAAATAGCTAATATGACTTGCTGAAGAAAACCAAAGAACGCTTCACTATTTGTCATCTCAATTACAGAGTTTACAGAGGCCAACTGCTGTGATGGGCAACCCTGCATAGTCATAGACACACACACTCCCGTCAACTAATACCACATTTTCTTGTGACTGACTGCCCTCCTCTTTTTCCTTCTGAACTTTCCTCAATCTGTTCTTTTCTTTCCTTTAAATCTAAACTGCTAGAAATGTCCTATCCACTCATAACATCCCACTAAAACACGCCAGAAAAGAGTAGGAAGGAAAGGGAATGATAGATGGATGTGAAGCTAAGATTTGTAGATGCTTGGATGATGATGAAAGATGTGTAGGATAGCCAGATGGATGGTTTGGAGGGAGAGGTGGAACGCTAAAAGGATGACCTGTTGACCTGTGTCTGATGTCTTATAAGCAGAGGGTCTTGTTGAGCTTTCTGGGTTGATTGTAAAGTAGCAGGCAGGAATGGGGGAGAGGTGATGGGAATGTATTGAAAAGAGGGGACAGAGGTGGCAGATGAGAAGGACAGGAGGGTTTCATGTTTTTCCATTTATCCTTTCAACCTAACTCTTTATTAAATATGTAAGACCGTCTTTGAAAAAGCTGTTTATGTCCTGACCAAATCTCACACAAACCAGTTTTGATGGGAAATTTTCTCACACACGCATCAAATGCATGAGTGCTACAACGCCAACAATTCCGAAGAGTGCTTCCCTTAAACGTCATCCAGGTTTTGATGCTTTACAAGGAAGATTTTTTGGTCACATCTAGTGAGGCTCTCTCAGAGCAGATACGACACTCAGAACATCTTCAGATGACTTAAAACATAAGTAAAAGTCCTAACGTTTTTCTTTTGGTACCTGCTCTTCGTTTACTTCACTTACTATCATCTGTCTGCATCTGTTCAACCACATTTCTGCTCAGTTTTTTTCCTCTGCATTGATAAAGGCAAACAGGTTATTAATACTGGTGAAATAAGGATTACAAGGTTATATTCTCTGATCTGTAGCTGCACACATAAATTATCCTATGCTTTTCCTACTCCCTGTCTTTGTGTGGCATTCACACACCAACTATAAACTGTTTCCTTAACGATAAATGAATATCAGGTGAAAAAGTACTATCCAAGGGCATTTCTCAGTGAAAGAATATGAATATTAGAATAGAATAGAAGAATAGAATAGAATAATCCTTTAATTGTCCCACAAGGGGAAATTTGGTTGTAACAGCAGCAAAAAGACACATATACAAACAAACAGTACACAGGACACAGAACAGAAACATACACAATTTTTCTTAAATATTTACATTAAGGACAATGGTTACTATATACAGAGTATTGTACAGTTATTAAATTAAATAAAAATAACTACAAGTAAGAGGCAAACCAGGTTGTAGTGCGAATCAGTTGGTTAACTTATTGCAGTTAGTGCTGATGTAAACATCTGTGTTTGTTGGGAGCAGTTCTGATTGTACAGTCTGACAGCTGCAGGGAGGAAGGACCTGCGGAAACGCTCCTTCATGCATCTAGGATGCAGCAGTCTGTCACTGAAGGAGCTCTGCAGTTCAGCAACATTTACATGCATGGGGTGGGAGAAGTCCTAATTAGAATTATTATTTATTATTTATTATTAGAAGTCCTAATAATAAAAAAGTCCCAAGATCAGATTATTAGTATCTTTTTGTGGGTTTTTCCATACATTCTTTTCGATTAAAAATATTTTACTCTTTTACTCATTTGTTCTTGTGGTGTGTATTTGTCTGTTGAGCATTGCCGAGAATCATAAAAGCTGTCCTTGTAAAAATGTGTATCCATGGGTGCCATTAATGTGTCTTTTTTTGTTTTTGCGTAAATGGAACTGCCAGTGGGCTCGGAATACAAGACTAAGTCAAAGCACGGGTTGTTGTTAACAAGAAATTAACTTCTGGCACAACTAAAACAAATTGATCTGGATAATCAAGCTCGTAACCACAGTAACACCACCACCAACAAGTAAATAACACTGTATAAGTGAGCATGCACCGACTAAGCCAGGGAGTCAACCTGAGATAACACGATGGAATAAAAACACGTCCTATCATTTACTACAGGTAGTAACTTGAAGTCTTTATTACACAGATGCACTATGATAAAAAAGCAGCTTTACAACTATGATGTATCCTCATGACATCAAGGATGTTTAATTCATTTAAAGCCTGGAACTAAATGAAAAAGTCACACATGCTAAGAAGCGAGTCCCCAAAAGCACATGAGTACTCTTGTCATGTGGAAAACAGGACCTGCAAGCAATTTCGGCACAGCAAAGACCTGTATCTATTAGCAGTTCATTGAAGTAAGTATTTTAGTAGCCATTACGATAGGCAAATCCCCCAGCTTTAAGGTTTATGCCCAGGCCTCTGAGACGAAATAACAGCTCTCAGTTTATACGAGGTCATAAAGAACAGTAATGATACTGGGGAAATTAGTTTCTATGGAGGGGCTGATGGTGGGAGGAAAAGGGGAGGGAAAGAAACAGGGGGGTGAGAGGCGAAAGAGAGGAAGGGAAGAGATCAAAAGATGTAGGAAGGGTGGGAGAAAGAAATGGGGAGAAAAAAAGACAGAATGAGCAAATCACAGAGAAGAAAGGGGGAATAAAAGTCACAGAGTAGATGTGTGACTGTGAGCTTGTGTGTAGGCTCACAGTTTAGGCTTGATGACACATTGTAAAATTAAGCCTTAGTTCAGCTGTCCTTCATTAGAGTGAACCCTGCAGTGCAAAGTAGTCACTCAGACGCACACACACACACACACACACACACACACACACACACGTGCACACGCACAGTGTAAACTCAATCTGTTCTTTATTAGAGAACAGCTGGGGGTGTATGACAGCTTGACTAGACTCACTCACACTGTAAACTCTCTCTGACCTTCATTAAACAGCTAAGTGTGGTGGTTCGCTAACAGTTTAAACGGATGACCTATAACTGCCATGTGTGTCTGTCAGTGAGCTGCTCAGACAGAGAGGATCATTTAAGAAGCAGCTCAGACAGTTAGATCGGTTTCAACAAAAACTGAAGACTTTTGCTTTAAAATACACATTTAAAACAATTATTTAGTCAAATGTTGTTGTTTTTTGTTCTTTTTAGTTTACCATGACAACATAAAATGCAAGCTCTTTCCATTCACTTTGGAAAATACTACATTTTTTAACAACCTTAACACTATTATAGCTAATAATGACTGGTGGATTTTTTTTAACACTGTTAGTATAATATTAAGTCATCAGCATTTGATTATGTGCTCTTCTGATGCAGTGTGATACACTCTGATTCTTACCGGTCAAGTAGACTGTAGTAAGGTAGTAAAAGTGGAGAGACTAAAATAAAATGGCAAAAATAATACACGCAGTGGTTAGCACTGTGGCCTCACAGCAAGAAGGTCCTGAGTTCAATTCCACCATCAGGCCGGGGTCTTTCTGTGTGGAGTTTGCATGTTCTCCCCGTGTTTGCGTGGGTTCTCCCCGGGTCCTCCAGCTTCCTCCCACAGTCCCAAGACATGCACTTAGTGGGAATAGGTTAGTTGGAAACTCTAAATTGCCCATAGGTATGAATGCGGGAGTGAATGTGAGTGCGAACGGTTGTCTGTGTATATGTGTCAGCCCTACGACAGACTGGCAACCTGTCCAGGGTGTACCCCGCCTCTCGCCCTAAGACAGCTGGGATAGGCTCCAGTGCCCCCCGCGACCCTGCCAAAGGATAAGCGGAAGCGAATGGATGGATGGTTGGATAAAATAATACATCCTTGGATCTTATTCATTCCATGCATAAGTGCATATTTGTTTTGTGTTGTAGTCGGGATATGGATTTGTGTTTGAGGACCTTAGTTTTGAGTTTAATTGCGGTGGTTAAGCTTGGCTAGGGAAGGCATTACGTTAAAGACCACGCAAAGACAGTAAAACAAGGATGCGTGTGTGTGTGCCTTTGTGTGGTAAAATACCTTTAACAGCCTCGTCCACTACTTCCACCACTCGATCAATCTGCTGGACCTGTAACACAAAGAAACAAGAGAAAACTTTATTGATCCTGAAAACCCAAGTCCTCACAGTCAAACAGAAGCCTGATATTGACGACTCACAGACACACTGATACTCTGATCCACATTTAAACAAAGTGGATATGCAAATATACACAAAAGCCATACGCAATAAGAACAGAGACAAACAAGTGCAAAAAGCTACAATCACCAGGCAGGATTAAGGAATATGGATTTCCTAAATGCCACTGAGTGTTTGTTGTGTATGTACTGACAAACATGTTCTGTGATAGATCAGACCATATAGGTAACAATAAAGCATTACCCAAGTCCATAGCTGTGTTTTTCTCCTCATTGTCTCACATGGAAAACAAATCCTGTAGTTCTGCTAATGGATACTGTAATGAACCACCGCACTAATATAAAGAGAATAAACAAGGCCCCCACAGGCCACAGTTTAATAACAGGCAGACTTTAAGTAGGGTAATCTGGATACTAAAAGAGCCAGAATATTAAACGAGGAGTTCAAACTTTACTTATCTACCAACCGATATTACATGAAGAGGAAAGGAAGCAGAATGAGTGAAAGAAAGAAAAAGAACACTAAAGTAGTGACAGGAGAAAAAAACTGATCATTTTTCGGCTGTTATTTTCCTTTCGCTCTTCCCAGCATCCCTTACACCTCGAATTCTCTTCACTTTCGCTCTACACTCTGGCCCTTGGCACTGGCTCTCAATGCCTTCAGGCCCATCACTTAAAATAAGCCTCCTTTCAAACACACACACTCAGATTCACACTGTGCTTTGCAGGAAGCAGTTACTTGCATGCCGGAGTAAAACCTTTTTCAATGTAATGGTGAAGCAATCTGGGCCCATTCAGAGCAGCAGCAGGCGTCCCTACATAGAGTAAAACTCAGGTCTACATTTCAGCTATTAATTTAGATCGCACTTTTCAACTTTGGCTGTTTTTAAATCCTCCATTGTACCCATAGAAAGAAAAGGATAAATACTGATATATTCAGCAGATTTGTTGTATATAAAAGCAGTCACACGTCTACTGGATGTGATACATTTCCGGCCATGTTTAAGCTTTATTTTTAAGGTTTGTCATTCTATTACCATAACTTAATGACAAGCAGTAATGCGACATCTATAGTATTTTGATTAACCTTCAATAAAGTAATTAAAATTGTATATTTAAAAAAAAAAACAAAAAACAGGACCATAAATACTGTATCCTGTGAAAGCTGAGGTGTGACATGTCCTGCTCACAGCTTTGCATGCCCATTCCGATCCTCTGATTACTTAACCAGTGCTGCGTAGGTGTGTGTAGGTGTGCGATGCATGTCAGTTACAGGATGTGACAAGTCTAGTTAAGAAAAGCGAAACACTGCAGGCTTGCGTGACTGTCTATGAAGCTCACACAATACATTTGCAGTCATTAAACAGCAACCTCAAACACAAAAGCACAACAGCAATAAAACACCACTCACAAAAGCTGGCAATACGCACACAGGTCAGATAAAATGAATTCAATAGGAAGGCCCGCCTATTTATTTTTAACTACACTCCTTATCTGGCCGTTAGTGCAATCACTATACACAAATTCCGAACTTGTATTTGCATCCAATTTGCATAACCCACCAACTGCCACTATCATTACATGTTCCATTGTGGGAATACAGAGGGACTCTGTGCATTCTCATATATTTATGTCTGGGTTTGTTACAAAATGTGCCTGTTCATGCATGCATGCGTCTTTAAGTTAAAAATGCTTGTCACTGAAAGCTCTGGCAGTTATACGCTGTTTGTGCCTCACCCTGAAGCCTATTATATACACAAGCCTGTTTATCTGAATAGAATCATATTATACATGCATGTCACTATATCTGAATCTTATTAAGTTACATAGTGGCATTTTTTACTTAAACTGAATAACATTATTTATTGTTAAAGATATCTAACTTAGCACTTGAGCTGTCTTCAATCCATTCATTTTAAGGTAGTGGGAGTAATCAAGACAATACTGTTTGCTTTGTTCCCATTTTCAGCACAGCAGTTTGTTTTAGTTTCCATAAAAAAAAAAAAAAAATCCAATTATAGAAATAAGAGCACAGCTTTGTACGGAGATTTAGATGGCATATCCTGGTTGAATGTGAAGATTACATTTTTAAAAATACCCTGCCATATTAGAGCCTTTTAGTCTTCAAAACTTTTTTATGACGCCAATTCAGCAAGGTGCTGGAAACATGATAACATCACATAAATACTGCAGACTTGTCAGCTGCACATCTGTGATGCAAATCTCATATTCCACCACATCCCAAAGGTGCTCTTCTGGATTGAGATCTGGTGACTGTGAAGGCCATTTGAGTGCAGACATCTTCAAGAAATCAATTTGATATGAATTAAGCTTTGTGACATGGTGTGTTATCCTGCTGGAAACAGCTAACATAACAGGGGTACACTTTATTCATAAAGGGTTATGTTCAGCAACAACACTCAGGTAGGTTGTGGTATTTAAATGATGCTCAGTTGGTACTGAAGTAAATATACCCCACACCACCAGCACCTTTGTATGGAGCCTGAACTGTTACTACAATGCACCACTGATCCATGTTTACATGTTCTTTACTCTAACTTCTGACACTAACATATGAAGTTTGGTAAGCTTGTGCAAATCGTAGCATCAATTTTCTTTTCTTAGCTGACAGGAGCTCTCATGGCACTGCCCATCTGCTTCAAGGTTAGACATGTTATGCATTCAGAGATGTTCTTCTGCAAACCTCTGTTTTTTTGATTCACCGTTGCTTTCCTACCAGCTGCCACTCATTCTTTTTCTCCTGTTTTTGGATTATTCTCTGTAAACCCCTAGAGATGGTCCCAGTAAATAAGAAGTTTCTGAAATATTCAGACTATCTTGACTGACACTATCAACCAGGTCACATTCAAGGTCACGTGAAGCACCTTTCAGGTTAAACTTCAGCACTTTGTCTTGACGTCTACATGCCTCAATGCGCTCAATAGTTGCCATGTTACCGGGTAATTAGTTGTCTGCATTAACAAGAAGCTGAACAGATGTAACTAATGAAGTGGCCACTGTGTATATGTGTTAGGCATAGAAGTGTTAGGATGATTTTGTCCAGGCTGCACCGTGGCAGTGTGCTGAAAAGCAAACAAACAACGAACTGAATCAATTATTCAATGAGGAACACTCATTTAGCTATTAACTAACAACAGACTTGACATATCCATTAGTTCCTTTCTGTGACAGCAAAGGTGAAACAGAATAATTCATCTGCTCTGTATCTCTTTGTTATGCACTCCAATCACTCACCAGTGGCTGGTAACCAAAGCAGAATGGCTCAGTTTAAACAAGTAACAAGTTAAAACGTATTTATTGTCACATATTTGTCTGTTTGTACTCTCTTAAATATATTAATACTAGTAGCAAAAGTAACCAGAGGGCTCGACTGCCCCAAGCCACCTTTAAAGGAAGCAGTCTATGCTGAGGAATCACTGACGTGTCCTTTCCTAGCTCCGTCTCTGTTCACCCATAACACCTCCCCATAGTACAGGAGTTAATGTACCCGATCTACCTTTTCATGCAGAACATTTGTGAC
Organism: Pelmatolapia mariae; assembly: GCF_036321145.2. Classification (NCBI taxonomy): domain Eukaryota; kingdom Metazoa; phylum Chordata; class Actinopteri; order Cichliformes; family Cichlidae; genus Pelmatolapia; species Pelmatolapia mariae. The sequence continues at coordinate 45,330,054 of NC_086236.1, read as the reverse complement.
TGGGAAATGTTCTGCCTGAAGAGAATGAGTACAAGACAGAGCAAGGTTAGCTGCCCGGTGAATGACATTCCGATCAATCTCGAAAAGCGTGTCCGTCTGTACTCGTCATCGGACACAAAGGAAGATAAATAGACGCACCTTTAATACAGCCAAGTCAAAATACACAGATGTTCACAGAAAGTACACGTACCCCAATGATGCTGAGACCTTTGAGGTAGTCCATCCTTGGCTGGGCCTGGGGAACGCATCCTGCTACTACCACCTTTTTCTGCTGTTCCTGGGCTTTTCTGTGCAAAGGCAAAAAGAGAAATAAGCATAGAATAACAGGTTAACTGTAATATATGACAAACACTACTGTTTTTCTGTTCCACTTTCTGATTTAACCCAGGAAAAACACTAAGATCAAAAATATACAGTTAATGTATCCTTTGGATCCTTTTGAAGATGAACATCTTATTTTAGAACCTCAACGGTTAAAGTTAAAATGACTCCTTCATATCATATGTGCTAAAGTCTTCCCCTCCGACCATCTGTGTGCATGTAATTTTTGAACTCTACTAGAAAATTTCTTAGGCTGACATATTCTAATGCAATTTTCAGTGAGAGTAAATACTTTCCGATAGCTTGGGAAATGGATGAATCCAAGCTTATGCTTCATTTGGCAGAATGCATCTGGCCCCCGACCCATTAAAACAGATTTCCAAAAGCCTTTGCCAAGCCAATCACCACTGTTTATTTAAAATGAGGCGTGTTTGATATAACGACCACACTGTAGGCTTTTTACATTTTCACCTCAGCCCTACATTGCACATTTCTTTGCTCTGACTGATTGAAGGTCCAGAGGCATTTTGATCTGTAGCTGATGAAAACAGCTTTTGAAATCATTGCTGGAGTAAGATGTTCCCAGCTAATTGCATTTATCTTTGCGCATAAGGCTACTGTGCTCCTAAGTCATTAATGGATAACGGCTTGACAACAGCGCAAACAAGCAAAATCAACTGCATGCAGTGATAAAACCTGCCTGTATGTTCTAGCATATGAAGCAAACCTCCAAATTCTTCTGATACCCAATTCTTAAAGTCAAACTCTATAAATTAGTTCAAATTGATTTTTTCTGCAACTTAAGTGTGGATTTAATTAAAAGTAAATTGTGCACATCTATGAAATAAATCTAGGTGAAACTTAAAAATTAATTTTAAAAAACTAACGTTGTGAGTTTATTGTAGTCAGAATTTGCCCTGTCATGCAAATTCACTCTGCTACAAAATATTAGGTGATCGAGAAAATGCTCAGTATATGAAGCTGAGAACACCATTATTTCAGTCGCTAAACGGTTAAGCCCAAAAACGTACAGGTCTAGTCTTTGATTGGCCACTGCAGCACCTTCATTCTTTCCGTGTTCACACATTTTGGTGTAGATTTGCTGCTGTGCTTGGGATCATTGTCCTGACATAAGACTGAATTTCAGCCAAGCTTTAGCCTCCAATTTGAATCTAGAATATGTTGGTAAACAGAAGAGTTCACGGTCGACGCCATGACTGCAAAGTGTCCTGGCCCTGTGGCTGCAAAACAAGCTCAAATCCTTATCCCTCCACGACCGTGCTGAACAGTTGGGCATGAGGTTGGCTGATATGCTGTGCTTGTTTTTTGGGGGGGTTTTTTAACAAACGTTGCGCTGTACAAACATGGACAAATATCTCCACTGTCATATGTCCAAAGTACATCGTTCCAGAAATCTTGTGGTTTCTTCAAATGAAACTGTATAGGCCTTGCTGCCGTGTTCTTTTTAGAAAGAATTGGCTTTATCCTGGTAACTGTACTGAACTTTCACATTTAACATGCTAACTGCAGCCTGTAGCTTCTGAGATGTAGCTCATGGGTTTTTCACAATTTATCCAACCGTTACATGATCTGAACTTGGAGGGAATATTTTCCGATATATGGGCGATATATTCATGCATGCGCAGACTTTTTGATGGGCGGGGCAATGTAATCATGCACGGACTGATTTGCGCATTTACAAGACAGAATAAGTCCAAACATGGATGAACTAGTTTCCCCCCCAAAAAAGCTGTTAGCGTTAATGCGGCTTAAACGCGGTCATCGCGATTACAATTTTTAACTCAACCCATCTGGAGCGCAGAATGAACAAAATTATTACAAACTGCCAAAATGCGTTGACAGAGACATTTCAGGGATTTTGTCAGTCTGCGCTCCAGATGGGTTAATTGTTAATCGTGTTAGTCGTGATGATGTCGTGTTAATGCTGACAGCACTAAAAAAATATATATAAAGTCGCCAATTTGGGATTTCTTTGGCTTTAAACCGGATGAAAGAGGTAAACCTAAGGATGTAACCAAAGTGGTGTGCCACTTGTGCAGACGTAGAGTGTGAGGCAAGTACTGAAACACGACTAACTTGCATGAGCATGCATGTGTCCACCATCCGGCTGAGTATGCTAGGCTATCACCCAATTCTGCAGCTCCATCAACAAGCATTTGGGCGCACTCTGAGGAGGGTGCACCTGCTCGCAGATGAAAGAGGGTGCTGTTAAAACAGCGCTATTAATTTTTTTTCCTGTTGACTGCTTCTATTAGCTCCATCATTATTAGCAAACTTACTCATGCGCAAATAAATAAATAAATCGCCCTTGTAAAAACTATCGATGATAGATAGTTGATATATTTGTCCAATCGCCCAACCCTAGTATGAAGCACATATAGCAAAGCATGCATTAGACCTGAGGTGGAAAACTAGTAAACAAAAGGCACCATTTTTCTTTTTCACATTAACTAAGGTACAGTATGTGTACATACATGTGTTTTTTATACTACTTAAATTGGTAATGCATAAAATCCAATATTGACAGTAAAACAAAGCAATGTCAAACATTTCACGTTGCATGTCAAATATTTACAATATTGATTAATAACTGGTAAAACACTTAACAGCTTTAGAAATCCTAACTGATAAGACAATCTGAATTAAGAAGCAGCGAGGTAGTGAATTCGTGAAACAAACCAGAAGGAAATTGTGTGTGTATTTGTGAGTGTGCATGTGGATTTATGCAAGTCTTTATGTCACATCCAGTTAGTGACAGTGAGATTTAAGGCATTCGGTCTGTCTGACAAAAGCTTTTGGAAGAGCTGCCCAGACTCTGCAATGAATCTTTAATAATGAAGCCTCCTGACAGCTGGAGTGAAAGAGGGAGGTAGAGAGGGAGGGACGGAAGGGGGGGGATGCTTGTAAGTGAGGTAGGAATCATAGGAGTAGGCAGCAAGGAGCAGCAATGAAACTGAATGCAGAACTGTCAGCTGTGTTTTAATTTAGACTGTTTGATTCTTCAGGAAAACAAAGAAAGTGATGAAGGTGGGGAGGGTGGGGGTGGGAGAGCAAGGTGTGATGGGAGAAAGATCTGTGAAGGTAGACATCGCAATTCAAAGCCAGTTTAATCTGTCTCGTGTATGAGAAATGAGGGGACTGATAAAAGCTAAAGTTTGTATGAGAGAAGAGATGGAGGGGGAAAAAAGAGATGAAAGCAAAAATTAAGGACTTTTGTCATTATTTGATTATAAGAAGCTGCTTGCATTAGGCAGTGTAGTTTCAGAACCAGAATCTGTTTAACTGGAAAAACAGGTACACACAGTGCACATACAAGGGAATTTGAGTCCAGTATATTTAGTGTTATATAATGCTTGTATATAAATTCTAGGAAAAGGTAAAGAAAGAATGAGAGTTTTCTGACACCAGAAAAAAAAAATGGTGGGCAGACATCAACTTTCATGACTAGGTTAAGTGAGTCAGAAAAGCCAGGACAAAAGAGTCGGTATCTGTTTAGAGTAGCTTGTTCTTCCCACACTGGCAACACCGCACATACAGACACACTCACAGTAGGGGTGCGTCTGCATAATTCACACCGTCTCCTGCCAAAATGCGCCAAACGTTCCTTTAATGCTCTGCTCGCTCTCTGCACACAGACTCGGAGCCATAGCTGACACAGCGAGTAAGCAGACAGCGCCTGAGTCGCCGCCTCAGTGCCCCAGGGGGAACGGGCCAATCACGCCGCACGCAGTTCCTGGGTGGGATGAGACGGAATGGGATTATGCGATGCGGTTGCCGTGGTGATACTTTTGAGCCCAACCAAGCGCTCGTTGCCAGTGACCCGGACTAGAGCAGATGTCCCCCAAGATCAGACGACGAGGTGTGTGTGTGTGTGTGTGTGTGTGCGTGCGTGCGTGCGTGTGTGTGTGTTTCTGTGTGTGTATGTGTGGGACTACACACACGTTTCTCTTTGACTTCTTTGGCACCTCGCCCTAAATCTCTACGGCCCTCTGTCAGCTCTTTGTCACCACTCTCCATTGCCTTAGGACCACACGCACAGACACACACACACACACTGAACACCCACATGCTTCAACGATACAATGCATACACATGGTCCTGGCTGGCAATGCCATCAGTGCACAATATTCTATGCATACATGTATGACCTCTGTGATATGTATGCATGGTACAGAGTGCTGTGCTGTACATACAGGTTTTTAACAGCTCAGTAGATACAGTGAATCAGTCAAATTAAACCAGACTAAATGTCCAAGTGAATTGATCAGGTTGACTTGGGAGATGTCTCTGCTATGAATATGACATTAAAATAACTTTAGGCACTGGATGGACTGCAGTGCATGACCTATATAAAGGCCTCTTCAACTTTGTCACAACAAAACCTGAAGTGAAAGAGAGGCCCTTCCTTAGTGGATTACAGCAGCTGCTGAAACTGAGATATAGTGACATCATATAAACAGAGGTAATATGCTGAAGTCTCCATAAGTGCCACACATCTGAAAATGATTGTTAACAAGAAAAATGGCAAACAAAAGGTATCGATCTTTATCCTTTTTATGAAATGCTTTTTAACATAGCATATGTAGCGTCACTTTGGGCTTATAGGAAAGTTTTGTAGAAGACTACTATCCTACACACTGCTATGGTCAACAAGATAGCCACTACCTCCCACAGAAACATTTCATGTGTATTTTCCATTGTCTAGATCAAACCAGAACAATTATCAGAGGCACTAAAACCTAGACGCCAATCCAGTGAGGTTTCTTAGTCAGAGCAAGAATGAAAGCCAGGAGTCTGTGCATTAGGGAGAAATTATCACAAAGTTCTGTGACTCAGACTTAAAAATCAAAGACCGATTTAAACTTTCTTCTCCTTGTGTGGTGCTGCAACAGTTCCAGTGTGTCTGCCATTGTTGGTTTGCTCCTTCCTATGAGCACATTGTGCATCTGCAAGGCCCACTAGATCTCATTCAGTCTTGCCAAATGGCAGCACTTCAATTTTAATTTTATTTTAACCTTAGGATGTTTCAAGAAAATGTAGCATGGGCAATATGACCCTAAGGAAAGACCATAATACCATATATTCTGAATATATCTGGCCACATCATCATGATCCTTGATGGAAAAATTCAGATGAGTATGCCACATCTTCTCTGCACAACTTTGATTTCCGTGGTATCATCACAGTCACACATGTGCAAGTGCAAAGAACTGTAGCATCCTACTGGAAGTGGTCTAGAGGTGCACAAGGAGCTGATGCTGACGGAAAAACCATCTATACATAAACATATCCACTATAGTTTGTGGTTTTGTATTATACTTCTTTCTTTCTAGCCTGCCTACAGTTGTTGGTGCTGCCGTAGTGTAGAGGTTGCACAGATAAGTACATGCAGTCGCAACAAACTGGACACCAGCACAGAGTGCTGGTAGGGCTGTTCGATATAACGATATATATCGGATGACGATATAAAAAACGTCTATCGTTTCATATTATGCTATCGTTTGTTTCGTGGTGTCGCAAAATAAACTGTTTAAGGCAATATTTTTTCACTGTTTGATGGTAACTGTAGAATTTCTTATACTTCTTTCTCTTATATTTAATATAACCACACTACGGACGGACAAGCAACTGTTTTTACGCGTTGTCATTAGCAACAACGACGGTAAAAGCATTGTGTGTCTCCGCCGTCCGCTTGTTTGTTTTCCACATAAACCTTTCACAATTAAGCTGAAGACCCTATTGAAATTTTTCAAAATCTGAATCACGTGAAATAGTATGTGGAGTGTTTACAGACGAGAAGCTAAAAAGAGCCGTCAGGTGCTAAAAGATAAACCTTAGAACAGGCTTTTCCCCGCAGCACACCGTGTAATAAATACTCACTAAGAAAGTTGCGGCCGTTTCAACTTATTTAACACTTGACTCCAGTCACACGACGTCCAGCTGAAAACATTTCACGCAAGTCAAGTTGCCCAAGATTCACAGAATTTACAGAAAATGTACAAATTTTGTGATATATATCATTGCCGGGATGATAAATGTGTTATATCGGGATATGAGATTTTGGTCATATCGCACAGCCCTAAGTGCTGGTGTCCAGTTTGCGCACACCCTCTGATTTTGAAGGTCACATCACAGACACCAACAGACCCCTAGCATACTTGCAAACATGGTGAGTATAACGCTGGTGTAACTGTGTCCTCTCAATGACTCTCCCTGCTGCTCAACATCCTCAGCCCTACATAGTGGGGGAGAGGATGAGCTCATTACACACACACACACACAGAGCCAGCCATATGCTCCTTTACAAGCATGTTGCTTAAAGGATGAGGTCATACTGGTAAGAGTGGTGAGGAGTTTTGTATATGTGAGATGTACACATTGGCGGTTTAGCGTGATTTGAATTCGATGCATTTTTGGGGAAGCAAAGACCAAAACATAAACTTACCAACATGTCAGGTGTGTCCCTTCTTCTCCTTTCCCTTTCCTATATCTGGCTTGTCCTTGCCCCTGTCTCCCTCATCCTCTCATCTCCACTTCGACAGTTGTTTCTGGCTGATTTGACAGCGAGCCAGCCACTCGGTATACTCCTGACCTCTCTGCATTAGCATAAGCAGCAAGGGGCAAGGTTAAGTACCCATCAAGCCTCAGTAATTAAGATGTGAACCGGTGTGTGCACAAGCGTGTGCGAATGTGAGGCCAAATGTATCTAATCTTCCACTTCATTTATGTGCCACTTCCACAAACTTCTACATGTAGAATAATTCAGTCTCACGGATGGTCACTGTCCTAATTTCAATTCCAGGATGGATATCGAAGTCTAAAACTTTACCTTACATACGTTTGAGCTGCTTCAATATATGTTTTATTCATTGTTCCATATTTATTTCCCAACGTGTTTCATCCAAGTAGCAGCAGGATATGGATCTGCGCTGACTGACAGCACAGGCTGTTACTCTGATGAAGAATGTAGCCTTCCCTGAGTGAATAAGTACATCTGCAAAGTTTACCCAAAACAACTGTCAAAACACAAACAATATAAATAAAACAGCAGCTAACTCTGGGCCTAAGGGATCTGACTGCAGACAAACTAAAATAAATGAAAGCCATTAATGTAGTGGAACAGGATCCTGTAGGAGATGTTGCTGAGAGAGAGAGCGAAGAGGGAAGAGGGAGGAAAAGCAAAGAGGGATTCAGAGAAACTGTGAAAAGAACATCTTTATAAGAAGGAGAGAGAGAAGACAGCACAGGGGTGTCAGAGAGGAAATGGTTGAAGCTAGAGGAGATCAAACGCGGGGAAACCTGAGAGCAAAGTCCCACAGATCCCACCCGAAGTTAACTGCCAAATGTAAGGTTGACCTTTTAAAGACCGACGAGTGTCCATGAGCGATCTATTCCAGCTCAGTACAGCAATACTGCATTTACACTAACTTTAGATTACAGAGGCTCTCTTTATCAATATCTGTTATTATTACTGTAATATTGGATAATGATGACTGCCTTCCAAAGGAGAGATTTTCCCAAACGAATCAGTGTTTTGGATATAATCAGAGCAAATCCAACCCAGCGGAATGGCAAACTTTGCATGATTTGTCTTTAATTTGGTCAATACACGAATATGGACATTACTCTGTGCTGTTATTTTGAAATTTTACATCAGCGTTAATGTACCAGAATTAACTTAATAGTTCACTGTTACTTGCCGTCCAACAAAACCATCTATCAGCTACACTCACTTATCTTCAAAGCAGCCACGGCCTGTACAAGCTGACACTCGGTTAGAGGCGAGGTACACTGAAGTGTGTTTGTGCTAAATGGCGAGGGGCTGTGGGATCAGTCAGGAGCGTATTTGAAACTGGCAATGAGTAAAAGGAAGGAAAAAGGGCACATCTATTAGCACATCTTCATCAAAAAGTGAAAAGACAGGGAGGCAGGCTGACAACAAAACTCAAAAGGAAATGAAAGAGAGAAATGTAAAGGTCAGGGGCTGCTATAGTTCCTTGGAACCTCTCCCTTTCTTTCAAACACCCAGACATATAAATTCTTCAACAGTGCTAGGTTGTTTTTTTTTTTGTTTGTTTTTTTTAATTGGATAGACAGAGGCAAGCAAAAGCAAAACTAAATGAGAAATTAAAAAAAACAAATAGACAACAAGACCAGCAGCAGAGAAGGGACGTGTGGATTAATCAATAAAACATAACTACATGAAAGCAGATCTCATAAACATGCGTTGTGGAAAATGACGGTAAATGCAATATGAAATTGGGCAGCCTAAGCGTTGAAGACAAGCTGTGAAAGCCCAGAGTCACCGCAATGGTGGCCAGGCCCAGTCCACCTGAAAACATAACCACATAGAGAAGGAGAAAAAACCATAATAATAATAAAAATAAACAGCATGGCTCATTTTCAGTTTTGCACATTTATTACTAATGTGCTTAATAAAAGCATTCACATTTGAGCTGTGTTTTACAGGATACAGGCCAATCAAGATCTGTTGACCAATCAATGCACATCAATAACACAGCAAGTTTATGGCCAGCTCACATGGCCTTTGGGTATATCAGAGATCGGGCTGCAGACCAATTGTCAACATGGGGCTAGTAAAAACAAGTCAGACAAAATGCAAGGCTTACAGATTACAGCCTTTAAAAAAAGAAAATACTTGCCACGCCGGCCCAACGCTGTGAAAGGGACGACATCTGTCTTGTAAAAACTGCTGCATGTGTGATAAATATTCCATTACTATAAATGAGTTGTATTCACCACTTGAGTGGTTCGTAATAGAGAAAATGCTAGTTAAAAAAAACACAACAGCGCACAAACATTCAGACACGCAGACTCCAGGGAATAACTTTAGCTAAGCTGAACCTGAATCCTGGGAAGAGCCCCAAGAGTCCCATTTCTAATGCAGAGTCCTGCAATCTATATGTGAGACGCTTATGGAACAATGACACGGTGCCAGCCCAGGAGCCTCAAGCTGCGCTGAAGAGGCAGAAAGGGGAAACAAACACATGCAGCTCATGAAAGCAGAGGGTTTCTATTCTTTAAAAACCAGGAAGGATCTCACGAAACAGAATCACATGCTTAGAACAAACATCAACTGGAAAATGCATCGCACTTAGCTCCTGTTTGGGAACGGCGGCAGTTATACGATAGTGTGGCAGCTTTAGTGTCAGACTGAACAGGTCATTTCAGTGGGGAATAAAGATATTTACCATGGTAAGCCACAGCCACTGAAAATGCATGAGAATGTTAGCAGCAGGGAAACAAGCGTTTGACTTCCTCCATTTGTGCAGGCATGAGCGACTATGCAGTGTCTCTGTGTGTTTGTGTTTCTGTGCAATTATTTTGATCCAAAAGAGGAGACGAGCGAAGAATCTTTGCTGGGATGACACAGGTGAAAGGACATTTTGGTTGAATGGATCCCTACAAAATTAGTCCAAGCATAAACAATCATGATTGGTTTCAAGGTCATAAATTATTACAAGCAAGGGTTTGGAAAAGTGGAATGGCACATGCTCAGTGACCTGGAATGCATCAACAGTCTTTGCAAACCAACATGTTTTTTTTATTTTTACAAAAGACAAAGACAGAATAATTACACCATTCTAATAAGTAAGGATTGCATAGCAGTACTCAAATTGTCTAAAAACGCAACCCAAAAAATGTATTAGCAACTAATTTCTTGGTTGATTAAAAGGAAGAAAATGACTGATTAGAATTAATCAAAACACTCAAAAACAGTCATAATTAAGCACAGTTTAAAGGACAGGGATAAACTTGGTCCATATACATAATTGTGTATGTATTTACACATACAATAGTAAGGGTTATTTTGAAATGCATGGCAGACTGATGCAAACAGTCAAACTATTCAAACCTTCTTTTCTTGCAGGTTAGGTTTCTTGTGGTTAGGGATTGCTCTGTGGTTCTAGACCAGTTGACTCTGATGCAACATGCATACAAATAATCATTTCCTAGATTAAAACACTACAGAAACGAACGGGGACTGTCGTCTGTCTTACTTTCCACCTTGCTGTTCTACAACTTCTGGCACAGAGAGAGGGTTGCTGCCACCTGCAGTAAAGTCTGGCTACATAACATGTAAGACTCCACAGTTAACTTTTGTTTTACATTATTTATATTATGAATATTTACCATATCATCCAACAAGTTCTTCTGGCAAAAGCTAAATATTCAGTGCATCAAGTTCTGTCTATAATTACAGAATAACAGGAAAACAGTAAATGATGAGATTAAGATGAAGACTAATAATGGGCACTAGGGAATACTCACTTCTGTACTGTAAGCAAACACTACCTCAGAGCTGTTTAGTATATTGTGCTGCAAATGTCTAAACTTCAAGTAAAATGTTTCATCTTACTGTAATTCTTCCTTTGATGGATATTTCGATATTAGCATAAACACAGGAAATAAAGGGATTTTCTGAACATGCATCTTCGATATCATTTTATGTGGGTGGAAGTATTGCAGGGAAGGTGCTGAACACAACATGAAGCTATAGTGTGCTATACTTGGCAACTCCAGAGAAAAAGTGAGTTTCTGTAGAGAAGACTAGGCTTATTTTCTACTCTGTGTTCACAGCGATCTATACTATGAATATGACTGTGCACTTAATATAGGAGACGTGATTGTGGAGTATGTTCCTCATGTGTAATGTATGTAGCCAGGGAAGAGATGAACAGATAAAAGAAATTATGCATGTTAACCTAGTACTTTGCATCAGTGGAAATCAAGGCAACATGGAGTTTAGCTTTGCATCCTTTTGGGAAGAAGTAAACAGACTGCTTTTCATTTCCTGATACACTTGCCTGGCATGAAAGTTTGACTAAAATCTCTTACTGGACAGTCAGACTTCTGCGGTAAATCTTTGTAATGCTAACAACATAACCTGTGTGGTTTACACTGTCACCAGCATTCATGCTTTTTATTGGTCGTTTACCTGTTAATTACCTGGTGGGCCTGTCCCAGTGACACGACAGCAACAAAGTGCTAGTACGTATACAATGTGACCACATATATTTGTGCCTCAAGTTTTTCCACTTCGTTGTACACTTCCTCACATCCATTCTCATAGATTTGGTAGGCTCTCTCCAGGAATTAAGGACGTGATTGCTATTCTCTCACTGATGGATTTAAAATGTGAACTCTTGAAGCAACATGCAGTTAAGAGCTGCAGGGGGGTACACTTCAGGGAGGAAAGATTTGGATTTTTTAATGACGCACCTACCTATTTAACAAAGAGGTATAAATCTCTTGTGCCGCAATAATGATAAAAACACAAGCAAGAAATAAAAGATAAAATTAAATAATTTACGTTGGTGTGTGAACATTCATTAAAAAAAGCAGATATGTGAGTAAATGTACAGTCAGAGCAAAAATACAACAAGTGTGGGAGTCTCATTATAGAGCTACAAAAGTCTAAGCATCTATTCAGCCTGTTAATTTCCCTGGCTGAAGAGGCTCTACAGTGGCTCATCAGTCCCTCTAAATAAGACCCCTCGTTTTACCACAGCGCCTTATTTATTCTAAACAACATTCTGCTGAAATTCAAGGAAGCAGTGCATTCAAAGCCAACTATGCGACTGAATCGCTTTGCAGGACCTCCTTTCTTTGTAAACATTAATTTATGTAATGCTACTTTTCTTTTCTTTACTCTTCTCATCAGAGTCAACGTCAATTAAAAGGAAGGTTCAAGACTCGCTTCATTATATTAGAAAGGAGGAGGACGAAAAGGGTATGAGGAAGGAAAAGGCTTTACTGAAAGAGGTGGTGATTATGGAATACATTTAGCTTGTTAGAAGGACGCTGAATATTTTTACAGATGCGCATGAATAGAGCCGTCTCCACCTCTTTTGTTGAACCGTATTTATTACAGCTTTCTCCTTCATATACTTTCAATTTGTTAGGACCACGTTCAATGCAGACTCGTATTCTGTGGTGTACAATAATGAAATGACTTTCAGTTTCTAAGACACTTTAAGAATACATTTGTACGCTGCATCAAAATGGACATCAGTCTTCATTTGAAGCTTAACATCCATTTCCTGTATAAACTTCAATGAAGGACTGCTGTTAACAGCTGGGTAAAATTCTTGTTACACCATGCACGCTGCATGATTTTTAACTATTTGCACCTGCATAACTAAAACACATCTCTTCAAAATCGGTCACTATTCTTAGATTTAATTTTCACATAGGGTGTTGTGTTCATCTGCAAAAGTCTAGATGTTATTTGAGGTTTTGTTTTTTGTTTTTTAAATCAATTTCAGTGAGAACAGCTCAAAGATGTAGGAGTCAGAAAAAGCTACAATTACAAACTGAAAGTCACTGAACACCCATACACAAAATTGCATGACACAACAAAGTTTACAGCAGTATACTGTACTAAGAAGCAACTTAAACATACCCAGGATATTTTCTTTCTACTGTCTGACTTCACTTACCCTAAAATCAGCAACCAGGTTAAGCAGTTTAACATGCTAAGTAATCTAGCTTGAAGCACATAAAACAGACGATGACAGTGATAAAACTATTAAATGGAAAAAAAAATAGTTATTGTAGTTGAAGTAACAATAATAGCTTATGCTTAATTAACAAGTGAACTGCCTTTGTAATAGCAAAAACCCAGGGCTAACCCTTAAGTGACATGGCTATGCCCAATGTACAGCCCTCAAGTGAGTGTAGCTGATACAGAGGAGATGCATGATGGTATCTTGGCTGACAGAATCACATATCCAAATATACACATAATCCCTTGTCATCGCACAAACCCAGAGCCTTATACACGTCTCTGATTCCCCGCAGCAGCATCGCTTCCTTGTATATCTGTCTGTTTGTTTACAGTACCTCACATGTTAAGAACTGCCCCAGGTATACTGAGGCTCTGGCTTACCAATCCCTTACAGAGGTTGGCAGCTAACTGTGTACATTTCCGCACATGTGTGCTCTGCATATACCTGTGGCAAAGTTGTAAGCCCTGGGCTTCTGTCACTCCAAATAGTGTTTGAGAAATTTCTTGGCTAGCTTGCTCCTGCCCATAAGCTGGTTAAGCAAAACTAGAAACGAGCCGTTCTAAGAGTACCGAGATACTTAGATGGCAACATCTTCTAGACGAATATAAAGCTTCTGGAAATAATATACACTATAAAATTCACATTAGTACTGAAACACAATCAAGCGCATGTTTTGTTTACATTAGGTTTGCAAGAAGACATCCACAAATTAGCAACCTTTGGCTACATCTGTATTAGCTCCTCCAGTTCCTCCTCCTTTAAAGCTGACCAGTCACTTCATGCTGTCATTGGTTTTTCACTCCAATCTTTTCCACTGTGTGCATCGCCCTAAACACACCTCAGGGTTTAAGCATAAATCACGCAAAGGTCGGAGATGTTACTGTCATCTTGCATGACTTAATGTATATCAAGTACTATATTTAAACCATCAAACCTGGATGTGACATCCACTGACTGAGACTTTAAAAGTGTTTGTGTCTTCATCAGGCCGATCGGGATACCGCAAAGCTGGCCAAATAATTCTGCCGTCGCTCGTCACCCTGAAGCTGCATGAAGAGTGAACACACCATTTTCCTGGGAAAGAATGTCATCTTTTATAACTTGCAGCGAGTATAAAGAATCTCTGTGGCTCAGTGGTAATTTCCAGGTCAGTGCTTGTTTAGCTAGCACTAGCAAAAAGGCCTCTGGAATTGTTAGGTGGAAAAAAACACAAATGAATAAATAAATAAAGGCAAAGACCAAGACGGGGAATGCAAGAGCAGCTTACAGGTGCTCCTCGAGAGAACGCACTAAACTCTCTCTTACCATTGCTCTTTCCTTTTCTCACATATGAAGAGTATTAATAAATGAGTAGGCAATCTAAAAGCAGTTTGCTGAAACAGAGTAGGCCTGTGTGAGACGATAATGTCTGATGTAGTTTTGAAATCCACCTTTCTGCGCCCAGTTTTTCCTTTCCTTGTTTGTCTCTACGGGTGAAAAGATCCAGGCCGATCATGTTTCAGTGTCACAGGTTTTGGTTTAGTGTCAGAGCCTTCTGTGTGTAACTAAAGATACTTGATAGGAACACAGCAGCTGCTATCCTGTCTGTTACACAAACACCCACACCTGCCACCTGAAGCAGTCGGTCCCACAGGCCTTTTCTTCTTCCTCCTTCTTTCACGCCCACCCACTGAATCAGCAGACATTATGGCATCTCTGTGGACCAGTGTGTCACACGGGTCCAAACACACAAATATGTCTAGAGAGATAATCTAGCATTAACGCATTGTCTTTCATGCCAGAGAGGCGGTTTGAAATCAGGTGAGAGTGGGTGAGAGGGGGGCGGGGCAGCAGGTGTTGTGTGTATACGTGACTTTTTCTCAGTGCAGGTGAACAGAAGGTCAGAGCGCTACTCTCCATATGCCATCTGTCAGATGAGCTACATCTCTCACTGACATTTCACTACTTGAAATAACGATGTCAAACTACTTAGACTCCAGTGCATTCACCGGTAGAGACACACAAACATTAAGTTTCTCATCAAATATTTGCTTTAGTTTGTAGATTTAGTTGCCACATTACACACAAGCGATTCCTTTAAGGGTGCAACATTTGCTTTTTAATCTGTTGATTATGTTTTGAGGTAATTCCCTGCCAAGGCTAGGAATTTTAAAGTGTGAGAGAGAAGCATTTTGAAATGTGACATACGTAGATTTCCACATTATTTCAGCTTGATTAATTCTTTCCGCTTTAGAATTCATGCGCTTTTCATAAATACCTTGATCTGCATGCATTAATCCAGATTTACAAGTAGTACCCAAACTTCTCACAACTACAGAAATGGACTTTGCTGACTGTGAACATTTGCACCGGAGACATTATACTTCCCTCAGTGAGAGATTGCGCTATACAGTGGTCCCTCGTTTATCGCAGGAGTTGCGTTCTAAAAATAACCCGCGATAGGTGAAATCCACCAAGTAGACAACTTTATTTTTTACAATTATTATAGATGTTTTAAGGCTGTAAAATCCCTCACTAGACACTTTATACACTTTTCGCAGACAGGCATGAACATTTTCACACTTTTCTCTCTTGTTTATACACCTTTTGTAGTTCAAACCTTTATAGAAAAATAAGACCAAAGGCACCCGCGGTTGCCTTTGACGGTGCAAAACGTTTCGTCAACATTGCTGTGTTTGTTGGGGAGAAAACCGGGGTGACTGCAGCTCAGGAGGTAGAGCAGGTCACCTACTGATCGGAAGGTTGGTGGTTCGATCCCTGGTTCCTCCAGTCTGCATGACAGTCTGCATGTCAAGTGGGCAAGTATCTTGGGCAAGATACTAACCCCAAGTTGCTCTCCGATGCATCCATCGGAGTGTGAATGTAGTTAGACAGCACTAAGTATAGAGAAAGTGCTTGTGAGAATGGGTGTGACTGGGTGAATGTGGCATGTTGTATAGAGCGCTTTGAGTACTCCGGGAGAGTAGAAAAGCGCTATATAAGAATCAGTCCATTTACCATAACTTACAAACATACAGTGCAGCACTTCAGAGTCACACTGCTAACAATCGAAGATTTATGTAAATTTGACAAGCTGAACCCATCCTGACTGCACAGGAGACACGGCACGAGATTGATTGACAATGGTCTACAGCCAATCAGGACGCAGAACACAATGCACTGTAAAATAAATAAATAAATAAATAACAAGCATGCAAAATTGCACAAAAAAAAAAATCAGTGAAGCAGCGAGGCCACGAAAGGTGAACCGCGTTATAGCGAGGGATCACTGTATTCTATTGTTTTGAAAGCTCTAGTCCTTTCACTGATTGGACAAACTAGATAGGCTGACCAAGAACAGCATAAACAGTATATGAAATGTGATGAAGCCTGTAAATAGACATGCAGGGCATATTCTGATTTTCAGTATGCTCTGCTTGGACTGCGGATCAGCAGGTCAGCTTCACGCATGTCCGGTTACGAGCTAGTCTGCTTCACACATGGAACACATATATGGGCTTCCTACAGCCATTTAGCTGCTTGCAGACTCAAAGCCACACACTACGAGCAGCCATGTGCTCTTATGGTGTGAGTGTGAAAGATATAAAGTTTGCCAAAGTGAACCACAGAGAACAACCAAAGAAAGTTCTTAAAACAAACCTAAGCAGATACTTTCATCACCTTTGCCTAGTTGAACATGGCTATCCAGAGCTATCCAGAGGTCAAAGCCACAGACAAGCCACCAGCCTCAGTATGAGCAAAGGCTCAAAGCAGTATAAGGAACATGACGAGTGAAAGACAGAAAACTGCCCATGCTCTGTTTTTTGGTGAAGTAATTAAAAATTAAGTGAGTTATTAAATTAAGTAAGTAACTGATTGGTTCTGTTACACAAACCCGGAGCTCCTGCCTTGTTCTAGTAGCAGAGAACTTTATTTCCTTTGTTTTAAGCAAAAGAAGACGCTGGAAAGGTGATTGTGTTTTGTACATGCTGACAACTATTGTTCTTAGAAAGAGAATCAGGATCTTCAAAAATAAATTTATTAATTAAAAACAAAAAGTATCGGCAGGTTACACCTTGGGGGAAAAAAGAAAAATTTACCTGTAACCCAACAAGAGGAAAGACACGACTTTGAGTTCCTTTTCAATAAATAGAGATGAGAAAGATGACAAAAGATGTAGTCTGAGAACACACAAAAGACAAAATGAAACTTTTGAAAACTGCTAAATTGTCTAAGCATAAAAAAAGACCCATACTAACCAATTTAGATTTGGCTGAAACTATGTTCACACAATGTGCTCAAAATGCTCAAACAAAAAGTGTCAAAATTAACCCCGCCAGGCTCCATTCCCTTATATTTCTTCAGCTTTATAATTACATTTTATTCCCAAAGGTCTAAAGAGTACAAACGAAGGATATTGACTTTAGCTTTTCACAAATTCAAAATATTAGTAGTATGTTAAAACAAAAATCCAAGTACAAGGCAAAGAATTTTTAAGGCCTGCCATCGTAAAGATGTAACCTTATTAATCAATATTTCCACTCAAAAAGTTTCTAGTTTTTCCTAATAAGACTTCATTTAGGATGAGTAAAAAAACCAAAAAACCCCAAAACACAAAACCCCTTAAATCTCAGTTAATTTAATTCAGCCCTGAACTGGGCTCGACTCTTTTCCACGTCTCTCCCAGTCGTTTTTCTCCTTCCCCATCCGTCTCTCTCACTCTCTCTCGCCATGAAAGTCCTAATGAGGTGCTAATGAGATTCGTAGGCTTCTTCTGAATGAGATTACAGTGAATTATGTATAAAGCCTTTAAATCATTGCTTTAAAATTACATGAGTTGGCCATGTAGCAACATGATGCCTTGTGTTTTTAGAAACTGACAGCACAGCAGCAATGCTAATTTTATTAAACAGAAATCACTGTGCAGTCATTTTAAAGGCTGGTATTTCTCTAAATAACCTAACTCATACAACACATTTTTTAAATGCTACTTCACTGAAATACTGGACCAGAATTCTGAATTTTGGGGGATTTCTAGACACAACCAGGACATGATACATATGTGGATGCCTTTCCAGGCACTGTCACACACAGGCTACATACTGATATAGCAAGAACCCATTGCCCCAGAATGTGAACTGTAAAACTAATGACAAAATTTAGAAAAAAAAAAAAAAAAAAAAGAACCATGAAGACGGTTTGTGAGGGTCCAGAAGTGGAGAGAACATAAGTGGGGAGAGAATGATAGACAGAAGGAGGTAATGGTGTGACCTTGTGAAAGCCTGCCATCACCTGCTGAGAAAAAATTACCTGCAGGAGAGAGCTCCAAGTACACCTCAAGATCCGAAAGAATCTAGTCTCTCTGCCTTCCTTCTTCACCACCTCCTTAACGACTCCCAAATGAAATGACAAATATGACGAATATGTTACCTGCTTGAAATAACTAAACTCAATTAAAAAGGAATAGAAATGACTCTTGTGGGTTCTCTGCTCTCATTAATTGGGAGCAAAATAACCTCGCTCCCATTTACTCCTGTGTTCCATCCATCTTTTTTATCTGTCTCTCTCACTTCTTCCTTTCCCTCCTCTACTGTAATTTGTCTTCATCTCTTGCAAGTTAACACTGGAGCTGCAAATTCAATTAAATGCGCATTACTGCTACAAAATTTTGAGCGCAGTGTTGCCAAGGCATCAAGGTCATCAGCACTGTATTAAAATTGTTCCGGGGTACCGACACACCAAAACACACGGTGTTAATTTAACTAGATCTCTACAAGAGGGGAAAAGAAAAAATGTTTTGATATTTGTGAGCGTATGCATGCAATTCTAGTTTTTAGGTTTTGAAAAGCACTTTGTCATTTAAACACAAGTTATGAATGAATTCTTTAAATACATGGCAATATGACTTTGCTGTCAGCAAAACCTTTGCATCACTAATTCTCAACATTAATTACATCAACTCCAATTGCTTTCAAATTCTTGATGTGGGATTTCAGCTGCTCGGCAGCTCCTTTTGCATGTTTTCATTCATAATGCTACAATGTTGTTTTACTACGGTCTGGATTGCTGGCAAGCCAATGTGCCACTGCGACTCTTAATATTAGCAATGCTGCCATTAAACAGCACGGCCTTGCTGAAATAAGCAAGGACTTTAATGAAAAAAAAAAATTATTTATATGATATTTTTCTCCAGCGCCTGTATATTTGACTCAGATAAGCACTTACCTATATAATGTGTAATAGTGACTTGGTAATGATTACCGTATTATCCACACTATAAGGCGCACTTAAAATCCTTTAATTTTCTCAAAAATCAACAGTGCGCCTTATGTATGAATTCTGCTTGTGCTTACTGACCTCAAACTGATTTTATGTGGTACACGGTGCGCAGAAATTTGTCAAAAAATGTTTTAGTACAACTTTGGTAAGCTACTAAGCTGCAATGCTTGATAGATTGTCTGAGTATTACGGCTACCATAGTCAGGATCCTCGCGGAGTAATCTGGGTCCAAAACTCCATCCGCTTCAGGGCCCAAAGTCGAACGAACACTGTGACATCGCTGAGAGTTAAAAACTGTCTAAATTCTTTCATCTTTAATAAAATGATCAGCGTTGCTGTTTTACGTGGTGTAACCATTAAGTTTAACATCCAGGCATCCATGAAAACAGAATTTATGAAATTCAGCGGAGTTAGAAGTTAGCGGAAGTTAGCTCGCTAGTTTCCACCTAAGCATGTTCTGACTGAGAGATTTCTGAAAAAATTAAAACGTACAGCTCTGCTATCACTTCCAACATAAATGAAGACTGAAAACTAAACAGCAGTGATGTTTGTAGGGTTACTGAAGTTGGGCTAGCTGGTTAGCTGGTATATAATGATGTGCTATGTGATCGCTAGCGACACAGGTATGTTAGCATAACATAAACTGTGAAGCTGGAGGACGAACGCTAACTTTTTTCCCCCCACTCGATAAAAGTTAACGTGAGGGTTCCTGATAGTTAGGGACAAATGCAATCGCAACGCAGGATGCTGTAAACGGACCAACCTTCAGTCAGGAGAACAACTGAGATAATCCATCCACAATATGAGGTTAGTCATTAATATACTGCAACAACAAGGAAATAGAGCAGCTGTGAGAGAATTCAGCATTATTGAATCAATGGTACCGAAGTGGAGGAAGAAGAAAAATAACTTCAGTAAAGTTTGACTTATCTGACTGTTCTGTTTCACTTAATGCGCCTTATAATCCGGTGCACCTTATGTATGAAAACAGACCCGCTCATCGACGGTGTGCTTTATGGTCTGAAAAATACAGTAAGAGAATTTTTTTCCTATTATATAGACTACAGGAATGTTTTCCTCTTGTCTCATTTCATCTTAAATGCTAAACAGTACACTTATTAGACACTTTATTAGTTATACCTTGCTAGTATGTGCTGGGCCACCTTTTGCCTTCAGAACTGCCTTAACATTTCATTGCATAGATTCAATATGATGCTGGAAATTTTGAGGTTTCTGTCCACACTGACATGATAGAATCAAACAGTTGCTGCAGACTTGTTGGCTGCACCACTGACACATTTTCTTCCACCACACCCACGAAGTGCTCTTTTGGATTGAGATCTGGTGACTATGGAGGCCATTTGAGTACAGTACACTTAGTGCCATGGGTCTAGGAGCCAGTTTGAGATGATTTGGGCTTTCTGTGCTATATTATTTCTTTTAAAAATCGGGTTCAATGTCCAAATCCTGAAACTGAACGCCAAGTACCCACCAGAAGAACAAATATCCAAGTAAAGTTTTAATGAACTGCTGCCTGAGGCCCTTAAGAAGTGAAGCTAGCCATTCAACATTGTTTTAATGACTTGTACTTGTTACAGTAATTAACCTGGATTCTTTAAATCCCCGTGTCCTCTGCATTGAGAAGTGCTTTTCTTAAATTGCTGAATGATTTGCCTTTACAGTCCTCCATAGAGCTCCTTCCCTGTATTTAATTCTGTAACCTCAGATGGTTTCTGTTACCACCTCCAAGTTACAAGTAGCACATTGTTTTAGCAACCTCTGTTTGTTTGCATTCTTCACACACCAGTACCAAATTCTGTTCATGGACTTTTGACTTCTGTAGATTACCTGAACAGCTGCCTTCTGTTTCAGTTACTGGAACAGGGTTACCAGTTTCACATTCTATATTATCATTTTACAAGCTGGATTCAGTTCTCAGGCAACCCTAACACCATCATATCCTTTAATTTCACACAACAGACTCCACATCTTTAGTTCTTTGGGGTATTTTCATTTCCCTAACTTGGCAGTTAGTCTTAGAGCCCAATAAAGCCAGTGGTATATCCCTGTAATTAATTGTTCGGGGCTCGTAATACTAGACTCCAACTACTTTTTACTTCCTATCTTGCTTCATCAGTCTTCTACCTATGTATCACACTCTCTCCACATAACTCTTGGTTACCTGGGAAAAACACAAACAAAAACAAAACAGAAACCAGCTTATGCCACCTTAAATCTTTAACAACCAGAGAACACTGTTTCCATCAACTTAGATATTAGTTTTGAGTCATCTCTGATTATTCAGAAAGGAGCATTGACCTTGTTATTGAATAAATAGACTGAAAACAGGAACATGGGGAAGTTCTGTTACTAGATGACCTTTCAACTGTCACAAGAGTAACCAGTACACGATTCTCAGATGGCAAGGCCTTAAAAGGAAGAAAACAGCTTTGAGTTCCTGAAAGTACAGACATCTTTGACTGTAGAAGCTAATGGCAGCAGTGAGTCACACAAAACTACTTCCTGAACAAACAGTGAGGTAAGAGAAAGAGTGAAGCAGGTGTTAAAGCAGGGAGGTGGGAACAAACACACTCTAACACAGCTAACATTATCTTATAGTTGGGGCTGGATCAGGTGATCAAGTACCCTCCCTTACCTACACTGCAATAGGCCTAGGCTCCTGGGGGCTTCCAATAATGCAATAAATGTTCTTCTTCACTCACCTCTTTATGTGTTTATAAGGCACTCTGCACTTAATCGTTAGTTATTATTAATCTCTAGCTCTCTTCCACAGCATGTCTTTTGTCCTGTATTCTTCCACTCACCCCTAACCAGTCATAGCAGACGGCCACCTCTGCCTGAGCCTGGTTCTGCTGGAGGTTTCTTCCTGTTAGAAAGGAGTTTTTTCTTCCCACTATCGCCAAGTGCTTGCTCATAGGGGGTGATCTGATTGTTGGGGGGTTTCTTTGTATTATTCTAGGTTTTTTACCTTACAATATAAAGCACCTTGATGCAACTGTTGTTGTGATTTATATAAATAAAACTGAACTCAAACCTCAGAGTCAGAGTAATAAAACACTCTACAAAGAAATGTCAGCTTGCATGCAAAGTAATAATACAGATTACATCAACAAAGCAACGACATCTCCAATAAATCATTCTAACAAACACGACCTAAACAAACAAGAACAAAGCCCAGTAAGAGTCATCCAATATGACTCCTAACACGAATGATGACAGAGACTATGCAGTGAGCTTACTTGATCAGTGATTCCCTGGACAACACAGATCCATGTGTATATATATCCACTATGTGCAAAGCCACACACACACACACACACACACACACACACACGTAATTCATCACTAGTTGTGGAGAGAGCATAACCTCCAAAACCTTTCAGGGACCTCTGGCCTCTTCAACGTGACCTTTTCCAAGGGTCGCTGCAGATTTATCAAACAACATATAATGAGCATTACAGCCATCATCACTCACTAGTGCTAGCTTTCTTGCTGGAAAACACACACAACAATATACAGGCCAAATAAAAATAACACCACAGTGTCAGCGCTCCTGCTGAGACCTCCCATTTCAAAATATTTCACCATTTTCTTATTACACCTGACAGCCCACACCGTCTCTCAATCGTGCACTTCTGCCCCACTGCTTCACTTTTTATATTTTCCTTTGTTTTCAGCTTTTTGTCACATATCACACCACACAAACTCTAAGTCACTCACTGATGGCAGTGGCATGTAGCTGCCAATGGGTATATTATGTTGCTGTGACCAGAGTCACTTTGAAACACAAGCCTCCCTGACAGAGTAACACAGCTGCGACAGTATTATTGACATCTATTCTTATTAACAGCCTGAGTGCTGTGGATGACAAGCTGACATCATTGTATCAATTACCCATTTGTTTTGTTAATTCAGTGAGTAAAAGTCAATCTATATAATAGTACACACACTGTCATTTATGGAAATCAAACCCACGCAACCCAAGATAAGACTACAAAGATTGTCATCTCAATCGTCTGCAGACACTTCAGAGAAATGCAGTTTCCTCCGCTGTCGAGGTAAGGCTGACTCGGTTTTAACATATGCATAAAGAATTGTGATATATGCAATTCATGAAAACAAAATGCAACACATAAATGTCAAAATCTGGAATACTTGTTTACATATCCTACAATTACTGGCTTTTTCAAATGCCATGTGTCTTTCCAGATCAGTGGCATACACATCTTTTAATAAGACAGTATTTCCTGACAAGTCTAAGAATTGCATGTCCATCAAAATAACTACAGAGGGATTTAGCTCATTCAGCTTTCTCTCAGACAACGTGGAGAGTGATTTGCCAGAATAACAAAAAAAAAAAAAAAAAGCAGTTTGCATAAAGCAGTGGCAATCCTGTCACAGTGAGTAGATGCACACAGTATGGTAAATCGGAACGATATACTATATATACAGAGTGTATGTTTTTAAAAAAAAAAAGAATCATACGATTTCAAAGTGCTTTAATTTCGCAGCCGTTCACCGGTAACAACCAAAACAGAAGAAAGGGATTCATGAGTTTTTACGTGGTTGTCAGTGTGTTAAATAAAAACAGCAGTGGCTGCAATGACTCCAGACATGCTCACAAACGCATGGGACGAGTTTGACTATTGTATGGAAATGTGCCGTGCACCCAGAGGGGGACACACTTGACTACTTGTAAACACTGTTGTGTATGTAAAACTTTATATTCAGCCATGTTGCTTAAAATTTTTAAAAAAGATTCTATGTCCATTACTTGAAAAAAAAATTATATATAAAAAAAGAAAAGAACAAGAAACCATCGCCAGCTCTGGTGTTCTCTGGTAGATGCCAGTCGAGCTGCTCTGTAAGCGCAAGTTCCTCTGCAGGAAGTCAGGCCCTTGTGCCACCCTCATGAAGTCTTTTAGGTCAGAAACATGCACATGAGGAGCCCACTGTAGGCCATTTTGTAAGGTTGATTAACATCACCTTCATACTCAAACCAGTCAGTGACCCCTTTCGAGCCCTACAGACGGAGGGACTGTCATCTGAGAGGTCACTCCAATAATGAGTGAAGTTAAAGAAACCATTTGGACAAAAGTTACAATCAGAACAACTTGTATCAACTTGCAAGCGACTCTTTTCTCTAAAGGGACAGCTGGACCGAAATTATGCAAGCAAAATGTCACCCAGAGAACCACTCTTTTAGTAACTTGTTTCAAACGTAGTGCAAAAGCAGCAAAAGTAGCAGATATTCACGAGAAATAAACAGAATATTAAAGGAAGAGGTTACTTTGTATATGTTTTAATTCCATTTTTACAAATTGATAAGATTTTCTCCAGGCACTGTTAAGTTTTGCTTATCAAAAAAATAAAATTAAACCTACAATCCAGTTTCAAGCCTATTAACAAACATAAACCGTATGTTTTGGAGCCAAATTCCTGTCATTTAAAAGAATACTCTGCTTTTCAGGAAAACTCAGACATGGATGGAGCCTTGCTTAGCCATACACTTGTTCACTATTTCTCTACCCAAGTCAATTATAGGCAGACTATCCCATTCCCAGACTCATCCTCTCACAGATGTTTAAAGCCCTTATCTAAAACTGCAATGGGAAATGCGACCCTCCCACCAATGACAGAAAACATATGGGCCTACAGTTCTGCTTTAATTCTAATCTTACTAAATTGTGGCTTGAGCCCCCGCCACACACACTTTTTAATAACTTGAGCAGGCACAATGCTTAATATACATTTAAAAGGTCAATATCCAATTTTCCCTCTTCCTCTCTGTATATTATTTCCTACTCTTTGGTTTCGTCTTCGTCACATTCCTATAGAAGATTAAATAATCAACATGATTGCAGAGACCCTGAATATGGGTAAGAGATTCTTTGAAGCTTTTTAAACCAACTCACAAAACGTTTAATTCAACTTGAAATTTAATCTATGGAAACCAGTTACTCGTAAAACACCACGGTGACAGGTCCTCCATTTATCTTCAAATCTATATTAACTTGGTCTCTTATGGCTTAAATCCACAATCGGGGATCAGCAAAAATGCAGGAGCCCAGTAGGGTGCCTTAAGAGCTCAGCCGTCTGAACAGATGAAAGGCGGGAGTTGTTTGTGATTGCTATTCAAGAAGGCCTTATACGGCCAGCAACAATGTGACAGGCTGTGATTATGCAGCCATTCATTTAAGAGATCACTCATGCGCACACATCACTTGAAATACGCAACAAAACACACAAAAATAAATATGTTTTTCAGCAGACTTGAGCTTTTGCTCAGTTTGGGATAAAAGTTTAAGAAGATTTGAAGTGCATTCATTAGTTTGTAATTTTATTAATTATTCTCCACGACTGCTTAAACAAGCACCATATTGCATATTAAATGTAATTACCAACACTTAAATCATTTAAATGCAATAATATGAAAACATGAGTGAGAAGAATACATACAAAGAACACAGAGATGCAAAATCAAGCTGGAGTAAAGTCATGTTTATCAAGATCTGGTTGCATGATGAGAGGTTATTGATTCAGACCAGAGGCGCTGCAGTGAGGGAGGCCCACAGTGTGGACGCATGCACCACACCTCGAAACCATAGGCTCACGCCGAGTTAGACCTGGTCAAAAGGTTTTCGCAAATCAGGAAAAGCTTGATGGCAGGTTGCTTAAGAAGTTTAATATTGATCAGATTGGCTCCATTTCTGAAATGATCACTTTAAGTCCAGTATTGGTTCAGACATCAGTCTCTTGCTCTGGCAACTTCTGCATCTGAAGGCTTCTCTCACTTCCTCATGCCATATTTAAAAATAGTTGGGAGTCAAGTTAACTGCGTGTCTGACGTCAGTTAAACAGTTAGCTGGTTCACTGCCCACCCTCCTCAGTGGATCCTGTGTGACGCAAAGAACATTAAGTGTAGTTCTTCCTATGTCTTTTTAATGCCTATTGCTGAGAAGAAAAGGAGGGGTATGGGAGTATAATTCCCACTTTAAACATAAAAAGAATAACACAGGCTACACCTGTGGGAGAGCACAGATTCAGGGTTTACCTCATTTCCATACAGCGATAAATGTTTTTTAAGTCTCTGCAGCAAACGACACTGGGACCATTCTCATGAATGGGGAACACTTCCAGAATTTTATAATTTAGGGCAAGCGTTCAAAGGAAGCCAATAACTAATAACAAGTTGGTGATCCAGCAATATCCCTGTGACCATGGAAAACATGTTTTTGGCCTTTCATATCCAAAAGGTCAAAGGTAAAATACTTTTTGGCCATGCTTTAATGCACCAACTCAGGAACAGGAGGAAAGACTAAATGTGCCGTCTACCACATATTTTCACATATGGATATCGGGGAAGTGTTGGTTAGTTTACAGCTGGCAGGTAATTGGATTTGCAGTACACAGGCAGAAACCCTACATATTAGGATTTCATGTTTTGGCACTTTGCCCTTTAACTAGTCACAATCCCCCCAAACTAAGCCAAGACTGTTAAATTGATGGCAGAGCACTTCATGTCCATCTTGAATATATTTATTGTTCTCCACGGATTTAAAATGATTCTAGTGATCATTTCTAAACTGGCTGAACTACATTTCTCTCTCTACAGAAATTGTGTATCCTTTTATTCCAGTGAGAAACAAAAAACAACCTCTGAGATGACATTGCAAGACTACAATGGTATGGACTTTAATTGGCTGTGGAAATGAAAGCGCCTTCTACTTAATGTTTTTAAGCAAGCCAAGAAAAGTCACCTCTAAAAGGAAAAGGGATCTAATATTTTTAGCTTTTTATCAAATTACACTCATCCCTTCTGATGCTTGAGAAGCCCATGACCTTTTCTGATAAACAAGCTTAAAAATGCTAAGGTTGTTACTTTACTTAAAGCGTTGCTTGCACCACATAAATTGGAGCTGACTGTTTGTTGTTAAGGCTGAATGTCTTAGGATAAGTACCAAACCTAGCCTGACAGCAGGTAAGTCATTTTAAAAGGATAAGGCTAGGATGACAGATAATGACCCGATTACGCGTCCAGTTAAGTCACGCTTAAGTCAGTCAGGTCAAAGCTAGAGCTATTCCCGAGACGCTGGGGTCTAACATGGAGTGGAAGGTGTATTGTTAAGGTAAGGTTTTAAGAAGAGGAACCTATCAGTATTATGAACAGCTTTAATAAGATTTAATATGTATTACATTTAATAAGAATATTATGACATAGCTATTGTGTTGGCAGGGCCTTATATAATATCAGATATCCACTTTGAGCTTGTTTTGACCACTAGTTTCATATAACCTCAAAATGAATATGAAGCAACAGAGAAGAAAGAAGCAGAACAAGGCAGATAATATAGTGCAAAATAGCCAAAGCCACTTGAACTGCTCATGAATTACTAGGTGCAGTCTGTTTTTCATTTGTGCGTGCCATTTTAATTTCAAGGACTCTCTTAGCATACTCAAACTTAAAAAAGGAAATTATGACTACATTCTGAAAAATAATTTGTATGGTTTACAATGATATAAATCCACAAAAAGCAGTACAGAAATAGGGGGCAGTAATATCACTCAAAATCTCAACAATAGCAGATAATCTTCTCTCTACTCGACAAACCAACATATTATAAAAATCGAAGAAAACAGAAAACTCAAGTATACTCCAACTATGCAGATGTTAAAACAAGGTCAGGTTGGGGTCAGTCCCAGCTTCGGTGTGGTTCTCACACAGCCCTGGGCTCAGTGAGGCCAAAACAGGATGCCTGAACTCAGCTACACTCTCCCTTCATCCCCCCCGTCTGTCCATCAGTCCGTCTCTCCCTCTCTATTTTTGTGTCTGTGTGTACCCAAAAATGTAGGCTAATGCCCTGCAGAACTGACAGATTAAATGCCAATCCCTGGGTTTCTACCAAAACCAGCCCAAGGCATCAAGCTCTGTGTATATGTGTGTGTATGTGTGTGTCTCTCCAGCCAGACAAATTCTTGCCCGCATCTCTGCTGTACTGGCTGAACACAGACATAAAACAACTGCCCTTAGTAAACAGCTCTAAAGGTCACTGCAGATATTTCAGATTGTTTATACCTCGTTGTCATGTCCTCATGAAAAGGAAACATTTCTGGCCTTAATGTCAGTCACTTCTGTGTATCAGTTCATTTAAAATAACATGCTGGCAAGGCCTGTTCAGCACCTCGATAAGTTATAAGTACTTTTAGAGGAAAACAAGTCAGGATTTTGACAAATATTTATGAATGCATGAGTCATTGGGGTCACTGTCTAATCCTTTATTAAATCAGTGGGTCAGATTTTGCCATTTAAAAGATTTATAAGATTGACTACGGTCTCGGCGCAAGTAATTCAAGGTTTTCGAGAGACCCGCTCATGCTCAGAGCAGAATAACGTGTTGATGCTGTACGTTCACTTTGGTAGATGTTTCATCAGAAATCAGCGAAATAAAAATCACTTATTCTAAATTGCATGGCCTGAAAAGCATATTCACCACCTATAACTTCACTGTATACAGTGGTGTAAAAAAGTGTTTGCCAAAATTCCTTCAAAGCGCTATTAAAGGCCCTTTTCCAGTTATTGCAAATGCTTGGTTGCAGTTGTTGCTGCTAAGGGTGGCCTAACCAGTTATTAGGTTTATGGGGGGGCAATCACTTTTCCATACAGGGCCATGTAGGTTTGGAGTTCTTGTCCCCTTAATAACTGACACCTTCATTTAGAAAGTGCATTTTGTTTACCGTATTTTTCGGACTATAAGGCGCACTTAAAATTTACTCAAAAATCGACAGTGCGCCTTATAATCCGGTGTACCTTATGTATGAATTCTGGTTGTGCTTACTGACCTTGAACCGATTTTATGTGGTACACAGCGCTCAAAAATCTGTCAAAAAATGTTTTAGTGCGACTTTGGTAAACTACGAAGCCGCACCGCTTGATGGATTGTCGGAGCATTACGGCTACCGTAGTCAGGAGCCTCGCAGAGTGATACATACGAGACGCGTAACATACCGACGATTTGTCACATCCCGAGGCGTGACACAGGAACGGGAATCTAATAGAATGACACTCCCAAGGGTAACACACGTTCCAGCCGTGTATTCCAGCCCT
Organism: Pelmatolapia mariae; assembly: GCF_036321145.2. Taxonomy (NCBI): domain Eukaryota; kingdom Metazoa; phylum Chordata; class Actinopteri; order Cichliformes; family Cichlidae; genus Pelmatolapia; species Pelmatolapia mariae. The sequence continues at coordinate 45,300,795 of NC_086236.1, read as the reverse complement.
AACCCTAACCTTAATAATAACCATAACCATAACCTTATCCCTAACCTTAATCATGTTAGTGTTTTCCAAAGCGATTGATGATGAGAAAGTAAAATAAATGTACATGTGTAGATTCATTCCAAACAGTTCTCACGTTTCCAAGTTTGACTTATCTGACTGTTTTGATTTGCTTAATGTGCCTTATAATCCGGAAAATACGGTACTTGTATCATCTTTGTCTAACATTTCAATTTGTTTGATGACCTGAAACATTGGAGTGTGATAAACAAGTATTAAATTAGAAAAATACTGGGGAACAAACCAAGTTCCATCCTTGTATCATATCAAAATACCAATGCATAACCATAACTAGGATGTAATTTGATATGTAGCATAGTTATGAAGCAGCTTTGGTTCAGTTTTCCAATCTACTTTTGGCAGCATATGGTCTAAAATTAATGGCCCTAAATTTGCACAGAAACTTCTGCCAAGGCAACACTGATGTAGACCGTCCTGTAGCCAAGGGTTATAATACAAAGTCACACCCAGCCTACACATCTGTTAGAAATACTCCGTATAAGCACATTACATATACACTTTGGACGTCTTCCACGAGTTCATTCTGTGTGATGTGGGCCCCTTTTCAATTAACAACTGGTTTTTTTTCCCTTCTTGCGGTTGTTTCATGAATATTAAAATTATATTGAAATGAATGTAAATATAATATGGGAATTGGTGTATTTGGAAGTATAGCTCTGAGCTGGTTTCTAATTCGTTAAACATCCATTCCCTTGATCATACTAATTAGTAGAAACAGCCAAGTGGAGAAATCCAACACATGCTGAAATACACACAAACGGAGAGTGGTTTAATTGCAGCGTGCTGAGCAACTACTCCTTTAATGTATTCTGCATTCATTGATTTGAGAGGTCTCTGACATTGAATTACACTATAGATTCTAGCATTTAAATGCACACGCATGCATGCCCAAACATCCATACTAACTGACTTTTTAGCATTCAGAAGCTGCTCTATTAGCAGTTTATGCTACTTAGTTCCTGACGCCAAAGCCCTGCCGGAGGAGTAAACAGCAGGGTGGAGTAGACCTTCACTCTTTTAAAGGATCCTGGAAGGTATCCAATCTCTCCCTGCACGCTGACCGGAGAGAGCCAGATGAGCTCAAACTGAAAACGCTGAGGGGCAACCGTACGGCTGGCATTGCAACACCACTGAAAGTAATTATTAAGCAAACAAATTCTGTCTTGGGCTTTCATATAATCTCAATTATAATCAGCACAGAGTAAATCTGAACCTCTCCTAGGCATCCTTGACAAACACGCATTTTATCGGCGCTCACTATAGATCTACCATAAATGGATTTTGTGCGTGCACTCACACAAACTCACTCACACTGCAGACTCAAAAGAAACCTCATGCATATCTGATAGCGTTCTCTCACTGGGAAACCCTTCACACCAGACACAGAGCGCTCTGCCTGGGCATTCATCCACCTGACAACCCTCATACACATATGTGCAAATTCAGCTCCTTATCGCACACACACTTGGCATGGATGCCAACTAAGTCCCAGTTCTCCTGAGGTAATAAACCATCTTTTCACTGTGTCTTTCCAAACCACCATAGAAGACTGTTCAAAGCCCCTGTGTTTGAGTTTAAAACCCCTCAGCTCGTTTATTATTACACTTGTTACTTGTGTGACCACGATAATGTGTGTGTTTATGTTTGGCCGGTGTTCATTTGGCTTTTTCTTCTTACACATGATAGTACACAACTATATATCACAATTAACTGTCACATTTACCCCTATAAAAGTCAATTTATCTGTGTTTTAGGAAATATTTAATAGGTGTACATACATTTGGACCAAGTTTAATTAAGGGACATTTAATGTTTTCCTTTGTTTTTATATAAAAATCAATATGCTAGTGATCTTCGATTTTAACAAATGTAACAATGTAACAAATAATGCATTTCTCATTCATCTTTGTCAATGCGAAAGGTCACTGAGGACCTTAATAACCCGTGTGATACTGTTCTCAAATGCCTCTCAAATGACACTTTATTAAAATATGAACATTTTAATATTTACTAAACTGTGCGGAAGCCTACAATATTGCATAATTAAGGCACTGGCTGCTTTGAGTGTCAAGTAGATGCCATTCTGTCTTGTATATTAGAAGACACTTGAAGTAGACAGCTGCTCAGATTTCCCAGTGCACATTTTAATTTCAGCCTGTTTTTCACTAGTGAATATTAATTTTATATAAGTGATATTTCACATTATACTTCTTATGACTAAAGTTCTCTGATTTCTTTTACTCTTCCTGCCAAAATTTCTTAACAAATTACATCTTTTTTACCATGTGGAGTAGAGCGAGCAGGCACCTGTGTAATGCAGAGTTGTGGCTAACAAGTCCTCGGGTTTCTTTCACTTTTTCCTTTGAAAGGCCCTTGACATATTTTGTGACAAGGTTATGTTTAGGATGTCGGCTATGTTTCCTTGTAGAGCAGCAATATTTGCCTATAACTTTACTTTGTCCTGTATCGTGTTTACTAAACTTAAAATGTAGCCACACATTTCTTTTTCTGGAGTAACTCCTCTCTACCAGTCATTCCAACAGTGGACTGGTTTTCACTTTTCTTGCTATCCTTTCGACTAACACTTTTTAGATCGATTAGTGAGTTAGCTAACTAGTTTTTACAGAAATATCTGTTCAAACTAGCTTAGCACCAATGATTAGCTGGTAATTTACAATATCTGGGCTTCCCAAATGAAAGAGTTGAAGTTCAGACATGCACACATACACTACCAGTCACAAGTTTGGACACATCTTCTCATTTAATGGTTTCCCATTATTTTCATGACTATTTACATTGTAGATTCTCACTGAAGGCATCAAAACTATGAATAAACACTTATGGAATTATGTAGTAAATAAGAAAGTGTGAAATAACTCAAAACATGTTTTATATTTTAGATTCTCCAAAATATCCACTATTTGCTTTGATTACTGCTTTGCACACTCTTGGGCGCTCTCTTAATGAGCTTCATGAGGAAGTCACCAAAGATCTCAAATTTGGACTCATCAGACCAAAGCACAGATTTTCACTGGTCTAATGTCCATTCCTTGTGTTTCTTATTGCTTTTCCTTATTAGTCGTTTCTTAGCAGCTATTTGACCATAAAGGCCTGATTCAGTCTCCTCTGAACAGTTGATGTAGAGATGTGTCTGCTACTGGAACTCTGCCTATCTGGGCATCTGAGGCGCTGTTAACTTGCGATTTCTGAGGCTGATGACTCAAATGAATTTATCCTCAGCAGCAGAGGTGACTCTTGGTCTTCCTTCCTGGGGCGCCAGTTTTCTTGCAGTGTTTGATGGTTTTTGACACTGCACTTGAGGAAACATTAGGAGTTTTAGCAACTGACCGACCTTCAGTTCTTAAAGTAATGATGGACTATCGTTTCACTTTTCTTAGCTGATAGAATTCATGTTATGGCAAGAACCAAACAGATGTCAAATACAGCTATCAGCTGTGTACCAAGCTGACTTCTGCACAACACAACTGATGGTCCCAACCTCGTTACGAAGGCAAAAAGTTCCACAAATGAACCCTGACAAGGCGCACACGTGAAGTGAAAACCATTTCAGGTGACTACATCATGAAGCTCATTGAGAGAAGGCCAAGGGTTTTCAGCACTGTCAACAAAGCAAAGGGTGGTTACTTTGAGGAATCCAAAATATAAGACATATTTAGATTTATTTATCCATTGTTTCTCTTATATATTTGATGTCTTCAGTTTGTATCTACAATGTAGAAAGTAGTAGAAATAAAGAAAAACCATTGAATGAGAAGGTGTGTCCAAACTTTCCACTGGTAGTGTACATACTTTATCAAGGTTACAAGTTAAATTCTGCTTTGTGATAAGTTAAGAATTCATATCAAATGAAATAATTTAAGTCATACAGTTTGGTACAACAAATTAGGCCCTAAGAAAAGCAGTTTAATGGCTGAATGAGGCCTGCTCCGTTGTTATTTAATGGCAAATAAAGCGGACATAACATCTGAAATTGACCCAAAGCGTTGAATTTGTATTTCATAACTTTTCACTATAATTTTAAATATGAGGCCCAAATGGATGCAAGTGCAGGAGGCCATCATTAGAACCAAGATTAACTTGAAGCAGGTTGATGGGGAGAGAAAAGTATAGAGAAGGAGAGAGCAAGCTCATGATGTGTAGCATAGCACAGGCCAGAGGAACTGTTTATTGATTCTCTGAGTGCTGATAGAAGTATCAGAATGAATTATGAAGTGTGTAGGACTGTACTCTGCTCAGATTCAGACAAATACTGGAAAACTGAACAGTGTTTCAGAGTGCAAATGGATAATGACCCAAAGCAAAAACAATCCAAGAGTTTCTCAAAGCAACGAAATGGGCTACCAGGTTGACATTACACCAAGTCACATGATCTGAACCCAACAGAACAGCTTTTCAGTTTTTAAATACAAAACTGAAGGCAGAGACTCACAAACAAGCAACAGCTGAAAGTGGCTACAGTGTTTGCTGATATCCACCAAGGTCTAAATCAAGTGTAGTGTTGCAGAGAGGCAAAACTACAAAAACTGTCTTTGTCCAAACAAACTATGGACCTTACTATCTGAACAGAAATATTGCCCCAGCCCATGCAAGTGTGTGCGAAGTCTGAGTGTGAGTGTGTGGTACCAGGAGGCGCAGGCGTAAGGGCTACCGTGTGACTGAGCACGAGGCAGCCCGTGTGGCTGTCTCCTCCTCTCATTTTTCCCCCCTCTCTCTGTCCATCATACAAAGAGAAGGCAAAGAAAAATAATAATTCTTGGGGGAAAGAACAAAATGGAACGACATGTCGGCATTTGGATTCACTCACATCCCGTAACCCCTCATTTTGTGTCTCCATCTTGCAAGTTGCAAATGATGAAAGGGAGAAAAACTTTTCCATTTCTTCTGTGTACGTGTGTGAGTGTGTGCATCTGTGTGTGAGTGTTTTTGTCCTTCTCAGTGAATAGAGCATTAATTGCATTAGCATTACAGCTGGGTGATTTTCCAGTCTAAGAAAAACTCTAGCATCAACGAGGAAGACATTTCAAAGTCCTGAAGTGTGTTGTTATTTCGTGCATTTCAATTGGCAAATTCGAAGCATTATTTTAAAAAAAAAAAATGGCATAACAAAAGGAATGAAAGAGAACTGAACACCAGGAGACAGCTGGAGCATGAAGATTGCACTGATCAGGTTGGCCAAGTAAAACTGTTCAGCTCTTGAAATATTCCCTTGATAGAAGTCATTCAATTGCAATAATTCAGCCACCAAAATGAAAATGTGGCAGATAATAAATTAAAGCTTTAGCCTGATTTAGCCTGAAATGCAAATAATCTAAAAGAGTAAAATCTAAAAACAAAGTGAAGCTAACTGGGGCTCAGCTCTTTTGTTTGGCTGGTGCAAAAATTCAGCTGGTGCTCCATGCTGTGTGTTGTCTGTTTGTAATGAGAGGGGCAATAAAGAAAATAAAGGAATATCATAATAACAAACAATAACTAAAATCTTTCTCAATTTTCTGAGTATTTGAGCCAGAATAAAATCCCTGATATCTAATTAGGTTGTATTTTTGATTATTGTTAGAGTTCTCTCTGTGGGCCACTGATGCACTGGAGCAGCTGAGGTCAGAGCAAAAGCGTGTTAACCTGCACTCTCTCTCAAGAGGCCCCAGGAGAGAAGCTCAAGTGTATATTAATTTCACACGACTAACTTGATGTTAGACAAGGATCATTAATTCCACTTTCCCTCTTCACACTGGCATGGTAAGGTTAAAACCGCATGCAATAATATGCAGTGTATGGACATAAAAACATATATGTGTGTGCTTAAATTATTTGGGATTTGGATTTCTTACTCAAAGTAAACCTTAAAACCTTTAGTAGCAAAATCCAAGTTCTGAGTCGCAAACAAAAGCACATACCCGCCAGGTGTGTGCGCCCCTGATGGAGGCAAATTAATCAAAATGCAAAACAGTTAGCTTAATTTCTCTGTGTTTATGCAAATGGGTGTGTGTGTGTGTGTGCATCGCTGAGAGAGACCAGTAAAACAGTGAGTAGGTGGAAATTGACACCGGGCAAAAGGCTAAAAAAGAACAAACACACACACACACAAAATTATGCATAAGAAAAATGGTTTTCGCAAAAAAGCATCACAATTATGTCCACGCTGGAGTAAAAAAGGAACATTTTGAAATGATTAAAGATGTTTAAAGATCTACAGTCATGGTAAAGTAAACCCTCTGTCAAGTCTGAGGTTTTATTAGTCAGAATATGGTAAAAATCCATCTAGTCCTCACAAAATTTACAATTATTTTAATACAAACTCTGAAGCAGTGTGTGAAAAAAAAAAAACATAAACCCCGGGATTCATTAGCTTGTAGAACCTCCTACTAGCAACAACTAAAAGTAACAGTTTCCATATAACTTTTTCAGTGTCTCATATTGCTGTGGATAAATTTTAGGCTTGGTTCATTGAGATTTGTAGGCATTTGTTTATGCATAGCTCTCTTAAGGTCCTGTTATAGCATTTCAGTCAAGTTAAGTTTTGGACTTTGGGCCGTTACTCCTTTTTCAACCATTCTGTTGTAGATTTGCTGCTGTGCTTAAGATCATTATCCTATTGCATGACCCACTGTGGACCAAGCTTTAGCTGTCAGAAAGATGGCTTTACATTTGACTCTAGAATACTTTGGTATACAGAGGAGTTAATGGTTGATTCAATGACCGCAAGTTGCCTAGGACCTGAATCTGCAAAACAACCCTAAATCATCAGCCCTCCACCACCGTGCTCATTGCCTGTGTTTGGTCTTGACAAACATGGCACTGTGCATCATGACCAGAATCTCCACTTTGTTCTCGTTTGTCCAAAACACATTGTTCTAGGGATGGGCGATATATCGAATGTACTCGATGTCTCACGAGTTTTTCCATGTACGATGGTTAAAATGGCTTTATCATAACCATTGAGTATACATCGAGTAACTGCCATGGCAATATTAAGCTGTCTGCATGTAATTCACTGCAAGTTTTCTTTCTCCCACACGCTGCAAATGCATCATTACCCCTCCCATCCAGAAAATTTTCCACCTGGCACACATGCATGTTTATACACTACCAGACTGGGAAAAATAACCATAAAATGTTTTTAAAAAACCAAACATTTCAATTCATTCAGATTTTTTGTATTCAAAGTGAAAAAAAAAAACACTGAATGGTGAATTTGAAGGAGTATACCAGTGCAATAGTGCATTTTAGGCACTTTATGGTTGCAAATAAAATTTGTTTTGGGAGGTGATTTAAAAGGTTGCCGGTTCGATCCCCAGCTCTGTCTGTCTTGGTCGTTGTGTCCTTGGGCAAGACACTTCACCTACCGCCTACTGGTGATGGCCAGAGGGGCCGATGGCGCGATATGGCAGCCTCGCTTTTGTCAGTCTGCCCCAGGGCAGCTGTGGCTACAATTGTAGCTTGCCTCCACCAGTGTGTGAATGTGAGAGTAAATGAATAGTGGAATTGTAAAGCACTTTGAGGGTCTCGAAAAGCGCTATATAAAAAATACAATCCAATATCGTGATATATATCCTGTTATAGCCAAAAGAAATATTGTGATATTAGATTTTCCTCATATCGCCCAGACCTACATTGTTCCAGAAGTCTTGTAGTCTGTTCAGATGCAACTTTGTAAACCTAAGCTGTGCTGCCATGTTCTTTTCAGAGAGGAGAGGCTTTCTCTTGGCAACCCTTGCAAACAAACCGTACTTTTCAGCCTTCTTCTAACTGTACATTAACATGCTAATTGAGGCTGTGAAGTCTCAGATGTACCTCTTAGGTTTTTTGGAGTTTCGATGAGAATTGCATGGTCTGAACTCAGGATGTCCGCTCCTGGAAAAATGTTCGCATTTTCTTTACGATCATCTGAATGATCCACACCAGCAAAAGGGACAAAATTCTGCTTTTATAGATGTGCTCACCCTTGTTAATGATAACTTAATCAAGTGCATTTGATTAGCAGCACCTGGGGGCTACTTACCTTCTTATTTCCTATGGGAGAAGTAAGGCTGCACTTAGTGCTTCTGCATTTTGGCTTAAAATGTGTTAAACATGCCATGTTTTGTAGTTCATTTGTGTTAAATTGACCCTGGATTACGTTTTCTAACAAAACACAATTAGATGTTCATTTATTTATGAGTGAATTGTGCTCCCTTGTCACACATAGTTGTGATCATGATTCAGATTTAGTAATATAAGACATAATTATTATAACAAAACAAACTCACTACAATGGGGAAATCTTTTTGGCACACATTAATTTGTATAAAACTATTTCTGATTGTCTGTTGAGCAGCAATTCTACCTATGCCAGTTTTTTAATTTGTGTTAAGATAATTTTTTTTATTATTTTTGTCTTATAATTTAAAATTTTTACTTTTTCTTTATTCTAAACTCTCCTGACAGAAAAATGAGCCATCATAACCCCATATAAAAGACCTACTTAGCAAAGCTAACACTTCTTTATCCAGTTCCTATTAAAATGTAACAATCCTTTGAAAAAGACAAGGATACATATCATTTTTGTGTTAATTGTGCTTTTTCATTACTTGATTGAGTTTCTGAAGTGATCCTCTGCAGGGTTTTTCACAGTGCAGCTGTTGAGCAACCACACGTCTGCTTCTGTCGGGTCATCTACAAAGAGAGAGGAACACATTTTATTTTTGCAGACTGGAAAAGCAAACGTAGCATTACAATGTTATGAGTACCCAAGATGAAGCCAACACACAGAAAAAAAAACAAACCGAAACTCATATACATGAGTCAAGCACAAAGCACATGGCATCCTAAAAGATGAAGAAGTGCTTAATTAGTCTCTAGTGGAACTCCTTTGTGTCTGAATTCCACAGTGAGTCAGTTTGTACTCACAAAATGATCCAATGTGTGTCGGTAATTTTAACCCCATGTAAATTCCCACTTCTCTATGTTGTGAAAACTAGAATTAGAGCGCACTGGAAAAAGTGTCTCTGAAAAAACATGGTTGATTCCCGTGTCCACTTAGCATTTTCTGCACTTTCATATATATAGCTTATATGATATACCAAGTATACAACTAAATTTTTAAAGCTGAAAACCAGCTTCGTGTCAAGTGCCAAACAAGATAAATTCTCAACTCTCAAAAACAGGCCTATTGAGGCCTAGAGGCTTAAAATTAAGATCATTTCAACATGTTTAACCAGCACGCGCGCGCACACACGTGCTCTTTGAGACGATGGTAGGAATCTTAGCACTGCCAGGAGAGCTGTCACACACAGATTTGGAGGGGATGTAACGGTACGTTGGTGGTGGGGCGCTAGAAGCCTGCTCCTTTATGCCACATTAAACATTAAACCAGATATTTCAGGAAATCTACTTCCGTGCTGCAGCCAAGTATACTCACACACAGCATTATAGTTAATGTGTTATATGGTGGTTTTATGTAATAAAATTACCAAAAAAAAAAAAATCAGAGTACCTTAGGTAAACTTAGAGTTCACTTTCAAAAATAAACAATTTAAAACAAAAACCCCCTCAAACAAACAGCCTACATACCATTTTTTTCTGCACCAAGGGCAAACCAGAATGAAACAACTATTAAATTATTCATAGTACCACACAAATATATGCAAATGTCTCTCCACTCTCATTCATGCTGTGACCAAGTATTCAACATTTTTCGGTATATTCAAATTCCAGTTCGTTAAAATTTAAACCTTCATGATGTCACTTTGCCACTAGTTTTGAATACATAATACCGAATAAATTTCAATATGATGACCAATCTGTAACAGAGATATTAATTCAGTAACATACAAGCACAGATGCAAACCGCTGCATCTTTAAAATGCACAAATGCAGCAGGTTTTGGGGGGGCTTGAGGTTTGTTAGTCGACTGGATCCGACAGTAAGTTTGACTAAATGATGCCTCATCAAAACAGACAGACAAACAGACAGCTCTTCTAAAAGCACTACGTATGACTCACAATAGTAGGGCACGAATCACGAGCATGTTTTGGGTTTGTTTGGGCTTTTCTGTTTGTAGTGATCAATTCTTTAAAGGACAAAACTAATAATAGAAAGACCAGACATAATGAGTAATCCTAAAGCTACAAATGTGTGTATATTTGTGCTGATGATTGGGAAATGAATAACGGAAAGGGACGAGGGGAGGGTGAGAGAAAGAGAGAGAGTGTTCAGCTGGCAAAAGCTCTTATTATGCCTACATTTATTTGAGAGGCAACCAACACACACACACACACACACACACACACACACACACACACACACACACACAGGACTTTAGTGAGAGTGGTCTCAGCTGTGTGGTTGCTTTCTCCTCTCAGTCCCAAGGGATGCTTTCCAGACCAACAATAACAAGCTCTCCATCAATTTAACAGAAACACGCACGCACGCACGCACGCACACACACACACACACACACACACACACACACACACACACACACACACACACACATCTGCAAAACAATCCTAGCTACAGAATAAGCACAACTTGCTAGTGCAGAGATAAAAAAACTATGCTGGAAAAAAGAGAGAAAACAACTACAGTAAATATTATGGTGCACATCCTGGATTTATTTCTTTTTTTATTTATTTAGTTTAAAGAGACTTTTTTCCTCATTATAAATTATAATATATCATATTAGCAATGGGCCTTTATTTTGAAATTAATCTATTGATTAAAAATACAAATAATCTTAAAGAATGATCAAGTGAACAGCAAATGAAAAAGCATACAACATCACATGAGCCTGAATGTAGAAGCATTACCTTGTAGCTCAAAGCTAACATACAAAGGCACATTTATGACATCACACGATGTTTGGGGTCAAAGGACGCTTTATTGTGTTGTATTTTTGGAAAACGGAGGCTGTATTTAACTAAACATTTACAGAGAGGGTGCGGCGTATTAACAGAGCCCTGACAGTCGCTGTCACATTCTCAGTGACAGTTGCTTTTGCTTCTTCTTTCACATATTCATCTAACTGAAAACTAATCCAGGCGTAACTGCTATCAACCATGTGACGATAAAAGACAGGCGCTGGCTGTTACAAGCAGCCAACCAGACGTAGATGTGCAGGGGACGCAGAATCTCAAAGATGCAAGACTGTACATTTGCAAAATAAGGTTTTATGTAGTTATGGATTAAATGGTGTAGGCAGCAGCCGAACTTTAGATCATGTTTTGTGGCATTTTGTTTTTATCAATGATATGATTTTTTTCTTTTTTAAATCAGTGAATCCAAGTGCAAATTTAGACTATAGATGACTTAGTAGGATACTAAACATTTCCTAGGGTCAGACTAAAAATTAAGTCTGCATTAGATCCTCTGTTAGATTGAATATTATGGGTCAGCGTGTATGTTCTCTGCCTCTTCATCTCTCATCCTCAGGTATGGACTTGCTTTTATAGAGTGCTTGTCTAGTCTCGCTGGCCAATCAAAGCAAAAGCTTTCTCACGGTAACCTTGACTTAGTCACCATTTAAGCACCGATAAATTCCAACCACATAAAGACATGATGTTACTGGAAAATCTCTGGAATTTCACATTTGCATACATTTGCATGAGGATAGAGGTGCAGCCAATGGCGCAGAAGTCATTTGGTTATTTTTTGCCTGCCATGGCATGACAATGTCTTAAAACAGAAAGTGCACAAAAACTGTTGACTTATCTTATCTAATACAGAACAGAAAGATCTGTATCCCAGCCCTGTGCTTTCACACCATGAATGATAACTTTACCAGTTAGATTAAGGTGACACCAGTGGGTAAATGGGTAACAAGTAAAAAGTTTAATGATGCTGTTCCTGCCTTTGTGCCATTCTAAGACTTCACAGAACACATGGAACAGTAAAAAAACAAAAAAACAAAAAACAATATTTCTACACAGCATATCCAAACAAAAGCTCATTAGAGCCTGCATGGTGAAACCATATTTATATGCAAGTGCATAAATGTATGTATCTGATATTATGAGAAACAAAGACAGAGAGCATGTAATAATGGCTATTCACTCAGTGTGCAGCACGCACATAAAAAGCCTGTTTTATATTTTGTTCAGTGTAAGAAATGTATTCCATTTGACCACAACAGATTGATATTTTTAGGCTGTATGTTTGTGAGTTTCTCTAGTAATATTAAAAAAATTCCAGCAATCCCAAACTGTTGACCCCAATATATAAAAAAGAAATTGACCTGTGTGCATGCACATGTACAAAGCTTGGCTTCTATTTCTATGTATGTGAATGGAGGTGCGGTACGTCTACAGAGGGCTTCACTTTCTCTGTTCTTTTTTTTTTTTTTTAAATAAACATTCACACTGACTCACCCAAATGATTAAATCTAAACCTTGAGGTTATTCCTGTTTACGCCGTGTGTGTGTGTGTGTGTGTGTGTGTGTGTCTCACCCTAACTTCACCCCAAAACCAAATCATACAAGAGAGACAGGGATATTGGAAAAGCAGCACCTGTGGTCAGTGTGTGTGTGTGTGTGTGTGTGTGTGTCTGTGTGGGTGCAAGACGTATACACAGGGTCATACATAACATATTTCAATCACACTGCTCCCTATGGAGATGATGTATGGGAGGTTTGGGAGCAGGTGCACTCATCAAGTAAGCATGGATGGAAAAATGGCCAAATCAAAGGAAAAAAAAAGGGACTGCAAGTTATTGTTTCTTACATAAAAATGAATAAAAGAATACGTAGGACTGACTTAGAAACGAGTCATCCTGAGAGAAATTGAAAGCGTGTGTGGAATAAGGCAGGTGATAATTTACCCGAACACATTTTCATTAAAAATAATTTAAAAAATAATTTAAAAACAAAACCCACCACAATCAACATAACTGATTAGAAACAGAGCCGGAGTCCTATTTGTCTGCTCACCTTTACACTTAAATGTTTTTGGTTTACAAACACTACAAAATGATGAATTCTGCTGTATTTGCACATGACTGTATTTCTTGTTGATTTACCCACAGGTGTGCGCAGCACCCCGCAGAGCAGCAGACAGTAGGCTCAGCTGCAGGGTCAGAAAGCAGAGGAACACAAACAATAACAGGCAGAATGGGAATACGGTAATTTCCGATGCTCGCATGTACTGTATGCAGATGTGCCAATTTACAACTGAAAACTGTAAATTTCACTCACTTGTTTACTGTAAACAGACAGTTGTCTTGCACTTAGAAATGAGAAATGTCTGTGGTTTTGTCTGTGTGTCTAAATTTAACTGATTATAAATTTCATATTTTCCTATTAGGGCCGAATTACATTTGCACTAAACAATAAGGATATAAAAGCACATAAAATATGTATAAGAAGTCATTTTCCACTACAAATATTATTTTTACAGGCAAACTAACCATAATGAAAAGCAGAGGCTCTCCAAATTTTCATGATTGAGTGCCAATTTAGGGAGCGAGCACGACTGAGGGCAGCATAGCAGCTTAGAGGATGGTTCATTTGTCAATGTTAGCAAGGTTTACTCTGCAAAAATGGCTACAAAAGACAAGCTAAAATTGAACAGATACTTTAGTCCTGTCACTTTATAGTATGACATGAAAAGTATATTACAAATATTGCAAAAAGGCCACCATTGGCCAGCATGCCCCGCTTCGTGAACTCTAGATATAAAGGATACACTTTAAATTACCAGTACTAGTCTGGAACTTACAGTTTTTACCACTGAAAACTGTAAATTCCGTAAACTTGAACTCTAAATTGTCTGTTTACTGTAAAAAGAGCCGTTTTCTACTTTTAAATGACCCACTTTATTTAAACCCACATTTTCTCCAGTTAAACAAGAGGTTTGATGGTTTTATTTTATATTATTATTCTCTTTGTAATACCAGAAATGTTGGTTTTAAAATCTTTTAAAGTTGGAGTAAAGATAGCGTACAGGAAACTACTTTATTATGTGGACAAATGATTTGCTCCTCGCCAATGCTGAGCCATAACAGCCACAGGTCTTTCAATTTTACATTTCTTGTAAGCAATAAAGAGTTGGATCATCTCTGAAAAGAAAAGAAAAACAAGTATTTTAACAAACTGCAGGTTTGGAGCACAAGCTTAATTTTTAGCTGTTACCTGATATTTCAGTCAAGTAAAACAACAGAGTCCCTGTTAAGAGCTTTGGCTTATATCTATGCTGTGGACGTTGTGTATGTTCCTTCTCATTACAATATTACCAGGATTAGGCATACCAGTCTTCAAAAGCAGTGTTGCATACCAAGATTAAACAATTACATTTATTTTGTATCTGACCGGTTCAAAATTCATTAGGATGTGAAGCTAAAAAACTCTTTTTGAGGCACTATATAATTTTATTGTCAGAATTCGGACCCCAACCCAACAGCACCTTTTAAATATTGTGGTAATGTTAAGAGAATACAGAAAAAAAATAGAAATCCTCTCTACATATTCTAAATTTTTTAAAGAATACACACAAATGAAAGGAAAACACTGAAAGTCTGGCCACTCAGCAGGTCTTAGATGACTAATCTGCCAGTCTAAATGATTAAATGACTGAAAACCCTTTACATTCATATCTTCAGCTAATTCACCAGCTATAGTAGGCTAAAACTATCCTCATCCAGAGTTTTCCTATTGGTATAACATAAGGAACTTGTGATAGGTCTCAGTGTTTTGCTTGTTGCGGTAAACAATCTATTTCCGCAGTGCGTCTGTGAAGGTTCTCGGTCATTCAGGTCATTGTAGTCTAAGGAGCTTGGAAAGAAATGTGTCTGGATTTCTTTAGTTTTCCTTGAAGACGTTTCACCTCTCATCTGAGAAGCTTCTTCAGTTCTAAGAGTAATTGGTGGAGAGTCCCAGATTTTAGGCCCTATGGGAGTGTCCCCCCAAGAGGGTCATGGACCCCCTGTTGATCCTCTACCTAATCACACGTGCAACGGTGTGAAAACGGGTGTGTGTCACTATTAGCCATGGTTTCGGGTGTACCCATTGAGAAGCCTAGCCCCACCCAATCATGTGAGTTACTGAGGTCAAAAGGCCCAGGATGTGAGTGGGCGTTAAGGTGTCTGGGGAGGGATCTCAAAACTGGATTATAGATGGCAGACAGTTGGTGTCGTAAGCCACGCCCTCTCTTCAAAGATGGTCGTTCACAGTGGACATAGATGGCTTCTTCCACTCCTCTTTCAAACCATCTGTCTACTCTGTCCAAAATGTGAGCATCGGCATCCTTGAAAGAGTGACTGTTGTCCTTTAGATGCAGATGGACAGCAGAGTCTTGTCCTGTCGAAGTGGCTCTTCTATGCTGTGCCATGCGTTTATGTAAAGAAAAGTAGTGCCTGACCAACACTGGGTTTTCAACACTGACACCTTTATTGATATCGTTATTTGGCCATTTAAAAAGCTGATGTATCGTCTCATTATTTATTCCTCTTCAAATACACAAAGCATAACATTTCTCATGTGTAGCTATTTCTGAGTTAAGAGCTCAGTTTTGGGGTTTTTTTTGTGACAACAGGTTGTGGGTTACTCTTCTACGCTCTTCCCTCCTCAGCTCGGATCAGCTGGGTGTTCTGTTTGTGGCGTTACAAACACATGCTGCCGACTGAGAAGCTGCAGAGTACCTCCTAAGAGAAACTATGAAACATCCATACTTTAATCGGATTTATCAGCCGACACCAGTGTATCAACAAATTACTAATATTTTCCTCTCTAAAAAAGAAACTGGATCAACTATGCCAACAATCCTGAACCGCAGTAAGTGTAGGTTTCAAAATGTCATATGTCGACTTATGCACTGCAGTAAGGCTGTAAAGTACACATCGTGGTGTAAATAGCACCTCGAATTACTAAGACTTACAGTAACAGTCCTTCCAAATATTGCTAACATGGTAATTAAATACCTCTGCAGGGATCAGCTATCAAAGTTAGCGCTGCCTTAAAATAATGATAAAAAGAATTGTCCTTGTGTGAGCCAACACAGAGGATATAAATGCAGTTACACAGAAATTTAAGAAAAAGAAAAAGTTGGAAAACCGTGCTCCAGACCACAAAAATCTGAACCCTGGGTCTTCAACACTGGTAGATGATACATGAGAGCTACTACTGGGACATGCATGTGTGCACGTGCGTGTGCATGTGAGTGACAGAGAGAAGGGGCAAACAGCAGCCCTACGGGTCATTTTGATGCTCCTGGTGCTTCACATACAGACTAAACCATGACCCACTTTCCGCCCCATCCCACAGACACCCCCACATTCACACGCACTTCTCCCCCTTGTTATTTCTGTCCTGTACCCTCCATCCATTGCACCCTTCATCTCTAACATATCGTCTTTTCTCCTCCTCTGCTGCCCCCGCTGCTCGTCAGACACACACACAAAAATGCACAGGACACGCTGACCTTGGGATACGGCGCTGTAGTGCTCTATCGGGGTAAGAGTGCTGGGGCAGGGGGTGGCTTTGGGGTGAATGGACACACTTGACTGAGCTAACAAGGCCTGTATGGGCTTATTGGCTGATAGGCTGGCCGGACAGCTGGATGCCAAGCGTACTGGCTGGGAGGACAGGTGGACTGGAGGGCAGGGCGGGGCAGTGACCCCGCTCCACCATGTTATGCATCTCCCAGAAGTCAGATAGAGCTCACTGCCATGAATAATGTCCTAGCACAGATATGGCAACAGCCCACTTTTTTCCCCCTTTTGATTCCTTTATTTATTTATTTATTTATTTATGTTCCCTCAAAAAAAAAAAAAAAAAAAAACCTAAACACTAAAGCATATTTCATAAAATATATTGCCAGTACAATAAATATTTCAAACAATCACTTTTAATGTATTTACACTCGTGTTATCCTGGCACTACTGCAGTCTTAATATGTCACACAGAAAGAAAACCTCATGCCACTATCACGAACACACACAAATTCAACAGAAGGGAAATTGAATCAAGCTTGCTTGGGGTTTGTTTGTTTTTTCATTTTTGTCAATTCATCATTTCTTTCGACAGTTTGTGTCAAAATGAACAGTCACAGGCACCGGTAAACAAGCACAAATATAACAGATACAATCGCAAATGCACAAAGTCATGCTGTGTGTGTGTGTGTCTCTGTGTGTGTCTGGTTGGGGCAAGGCTGATTCTCAGGTGATAATATTTCTGCCTAAAAGGTTCCTTTTCCTTAGGGGAACGAGTGTGAGTGTGTGTGTGCGCCTTACTGATGTGGCAAATTCTGAATGGCTCTTAGAGGACTTATGAGCTTCACCTCCAATCACATTTTACAAGGAAGCACTTGCACTGGCACACAGCTACAGCCACACAAACACTAAGACATACGCACACTCATATACACAGACAGAAGGCCCTGGGGTTTGGCAGTTGGTCCATACATCTACAAGGGTGAGCAGCCACTCAGCCGTGGATGATAATGCAATCAACTGTCATTAGAGGGATGCTGGCTGACTGCATACGCACACACACACACACACACACACGCTACAGCTACCCACAACACACTCAGACCTGTCACACTCAGAAAACTGCTCATATTGCTGTGGTAAGACGGGATCCTACCTTTACATTCACTTTTTCATAAAGTCCTCATTACAAGGTAGGAAGCAAATGAATTTTTTAATAGATTAAACAATCAAATAATCATCAACAGAATAAAAAGAATGGAAACAATATTCAGCTATAGCCCTAAACTAAAAGGGATTTTTAAAAAAAAAATATGTATAAAAATAGCAGAAAGAATGCACAAACAAAGAAAAAAGCTGGCACAGGCACATCTAACTTTATCACTGCTTCATCTTCTGATGCAACTACAGGGCAACACTAGTGCACAACAGAATCACAGTGTCTCAATATTACTAAAGCGTCTCAGGGCATCAGTTCTTTGTCCTCTTTTGGCCAACTCTCTAATTATTCATGTGTTATTTAAAAGCTTGCTGGTGGCATATAGTTTACAGAGTCAACAGCATCTCCGTAAACTGAAATCAGATCAGACAGCCTGCTTCTCTGCTGGCTAGTCAACCCTTATTTTATGTTTTAAAACTATAGATTGACAAGCCCTCTATAAACTAATTGTCTATGTTTAGGGCTGTGCGATATGACCAAAATCTCATATCTCGATATAAGACATCTTTCGTCCCGATAACGATATAAATCACAAAAATTTAACATATTCTGTGAATCTCGGGCAGCTCGACTTGCGTAAAGTGTTTCCAGCTGGGCGTCGTGTACCTGGAGTCCAGTGTTTTAACCGATGCATGAAACTATACATTTTTAGACATAAGTTGTAACGGCCGCCGTTTTCTTTGTGAGTATTTATAACACGACGTGCTGCGGGGAAAAGCCTGTTCTAACGTTTGAGTCTAAGGTTTATTTTTTAGCACCTGACGGCTCTTTTTTGCTTCTCATCCGTAAATACTCTGCATACTCTTTCACATGATTCAGTTTATTTTGAAAAGTCTCAACAGGATCTTGAGCTTTATTGTGAAAGGTTTATGTGGAAAATAAACAAGCGGACACGCGATGGTTTTACCGTCGTTGTTGCTAACGACAACGCATAAAAACAGGCGCTTGTCCATCCGTAGTGTGGTTATATTAAATATAAGAGAAAGAGAGAACTTTAAGGAACTAATATAGCCACTACAGTGACCATCAAAACAATGAAAAAATATTGCCGTAAACAGTTTATTTTGCGACACCACGAAACAAACGATAGTGTAAAATGAAACGATAGACATTTTTATATCATCATCCGATATATATCGTTGTATTGAACAGCCCTATCTATGTTATATGTGTCTATAAAGTTAAAAGACACTCACTTTAGAGTACAAACATGAATAAAATAACTTTACTGAAAGCAGTACAGACTGCTAAAGAAAACTAATTTTTTACTGGGCTATGGAGAAAATATATACAGGAACGTTCACAAAGAGAAATTTTTTTTCACCCAGATTTCCATTCAGATTGATTTATCCATTTTGAGTCGTCTTTTTATCGAATATTTGATCTTCAGGGTTGGAAAATCCCAAACTAGATTTGAAAAGAAAAAGAAAAAAAAAAGCTTACAAATTAGTACAAATTACATCATCTGAGATGACAGATTTTACAGTTTTTCTATTTTTGACAAACCTCAGATACACCAGACTGCAGTCCTCTCAGACTCACTGTCTACATTGACTAAATAGCAGAAATCCACAGCAGTGGTTCTTGTAATGTGTGCATAATCTCCTGACTCTTCTCAAGGGACAGATATGGCCGTGTGTGCGAGTGTCTCTGTGTGGAGGTAGGGAAGTAGAGAGGGTATGCCAAGTTAGGCACAGCGGGGGCCCGTGATAGCACTCACGTCAACAGTTTGACAACATCTTAGAAAGATCTGTTCACTTGGGATTACTCTCCTGTCCTCAACAACTCTGAGTACATTACTGTTGGAGGAGGAGAGTGAGCCTGACAGATAGGGGCTGAAAGAGACAGAAACGATGAGGATGCAGGGCTGAGAGGCAGGGAAAGAATCAAGACTAACAAGTTAAGAAGGATGGAGGTGAAGTGAGAGTAGAGATTCAAAAGGGGGAAAAAGAAAAGCAAGCCAGAAGAGATTGAAAAAAGGAAAGTGATAAAAATGAAATCCAAGAAATAGACAGAAAGAGTACAAAATAATGAAGATAGGTAAAGGAGAGGGAGCTAACATTAGAAGATTAAGTGGGAGTACCTCGGTGAAAAATAGCACGCAAGCTCAGCTGAAAGTGGAGCAGCCATGATGAATGCTGCGAGACAGGCCAACCACTAATTTGGATGGCAGAAGTTTGCTTCCACAGGGCAAGAGGCCGGAGTCAATCTGTCTCTCTTACGTCTGATCACAGAGCCACAGTGGGTGCACCTGGGTCCAGACAAGGGCCCCCGTTTCAGATCAAAACTAGTGAACTGCCAATATAAAGAGTCAAGCATATACGCGCCTACACGGGGAAACACTAAGGCATGTTTTTCCACTACAGTCATGGAGTTACAAATGTATTTTCAGGTATTGTGTTTCAAACCAATCACATTCTCCAGCAGAATTAAGGTCTTGTAGGGCATATATGGGTTACATATATGGGGAAAATGTACAATGGAGAGTAATGATAAACATCTGGCAGTCAACTTCATGCGATTTTAAGTGTGCATCAAGTGTGATTTATTGAGCTGCAGGCAGGCATGAGATGGAAGCGAGGCCTAAATAGATTTTTGCCATTACATGTCTCACCTTGCATAGATAGGATGATTTGAAGTCTGAGGTTCATGCTGTAATTGGGGCCAATCACTAGTCAGCAGCTCAGACAGAAAACCATTATGATCATCAGCGCAGACATAAAAAGGTATTTCACACAGCCAGAAAGGGATTATTAGAGTCAAGGGCACAAAAGTCAGGGTGTCTGGGAGAAAGAAAGGCCTGAAAGGTTACTGACTGACAGATTAATATACCAGTGATTTCACTTTTACCACACACCTCAGAGTGAAAAATGACACACACTTTCGCTTTCCAGTGTAATTTCAAAGGCTGGATAAAGAATCTATTTTCCAATTAATTGCCTTTTTAAAATCCAATATAGACTCTTAAAAATCCTCTGACTGACATTAGCATTTGAGCACATGTGTCCTATACATATATCATCTCTGCTAAACATTATTCAAATGTGCACAAAGCTAGCATTATCATTTTTAATCTAGCAAAAAATTACAGATGGCTATAAAAGCTGCTGAGAGTCTCAACAGTCCAAACTAATGAGACCGTGAGTGTTTATACGGACCCGTCGCAGTTTAAGACCCCAGCAGCCGACCGTACCAATTGTATTTGATCCAGACAACACAATTACACGAGAAATAGAATAAAGAAGGAAAAGTCTGCAAACTGGTCTGAAATCTGTGAGTGTTGACAAGATATTTTCTCTGGCTACATCATATGAAGCCCATAAGTCGAATAAACAGGGTGTGGATTTTACTTTATCCAGTCTGTCCCTGCCGGGAGCTAATACTAGCTAGCCAGCTGCCTGCAGACATCAGGCTGATCTTGTCAACACAACACAATTCTGCAGACGAATTATCGAGCAAACTTTCAGTTTCTGCTCTGTCTGTTTAAAAGGAATGTCTTAAAAACAAAACTCAGAGTCCATCCGTGAGTCTAAGACACAGGATGTAAGTATAAACAGCCTGTTCAACGTATTGAATGGTGCAGGTCCTAAAAATGTGTGCGTGTTGTGTGTAATGGGGTTCTGTATTTATTAATTAAAATGATCATTTAAAAACTGAATGTGAAAATAAATGGTTTGTTTCCTGAGGTTCTATTGTCCTTCGTTTCCTATAAAATTACACTTTATGCACATGTATCAAAAACAATCATCCAGTTTCAAAAAGCTAGATTCCTTCTGCTGCAGGGATTGGCCCTGTTTGTTTGTTAGCAGGCTAGCATCCACAGTTTCCAAGATATCACGATAGCTCAAGTTGATTTCATTTTCATCAGCTCAATCAAGGTCGCGCTCTTCTGGAGGAGTTGCACTCTTTGAATGCTTTTGTTTTTAAAGCAATGGGCACAGAAGTTTGCAGTCAACTTTAATGTGTGTCCCCTCGGATGCACGGCATGTGATGATACATTAGCGAATGTATCGTCGCTGTAGCCACTGCTGCTGTTACGCTACCAACCAGCAACCACGTAAAACCTGTGAAGACCCTCACGAATCCCCAGTAAACGTTACGTCGAAATCAGGCCATTGTTTTCTGACACACTGTGTAAATTACAACCTAAGACAAAATCAAAACTCACCATTGTTGACTCAGCACCTTACCTGACATCACATTAGCAAAACTAAGCTGGTATTTGCGGCGTGTTGTGTTTGCACGTCATTTAGAACGCTTCGTATGGAAATGTAAGATGCACAGAAACACTCAGCGATTTAGTGATTATCACACGATGAAGTTTATATTATAATATATGCAGAAAAACTTTCCTCTGTCAAATATAGATCTGAACCCCTCTGGAGCAACTGGTTGCTTCCATTGCCATATCTAAGATGCGCTGGTTTTCAACAGATCACAAATAATTTAACTATAAAGCATATAAAATTATGATGGGAGCTCATGAAAAAAAAAAAAGCGAGAGAAAGAGTGACTTTCTGTACCTCAAAGCCAACTGTCATGCACACCATGGTAACCACAGTCTTTTCCGCATTTCACAACAATAACAGACTAGACAAATATTGACACGCCATTTCCCTGCCATTACAAATGTGATTATATTTGCTGTTTGCCCTAGGAGATGGCAGTTAATATTCAATGGTGTGCGTGTACCTTTGTGTGAAACTGGGTGTGTTTGTGTATATGCACAATTGTGCGATGAAAAAAAAAAAAAAAAAAAAAAAAAGAAATAGTGCATGGAAAGAACACACGTCTGTTTGCTCTGCACACAAAAGAATGTGTTAGAGGGCGACCAAGGATCCAGAAATTTCCTCTGTGTGTGTGTGTGTCTGTTTTCTTTTATGCCATATGTCACCTGGTACAGAGACAAAGACTTAGGACAGAAAGCTTAAAAAGTAGGAACCACCTGTATGTAAAAGCTCACCTGTCCTCTGGGAAAAAAAAGCCTGCAATGAATGTGTACTGTAGCAGATGGAGTGTGAGGCAAAACAAAGGTAGAGGCAGTAGCTAAAAGGGGCTGTGGTCAATAAAGGGAGAATATCAAAGCAGTTCTTTTAGTTTTTTTGTTTGTTTTTTAGTAGCCTAGAGAATAGATAACCATCTTTCACAATTACACACAATGACCTGTCTTATTCTGTCCACAGTTTAGATACACACTGTAAAGGAATGGCAGCTGAAAGGACTCTAATTCCACCGTTTAGATCCTGATCTACCAACATCCAGGTTCATGCGCTGCTTAGACACGTGAGCAGAACAAGCATGGCTACTCCAGCTGTAGGCGAAGAATGTGGAGTTAGAAGTTTGTCAGTGGGAACGGAGACTTACTGGAAAAGCAGCTGAATAATATAAGTGCCACAAGGGCAAAGCGGCTCTCTCCACAGTGGGAAAACATAAGGCGGGTTGGCAGCATTAAAAATAAATGTCTGTGTATTTGTGTTGTTTGTTTTTTCGGCCACATATTACTGGCAGAAATGGGTTATAAAAATTATTTTAAAAAATAAAAAGAAGGAAAACATTGATTTGAAGGCTTTTTGTACGACTTAGCAAAATGAAAGGATACTGTATCAAATATTTACATCTCTTACAATATGTTAGATCATGTGTTGTTTTAGTCTTTTTGAGCCTATATATATTTAAAAAATTGATTGAATCAGCCCAAAAATATACGGCTGATTAGCTATTTTGAAACTCAAAATAACTCCTGAGAAGGACTCCCAACAGAGGAACATTGCATAATCTTTAACTCCATATGAAGAGCAACCATCACTGACGATGAGTGAAAAAGAAAACTTGGAGTAGAAGTGGAATTAACACCCTCCATTCCTCTGCTGGCTAGTGGCTGTACAGCTAGCCAGCAGCAGCCAGCAGCAGCCAGCCACAAGGATCAGAGACTTTAGCAAGAAGCCAACTGCAACTACAACATCAAACATCTATAAGACAAGAAAAACATGAGGCACTGCTGTTTTGTTTTTACGATAGAAAAAAAATATATGTGTGACTTAAAAGCTGGCATAATGCTTAGACTCAAATTTTATTCAGGTTAGCCTTAATGCTGTTTATACTCAGATTGCTTGTTAGCGTTTGGAGCTAATAACTACTTCACATATTTATGTTTCACATGTAAAGTGACCTAATTTGATTAATAGTAATAATTAGAGCTTCCTCTGTGTTTTCTTTTTTTCCTTTTTTTAACTTCTGGGTGAAATTGAAACAATTTAGGTCATCTGGCTCCTTATTCCCAAATCTAAGCTAAGGGACATGCAAATCAGATGCAAATGACACCCAGAAAAGTGAAAACTAGTTATGGGCCGTGGTAATAAATACTGAATTTAGCCTCTTGGCATTCTAAAAGCAGCCAGTTGGGGTTAATATGCAAATTGTATGCAAATAGCCCAGATGCAGAGAGTGCCTTTTTCTCCCCTGATATAGAAAGCATGGGGGGTGTCCTGATGGCTTAGAAAGCAGAAGCATATAACATGCCCTTATGATGATACCGTCCCCTGATACTTGCACTCTTATATTCACTCTCCAACTATCATAAAAAAGAAAAAAAAAAGCACAGATATGTTTAAAAAAAAAAAAGTGTAAAGGAAGACAAGAGAAGAAAAATTACAAGCCCGTTTGAGAGGAAAATGAGGGGGTAAGACAAGGAGACAAGAAAAATTGAGAAGTATGGTATGTAATTTCAATACTAAATCCCAGACAGCGTTGTTAGCTGATTAGAGGATCAGCGTGGAGGCAAAGGCAGAAAAAAATAAGAGTAAAATATACAAAGTAGGAAAGAGCCAAGTAAATGTAAAGGGAGAAGGGTCCAAAAGGATGATGAGCTGAATAGAAGAGACTACTTTGACACAAAGGGGTTCAGGGAGTAGTAGTCAGCAGCTTGTATGTAAAAGTCACAGGAGACAGACCTAAAGATATGGCGCGCACACACACACACTTTGCTGATCCTGTTTGTGCATAAAGAGGAGGAAAACTGGGCAAGTACAACACATGATAAGCTTAGTGGACCACCTTGTTCAATTGGCGGTGTCTCCACAAATTACATGCACCACCGGCACACACACACATACACACCATGCTATATACTCGCAGTTCCACCATAATCACTATAATGCTGTTAATTGAAACCCAGACTTGCCCTGAACACATCACCTGATCTCCCTACCTGCAATGGTACCACATTCAAAATGAATACCACAAAGCTCTTAATCACAGATTCCACCCTCCAGTACACAGAGGCAAGCTGGTTGCTGATGTGCTTCGTGCTGAGCATTAAAGGGAATGTGGAGGCTGGCAGGTAGACTGGTGATTAGACGGGCTGTTCTGCTAACGGCATGTAGAATTAAAAAAAAAAAAAAAAAAAAAAAGAAAGAAAGAAAGAAAGAAACACACACACGCCAATACAAATTGCTAGTCTGGTTCACAGCACATTTCCATACACAGAAACTAAGCAGGGTGGTCCGTTTTTGAGCTGCGCATTTTCATCATCTTCTTTTTATCTCAACACCAAAAATCTACAATGACTCAAAAACCCTGACTGCAATAATTGCTAGGATTTAAAGACAGAGGAAGAGAGATATATGGATGTAATAAAAAGGGATACCAAAAGCTAAAAAAAAAAAAAAAAAAAGGGGGGGGGGTCTCATGACTGGATTAATGGAGAAAATCATGCCAAAAATATATCAACAGAAAGAAAGGAAAATAAATACAAGAATTATTCTGACTGAAGAGCATGAATTGAACTGAAGCTATTGATTAACTCTCTAAACTGACCATAATTTAAGATGCAACACAAAAAAGATCAGTGACTTGGCACATACAAAGCAATTTAAATTGACCACCTTTATTTTCCAAGTAGTCACTGTGCGCATGGAGAAACGGCAAAAAGGGACTCTCTCTCACTTTTTCCATTAACCTCACATTGTCCATATCCTGCTGCTTTTCATTGCTTTCAGTTTCCTATGAGCATCATATTCCACACCCATTCTAAACTGCTGAGCCTCATTTAAAAATCTCCTTTTTCTCACTCTCATCTTTTCAGGATTAGCTTTTTATTTGCAGTTATTAAAAACCTGTTTTATTAACACTTATGTACATCTAAATGGATAATCCTATAGAACAACTGAAAGTATTTTGATAGTGAAAAGCTGCCTATGAGACCTGTGTGTGTGTGCGTGCACACATAAATGTGCGCTTCCATTCATGTGTGCCTGAATATATTATATAGGTGAGGTAAAGATGAAGCCAAATCCCAAAGAATGCGCCTCCCCTAGCTAATAAATCATGACAAAAATGGAACAATTAAAGTGTTTCTCATTATAAATAATTGATACATCTGTCCACAGAAAAGGGCATCTCTCGTCTTACAAATACAAAAAGTAAAAAATAAACCAAAAGGTGGAAAAAGCTGCTGGATAAAAACAAACACCGAGCCTAAAACAGCAGCGTGGACGATGAGAGAGAAGGGAAGCAGGGGCGGCGCATACACAGAAAAAAAAAAAAAAAAAAAACACACATTCCATCTCCTAACAGATTCCACTTAAAACAGATGGCATCAGAATTATCTGATGTCCTGTCACCGTCTTTTTATATGCTAATCCAGCTCCTACACACATCCGAGTGGCTTTAATCAGATATCAGGTCAGAGAAGCTAAATCAAGCTGAGACAATCGTGCTGCTAGAATTTTACACTACGCCGAGGCAAGCAGTCACACACCAACGTATCGTTGCACTTAATGCCGTGAGACTCAAAGTGTGGAGCAACAAAGCTGGGCGATGTTGTTTCCCGCACTTAAAGTGACTGATAACTTGGACGGAGCATACCTGCTGCACTAACTCACTCGCTGAAGAAGCTCCGCACCTGAACGTTCAGCAACGTGACAAACTTCTCGTGCATAATTATCTCTTATTTATCCCCGTTTGCCAGCAGTCATTCTGTCACTCAAGTAGCAACGGCACAGCAGGAGTCTTGTTGTTTTCTGTTACTGCTCAGTTCCTGTGCCTCATGCAGCCGTTATTGATGTTTAGAGCTACTGTTGATGATAATTCAACACTTTCTCCTTCAAAGTAAATCAGTTTCTAAATAAAGCTAAGAGATAAGAGTGCTTCTTTTACTGTATGGTCACCTCTGGAAAGGTGACAGAAAAATAATGTTACCAAAAGACGCTGACTTGTTAAAGTTCGTGCAAATGTAGATTTTTTTTTAATGCTTTTTATATGAACTCTGTTTAAAAGATAGAGAGGACAAAGTATATTATTCAATGTTTGCACTCACTGACTACTTTTCAACTGCTCATTAATTCAAATATCTAATCAGCCAGTCAAATAGCAGCAACTCAGCGCATTTAGGCATGTGAGCCTGGTCCTGAAAACTCACTGAAGTTTAAACTGAGCATCAGAATGGGGAGGAAGGGTGATTTAAGTGACTGTGAATGTGGCGTGGAGTATTTCAGAAAATGCTGATTTGCTGGGATTTTCACACAAAACCTTCACAAGGTTACATTTTTCAGTGACCTGCAGCTCTCTGTGTGAAAAAGCATGCAAGTTTATTTCCATAGCATTTATTTCTACACTTCTTTTTGCATGAGTGCTTCATTGTATGTTGTATCTATGCTGCTATGACAATTCAATTTCCCTCTGGGATTAATAAAGTTTCTCTGAACTGACCTCCAATCTGAGCTGAATAAAACACCTTTGAGATGTCGTGCAACAGGAGATTTGCATCATGGGTGTGCAACTGACAAACCTGCAGCAACTCTGTGATGCTTTCATGTCAACGGACCAAAATCTCAGAGGAATGTTTTCCATCTGTGAAACAAGAATGGAGTTCTGAAGGTAAAAGGTGTAATTAATCATGTGGCCAGTGGGTGCACATCTACAAGGTTCCTTTCTTCTTGTGTAGATGGACAGAGGAAGACACATGCACACAGAAAAGGCTGTGATCTTCATGTCAAAGTTTTTCCAGTGTTTAGATTTTTTTGGCATCATGTAAAATACAACAATTTTTTTCTTTCCCACTGAAAACAGTGAAATACAGCCGCATCATAATATTCCTGTTCAACCACTTAACTACCAACGATAGATAAGTTATACATATTTTTAATGCTGAAAGAACACACATACACACACATAACAGCTGGAGCCTTCAGAGGATCGACTTATTGAGTTCAACCGCAGAAATACACACGGATAAACACACACACACACAGCAATCATAAGATCAGATCAGATCTCAGAAGGCAGTGTCTGTCTGAAAGATTAGAAGAACCATCTGTCCGCCATGTGGAAAGCATTGGATTATCAATAAACTTCACACACTTTTCGCTGTACATGCATCCATGTGTCTGTTTGATCCAGAAACCGAGTGTGGAAAGTAAATGAGGGCAAAAGCAAAAATGACAGAAGAACACATCTATACCACCAGAATATAAAAAGTCATACAATAAAAAAAATTTAAAAAAACTACTCCTAGGAAAAAGAACAATTTTCAAAATAAATCTCAAGATTTTAGCAGACTAGATATATTTTATATTTATTGTCTATTTTTGAAAAAATGAATAGAGGCAGTGCTTTTTTTTTTTTTTTTTTTTTTTTTTAAAGTCACGAGTTTAATAATATATATAAGAAGAACCCTAAAAGTTACACTAATGCATTCTGTCGTTATTCAGTCCAAGCTAGAACTTATAAAAAGTTCTATAAACACACAAAAACAAAAAAAAACCAACAATCACTCGCCTTCACACACACACGACCAGGAAATTGCTTGTGGCCACACTTGATGCTTAATCAATACACAGCTATCGATCTCTTGCCTGGCTAAACATTACTTGTATTTACTCTGCTAACTTTCCCCTGTACAGATCCATATTGCTAAAATAACCACAGAAGGAGAGGATAGCAAGCTTTCAAAGAGAGCACAAAGAAGTTGAGCTGAAAATTCAAGCTCTGTTATCACCCTGCTCTGCACAATCGATAGCAGATGAGCCATTTGACTCAAACCCTGTGGATAACCACACACAGTTGCTTATATTCATTCACAGTTTTTTATTTTATCTGGTCAAGCAAGGTCCCGCCAAGGCTCCCTGTCAAGTTGCTTTTTCTGCTCGGTGATCAGGGTTACTTTGTCAGATGATTCAAATTAAACCCGCTGCTCAAATCATCTGCTGCTTTTTAATCCACTTTATCCATTATCCGTTCTCTCACATGGAAATCAGGAAATCTAGCACAGAGCTGACTCATTTATATGGATGAAGACGAGATCAGAGACGCATGCAGGATTCATTACAGGAAGGACATAAGCGTGTAGCACTGAAATACTTGCAGGGACCAGACTTCTGTAACATGCTTATTATCTAGTGCATTCATTCAAAGGGGCGACTAGCCCTCACACAGCTAATAAATTCATACAACACACAAACTCTCATGGTCACATTTTCCCCCTTTTCACTCACAGGTAGCCAGTCCTTTCATTTCAGCAGGTGGCCTCATACAAACATCCACACACAACAGCACAGGTCACCCCTGCTTTCCATTTCAGCAGGTGGTCAGTGAGTAATGGCAGCTGATGGCTGAACATTGGACACTCAGACAGAAAGTGGGGGGCTATCTTCCAAAACAACACAAAAGGGCCAAAGTGAAGAGAAGGAGAAAGAATAACCTCAAAGGGGGCCTTTGAAAAGTCATTTACTACATGTCCTTGAATGCCTAAAATGATTTCTTTGCTTTTCATCCATATATCACCCACACTCTTTATCCACCCACACCAACAGCTTGGCACGCCACATTAATTACAAATGTCTTTTAAGCATTTCCTCCTTATGAAGGAAATTGCATTTGTTTTCCTTGCTGAGTCAAGATGACAAGGAAACCAAAGAGACTTTTTAGTCTTTCTCACTTCTAATTTGTCCCCCTCCTCTTTAAGCTTGTAACGTATTAGACAAGCTAATTATTCCGAAACAAAGAAAGCTACAATAAGTTGTCAAATGTCAAAGAACACAGATCATCTGTCTTTAGTCCTTTTAGCTCTACTGCCATAAAGCGCGACACAAAGTTGCACTGTTTGTCCTCCAAGAGCAGGAAGCTGTGTGACTATGCTGCACCAAACGCTGACATTTTGAAACAATGACATTTTGAAATTGGGACAATTTGTGCTGCCAAATTATGTGGATAAAGCTCAGTTTGGACTTTGGTGAACCTAATTAACACATTGTTAGCTCTGTCTTATTGCAGTCACTGTTAATCAAACTCTCCCCCCCCCAAAAAAGAAAAATTTAAAAAAAATCTTCTTGCTTGCATTACAGTCACAGTTATAGACAGTTCAGATTTTTTTTTTAAATTGTCAACAAACCCAATGAACAAATATGTACTCATTTCAGTTAGCCGAGTTTACAAAGTCAAATTTATTCTAGCTAAGGTGAATGCTCCCAGGCTTCAACAGTCAGGCTTAAAATGGTTTGTGCTATATATGGTTCGTATGGGGCTCCACCGTCAGATAGGATTTCAATAATATCAGCACTATCCAGTCTTTAAGTCTGATGACATTAACCGTTTCCAGGTCCAAAACTCCGTCCGCTTCAGGTCCTAAAGTCAAATGAACACTGCGGCATCACTGAGAGTTAAAAACTGTCTAAATTCTTTCATCTTTAATAAAATGATCAGCGTTGCTGCTTTACCAGGTGTAACAATTAACATCCAGGCATCCATCCAACAGAATTGACTTAATTTAACTGAGTTATAGGTCAGCAGGAAGTTAGCTCGCTAGTTTCCACACAAATATAATATACCGTGTTCTGACTGAGAGCTTTCTGAAAAAATTAAAACGTACAGCTCTGCTATCACTTTGGACATGAATGAAGACAGAAAACTAAACAGCAGTGATGCTTGTAGGGTTACTGAAGTTGGGCTAGCTGGTATTTAATGATGTGCTACGTGGTGGCTAGCTAGACAGGTATCATTAGCATAATATAAACACGTTAGCACAGTGAAGCTGGAGGATGAACGCTAACTTTTTTCCAGTTGATGAAAGCTAACATGAGGGCTCCCGATGGTTATGGACAAATGCTATGGCATGGCAGGATGCTGTAAACGGACCAAACTTCAGTCAGGAGAACAACTGAGATAATCCATCCACAACACGAGGTTAGCCATTAATACCGCTGCATGGGCTGGGCTGAAGGTACCACATAAGGTTTTAAAAACTGAGCTTTAAAATGAATAGTGGTAATAAAAACCGGGAGAGACCGACAGTGATCACTGACTGTTTTGTTTTGTTTGGGGGGGTTTTTGTGGGTTTTTTGGGGAGGGCTGATGGGTAGTAAATTGGACCCGGAAACAGGGTTCATACATCATCACTTAAAGAGCGGATTACCGATACTGCAACATTACAATCATCACAGCCAATTCTAACACAGCGGTGAGCTCACTCTATGTCTCTATAAACAGTTCTAGCTTGTTCCTAGCAAGTTACCCCAACAAGACTACTTGTTATGCAACGTGTTTCAACAGTGAATAAAAGCAGCTGAACGAATAACATTTCTCTGTATACAAACTGGCTTTTTATCTGCAAAGATTTTCTCAAAAGTCTAGAAAAATATCATCTTTAAATTTACTCTGCGTACGTTTGTGTTTCAACAACAGCGTAGATGCCGAACCGCCATCATATATAATCATCTGATGTCCCTTTCATCATGAATGTTTCTGTTGGTGAATTTTCTATTACAGATGCACGTAGCAAATCTGTGTGAATTTCACAGTTCGAGTAAAATTCACACACTTTTCAAAAGTTGGCGACAACCTGCGAGACTTTGCTTTTTTATTTACCCTTACCCAACAATTGAAAATGAGCTTGATTGTGCTACCAGACTGCTATTCACTGACGAAGCTGCAGCTGCTCGTCTAAGCGCTAATTAGGAACATGTGCGAAAACCAGCGTTCACACCGACCCGGGTCAATAACTACAGACTTCTTTTGATAATGATACCGTCTGTTATCATGACACGAGGTTAAGCCAGTCACAGTTTTAAGTTTAGTTTGGCAAATTTCATCAGCAATGGAGCCAGAGCGCTACACTGAAGAGGCTAGAATAACAGCCACCTTGATTAAGTAAGACACACTGCACTGCTTCAATTTAAAGAAAGGGTTTTTTTTTTCTATTTTCTTATTTTCTTGAGGGCTCCTGGTTTGTCCCTTTTACAAGCAAGCAGCTTTTTAAATACAGCACACTGCATTTAACTGAAGTTACATTAAATGTAGGAAATTCAGTACTTTTGAACGTTTGAACACATCAGCAACTTCATTATTACAGTGTTTTAGGAACTTGAAAGCATTAACTAATGTTAGATTAACTTAACGTTACATGAATGCCACTTAACCAGATGTTTATCAATGCTACAGTGCTGACC
This sequence comes from Pelmatolapia mariae, assembly GCF_036321145.2. Taxonomy (NCBI): domain Eukaryota; kingdom Metazoa; phylum Chordata; class Actinopteri; order Cichliformes; family Cichlidae; genus Pelmatolapia; species Pelmatolapia mariae. The sequence continues at coordinate 45,268,643 of NC_086236.1, read as the reverse complement.
TCTCTGCCACCAGAACTAATACAACACGACAGCTCTGTACCATTTGCTCAGTATAGGTGGGTGGGGGACATGTCACCAAAGGTCAGTCTGTTACTGTTACTTAAAGAAAATCATGAATAAAAGCAGCAAAAAGTACAATGATCACCAAATTAAAACTTCTGTTTAGTATGACGATTTAGCTGAACTATGTAGCAAATGTAGGTTCAGAAAGTCAGAACGAAGAATAGCAGCCATGAGAGAGAGTAATGTAAAACAAAATAGTGATACGATATATCCCATTTCTTCCTCGTGTGATACACTACACTCTTTTTTTTGGTCTTTGGTTCTTAATATATTAGTTTAACTGAAAACACACTTTCATGGCTCTTTGTAGTGCCACTCACAAAGAGGAAAGAGGGCAAACCACTCAGACAGTTTCAGACAGTGTGTAGTGTATCCTTTAAACAGTTTGAGTAAAGTGGAAGACAAAGGAAGAAGAGGCAGGCCTAAAAAACAAAAAAACAAACCACTATCTACAGCAGATTAACAGTCATTGGAAGTCATGTCCTTAAAAAAAAAAAAAAAAAACCTGACACAAGACCTGAGGCCAGGACAGGTACAACAGTGAGTCTGCAGCCATCAGTAAAACACGCTGGAGGCTCTGTCATGGTTTGTGGCTGCATTTGGAGATCTCGTCAAACTTGATAGAAATAAATAAATCACAGCGCCCACTTACCGGTTTCCCAGCAGAACACAGAAATTCGATTTGGCTCAAGACTTTTGCACGGTACTTTTAAAGATGAAACATGACATTTAAACATCAAGCAGCTCTAGTTTGACTCAAAATCATAACTTCATGAGTCCTTGTAGAGGAGCTTAGCACAGAATGAGGGCAATGAGGAATAAGGCTGGGGTCCCCAACCTTTTTTGCGCCACGGACCGGTTTATGTCCGACAATATTTTCACAGGCCGGCCTTTAAAGTGTCGCAGATAAATACAACAAAATAAAGCCAGTACCGGTACCAAAAAAAAAGATTTATTCATAATACACAGGAAAAGACCCAGGGAAACCAAGTTAACGATAAAAAAAACATAACGATAAAAACCCTGAAAACCAAAAATATCAGACCCGAGCCTCAACTCTCGCAGCCCGGTACAAATGACCGGTCCGTGGACCGGGGGTTGGGGACCGCTGGAATAAGGGAAGAAGAACAACATCCTACACTAATGTTATAATTTGTCAATAAAATTCATTACTAAAACATAGTAACAGCAATAATACATATGTACAGCTCACTAAAAACCACAATACAGTGTAAAAAAAAAGAAAAAAAAAAGATTTTAAACATGGACAAGCAATGGGCAGCAGCACACACATACACCGATGCCCAGTATACATGAATGATGAAATGTGTTGCTATAGAAAGAAAACTGCTCAAATACTCATCTGGATGGAGTTTGTTGTCATTTTAAAACACTGCTTAAAATTACTCTTAGTATCACATGGATCTGAACCATCAAACAAAGCTGAAATAGCCCATTGCTGGTTTAATGCCCAGCTTCTCTGTAACTGTGGAGGATAGATACGCATAATGGTCTGCTGTACTGTACATTTACAGCATAATGTGCGACATGGCAACCCTATTCTTTTTACAGAACACCATCAACCACCAAATCTGCAGGTTGCAGTATAGCCATCCTCACATTAGTTACAAATCCCATACTCGTTTAGTTTTACTTGTCCTTACATGCCATGAATATGACAGAATAATAATTCTGGGGCAAAAAATAAAAACGTAGTTTTTTTAGTTACATTACAGTGGAATGACCTATTAAACTTAAAATACTCCACAAGAAATACAAACACTTTCATCACTTTTATTTATATTGAATGTAGCCTAAAGAACATTTAAGTCTTCTAGAAAAAGGAAACGTTTTTGCTTAGTGTTAAAAAAATTTATAAAGATGAAGAACGAACTATTATACTGAGCCAAGAACTATAGACTCACTATAATCTGACCATATTAACAGGAAGCAGTTTCATAAACAAAATTTCACACACACTGCCCAAGAACACACACGCTGTATTTGTATGTCATATTATTACACATGAATTGGCAAGACTTGGGCAATAGAGGGTGGGTGCATACACCTAACTGGGAGCTGCCCAACATATCCACAGGCATGCCATGTTTCCCATCGAGCAGCTCCAGTCGAGACATTAGGGGTTAAATGCCTTGTTAAATGGCACCCGATGGATTGCGTTCAAGGGGAGTGAAGGCTGTACTCCTGCAATTTCCCACACAGTGTGGGTGTGTTGGCCACAGAGCTGAACTGTCAGTCGTAGGCCAATAGATTTTTTTTTTTCTTTTAAGCCTAGGCCACCTTCAATGCCAGAAACCAACATCTCCCAGCTTTGATTTAAGGCTCAATACTATGGATGTTGAGCAAAATCTAGCCTCACCTCTCATCCCTTTTCCAGACAACCTCCTTTACTTGTCATTTTGCTAGTCTCCTTTCCTTTCTGCCCCTCCACCCCTACGCCTTTCCTCCAGCTCCTGCCTTATCCCATTACATCCCCTCCATGATATTCACATTACGCCCCTTCAGGGTATTCACAATCCCTGTGGAATGCAGGCGGTATTCCTGGTATAACATGGGGTTTACTTGGCTGGTTGGATTCTAAAGGGAATAGGTAATACACTTCCTTCCTCCACGGGGAAGTAGCAAAAGAAACTTCCTTCCAGCTTCTCAAGTCATTTGTCTCTCGTTCTCTTCATCAAGAAATGAAAGTGCAGTAACACAAATGACTGTGCAGACGGGGAACTGGAGCAGCTTTTCTTTTTGCTTCAATTCTTCTTCCTCTCCTACCTTCGAGGTTTAAGGCAACAAGGATGAAATATCACTGCCCTTTCGGAAATAAATTTGTTCTGTTTTTCCCCCCTCGGAGAAGCGAGGAGAGGTCTCTTTTTAGTCAAATCCGATTGCTCTCCATGCTCCTTAAATCATACACATGAGAAAGGTTTTCCAGCAGTGAAGGAGATCTGATTCTCGGGAATGAGCTCCTGGAAGGAACATATTTGTTACCCTCCTGGAGTTTCTTTACTATGTAGGCATTTATTTTGCCCATTTACACAGCACATGCAGATTACTTTGTTTTAATATTTAACTTTTTTGAGAATAAAAATCTCCAAGACTGACACTGTGTTTTCCAAACCCCGTGACAATTTCTTGCCGCAATGATTGTTCTGCTCAGACGAGTTTACAATGCTATCAATATTCCATTCCTTAGAGTAATCACCGATTGACACCGAGCACCGATCCCCCCCTTTTCCCTCTGCCTATGCCGCTTTCCTTCTTTCTCCTCTATCCATAACTCCCTCGAGGGAATTTTAAGGTCTTTAATCCTATGGCTTCTAAATGGTTACTTACTGGGTGCCGTCTACACATGGGTCACCTTGTAGGATCAACAAAACACACATTGTGCATGTGCGTGTGCGTGCATGCACAATGCTGGGATCACTCTAATCTTCTGATCTCTAAACGGTTACACCCGACTGCCTGGACTGATGGGTCTTTCTATCGCAACTTCAGACAAAAATCACAGCTCTGCAGACTGTGTGCGCCTTAGTAAATACATAAGAAATGAGAGATAGGTGTTGCTTTACCGTTTCAATAGTTTTTCCTTGTTTACGTCAAATTGCATTACACAAAAATGAAATAAGGACAATTTCTAAACTTAGCAGATTAGTGCAAAGTGCTCTTTCAATTCAAGCACACATGGTGTAGTTATTTTATTTTTTTACATGATTCAGACAATGAATAATTCTGCTAACTTTTAAGAGTATTTCATTTATTATCCAGCAGGAATCTTTTCCCTTGCACTATATCTACAGCTGCCAGATACAATTTCGTATTTTCTTTCTGTAGCGCCTCGTTTTTTTTCCCCCCCTCTCCCCTTACATCTCACCTGTCATTCCTGGTCATACAAACCACTACACTCTACATCTCTCTACTCCCCATTTCTGCAGATCTGCCAGATTCTAGCTCATTTCCCTGGCACCGTACTTGCCCTCCCTGCTCGCCTTCGCACTTCCAAACCGTCGCTTAGACTAATTCTGTCTTGAAGTGCCATCTACATCTGCTGTGCCCCGCATCCCACCACCATCTTTCCTTCCCCGCGGACTCCTCCTCTCATCTTTCCTTACATTGCCTTCTCCTTCATTCTTTCCCAGTCTCCTTCTCCCCTCTCTAAATCAGCGAAGCGAGCCGCGCAGCTACGCCACAGTGGAAAGACGGTGAGCATACAGTGAGTTTTTCTCAGGCGTACAGACACCAGGCGATAAGTCTAATCTTACAGAATGATGACTGTCGAAAACGCAACTGTCTCTCAGATACTTTCTCTGCACAACACCAATTCCCACCACGTCTGCAACTGTGTGTGAGAAGAGTAAATGTGCGTACGAGCGGGCGGGCTGCGAGCGCCAATGTGTGTGTTTATGTGAGAGGTGGAGTCAGACAACATTGTAAGTTTTCATTGGCTATAATTTTACGGCGTGTAATGTTGCGTAGCACGTAGGCAGCCAGTCAGAAGGTCCTCACACGCTCCGTTTTATGAATGAGACGGCACGTATGCGAGGAACACAGACTCAGAGTGAGAATACTCTACGGTGATGTAATACAATCACACAGAGCAACAGAAGAGCTAGAAACACAAATGCAGTGTGAGCGCCATCAGAACATTGTTTCAGGGGTTTCAGCCAAAACATCCAAATACTACAACAATTTTTCTAAGGCTAAGCAAATGTTAAAGACCCTTAAGAGCAGTAAAAATACTAGATCTACATTTAAACAATTATTTTTTCAGCTACTATTGACTAAACACTTTTAAGTGCTTTAGCTCAGTTGGAAAAAATACTTTTATTACTAAAAGCAGTATACATACAATGCTTCAAGCTTGACTAACCGATATATATTTCACATTTTTTGACAATTACCTGCTCTGAAACAAGGCTTAATAAAGGAAAACAAAACCACTCTGTGACATTCACAGCATTTTCTATTCACGGCAGCACCTGTAATACCTGCTGATCAATTAAGTCCTCGTATCATTTTATCAAAGCAGCCCACACCCTCTCTCTGAAACCCATATCCTCTAACGTCTGCGTCCAAACCAGGAACTGAAAACGCCTCATTTGGCTGACATTGTGTACCCGGGAGTAATTTTGCCTAACCGGTATGTAAAATCCTAACTGAAGTGCTGTGTGCGCGGCTGGCTGGCAGAAAAGATATTGGGAGGGGAGGAGACCAGCCAAAAACAATCAAAATATCCTGGTGTGACTTTCCATGAAGGGTGTGTTTGTGCGTGTGCTTGTGTGTGTCTGCACACTCATGTGTGACCATAGATGCCTTCCTATGAAGTCACTATTTGGCACATTGCTCTTCTGCTCAAACGCCGTTCGTTGGTGTCGGTGTGCTAGCGTGGGTGAAGAGTGCCCCCTTTGGTTGTGCGCAGGAACAGCAAATGAGAACGAGCCATAATAAACCAGTACCAGCACTAAAACAAGTGCAAGACAATGAAAGCACAGGTAAACAACAGTGTCTTTCATTGATGCACACAACTTTTTAAAAGAAGGAGCAAAGAGAGCCATTGTTATTTGATCAGCACTATTTATTTTATGTGTGTGTGCATTTATATAACTAGAATATGAGCGTGACCAAACAAATAAATGCCATGGCATATTATTTATCTCCACAGGTGGCAACCAAGTAATATGCTAATCTCAAATATGAATGTAACTGGTTAAATAAAAGAAGTTCCTGAGAGTTACACCTTTAAAGCACTGCATGTACAAGCTAAGAGCATCTCCAGCTACAGATGAGTAGTGATTTTTCTCAACTAAACACAACTACAACAATCTGCATTAAGCCTTAACAGAGCAGCCTCTTGTTATGTTTATATGTTTATAATACAACTGATAGAGAGCTGGCTTCATTTACAGCTTGCATATAATCAGGTGTTGCTTTGAAGCTTTGAAAGTTACACATTTTAAAACCATGAATGGGAAGAGAGTATGTTGGAAGGATGACCTCATCCTGATATTGTAGTGGTTCATTCTTACAACAAAAGGCTGCTACATGGGGAAAGGCTGCCACCTATAGGCCAACACAAGAACTGCTACTATCTACTATAAAAGTGATGTCATAGTTTAAGAAAGAAAGTTAGAGAAGGGTAGGAAGGAGCGACAAGGGGGGGGCACGGGGATGTGATGGAGAGAAAACAGGAAGGAAGGATAAGAGAGAGAGGGAGAGAAGGTGATGTCATATTTTCCAGAGGCGCCGAGGCTCCTTTGTCCATACGCTTTCATTAAACTGCAGAGCGACGTGGTGGATTTGAACACACATACGCGCAAACACACTGAGGTAGTTGGGAATTTGTGATTTTATATGGAACGTTCAAACTCACAAATGATAATGTTCAACCTGTCCTCATCTTCCATCTGGCCAACAGCGCCATGCTATTCACAAGCCTTTTTCTATGTTAGTCATACTACACAATTCCACCTTTGATACACTCCTGACAATTTCATGCCATTGTAGAAGACTGCGCATCATTCTATACAATACCATTCAGCACAATCGCCACCTCTACCAAATGTAATCTCACCTGATTTTGTCCATGACCGTCCATTTCTTTCTAACAATCTCGCACTGAAATGCAACGACTGACTGCAGATTTTAACTCCGAGAGGGACGGAGGGACGAGGACGGCAGGGAAAGAGAAAAGAGAGGAACGCAAACAAGACACGGATAAAAAGCAGAGCTGTGGAGGACAGAAACCAAACTAAGCCTTTAGCATTAGCAGTAAGACTCTGACCTTTAACATACTTTGTTGAAAGAGAACAGAGTGAAAAAAGGCTTATGAAGAAAAGCAGCGGTCGTACTCTGAGGCTTTATGAATGGAAGATAAAGGTATATTTTGGGCTACAGCACAGGGTAAAACTAACACCTTTTCCTCGCTGTGAATGGAAGAATTTCTCACCTTTTCTAACCTGTTATATGTGAAACAGGCAACTAACAAAGCTTGCATACATGTAATGATGGCCATCAGCATTTTTCCTATTATAGGGAACCTATTACTGTTCCCTATTCCGAGCTCTGTTTGATGTGACTTGCATAAAGAAATAATTTTTTACAATCTCACACACGTTCACATCGTTTCTATCTCCCTCTGACTACTGGAGTACATCTAGTCTATGGCTGTGGCCACGTTTTTGTTAAGGTCAGCTTGAATGACAGCAGAGAGATGGCCTTTACATTGTGGAAATATTTGCATTATTCTGTCGCAGAGTTATAAGACGTATTTTTTTCAGCTGCCAGGAATCTCTAAACGCATGCCCTCTCAGCAGGTAAATTTATGTGTGGCAATCATGCTGAAATAAAATATCATGTTTAGGGCTGCAGGAAGTTATTAGGGAAGATTTACTAACATGCTGCACCAGCACAAATTTGGTTTTGCCATTAAAAAAAAAAAATGCTGTCTGTATTTACAGTGAGGAGACTGTAAGAGGTGGGAACTGAGACTTTTTGCGGCTGATCATGTTGCATATGCATTTCTGGGAGTTCCTTTCTCAAGGTGCTAAATATAGAAGGAGGAACAAAGAAATCAAGCGCACAGACTGATTTACTAATGTTTGAGACACGTCATTTCCTGCCAACTGCTCCGCTATTTATTTTAAAGAAATAATGTGTTTAGTGTATGGAAGCCCGTTTCCGCCACTAAGAAAAAAAAAATTAAAAACAAAAGTATCCATAACTCGAAGTTTCAAGAAAATAACTTGAAATTTCGACTTATTAACTCGAAATTTTGAGAGAAGTAACTCGAAATTTCGAGTTAGCGCTGCCAATCAGTAATCTACGTGAATGACGTCATTTCCTTGTTACCCGGAAGCTGAAGCCCTGAGCTACAAATGCTACAGCTAAGCTACCAGTATCACAGCCAGTCATGAATGCACAAATGCTGAGTATTTTCAATGTGGCTTCACAAATGATTAAATCCTTGTGTTATTAGCTGAATCACATGGCGATACTATCAGCAAACATGCTCTCAAAAGCGCCAATTTGTTGCGAACCGGTTTTAAGTGCGCATTCCTCTGCACCATATCCTTCCAGGTAATAAGAAAATGATGTCATTCACATAGATTACTGATTGGCAGAGCTATTTCAAAATTTTGAGTTAGTTTTTAGTTTGAAATTTCGAGAAAATAACTCAAAATTTCGAGTTATTTTCTCGAAATATTGTGCCTGCACACTGGTGTGTGACCACGCATTTCGACAGAAACAGCGGATACTTTTTTTAGTGGCGGAAACAGGCTTCCATAGAAAACAGCACAACTTTTGTAAAATACGTGAAAAACTAACCACACCTATTGAGCACCATTTCGGGATCATGCTCACATGTACATGTCCATAAAGTCCCTGGAGTCAGAAAACTGTTCTGGCAAAGAAAAAGTTAAAAAAAATATTGTGAAACAGCAGCTTCACATCAAAGTACGGTGTCAGACAGAAAGAAAATGAACCTTAGTTTCAGCAGAGTAAACATACCACCGGGGCACACACCAGGGAGACAAATGTATACGACAACATCAAACAAGAGTGCATCCTTTCTAAACGTATTCAACCATGCAAAATATATGCAAACAATAGAAGACAGACATTCAATTAACTTTCTACTGACCCTCATGTGTATTTATATCCAATTTTCTCTTTTAGTGTTTAAAGTCTGCCTCACAGGCACATGCTCTGAATGATTTGAGCTATCTGCTGCGTAAGATTATTAAGGGTTTCGCTTTTCCAAACACGAACACTTCCTGCCCGGTCGCTGTGCAGCCGTGCTTTTAACAAAAGGAGGAGACAGAGAGAGTCTTAACCCAGAGATTACAAAAATCTAATACCCATAACAGCAATATTTAACCTTATTACCAAAGAGTGTATTACATTACACCCTCTTGCATGTATATCTGCTGAGGACTTTAAGACAACCAGAGAAGCAACATGTGCTGTAATCAGATTCAGAGACAGGAGGATGCTACCCTTACAAAGGTCAAAGTGGAAATAGAAAACAACTGTCTGAATACAAACAAGTTTTCTCTACACTCTCTTCTGACTGCAGCCATTCCACTAAATTAAAAAAAAATCCCAAATTAAATTAGCACAGAAAGTCTAAAGCTTTAGTAGATGTGTGAAAGGATCTGTTACGAAGTGGAGGGGCAGGTGAAAGACGACAAACTGAACAGAGACGCGTTACGTCAGCAAGGAGCAACGGACTGAGGAGAGAGAAATCAAGGGTCTGGCCTAGCAGATGAGGAGAAAAACTATTGGCCCGTGGTCATGGGCTTACTGTGTCTTGCGTGTCATGTTGAATGAGTGGGTAGATCTGCATTTTTGAAGTGTGTGATTAATTTTGCTCTATGGCTGTGGAGACCCCACGGAGAGAAAGAAAAACGCCTAAGGGGTTTACTCCGTCTTCTTCATCCGTCTTGGTGTGTGTCTATTGAAACACACACACACACACAAAACAACACAAATACTCACACTGAACAGATAACTAATCACACAAAGCCAGGCACAATCAATTTTCCTTGTGACAAACATGAGGTCACAAACATTCACCAGAGTATCATATTTAACTGACTACAATGCAATGCAAAACTCAGTGTCATATCACTCTCTGCGTTATCGTTTTCACCTGTGTTGGTCTATCACACCTGTGCACACTCGCAACGAAACCCTCCTGAAAGAGGTCCCGTAATCTAGTACTGAACATGCCCAGCGTCTTCATGCAAAACCGAAGAATGAAAGGCAGCATTCACTATATCGGTTTTTTCTAACAAGCTGTAATCTGAACCATGTACGCTCTCATCTATTTTAAGTCAGCTTAAAGCATGTAAATGACCGCTGTAATCATGGCGATGAGAAATAACAAAATACATCTGGTTCCTAAAGACTGGCAGACTCCAGACGTGAATTAAAATGCTTACACTGCACAGTTCATCCATAGGTGTTTTTGACAAGTTCAATTCAGTGAAAAATAAAACTCACCAACCAGAATAACACTCAAGGTTCAGTATACTTATAGAGCAAGACCGCCCTCTTGTGTTTAATAATAATATTGACATTAATCCTATAGACATTTAACAATAATAATGATATTTAAATGTTTTAAAGGTTTGTGGTGGCCTTTTTTGCTTTTACTAGATAGCACAGTGGAGAATAAACAGAAAAGCAGAGAGTGTGGGGGAAGACAATCGTCAAAGGCCCATGGGTTGGAGCCGACCCGGAGCGCTGCCCCTGCTCAAGCTGCGAGCTAAACTGGCACCCATAATAATTCCATATTTACCGCTGTAGCTGTTCATTTATTTATCTTTTGTCTAAATATAAAATACATCCAATATTTCTATTGTAACGTTATGGTATAGGCAGCTTCCTGTTGGTACTGTTGACTTCAAATCAACAGAATTAATACAACATAGTACGATTACATAATTTCTTACCAGTCATCTTGTACCCGCTGGCAGCCAGCTGCCCAGCCATGTACTCCCCATCTGAGTTGTTATGACTGCAGCCCCATGTTTTCATCCAGATCTTTTGGGTACCAGGGATCAAACTAAAAAAAATACACAAGAAATACGTCCATTATAAATCATCCTGATGTGCAAAAATCGATGTCTAAACCAAACATTATGTCACAAATACTGAATAAAACTGACCGGCTGACAAAAGACTGTCTATTGTAAATTTGCTTTATTACCCATGTGTGTTGGAGGAAGTACAAAGGTGCTTTTACACCAGCTGCTGTCAAAGTTGTTAACTAAATGTCAAGAGTAAATATCAAACCACCCTGATAAGGTGGCTTTCCGATTCAGTGCATTTGTGGCTTGGAAGCTTCTAAGGTTTTTGGTATAGCTGATGTATGCTATTGGTGTCATTTTCCCTGTTACATAAGAAATGCAAAAATTAAGACAACATGAATGTGGAACAGCAGAGTGCAGCATGTACAGCGACTGTAATTTAGTTTTCCCCAGCATAGCCATGTAGAATGTACACATGCTTAACATAACTATGGGATTTTTTTTTAATATATCTGATTACTGAAAAAAATAAAATAAAACTAAAAAAATAAAAATATTATATATATATATATATATATATATATATATATATATATATATATATATATATATATATATATATATATATATATATATATATATATATATATATATAAAAAACTATATATATAAAACTTTTGGTTTAAGAATGTTTTGTTGAACAAGATGCTCAGAGTAACTTAGAAATAGTGTCCAAATAGTTTGCTTAGCACTGTAACTTTTACAGAACTCTAAAAAGTGTCAGCAACGCATGCAGCTGAGTTGTGATTAATAGAGCAGTGTCTTGATTTAAGTTGCTAAACACTTTGTGAAATACACTGTCATTTTCCTTGTTACTAAAGTGTTTGGGATCATTATTCCAAGTTTCAAAGCTCTAATATGAGAGGAATTTGCCTCTGAAGGATTCGACAAGCTTAAACCAAGATGTTCAAATGTATGCAGTGGTTTATGTGTAACTTTTAAGAACTCGCAAGTGCGTGTTTCAATCCACACACAAATGCAAAGCAATTTGGTTTCACAGATAAGATAATTCTCTCTTTCAAAAAGCTTTCTGTGCGTATAAATGTCTAAAACTAAATGTAGTATCCCTCTTGCTCACAAAACCTTAAATGTGTGTGCACGAATAGCCTGATACACTCATCTCACATGGAGTTTTGAGACTAATTTCACAGATCAATAAACATGAGATGCGTTCAAGTCCCAGTGTGAAACTGGGACATCTGGGCTTCCACTGTATACCTACATTTCTTTCTTTTTTGTTTCTTTCTCTAAATAAAGGGAACAGATTGTCACCACTGTAATACAAAACATAATCTATGTTTCAGCCTACATTTGTGGATCTGTGCAAAGCTGGCAACGTGAAATTTTTCTCAAAACCCCAAATGGGCAGGTACGAAAAAGCATTAGGGCCACATGAAGAAAAACACATTATTGGTCATTTTGAGAAAATGTCCAAATGTGGCAATTAAAGTTGTTGTTTCAAGAAAAACTGCCATGGCTGCTACACCCTCTACAAAATGCCAGTGGTTATCGATGGTTAAATCATAAAGAGGATGTATGTTGAATGTGCGTTATGCTTGAATTCCACAACTATAATCTCCACATGGAAGTGGGCTCAAAACTTTCAGTGCACTGATGTTAAGAGATGGGTGGACAATTATTAAAAACCATCTAAAAGACGTTATTCCTTCTAACATGAAGCCAAAAATACACTACGTTTTTTTTAAATACATGGTTAGATTTTTTATTTTTAAGCCAACAATTTCCCTCCCCCCCCCCCTTCCCATGGCAGTAACATAATATCAAACACTGGACACACCTGTCAGCTTGAAGCTCCTCATCGCTCAGGAGCTCTTTCTTCTTCCTTGACCTTGGTATGATACTTTTTCTAGCAGACTGTCTTTCATGAGGAGTGGGGTCACTAGAAGACACCATGTCCTCGATGTCTTCCATCAGAGAGTCACAAGAAGACGGCATGATGATCTGGAAATTAAGCAAAGCTTTGGTCAGCTTTTTGGAGTAACATAAAAATATAAAGTGGCAGAATCCTTTTAAGAAAGCTCCATGCTTCACTGCTGCCTGCAGACTCCCCTTCGTTTAGCAGATTTCAAGGTTTTTACTCATAAAGTCGGAGTACCTGCAAAATTCTTGGTATGGTTTTGTTTACACTTTGTTTTGTTACTAAACTGTTTTGCGCAATGGTTCAAGATTTGGAGATGAAACCTCTTCAGCAATATTATGGCTTTCTCTTCCTCAGTCTCACTCCTTGTACCTTGTACTGTTTTTTCATTAGTACCCGTTTTAGGGTTTTAGGAATGCAAAGGCTACATGTGCAGGAACAGCATTAGCATTTGCAAAATAAGCATGATTATTAGAAGGATTCATACATAAAGAAAAATGCAGTGTGCAAATTATGGATTAAAGTATTACTAAAAAAAACTATCAATACATAATCTTCATGACCAGTGAGTGCGACATCCTGAAGTACAGTACCTCTATCTACTGATGCACATGTATTAATTACCGTTACATTCTCTTAAAATGTGTTGTTCACGATAAGTAGATGAAAAGCTGCATGGCTGGAGATACAAGCTATGCTGAATATGCGCACACATCACTTAAACGCTTACTGGGTTGAAGTTTTACAAGTTTTATACAACAGATCACGTTTCACACTTATGAGCTGGTTTTAGTTTACCCTAAACGAGGGTTTACACAGGGAGGCTAACATTAACGTAAATTTAAACATTTAAAATGCTTCATTTGACACTTATTTATCCCTCTTCATTGGTTTTACTGGTTAACAAGCGCAGGGTAGCGTTTATCTTGGCTAGCCTCATAAGCTAGCTAGTACCCACGTGTCTCTTATTCTGAGCAGACAGTCCCAATAAAAACATTAAAGTTTCTTACGTTAGTCGCACTGTAGTTGTAGCCTTCAGTTAAACTCGAATGCCGAGGGCAATATGCTTTAAAAAGGCACGCGATGATTATTTACGCCACCAAAACAGTCGCCACAACCCTTAGACCGCCATACTTGTCTGTAAGTACGGAAGGGAAATAGGGACAAACTATATAAGCGCGTGTTTTTCTCAAGTAGTGGGTGAATAAGTTCAGACCAACTGAATACGGGTATGATTCAGTGTCATGTGTGGATAACACTACATATACGGTCACCAGCCACTTCATTAGGTATACCGGTTCAGCTGCTCATTTAAATGGTAAATGGGCTGGTTCTCATACAGCGCTTTTCTATTCTGAAAACTCAAAGCACTTTATACAACTTGCTTCCTTCACCCATTCCCACCCAAACAAGCACTTTTCTCTTTGTAAGTGTTTTCTATCTATTGACAGTGCATTGACACTCCGATCAGAGAGCAACTTTGGGTTAGTATTTTGCCCAAGGATATTCAGCATGCAGACTGGGTCTGCAACCTTCTGATTAGTGGATGACTTGCTCTGCGTCCTGAACTATAGCCTCCCCATCAGACTGGATGCATGTATGCTGAGCCCCCTTCTCTTCACTCTGCTGACCCACGACTGCACACCATCACACAGCTCCAACCTCTTCATCAAATTTGCAGACGACACAAATGTGGTAGGTCACATCAGCAACAACAATGAGACCTACTACAGGAGTGAAGTTAACCATCTGGCCGAGTGGTGCAGCAACAACAACCTGTCCCTTCAGGAGAACTCACACCCTGCACACCCCACTAACCATCAACGGTGCTGCTGTAGAGAGGGTAAGCAGCACTAAGTTCCTGGGTGTGCACATCTCAGAAGATCTTCCTCTGCAAACTGAGGTGAGCAAGAGCCTCAACCACCATTATGAGCACCTTCTACAGAGGCACCGTTGAGAGTATCCTCACCAGCTGCATCACTGTGTGGTATGGCTCCTGACAGAAAAAGTTACAACGGGTAGTGAGAGCAGCGGAGAGGATCGTGGATACTTCTCTTCCCTCTCTCCAGGACATCTACTGCACCCGCCTCATCCGGAAAGCCCTCTGCATTTCAGGTGACTCAACTCATCTGTCCAACTTCTTCTTCAATTTGCTGGCATCAGGAAGGAGACTGAAGAGCCTCTGGGCTAGAACCAGCAGACTGAGACACACATGAACTCCAGACCTGCATTGACCTCTTCCCTCTGAACCACCCCCTCCCCCCCCCCAAACATACAAACTCTGAACCACCACCATTTGCACACGAACTTGCCCACAATCACTATGATTGTGTTGGACACTGCTGTTTAAATAATTGTATTGTACATATGACTTATCTTTATATTGTTTTAGTGTACACCAAGGGCCATGAGAGTATTGCAGTTTCAAATTCCTGTGTATGACTGTACATATGGTCTTTGACAATAAAGCTGACTTTGATTTAGACATGTAGACACGGTCAAGATGACCTGCTGAGTTTCAACTGAGCAGAATGAGGAAGAAACATGATTTAAGTAACTTTGAATGTGAAATCCCAGACAGGCTGGTCTGGGATTTTCCCCACACAACCATCTCTTGGGTTTACAGAGAACGGTTGGTAAGAGAAACCATCCAGTGAGCAACAGTTTGTTAGTGAAAACAAATTACTGATGTCAGATAACAATAGCCAGACTGACTCAAGCTCTCATGAAAGCTGTTACCTGGATGGACAGCCAATAAATCTGCAGCAACTGTGTGAAGCCATCATGTCAATATGGATCAGAATCGGATGTTTCCAGTTCCCTGTTGAATCAGTCTTACAATTACATCATCCCTGAAGACACAAGGAGACCTAACCTGTACAACTAGTAAGGTGTAATTAGTGGCAAGTGACTATACATGTTTAAACCTACAGACTTCTAATAGTGCAGCCAAACTTTCTACCATAGTGAAAACTACTCCCTGAAGACGCATCAAGACAAAATATACATTTCCTCATTTATATTTGCTTTATTCAAATTTTCAATTACAAATGCCCAGAGTACAAAAAACAAATTCATTTATCCCCCCAACCCACCCCCTACCCCTCAAATACACACAGACACACACACATACACACAGCTCAAATTCCTCATTTTAACAGATGTACATAAACAAGCATGTAACTGAAATACACACATCAAAAAACATCAATTTTATCTCCAACATTCATGAGCTCTTTCACCCATGCCTTCACATCGCAAACTGCTCTCTCTGTTCTGTAGTTAGCAAAAACAGGCAGCAATATAATTTTACAGAAAATTCTTTCTAATCAGATTTGTTTTTTTGTTTGTTTTTGTTTTTTTACATAAGCTTTACAGAATATTCACTGATCATTACATCGTATTTGGTAACAGCTCAAGAATAACCATAAGAAAATAAAAACAAAGCTGTTTCAATGTGGACCATAGTTAGCATCATATTTAGCCTAACGATACACTTCAGTAAGATCTAATCACACATTTCGAAATGAAACAAAAGTTGCAATTTTAAGTCAATCATTATTACCAGACACTAGCTTTAGCAGTGCACGAAATCTCCAACATTCCATTAGAAACCAATGGAAAGGTACAATCTTTCCACCACACACACACACACAAAAAATCCCTCATGTAAAAGGAGATAAAATATATCAACCAGATTCTGGTTGCTTGAAATCCTTGGGGGAAAATATTTTAACTACTGTAAACTGGAGAGTGGGTGTTTAAACTTTGCATGAATACATGTAAAATACACCAATATAAATACACCTGTGGAGAAACTATGCTGTAAATCAGGACATTTTTGTGCATTTTGTAAAGATTGAAATAATGGAGACTGGATGTTGTTCTCAGAGTTGAGGCTATTCTTTAACAAGTCAACATGCTTTTCCTGAATTGCCCCCATCGTGCTCTTGCGTCAGAATTTTGAAGATGTGAAATGCTTCAAAAGAAAAGAAAACCCAACAAACAAACAAAAGCAGCACAAAAAATAAAGTCCATCCAAACAACAAAATAAAATAAAATTTGCATTCGAGGATTTTCTTCTGTAACCTCTCGGTCACTGTGTAAAACACTTGCACCTAGTGGCTAATTTGGCAGACCCTAAAAGAATGCACAACCCTGTATTTTTAATACAGTCAAAAGCGATGTTCTCATTTACATATTTTGCATTTCTGTTGTCAGATAATGTCACCTTGCCTTTTTCATGCCAACTAGCCATTTAGTGCAGACTGTGGGGATTATTGGGAGTGGAGCATTCAAGGCACGCAAGTGCAAGTTTCAGACAAAGTGAACAGAAATGCTGCAGCAATGTACGGGATAATGTGTTCTTTGAACATTATAGCACGCAAACATATTCTAGCTCCTTTAGCAATAACGAAACCGAGGTTGTACATGAACATAATAGGGGCACTTGGAGAGGCATCACTACTCTCCAAGAAAGTGAGAATTGCAGAAATGGTAAGGAATATCAGGGGAAAAGTTTCCAAAAGTTCCTACACACTTCCAACAGAGAACAGCCAAACCAGGGATGTAAAAACCACAGAAATGTCTCTGAATGACCAGATAGACCAACTGTGAATCACTGCCTGCGTCCGGGATTACTGAACATGTCCTTTTCGTGTGTAAGTGGTGCCTCTCCATTTAAAAAACATAATTAAAACAAAAACACTGACACAGGAGCTAAATAACTTATTGGAGAAAAAAGCAAAACAAAAACGACACACACTAAAAAGTATTGCAATACATTCATCCACTTTTCTATGCTTCAAATGTGCACCCCAATGGTGAAAATTAAATGTGACAGTATAAGTCTGGCTTTTGGCCAACGGTATTCTCACTATAATGTCGGGGTTTCCGACATGACTGCTAAATAAAACACGGGCAATTCCTAAAACAAAAGAATTCAGAATCATACAAACTATGGCATTTATCTCTTAACGCCCTATTTTCTATTTTGCAACATTAAGTGAGAGGTAGCCTACAGTACCTTGTGCACTGAAAAAAATTAGAAAACTGTACATCAATTTACACACAGGCAGGCTTACTCTTTAACGCAAGCTCGACTCTGACATTAACTCACACACGCGATTCCTCAAGCACACGTCAATCAGGTCGGGCGGGGATAAGTCAACAATAACAGCAGCAATATCACCTGTGATCTCTAAAAGCCAAGGTCTCTTTGCACTTCACTATTATAAGGGATGTAATCAGACAAGCTACTGGTAGTGAACTGTGATGGTGTTTCTAATACCTAAAGTGGAAAAAAAATTACATCCTCTCAGCTTGTTTTTCAGCAAGTAATCAAGCCTTTTTTGCTGGCTAATCACGGTAAATTCAGTAGCTCTAAACGAACACAAGTCACTACAGTTTAGTTGCGCTGAATTCACTTAAATTACAAAATAGCTGTATTTTTTTTAAACATTTTGTTACAGAGGAAAAAAGCCCTTCATTACATGCTGAAGTTTAAATAAGTGGCTATCTCATCCTGTTTTTTTCCCTTAGATGACCCAAGACATTAATTTCTACAGTTTTAAAATCCATTAAAATTCAACAGTTATTGAAGCTAAAAAGAGCCAACAACACTGTCTCAGTACACACCGAGCAGGAAGTGTGCACAGAGTGGTAAGTGATTCAAACACAAGTTTCTCTGAATAGCTCAATCCACAGTATAATTGCACTGCACACAGTCTAAGTGAGGAGGCATTAAGGGATTCAGTTATGCCGGCTACTGCTGATGAAGATGGGAAAGGTAAAAAGCAGCGAGAGTCGAGGAGTCAACTCCCAAATACGCTAAATCAAGAGTATAGGGTGGAGATGATTTTTAAGTTTGCACATCACGTGTTCAGATTTACTCACTGGCAAGAAATGATGGCTTTTCCAGCTTCCTTTAGCAACTTAGCAGGTTGCGTATTTGTCAGGAGATGAGACACTGGAATATGTGGAATAAATGTCTTGCTTACATGACTCAAGAGTGCATATTCTGGTTATTTTCCACACTAATTTTTCAATGGACACCCAAATGTACCCAATACTCATACTCTGAACTTTATAATCAGCCTAACCTAACTATGTTAACTATGTTGCGAGTGCTGTGCATCAAAGTCAGCCCTGTTTCCATTCTTATATATATATATATTTTTTTTTTATAATTTCCAAAAATGTTTCATATGTGCACACACAAGATGGCTATTTAACAATCAGCAGTAAAAGCCTTCGGTCACAGCTCATTGTTGTGGATGAAATCAGCTTGAACTCTACCCACAGCACTTGGCAGGAACACATCTAAAGCGTTACCTGGGTAGCTCTGCACACCCGACGATAAAACAAAGAAGATCGACCTTTTCCTTGCCAAAACAAATTCCCAGACAGGATCCTTCAAGATTTGACAATGTGATTTTTCTTCTTTCCCAATCTCGAGGGTGTTTTTTGGTAACTGCACTGTTATGCTCAACACAATGCAATAACCCCGGATGTGAGGTAATGCCAAGCACTGTGGGGGATGTTTCCTTATAGCTGTTCTCTCTTTGCTGTCTCTCTATAGTAACACCCATACAAAGATGTGGATACCCTTCCCATCCCCATTTACATTTAATCAACCACTTGTGTAAATTAGCATCCACTAAAAAGGAGATCAAAGGCTTTACACTGATGATGACGTTTGTTACTTATACCATGAAAGAACACGGTACTCCCTGTGGGACAGAAAAAGCCCTCAGTGTTTCCGTCCGTTTTGTTCACCTAATGCTAGCTGCCCAGGAGCTCATCCAGGCCAAGAGAGGGCATTTTATCAAAGTCACAGGAATCAAACAAGTCGCTAATTCCCTGGTCATCTCCCAAACCTAACAGGTAGTCATCTTCTTGGTCCAGAAGGGTAGGCCCAAGGTTTAAGAAAGGACCCAGGGATGAGGGGATCTGGTCTTCTGTCTGCTGCAGGAGACTGGTGTAAGGGGATGAGATGGGTGAAAGAGTTGTGACAGAGACAGCTGAGGAAGAGGAGGGAGGTGGAGCCAGAAAGGGGTTAGGAGAAGTGGTTGTGCAGCTGGGATCTGTGGAAGGAGAAAGACAATTTGTTATGACACCAACACAGCCAAGAGTACCACTGGTATTCAAAGAACCTGTACGGTTGTTTTGTTGCACTGGAAGCAAATCTAGTGAGCTCTGGACGTCTCTTCTGGAACCACTTCTAGATTAGCACTGAACACTTAACTCCTTTCTTACCAATCCATTCATACTATTTAAGAACAATGTAACAAAGCATGTGGTTTTCATTCATTTCAGAACAGACAACTGTTTCAATGTTGCCAATTTCTGTGACTGTAATAGAGATGGGGATTTTTTTTTTTTAATTCCCACGTTTAAATGGTCATGCTATTGATTCTTTTACTCAGTCTATGGATATATGTATATGCAAAATAAATGGACTAGCTTTTCATTATGAACAAACAAATCAGAAAGTGCTGCAGTACACTACTATCCATCTGAAACCAACCTTGAAGGACTTTGAGGAAAGGAGAGTTCCCATTGATGTCTGTGTTCCCATTTTTTACGGGACTCCTGGGGTCGTTTTCCTCATCCGGGCACAGCAGGACTTCTATGGGACCCTTTGTGCTGGTCAGGTGTATGGATAAACTCTACAGAGAGAGAACAGGTACTCGAATCAGAACAACAATGCACATAAATGTACTACTGATTACCAACATGTGCACACACCAAATGTAGGAGTTTATGCATGTAGCAATGTATCTAAAATATGATCAATTCAGTGCAATGATTTCTCAGACTGACCGAGCCACTCAGAAATCATTGTTAAAGGACAAATTAAAACTCTAAAGGTACCAAATTAAATTAAAAAAAAAAATGTTCTGGTTTTTTTTTTATTCAAAGTTTACACACCGATTTAAAGGGAAAAAATGTGTCTGTTACATAGGCCAGCCCATTTTCCGTTTCTATTAAATGGTTCGAACATACAGTAGAGTATTGAGGTTCACATGACTGCCAACCTTGTTGCATTAACCTGTGAGTCATTTTGGAGATATGACCATCATAGTGACAATGTAGGATCAAGTTAATAAGGCACCAGTCACATAGGCTTAGAAACCAGCTAGGAGACCATTTGGCAACCACCCACTCTGTGTGTGTGTGTGTGTGTGTGGGGGGGGAGGCTATTCCCCGACCAGTTACAAGTGGTCGCTGGAGGCTGATGGCAGTCGCTGGAAAATGATTGCTGAAGGCAAGCTAGTTAGACGAGTAAGTGACACCCATTTTCCCCCCCTACATGACAATACGGGAAAAAAAGATGCATTTTCCCCAACCAGAAAACGGTTGCTAGCATATCCCTTCAGTTGCTTATAGTTTCCATGAAAGTGACAGACTTCTCTGTAAACACTGTCCAGCTGCTCTGAGCTGTAATGAAACTGTGACAGTGTGATAAAACGTAAATGATGACCACTCGCCTTGAAACTAAAAGTTTACTACTTTTCCAAGATGCTCTACCGCTCAAGATAGTTAGCAAGAGTCTGCAGAGAACCATGGAAAAATACTGGCAGTGGTCAGTAGTACCCTTCAGCCTTCTAATAGGTGCACCTATGGGATGAATTTCAAAATCCTAGGTGACCATCTTCTAAAGTTATCGCATTGACAAAATATTCAGAAAACTTGACCTCCGACCCCTGATCTTGAGGTTGAGGTCACCGAGATTCAAACACGTCTGAGATTTTTACGAGATACACCTATGGTACCAATTTGAAACTCCTACAACGCTTTGTTCTCGTGTTATGCATTTACAAACTTGGGGGTCCACATCACCCGCCTGCCCACCTGCCCTGCAGGGTGCTGACAATGTGCCATCAACCTTTTACGGTTCAGGCGTAAAAAAGAAACAAAACGAACTACTAGCAACCATGTAAATCTGATACCAACCGGTGCAATATAGGAGTTTTTCATGCAGCACCTACTTTGCAACAGATTTCACCCAGCAAAAACCAGAAACCTCCATGAACCACTCCCAACCAATCAGGCAATACATATTGTCGCCTAGCAACCAGTGGTTGTATTAGATCCAATATAGTGGACAAATCTTGAGCAAGATGTGCATGATATCACGTTGAAAAACTTCAACATAGTTACATTTAAAACTGACTGACTTATCTGACCAAGGTCAGAAGTGAACCTAACCAATATGAAGTCTTGTCTATAAAAGAACTCAAGTCATATGACAAGTGGTCGAAAACAAATCAGGTGCGTGTGTTTGTGAGCATGTATACAAACCTCTTCAGGGTCCGGCACTTCTAGTTTGGTGTCTGTGGGTGCTTTGACGACAATAACCGTCTGGTCTCTGAGGCTCCCTTGTTTGATATCTTGGTATGTTACATAAGCATATGTGGAAACAGCCGGGTTAAAGAAATAAAACTGCGTCTGTGTTGATACAGAACAAACACTATATGACATGTGCTGTTAGAAATGACCTGCATTCTGTGACATGTTAGAAAAGAGATGGTTTGTTCGTGGAGAAGTAAAACACAGCTAGTTGTTCCTGAAGGCAGAGCTCTTAAAGTATTGAAAGCATATTACAGCTTTTTGAGAAGGAACTGGTCTATATGAAACCAAATCTTGTTTTTTTAGACTAAGAAACAGCCATGTCACCATTCTGTGCCTGTCTAAACCCCCTTTTGGCATTATAAAACAATTAGTGAGACTTAAAGAATTCATAATGACAATTTTACAAATGAAAGGCACGAGCACAATTATTTTTGCAACTAGCTGTACTGCATGGTATTTGAAGGAGTTTCTTCATGAGTGTGCAAAATCTGAGGACACGGGTCGATGAGGAAAAGATCTCAAGCCTCTGCGTCTTTACTGAGCAGTGCGCACATGCAAACCATGACTATTAACTTGGATCACAAGGTAATCCATTTTTTCCCTGATGATTCTAATAATTGGCTGCAAGCTAATGTTATGCAGAAAATCTTTTTTATTTATATATATATATATATATATATATATATATATATATATATATATATATATATATATATATATATGATCTACAGGAACATTAACTTCTGATGATTGTGTGATCTTCTACGCATCCTATGTGTGAACTTGCATTTGTGCCTCTGCGGTCAGTTCTGGATCTCCTCCAGTTTGTCAGAAGTGTTATCATTAAACTTGATTTTTAATTTTAGGGAAGTGGATAACGTTGCAGGGAAGCAACTTTGGTGAGTAGGTTATTGGTGAGTTAACACTGTGCTGGTGTGAGGGACAAAAAAAGAAGTCTGTTTTCAATACACTCGGAGATGAATCGCCACGATTGATGAAGTCACAGTGCACAGCGCTGAAAAAGCTGAAGAGTGTTTTCCATTAGTACCTACTCAGATCAGCAAGATGTGACTCGAGTCTTGTGGCGATACGACTCGTTTTCCATTACAACCTAGTACCAACCGGATGTGTGTGGGGGGTCGTTATTGCAATGCGGATAAGCACTACAAAGGTGGACGTCAAGGCAACGTTACACCTGCTGCTCAGTGTGTAGAGTTTCAGACTCAGCAAAGTTGTTTCTGTCCAGCTGTTTTCCTCATTGCTGGGTTTAATAAATGGCAGTTTTGATTTTCGTGAAGGAGACACTCATGACTCACTGAGTGAACCCACTAACCAGCCAATCGGTAGTATGCATTCTGTTTACATTACATTTTTAGGTCGCTTAGAACACCGGCCTGGTACCAGGTCTCATCACCTAATGGAAAATCCTGAAAACTGTGGCGAGCCGCCCTGAGTAGGTACTAATGGAAATGGTGCTCCAGTGCCACTCCTCACCTGACACGCTGCCCTCAGGCTTCCAAACTGAACTACACCTGCTGAAAACTAATCAGCTGCAGCTCAGACTTATGAACAACAATCCTCCACATAAAATCTGAGTTAATTTGAAACTGACCTTGACTTTGTGCGCTCTGCGCAAGTTTAAATGAAATCGCAAATTACACAGTTAAAGGGTTATAGCACTATAGGACCTGCTGCCTGGACGTGACCAAGAAAATCACCTTTACTGGGGAATCTCCCAAATTCAAATCAGCAAAGGCTTTTGATGTTTGGCGTTTTTGATCAGATCGCCTGTGACAAACGTATTTGTAATAAAACAGCCACTCCCTACATGAGCTGCAACATTTAAGAAGCGAAGGGCTGCCCTCCTCAAGAGCGATTTCTAACAGACTTCAATCTCATGTCAGAACGTATCAATACTCCGTCAGCTTCCTCCCACTGATCTGAAAAAGCACACTGCTTACAGAGACATTTAAAAATCTATTGCCCTCATCAGGTTGTTTTTGATTCTCCAATTGTCACTGCTCTTAGCAAAACTGCAGTGGACACTCCTGAAATGAACTTACTTGGTGTTTGCTCAGAAATCTGCACAGTTTTAGTAGATTACAAACAAGACCTTGCAATCCTGTAGTGACTTACTCTGCATCTTTACGAGATTTATGTTGAACTAGGATGAATAGTGAAAACTTACAAAGGCGCCTTAAAACTTTAGCCACAATCTCAACTAACAAAAGGATATTTCTGGTTGCCTGGCAACTCGCTCATGTGTCTCATATCCAGAGAGCATCTCTGGATCAGTTGTTCGAGCCTCTGCTCTTCATCAGCCAGCGCAGAAACTTCAGCTGTCAGTCTCTGTCTCTGGCTCAGCGCCCCCTCAACCTCCAACAGACTACAGCCCCTGTAAATGAAAGAAAAGCCAGTGGAGAGTGAAATACAGCGGTTTAGAATCACCTCAGGGCGCTCAATTGTAGCCATTTGGTGTTTAGTTTCAAATATTTGGCACATCAACTTCAACAGTGAAAAAAAGTTCTGATTTCTGTTCAAGTAAACACAGGATTTATGTTTCGGTACGTATGAGCTACCTCTCACTTAAGCACCTTTCCTTCATTACAAAGAAAAGGTGTGATTACCAGGCTCCACTGACCGCATATCCTGTAAAGAACAAGTGACTTCAAAACATAAAACTGGGGAAACTACCTTCAAAGTATTCTGACCTAATACATTTCTGTAGTCATTTCCGACTTTAGTGCCTGAGGGGGACATGGCCTACATCTTAGGCCATGAGAGTAAAATCAACAGAGCTTTAAAATAAAACCATAACAGTACATACAGCTCACAAACATGACTCAAAATCTGTTTAAATGAAAAGCCACCCTAAACTGGAAAGCACAGGTGTCTCGGGCCCAGTTATGGACTTATGAGCTCTGAGTGAGCGAACAACTAAAATGATTCAAGTAAAGTGAGTGTCGGCACTGTTGGGTAACCTCATACGACACATCAGCTGAGGTAAAGAAAGAAGCAAAGATGGAGGAGAAAGAAAAATGCAGAGTCCAAACCAAGCACCTGCATGGCAGAGTGAGGGAGAATAACCACTTACATCCACTGAATGTTGTTCTTGGATTTCTTCTTGATGAGGTGAATGCCTTCTAGTACATTGGTGATATCATACAACCGCCTTTTCTGTACCTGCAAGTGAGGAACACGTGTACAGATTTAATGGCGTAACTCATCAGTCGCTACAACGCTGACCAAAAACAAAGCATCTTCCTCAATTTACCTGTAAGGTTTCAGCAGCAAGGTTGAGGTCCAAAACACCATCAGAAGACTGAGCAAGAAGGTCCACAAACTTCTTTGTTAAGAGGCCCAAAGATGTGTCGTACCGCGTCTTCTCTGGTGGAGACTTAGGTGCTATGGTGGACAAAAAGCAGAAAGAAGAGCGAAAGAAAAAGGGAAATTTAAGTAATTTAAGCAATTTGAAGGACAGTTTCTAGCCAAGACATGAAAACTCAGTCATTGCTAGATGCAGTTTCACATGAAAGCATATGGCCGAGCAAAACGCAGCTTCATCAATATGTCCGAGAGTCAACAGGAGTCCAAGAGCAGCAGGGGTGTCAGGAGAAACGGACTACCTGCTGGACGGATGGGTGATCATACTCGGTTTTGTGCTGTGACTCATTCACAAAGACGAAGAGCCAACTTTGAAGTCAGTGTTGGAAACAAGCATGGACCACATCATACTGGACCACATTTACAGTACGAATTGCTCATTAACACTCAATATTGGGAAAACCGAAGACAGTTTTTCCAGGGAAATGCTGAAAGGGAAATGACTCAGCAACGATCGCCGGGGTATTTTCGTGAAGACGAGCTACAGGCCAATTTGCAAAAAGATCACTTTTTAATTCCTATGTCGGGTTACAATTTACAGCTAAACATTTTTTTAATTTTAAAGGCTCTGTTCGCACAGTATCCCATTCCTGTTCTCAGTGGGCAGAGCGGTTTAAGAGCAGAGATCCACACCACGTCACCTGTTGTGACCTCCCACAATACCACATACTACACTGCCACGATCACTAGATTCATGTAAAAGAAGCAAGCAGATCTCTCTCCCCACCCGGTTCTTTTTTACATTTTTAAAGATTGCAGGCCAAATAAAACACCGAGCTAACAGGAAGTTACTTACTGTGCTTGAATATAGTCTGGAAGCAATAAGCTTTATAGGAAACACTTCCCTGCTTTTCTTTAATATGTTGACAGAGTTCCCCATTTCAGCTCCATAGTTTATATACACAATACTACTGTTTATATATTGATGAAACAGATTAATCAACACTACTAATATACTGATATAACACTGGAGAGATTTTTCTTCATGGAAAGCTGAGTGAACCACTCGGAGAGAACCAAGGACCTTACCTTCATGATGATGTTTAGCTCAGGGGAAAAAACAAAACTCATTTTATTGGAATAACCATAAAAAACAGCTGCATCTACACTGTTCCCATCTGTGCTGCTCGGCAGGAGCATGGACATGATGAAGTTGAAACAATCTGCAGTGAAATGAACAAACAAGATGACAGAGGGCTCTTAAGAGCCACCTTCTTACTTCTGGGTGTCTTCAGCCGTGCCCCATTTGATGCCGCGGCTCCTCCTCTACCTCTTGGAGTTTTGGCTGGTTCTGTCTGGTACTGGTGGTCCGAATCATCGAGCGCCAATCGCCTTTTTGCCTAGGAGAGAGCAGAAGGGATAGTTAAGGGTGGATGTGGTTATTTGGCAGTCACTTCCAGAGCCTTTCCATAAGCCTAGTCTCTCTAAAACACAGTATAGGACCAAAGAAGAGTTTACATAAACAGACAGAGTGACTGCTAGTTTCAGACTGCCTTTAGTCACCAAATGTGATTGTTCTCCGTCGACTACTTCAGTATTCCTGAGGTTTTCGCAGCAAGGACAGCAACATCAAATCTGAATTGAAAGAAGTTTTGTCAGCCACCGAGATTCCATTTTTTCCCCCCAAATTTATTGGAAAGGGCAAGCCCAAATAGCTCAAGAGTGAGTCACATCGACGATTTGAACGTCCCACCGCACACCAACGTCAATCCCAATAAATATTAGAACTATAACTCCACCCAGCCCAATAATTAAAGGAAGCATCAAGTAGTTCTGCTCAGTCCAAAACTTAATTCTCAAATCCAGACAAAACATGTCCAGTCAAATGTCCAATTACCCACCATGAGTCTGTTTAACCATATGATCCAGCAATTTATGGCTCCAACACAAGCTTTTATTTAGCTTCATATGCATCTACATTGTCCCCAGATTCATCTGTACCATTCACCATGTTTGAGCTCATTTATGGCATGTGTTGAACATTGGATTTGGTAATGCAGATGTTAAACTTCTTACCATAAACATACCCGAGTACATGTTTTGTTCTGTTGCACAAAAATACAATAATAATAATAATATTTTTCTAACCATAACCCATCACAATTATAACCCAATGAACATTAATCTGTGCTTTTGCAAGAATCCATCCTGTTTTAGTGTCTTTGAGCAGGACAGAGTGCCACCAGCTTGCTGGTCTGCATTTCCCTCTAAAACTCATGCACAGCAGAAGCCAATTCCCCTGAAATGGAAAACATATTGTAATTTTAAAACCCATAGTTACTACTTCATCTTTTGCATAACCCCAGACTGAGAAAGAAAAAAATATGTCCTCTGTTGACAGTCAAAGTGTCAGCCATTTTATATCAGCAAGCAGCTCCCCTCACCCCAAAGCCTTCTCATGGCTCACAGCCTGATATGTGCAGACTGGTTGAGTTCATAAAAGATGAATAACCAGGAGGAGAAAGAAAAGAAAACAACACCCTGAATGCAGCTTTAACTGTTTTGTGTGGTTTGTGCATGTTGAGAATACAGGAAACGTAGAATCAGCACTAAAGCAACAAACTCGGGTTTCACTTTACTTGACATGAAAGGCACCACAGCGTTACTTCAGTTACAAAAGAGTGGCATGAAACAGTTGTGCCGAATTAAAAGAATAAGGTCAAGCTCGACAACGACTAACGTTGCTCTCTAATAACCAATAGTGCTACTAGCACTGATAGCTAACGCATATTTTCAAAGCTTTACCCAAGTTGGCTTGCATCTTCACAGACGACTGGGAGAAAATCTATCGAGCAGATCCCAGACTGAATTGTAGCGATATCTGCGTATAACATCGTGCCTTTATAAGTTCCACTAATCATGTAGCGTTAAAACGCTAAAAACAAAAATATAGCTTACCAAGAACCGGGCAGGGAAACCATCCCCCAACCCCCCAAATTAAGACACCAACAGCAGCCACTAGGCCAGCGCTAACGTTAGTCATCTCTTACCAATATTTCCATCTGGCTGCAAAGGTGAAGCGGACTCAAAAGCACCATGAAGTCTGCTAACACTCTCTTAGATGACAGGTCTGCATTCCAGTTAACGCTAAACTCACTTAAACTTGTCACTTGCGTCCCCACAGCAAACGAAAACACTTAACCAGCCCACTTGGGTAACTTAGCTAGCGGTAGTTAGTTAGCCACCTCGCTAGGTTGAGTCGTGGGAATGCCCTGGCTAAGTAGCTAACATTAGCTGCCCTGAACAACAAGCTCGGCTAGGTTAGCAAGCTAACATTGTGTCGCTGAGCGTAGCAAAGCTAAATGTATAAGCAAGCTGTGTGGATTATTACCGGCGGTCTTCCCAGAGCGGGTCGTTGTCCTGCTGCGTTTGCTGCAGCTTGTTGTGGAGTTGTGTAAATGTTGTTAATCTGAGGCTCGGATAAACACACATTTGATGTCTGTGTAACGTTGCAAGGCGGTGGTGTGGTTATTATTTGGATATACGTAGCGTTTGATTGACCGGGGTTCAAACGATCCGAGAGAGCTGTTAAAATTATATTATTATCCAGAGAAGAGCCTCCAACCCCTGCTAAAATCACTTTTTCCTGAGCCGAGGAGGTCCCTCTTCTCATCTTGCGTATTCAGGGTAACCCCTTTCTTATCTCGGAACTTTCGAGCTCGTATAGCTGCTAATCCGCCGCAATGGTTACAAAAATAATCAGACCAAAGTAAAGACGAGTGTCTGAACTATCGATTTCTGAAAAGTATTTTTCCCTCAGAAAGTGCATTTAGGCAGATGCAACGGATTAAAAAGTAGCGCAACTCTCGTTTCCCCCGTCTAGAAATGGCTTCAGGAAACGGCCTGATGAATGAAGGGATACGGTTTACGCGCTCAAGAACCCTCCCGCGAAACTCAGATTTCCCGGGAAAATTTCAAACAGAATTTACATGCCAGACCCTATTGGCTCCTAACGGCAGAGTACCCACCCATATCGATGTCATTTCGACCAATGACGGCTTCAGATTTAGTGCGCCACGTGTTCATTGGCAGTTGTAAACACGTGACGTCACTTATCACGCCTTGCGAGCTCTCTGATAGGACGTAAGGTGGCGCCAGAGACCAATTTGCTGAAGAGAAAGCATGAAGAACCAAAACATATCTACGGACTTAAATATTATAGCAATAAAAATGTAATTATTATCATTAGACCTATTTTTTTTAACATTTGCAAAGCCATGTGTTTGTGCTTCTTATCATTTCTGAATAAGTTTACATTAATCAAGTTTGGATCTTACCTATAACTTTAAAAAAGGCACATACATTGCAAAATGCAGGTCCCAATACACAGTCTCAGTGATGAAAGTGAGCTCAACTCTATGTTGCAACAAATGTGATTAGCTTCTTTTTTTTCCATTAGTTTCCAAAGCACCCAGTGACATCACAGATTTTGTTTTCTTTGTTTATTATTTCAGTGATTGCTTAAATAGTGCATTGTGTGATGTTCATCTCTTTGGATCATGTTCAAGGAGAAAATTACTGCTCTCAAAACCACACAAAATTGAAATACTGTATTTGCGAAACCACTGTGACAAGAAGGATGATGAATGTAGCCAGCACATTGTTCGGTCAGATGAAAGCATAATAAATTTGTTTGGATTAGATGGGGTCTCACATGTTTGTTTGCTATGGAAATGGCCGTTACGAACTGTGAGACGTAGAGGAGCGAGTGTGCTGATGTCATCTGCATAAGTGAAAGAATTATAGGGGAAGATATAGATGGCATGAAGTTACAGCCAACTGAAAAAGAACGTTTTCAGAAGTTAAAATGGAAGTTTTCGCTTCCACTGTAATTGGAATTAACATTCAGGTACTGCAAATTAAATACACTTGAATAACTGATCATCATCAAGTGTGAGCACCTTGATAAAAGCTGAAGTTTGAGCAGTTTGCTGATCTGGAGCATTTACTGTAGGTGTGTGTTGTCAGGACAATGCTGCAATCTTCCTGAGAGTGGACATTCCAGAAAATTCATTCCATCTGACCGTACAATGCCCAGGTAAATGGCAAAATCTCAATCTCAGGCCTCAGTTTGTATGTTAAATGTTAACGTTTTTTGGCAGTACATTTAGAAGAAAACTGAACATCTATGGCTTTTTTGGAAGGGTTGCAAGGTGAAAGCCTGAAGAACATGGCAACACAGTTTGGGTTTGCATCTGAACAAAACACAAGAATTCTGGAACAATGTCCTTTGGACAGACCAAAGTAGAGATATTTGTCCATAATGTGCAGCACCATGTCTGGAGAATATCAAACACAACAAATCTGTACAATCACCTCATGCCAACTGTCAAGCACGGTGGTGGAGGGGTGATAATTTATTTTTGTTTTTTTCCAGCCGCAGAACCTGGGTGCCTTGTAGTTACTGAGATGACTGTGAACTCCTCTCTATACCAGAGTATTCCCAAAGTCAAAGTCAAAATCAGCTTTATTGTCCAAACCCATATGTACAAATGAAATTCTAGAGTGAAATAAGAGGTCATCTGTTTGCCATCTAAAGCTTGGGTGAAACTGGGTCAGCAGCAAATCAACCACAACAGAATGCCTGGGAAAGAAAAGACCCAAGATGTTGTAATGGCTCAAGTCAAAGTCCAGATCTCCACCGAATTGAAAATAACCTGAAGAGAGTTGTGCCTAAACAAAGTCCCACAAACCTCAATGAAATGAAACATCACAGCAAATAAGTGCAAGGCAAAGTTTCTCCACAATGACACGAGATACCGATAAAGTTATACAGAAAACAATTATTTCAATTTGTTGCTGCTAAAGGTGGCTCTACAAGCAACTGAATCATGTGGTGTACTTAGTTTTTCACAAGACTATGTA
Organism: Pelmatolapia mariae; assembly: GCF_036321145.2. Classification (NCBI taxonomy): domain Eukaryota; kingdom Metazoa; phylum Chordata; class Actinopteri; order Cichliformes; family Cichlidae; genus Pelmatolapia; species Pelmatolapia mariae. The sequence goes on along the minus strand of NC_086236.1, from coordinate 45,237,488 downwards.
GAGTAGTGATGGGATCTCCGGCTCTTTTTAGAGAACCCGCTCTTTCGGCTCGGCTCATTAGATTTTTTAAAATTTAACATTTATTTAAATTTCATCTTTTATGCTAACTATAATGCCAACAGTGTTCTCTTCACTTGTTCCACAACTCTGACAGTTTTGCTCCTCTGCTCCCCTCACAATTGGCTGATTTCCATCTGAGCTGCTACTGTCAGCTGCATCAAACTGATTTTACATTGCCTTGTTATTCTAATCTTTACCTGTGATTAGGACTTCAAACATTCACATCTGCTGTTAGTAACCAGAGCTCACAAGAGTGTGAGGAGTGTAGCTCAATAAAGTGATCGAAGTGTTCACTAGTTGACTTCAATAAACCCGTAACTTATCAAATCTATATTTTATAGTAAGTACATTACTGATAAAAGTGGTAATAAACAGTTAAATAATAATAGTTAAATAATAATAAGTCTGTTAAATTGATTTTGTGGCTGTTTTCCTACAGCCACATGGGGCCCACCCAGCATAGAATTGAGGCACTTCAAATAATTCCATCCCAACAACACTCACCTTGAAGTATCCCAAATACAGGAGTTTAAAATGAGAAGATCTGGTTTCAAGCCATGGCGGAAGTCGTCCAGGATGCTCTTCATGCGCGTTACAAAGTAAAAGCGGACCAGGTGGTGGGTGGACTGAGGAGTCAAAGCACATATGTGTGGCCCAAATAGGGAGTGGCAGGTCTGATATTTGGGGCCAACTTGGGTTACCCACCTGGGACCCAGCTACTTTTGTCCTCAGTTTCCATGATGGGCCAAAAGTGGGACCTCTTTGTAGTGTATGCCGTTGTGCATACGACCCAGACAGCCCCCTTTCATCAGGCAGTCCTGTTTGAAGCTCATCTCACCCTAAAGAAGTAGGTTACAAGTGTGACAACAACACAAACAAGTAGGTGAACAGATATAAAGCACGGCATTCAAATGAGACTCGTTTCTATTTGTGCAAAAATATTACACTGACTTTTTCTTTTTTACATTACAATTTAAATGACACCAGTGAATGATTATAACATTTATATTAAATAAGTTAGCTGAGGTTTTATCTGGTAACTTACACATGATTATACACCCTGCCCTCTTCTTTGTGTCAGTGTATAAAACTGGTACATTTTAGCCCTTGCCTTGCTCCTTAGTTGACCCAAGGAGAGATATTTCTCTTTCTGGATCAGCAGAACCAGATCCTTATATACAGAGCGCGGAACTGAGGAAAAAATAAAACAATAGATTAGAAGCAGTCCCCATAGATTCATACATTACATTGAGCAGAATCAACAGTAGTCACTTCATTAGGCACACTTTTCCATTTTCCACTTCCATCACTTGGCAGAAGATTGGAGGAAACTGGGCTGGTTTTAGCATTTTAGAAATTGCTGATAAACTGAACTTAATTGCTACCATCTAATTGAGCCAGAGAATGGTTCAGAAAACAAAATATATACAAGACGTCTGGATAACAATGTCTTGATGACAGCAGTTGACACCAGGGCACATGACACATTGAATAGGGTAAGAATTTAGGGCTTACAACATGGAGTTTTCATGGGTTAACAACATGAAAACATGGATCCATCCTGGATTGTGAGAACAATTTAACCTGGTTGTGGTAAAACACTGTTCTGGAGGTAATTTTAATGCTGGCCCATTATTTGCAGATATGTGTAATTTAAACTTCAACAAACCCCAGTGTAGTTGCTGACCATGTTCCTCCCTTTTTGAGTGTACAGATATGGTTACCACACACAGTATCATGAAGATGCCCTTTTTATTGACAAAACAGTCAACATCGGGCAAACAAGAACACCTTAAGTGGAGATGCACAAGATAATGTAAATACCAATAAATTAATTTTGTCAGCCAGCTACTTACTGGAGTCTCCCAACACCACCACAATTTTTTTCTGGAGCAGCTGGCTGACCTGCAAGATGCTGTTAAATTATAAAGTCAAACACTGTTGCTCCTTTCCACTAAAAATGCGTAAATGTGCAAACTCAAAGGTGAGGTAGTTTTTCCAGATGAGATATTGACCGGACAAGAGTTTCTCTGCCATACTTCGAAAGGAAAGCTTCCGGCAATAACATTAGCTTACTAATGACCAACAGTGGTTAAAAAATAAATAAAATAGCTGGTCATTTTTCTGTTGGCTTAAAATTACTTATGTAATAAATACTTACCATTTTTGTAGCTTATCTAAATGTAGTCTTTTCAATTGGAATCGCTATTGGCTTTGTGTTTTCAACTAGAATAAAAAATAAATAAACATTTTCCTCAGGAGTTTCAAGAACACCCCAAAACTGAAGGTGTCGCCAATCTTCCAAGTATTTTCCACATCTAAGAGATGCTTATGAATCATATGGAGTCTTAGACATTACTGCCCTCAGGATGAATAAAGTATTATAAATCAATCAATCATTCGTGAATATGCAGGGCATCTCTCCCCATGAATTGACCCAGTGGTGGGCTGGGTGTTAGTGATGGGATCTCCGGCTCTTCTTAGAGATTCGGCTCTTTCGGCTCCGCTCACTAAAAAGAGCCGGCTCTTTCGACTCCCAACCGGCTCTTCAGTTGTTTTGTTGCTTTAATTAATTTATTATTAACAACAATATAAAATTATGCACAAAAGGAATTACTAATGTAATGGTTTTATTTTATTTATGTATATATATATAAATATATACGGTGGCCCCAAGAGACAAAGCACGTACAAAGCACGTACAAACTCCAAAAAGCAGGTACAAATTTCAAAGCACGTGCAAACTCCAAAACACATTTCTAGCGTTAACTGAACTTCCAAAACAGAGCTACCTAGATCACTTAAATTACACAATTGAAAGCATATGTGTATTGTTTGTGTATTTATACACAAGCACTCATATATATTCAAATAATTTAAAAAAAATGTTCCTTTACCTGTTACTACCACACACCAAATCCAGTCGTTGGTACTTCCTGGCTTGTGTAGCCACAAGGTAACAAAAGCTCAACACTGCACCTAGCATCCTGGAGCACTTCTGTTGTGTTATGTGTGTTTGTACACGTTTTGGGGTTTTTACATGTTTTGTACGTGCTTCGGGGTTAGTCAAGCTTCGGAGTTTGTACGTGCTATGGAGTTTGTACATGTTTTGGAGATTTTACGTGCTTTGTCTCTAGGGGCCACTGTAAATATACTTTCATTTATTCACTCCACATAAAATGTAATAATTAAATCATATAGTACAAAAACCAACTATTTACATTTCAACTTTTAACTATTTAAATTTTCAGCTTTTTTCTTTTAAACAAATTTAAAGTGAAACAACACAAAATACTGCAAACCACAACACAATTAAATATAAATTAAAATATGAAAACAAAAAGAATATGCATATTCTCTGTCATATGGGCCTGCATGAATAAACTTTCTGAAGTCTTTATCATTCGTAACTGAAAATAGTTGTGGATCATTACTATACCTTTCTAATGTGACGTTGTTGTCCATGGCTCTCTTTCTCTCTCTTTCCCTCCGGCTCTGTTCTTGTGCTACTGCGAGTGAAACTGTGGAGTGAAGCGGGAAAAAAAGTGTGAGAGAGAGGGTGAGAGAAAGAAAAAAAACCCCTCGGCTCCCAATAATGAGCCGGCTCGCGTTGTTCACTTCAAAGAGCCGACTCTAAGAGCCGTTTCATTCACGACCGACACATCACATGTAGAGGGCTGTGAAAATTCTCTTTTTTACATGACTCTACACAAAATGAAACTGTCTTGCAGTCTCAAGATGTACTGTATGGTGCCCTGAGGTGCAAAACATAACAATACAACTAAAAACACAACAACATTACCCTTTATTAGTATTATTATTAGAATGATCTACAGCCTGATGTTTCTATACTACTTTGAGCAGTGTCCTTGCGCGGAATTTAGAGTTTTCAGAGAGTTAAAAAAATATGGAAAGGGATTTTGTAATAATGAGAGAATCTTTTAACAAAGACATTCCTTCCATGTTAGGACACTGGAAAGAATTCAGACTGACCTCATTTTTCTGACATGACAATGAGGCCATGACAAAAAGTTATAAGTATAACTGACTTCAGTGATAACTGTCCCCTGACTAAATTCCAATTTAGCTGGCCTGATTGCTGAGTGCGGTTCCTTAGACAAGACCCACACGACATTCTGTTTCCCCACATTTTGTTTTTATTTTTACTTTGACATATAACTATAAAGTGGAAGGTAGAGCAGCTGAAACAGCTGAAAATAACCATGTGTTGTGTCAGTCTGGAATATAAATGGGGATATCCATCCATCATGACTTCAGTGATGTTTTACTGTATGACAAGTTAGTAGTTTGACTTAAAGGTCACATTACACTGCTGTCTTTCTAGCCAACAGTATGTCAGTATGGTTTGTATACCCTGTAAATAGATGGTGAATTGTGGTGACAGGATGACATAAAGGCCAAAGAAACCGCCCTTCATATTAAGAAAGATTCAGAAAGAAACCACCTCAGACTGAAGCGTGATGATATGTCCTAACTAACCTTATTCTCGTTTGATTTTGCAGTTGATCTTAACCTCTGTCTTCATCACTGAGGGGAACCAAAAGAAATAATAATTCTGTTTTAGGGATCAATATGACATTCAGTGTCATATTGATTGTTTATCATTTAGAAACTATGATATTTTTAAGTCCTCCTGTTGCCACGGGGACCACTGTTGCTTTCACCTTCTGCATCCTCTAGCTCCTCTCTCAGCCCTTCGTATTTCTCCAGTTCTCTACTTTGTGATGCTGCTATCACTTGGTATAGCTAAATCTACTACTACAGCCATCTTATGTACTCGTCCACCACTATGATGTCCGGTTGGTTAGCCATCACCAGTTTGTCCATCTGTATCTCCACAGGATTTTAGTTTGGTCATTTGCAACAACCCTTGGGGGTGTATCCCATTTTGACCTTAGAACTCCTAGGCCATACTCAGCACAGATGTTCCATAAAATCAATAACCTCTTCCAGCTACCATAGGGCTAGAGAAAGGGTACACCCTGGACACGTTGCCAGTCTGTTGCAGGGCTAGCACAGAGAGACTGTCAGGTTTCAGGGAAAACAAGATCCAGACGCAGGACTTCCTGATAGGTGACAGTGAATTTATTTATAGTGGAAAAACAAGCAAAGATGTGCAAAAACAGTTCCAAAAACATGGTTTCCTTTGTGACAGTCTCCCGACTCCCGTGCAGTAAATTCTCCTCTTGGTCTGTGGTACAATAAACTACCTCAGCAATATTTACAAAATTCAAGTCAAGAGGGGCAGGACTATGGCACAACAAACATATGACAGAAACATCATTTTACAAAACAGGGTAACAAAATGAAATGCATTGTGGGAGATGTAGTTTACGCTCAACATGCACTTTTAAGCAATATACAGTAAACTTATTTTAATGCAGAAGTTCTCCAGCCACATTTGGCCCACAGGTCTTGATTTTTACATATGTGGTGTAGACAATCTGGGAGTCTAGTTCCAGGTTCTGGTTCTCCCTACTGAGCCTCCTTTACCAGTGGCTTGATCCCATGTGAGAGATTCGATGATGCAAGCAGCGGGTAATATAGACTCTCCCTTCTCTGAAGTCTCATTCAGAGTAGTGAATTGGTGTGATAGACGGTCCGGTATTACATTAAGGGATATAGACCTGTAAGTGATAGTGAGATTGAAATGGGCGAAGGCTAAAGCCCACCTGGCCTGACGAGCATTCAGACACTTGGCTGCTTGCACATACGTTAGATACTTGTGGTCCATTCACATGATCAGTGGATGTTCCATCCCCTCCTGCGATTTCCTCCATTTTTCTAATGCAAGCTTGATGGTTAGAAGCTCCCAGTCGCCCACAAATTAGCAGAATCAAGGAATCTTTGAAGCTGTTTTCTTGTTTGGGGTTGATACCACTCCACCACGGCTTTAATCTTAGCTGGGTCAGCTTGTAGCTTACCTTGTTCCACGATGAACCCGAGGAAGGAAACTGACTGGACGTGAAACTAAAATTTTTCTCCTTTTACACAGAGGTGGTTCTCCGGCAACTGCTGCAGGACTTGCCGGACATGTTTCTTGTGTTCCGACCTGGATTTGGAGAAGATGAGAATGTCATTAACGTAAACAAATACAAAATGATTGATGAAATCTCTTAGGGCGTCATTCACTAAGGCCGGAAACACTGCAGGGGCGTTAGTGAGTCGAAATGGCATGACCAGATATTCGAAATGTCCAAGGTGAGTATTGAAGGCTGTTTTCCATTCATCTCCCTCCCTTATTCTGATTAGGTGGTGTGTGTTTTATAAATTGAGCTCCTTGCAGTAACTAATAGGCCAAAGACAACAGAGGAAGGGGGTACTTATTCGTTACAGTGATTTTGTTTAGACAAAGAAAGTCAGTGCATAGACAGAGAGGTTTATCCTTCTTTTCTACAAAGAACAAGCCCGTGCCAAGCAGGGAAGTGGACAGACAGATTATCCTGGCGGCTAGGGAGTCAGTAATATAATGCTCCATAACTTCCATCTCTGGCTTAGAGAGACTGTACAGATGTCTAGTGGGAAGTGGGGCCCTGGAAAGCAAATCAATGCCACAGTCGTAGGGACGATGAGGCAGGAGAGAAAGAGCTAAGTCTTTGCTAAACACTTCAGCTAAGTCATGGTAGACAACTGGATTAGGTGGTTCAGCTAAGTCAGGTGGGGCAGCGGTCGAGAAGCAAAGAATAACTGACCATAAACAGTTTTCACAGCAACAAAAGGCTCCACCTGGAAATACAGCCTTTAGACCAGTTGATCTGTGGGTTATGAATACTCAGCAATGGATAACCAAGGACTAAGGGAGTGGTATTTGCATGAAAAAGGAACAGACTAATCTCTTCTACATGGTTGACCAATAGAGAGAGCTGGATGGGCTGAGTTCGATAGGCGATGTCTGGTGCCATTTAAGGCAGAGACTTGCAACGGTTCAGTCAGAGGAATTAACAGGAGGTTGAGTTTCTTGGCTAAAGACTAGTCAATAAAATTTTACTCTGCTCCTGAGTCGATTAAGAGATTATAAAGGTGAATATAAGGATTGAGAATAATTTTGCCAAGTACCGGAGTGGAGGTAGGGAAACACTGTACCCCTACGGTTACTGATGGGCGTGACCTTTTGCCCGCAAAGGACAGGCATTGACATAATGCCCTTTCTGACCACAAGAGAAGTACTCAACAGCCAGCAGCCACTTCCTAATGTCTGATGGCGATAGCTGGGCTCGGCTGAGCTGCATGGACTGCTCCTCCTCATGGTTCGCTTCCTCCTGGGCTCTGTTCTCCTGAGGAGGCTCCAACGGCCGGCGTGAATCCACCACTAGGTCGCCAAGACCCAATGGACCGTTTGCCATACTCATGCGTGCAGTCATCCATTCTAATGCACATGGAAATTAAAGCGTCTAAAGACTTGGGTAATTCCTTTGTAGTTAACTCACGTACCTGGGCTGGTCCAGACTGGCTTCAGCTGGGAGAGATGAAAGGGGTTATGGATCTTCATATTGTGAGGTAAGTTTAAATGGAAGGTCACAGATTCAGAGATTAGATTCAGTTCATTAAGGTACCTTTTTAGTGGATAACCATACTTTCTGACCTGCTTGATATGGTGAGGCAGAGACCCTGTGAAGGTCAGCCAGATGTTTGTTTTGTTCCTCTGTCCTGAGGAGGGCTTCCCGGGTGGATGTCAACAGGCGGAGACTGTGGGACAGAGGGAACCTAGGATTGTGGGAAGAAACCGGAGTACTGGAGAGAACCCACACATGCATTGGATAAACTCTACACAAAGGCCCCAGCCAGATGGCTTCTTGCTGTGAGGCAGGAGAGCTGACCTCTGTGCCAGCGCGCTGCCCCAATATGTATATATGATGTACATAAGTATTCACAGACTTTGCTCAATATTTTTGTTTTGTTAAATTTGGCAAATTTAATTAAATTCTTTATATGTTATTTTTATAGCGCCAAATCACAACAAGACTTGCTTCAAGGCGCTTTATATTGTAAGGTAAAGATGCTAGAATAATACAAAGTGTCAACAATTACAGCCTCAGCTCTCTTGAGTATGATGCTGCAAGCTTGGCACCCCTATTTAAGGGGAGTTTCTCCCATTCCTCTTTGCAAAACCTCTCAGGCTCCATCAGGTTGGATGCACAGACATTTTCAGATCTCTGTAAAGATGTTTGTAGAGATTAGGTTCATGTTTAGGCCAATCAAGGACTTTCACAGAATTTTCTGAAGACACTCCTTTGTTGTGTTGACTGGGTGCTTAGGAACGTTATCCTATTGGAAGATGAACCTTCACCCCAGTCCAGAGCACTCTGGAGCAGGTTATCATCAAGGATGCCTCTGTACCTTGCTGTATGCATCTTTCTCTTGACCCTAACTAGTTTCCTAGTTCCTGCTGCTGAAAAACATGATTTAGTTAACGGATGGTGACAGTTGCCTAGTTTCTTCCAGACAGGAAGCTTCACCAGATCATTTTGTTTCTCACGGTCTGAGAGTTCTTCGGGTGTCTTTTGGCAACTCCAGACGTCCTGTCATATGCCTTTTACTGGTGAAATGCTACATGCATTGTCAACAATGTGAACTAAAGTAGAAAGGTTTCTGCATTTCCAAATAATTTTGGGCTTTGTCATTATGTATTTAAATGTATTGAATCCATTTTAAAATAAGGTAAAATAAGCTTTGTTACTAGCAGCCTGTTGTAAAAAACAACATATTTCTTTTACATTTCTTTAGTTGAAACTCATAAAAAATGCCAAAGATAACATAGTTCGGCAGAAATAAATTTATATAGGTTTTGCACTAATAAAGTAATTACCAAAGAGCTGCTTACCAAAAAATGTGACATATTTCATCATGCTGTGCAATGTGTTCTTACAAAGCTTTGGGGAAACTGGACAAGTGGAGGAAAAGTGGCAGTCTTAAAAAAAACTGTTTACAGGAGATGAACAGTTCCTGAAAAACATTTTTAACTAATAGGAAAGAAATCCACTAAAGACCGGACACACTTAAGGCTCTTGTACAGTGAATACAGAAGTTTACTGAGAGTTCTTGATCCATCAATACCATCTGGAAAGCATGAAAATGATGAGAAACATACTTTCAATGCAGTACAGGCATAACTGGATAGAAAAACACACAATTAAGCACCATTCGTGGACTGTTCTCTCCAGAGCCTGGACCTTAATATTATTGAAGCAATGTGAGCAGTTTCATCTTAGAAGAGAACAAAACAAAAGACAGCCAACATCCAAAGATGAGCTTTCATTGTAAAGACGTCTGGAGAACTATTCCTGAAGACTACCTGAATGATGAAAAGAAAGCTTGCCTAAGAGAGTTCAGGCAAATTATTGACACTGAGATGAGTTTTCCAAAAACTCTGTTTTTCTCTTATATACTGTATTTCCATTTATGCATGTTTCAATAAACCGCTACACCTATTACTCATTTTCCTTGCAAAATATAAATACATAAAGAGTTGCTTAAAGCTTTTGTACAGTACTGTGTTTATACTGGCTCAAGTAACTTTTGTCCGTAAGTCTGAAAGAAAACGCACGTTCTGAGATGTTAAGTTCGAAAAAACACCGGAAGTTATGTGTAATAACATTATTACGTTTTTAAAACTGCTTCAATATTCTTGTTAAAACTTTTAACATCATAAGTAAAGGTTAAAGTTTAACTAGGATGTTGGCTCTAATGCACATGGGGTTATGGGTTAATTTCGTCTTTCGTGATAAAGCTGATGTTTTCAAAACAAAAGCACACAAGTCAATTTTGCGTTTGCCTGGACACAATAGCAATGTGTTCTCCATTCATCAATAGTGGACTCTAGGACATTGTATGGTTAAAACAAGACTTTAGTCTGGAAGAGATTTATGCGGTTAGTTGAAGTCTGCCGTCTATTCGCTTTGAATTGGCTTTTATTTTGTAAGCCGCAACCGGAAGGGCTATTTATTTTTCGTCTGCCTTTGTCTAACTCCACTGGTACTGACGGGGAGGGAAAGAAGGAGGAGGGAGTGTTCCCGGTCTGTCGACTGGTTTGACTTGTCACAGGCGCTCAAGGGAAAACGATGAATTTCAGTCACAGAAAATAGTTCGTAGTTAGCTACTAACAAACGTAAAGATAACCTGGCAAACCGAGGTGCCGTGACAGAACAGCTGCGTAGGATGGGCGATCCGGCACAGACTCCGTTTAAAACCACTGGATCCGAGTGGCTGCTGCCTGTCAGTGAATACTTGGGGTTTCCTCTTGATCAGGTAGGACAAGCGTGACTCACAAGTCAGTGGGGCTATTTCGGAAGAATTAAAATCTTTTGATATATTACTGGGTTTTTTTCTTAAAAAAAAAAAAATCATTGTAATAAATGATGTTCCGTCAATTAACGTTGTGTCACTTGTCGGACACACGTGCCGCGACTCCTTAAAAGTCGTCGACGCCCACATTATTGTCCTTTTATTGGAGGCTTTGTCCAAAAACTAAATTCTGTCGTGTTAAAGAAAATTATTAATAATAAAAATAACGATAAAGTCCTGTAACGTGTCATACGCTGCTGTTTTACGTCCCTATAAAATTTTTACACTATCATAGTACACTATGATAATATACTTTAAAGCCCTTAATTGCCTATAAAAGTATAAAACGTGAAATGTTTGTTGATTATCTCTCTTAGCTGTTCACCCCAATCCTCATTTTTATCTCTTCCCACACAGGTGAATTTTCTGGCATGCCAGCTGTTTGCCTTAACTGCTGCCTTCTGCTTTCGTCTCTACCTCAGCCCGGCCCATGTCAGTCCCCTGGTCAGGCACTTTGTTGCCGCTCTCCTCGGTATTGGTTTTCTCGTCTTCTGCTTTGGATGGTAATGTATGGCACTGTTCCACACACCACTCCATTCATTTTTTTCTCCAGTACGCGAGTCAAAGATATTTTATGTGTCCATGTTTCAAAAAGTGTTTTCTGTCAATGAACAAAAACTTTATATTTTATAATTACAGAACTGTCTAGGCAATGAGCTACCGGAACTTTTTCTGTAATTTCACACACTTATGTTGAACAACTAAGTTGTACTGAAACTGCACTTCTTTTTCTTGTACTAAGAAGTCTCAGGGGTTGAATATTCAAATGTCTTTACAATGACAGAAAGGGAAGTTTCACTAGCCTCACTTAATATCAAAGTGGGCTGTATGTGGGCCCACATGTATAAGATTTAAATAAAATCAGAATGCAGTGATTAATGAATCATTTACATCACATGTTTAATTGGAAAAATACTACAAAGCATTGTGTTAAATGCTGAAAGAAAAAAAAAGGTGTTGTCCTTGGAAAAATATGTGCTTAAAACATGGTAGCAGGTCAACATAAGAAGAAAAAGACCAAGCCCACTGGATCAACAGTTCTTTAAGAATATGGTCTCAGGCCCTCAGGCTGCAGCACTAAAAACAGACCTTCTGTAGGAAAAATTACTGCATGCGCTCAGGAACACTTCTGAAATAATCCATGTGAACCAGATCAAGAAAACACTTCTGCCTCCTGCCACTACAGCATCATCTGTGGTGCCTAGGTCCTTTAATGCACAAGGCATTGGTTTCATCCACCTTTTGTGAAGGCCACATTAATAATAATGTAAGTTTTAGAGCAAAATAATATAGCCACTCTGACAACATGCATATTGTTTATTTCAGCAAGACAATGCTAAACTACAACATGGAAATAGCCATGGTACTAACTGGCCTGGGTGCACAGTTAGAACATGTTTTTAATGCCTCGGGCTTATAATTATAGTAGAACACTGAGCGTACGCGGTCATGAGACAAATTGGAAACACATGTATTTGTGTGGGAGTGTATTGTAGTGCTTTAGCAGCAGGTATCTGTGGGAAATGTGTTTAAGTTGTATTGGCACATGCTGCCTGTGTCATTGAAAAGACCTACAGAATGTTTTGTGTCACTTCTGCAGGTATTCATCTCACATCCTGGCTGTGGTTGTTGCAAACTACCTGATCATCATCAAAGCTGACCTCAACAGTGTGCACAGGTAAATTCAAGCCTCAAAGGGAAGTCAACATAAAAGTCTAGGGAATGGCTATATAATGGATTCTGAAAGACAGAAAAAAGGGCTGAAAGACCAGTGGATTCTTACATGGATTGTGCAACTGTTGCTCTTTTGCCCGTAATTCCTGTAACGATGAATTAGGCCTAGTCAGTCTGGTTGTAGTCATACTCATCGCACACACACACCTTTCCGGTTGCGTTGACTGACATGCCTGCTTCATCAAGCCGGTATGTGATCGGCAGGACTGCATTTCCCATGATAGGGCTGCAGTACTAGCTGTTGCTGTTTTCAGGTCAAACTTGCCAGACGAGATCAACCCAGCCCACGAGCCATTCACTTCATAGGTGGGCTAGTTGCTCAGTTTAAGCAACTGCATTGCTTTTGATATCTGTTGGTAGCGTAGATAAGTTTGGAAACGCTAAACAAACAATTGTTGCCCACGCCCTTGAAGTTTACCACTCATTCACTCCCTGCCGCGCATTCCAAGAAAGACTTCATTCTACTGCACCCCGCCCCCTTTGTCTTCCTGTTCCAATGTGGCCTGAACGAAAGTACTTTTTTAAAGGCATGAAACTTTTGGAGAACACGTCAGGCGACAGGCAGCCAGGCATGCCAGCCTGACCAGTCTACTCACGAAGATAGCTAGCAGGTGTTTATGCGGATGTTGAAACTTTCATGTTTACAGGGTTTCAGTGGAACTCTTAAGAGCACATGCACATTTTTCATTACGTCTGGGTGGATATGGGTGTTGACTTCAGACAGCATGGCTCAGGTGTGTCTGGCAGTTGTTGTTTTTTTTTGTTTTTTTTATGACTAGAGCAAAATTGTACGGTTATCTTGGTGAGGTATTCAAGGATTACCTGTAGGTAGAGCAAAGTAGAACTGGTATTGTTCTATGGCTTTAGAGGCAAAACACTGTGTAAACTCAACATGGGCTTCTGGACACACACTTCTGTGTCACTGATACAGGGGAAACAAAGTAATTGAACATTTTAGGTTAAAGCCAGGACAATCTAGGAAACGACCAGAACAACAGATGATCATTACTTTAAGATATGCCAATGTTTGTAACTGTTTAAAATTTTTTGACAATGTGAAATGTAAAGCAGAATATCAGGTTTTCAGTCCTGCAGAAATAACACAAGTTCTTACCTGTGCCTGTATTATTGTTCGTTCTTTTTTTTTTTTTCTTTTTTTTTTTTCATTTGAGAGTGTGATGAAAATAGTTGTGTCTTGTCAAAGTTAAACTATGCTGGAAGTTTTAGAGGTAGTGTAAATGGCACAAATATTAAAAAAAAAGAAACATAATGCTCACTGTTTTTGGTTTTTTTTTTTTTTTTAATTTTTGTGAAGTAACCCAGAGAGGCGACAATCACTTCCAGTAATTACTAATGACTCATAACTTAAGGAAACTTCTTAATCTCCTCAAATGCATTTACTGGTGACTCAACTGTTACCACACCAGCTTGTTCTTTTTCTTTTTTTCTAGGTATTGTATTAAACGAGTGATTGAACTGCCCTTTACTTTATTTACTTTGCGTCATTCTTTTCCACTCAGGTATTCCATGGTGATATCTATGGGCTATCTGACCGCGTGCCAAGTGAGCCGAGTCTTCATCTTTAACTATGGAATACTTTCCACTGACTTCTCTGGGTGAGGAAAATCTGAAGCATTTATTTTTCTCTCCTCTTTGCCTCACCTTCTTTGTGACAGCACATTATGGAGACATTTGAGGTTTAGATACGTTATCACTTTCCACCCTTGGTGGTACCAGCTTACACACCGACTCCCCCAGCCTTGTGTACATATAAAACAACTGAAGAAAAAAAAAATAGCAGAAGCATTGTTCACAGTTGACGCTGCCCAGCTTAGGCTGCTTTCTGCCTCCCATTTTATTGGAAATGTCTGTTTTTCTATGTGTGGTTATACTTTATAAAGCGACAGCTGACTTTGCTGGCCTCTGTATTCAGCAGCAGCTACTTTGCCTTGTTCCAGTGCGGATGAATTTGTTGGCAGCCTCATTTAGACTCCACGTGACTTTAGAGATGAGCAGCCAGGCCTGTGAGTCAGCCTCTGGTGTGATCCCATATTGAATTAGGGATCCAGCTTTTATTTTATTTTTTGATACACTTTCATGTTTCGGTATCAATCCAGTAAAAAAAAAAAAAAAAAAGTTGTGATTTTTTTTTTTTTTCTTAAACAGAAACTACATTCACTACTTAACTTTGTTTCTGAGCAAAGGTTGTGTGAGTCAGACTGAACAGCAGTCATTCATGCTGATAGATTTCTGGTTTCCCTCTATATTTCTTGCTCTGTTTTTAGTAAGGTGTTATGCATCTATCCCTTATCTCTAAAGTCTGTTTGCATTTGTTCAAGAGCATTTCCATGAACTGAAATTGACACTTGACATGAAAATCATAGGTACTATGCCCGCTCTATAATGTACAAAATGGAAAATGGAGCCTGTATGCTATAGTAATGGAGTTTTGCACATACTGGCTGAAAAACATTACTTCAGAGCCCCCTGCCAGCTCTCACTGAGCTGGCACTGCCAGCCGCATGGCCAGCCTCTCTCTGCCTCAGTTTTCCATGCTGTGCACACAATGCAGCCCTCTCACCAACACAAACTAGTGTGTGTGTGCGCGAGAGAGACGTAGTTTATATGTGGACACACATTCGCATGAGTTTCCTAAATGTGAGCTTGATAAGCTGAAAATCTAGCTGTGCTGATTTAAAAGGGGCCCAATGATCCAATGAAGCTCTGGGGATAGGAAAGTATTGCATTGGATTAATAAGTGACCTGATTTGCCACAACTAGAGAAGAATGAAGTGATTCACAATGGTAAATAAATCCAAGAGTCTCTCACAGAGGTTTAGTGAGCTTGGCAAGTGCTGTGCTTAAATTGGTAATGCTTTAAATGACTTAGGTTTTTACTTTCACTTAAAAAAAAAAACAAAAAAACGTATATTAGAATTGCTATGCTATCATACTTCTAACATTTATACAATTTAAAATGATTATTAAAGTGAAATCTTTTCAAAATTGCCCACCTACAATCAGGCACAGGTTGTGAGCATCAATTTCTAAACTTCTTCAGACAAATTAAAAACAATAATTTACCATCTTTCTCTGCCCAGACCTTTGATGATAGTAACACAGAAGCTCACCACGTTGGCTTTCCAACTCCATGACGGTAAGACAGACAAGTGGATGCACACATACATATGGAAGCTCAGCACATTGGCAAGCCTTTCACAGCATGCTGTCTGTGTAACTTAACAGGGATGACAGGCTTTTACACTGCAGATTTTCACACCTGTTGTAAAACATGTAGCCTAGGCTTTTATTAAAACATGTCCTTCTGATTCCCTTCTAATGTAATGTCGAAGTCATAATTGTGAGCCACAAAATGTGCAGTCATTGATGTTGTTAGTAACATTTGTGCTTTTTCCATTGTGAGTTGTTAGTGTTTCAGTGAAAAAGGTCTCTTAGAGTCAGATTTAAACATCTGTTAAAGAAGGACAAGAGAAGGGGGGGAGTTAAAGATATCAACAACTCCATATTTTTTTTTCAGGTATGTGTAAGAAGACTGAACAGTTAACACAGGAGCAGAAGCTCATGGCTATAAAGTAAGTTTACACAGCAAAGCAAGTAACTTACAGTGGTGTGTGTGTGTGTGTGTTTGTGTGTGTGTGTTTTGTTTTTTTTAAACAGAGTCTGATTTTAACAGACTAGAGTTCTTTGGGATTTTCCTGTGTCTCTGAGTTTAGCCTTCAAGTCTGCATAGATAAACTTACATATACCAGCCACTTTATTAGGTACACTTGCTAGTATTGGGTTGGACCCCCTTTTGCATTTCGAACTCTTTTATTTTTCATGGCACTGATTCACCAAGGTGCTGGAAACATTCTTCAATTTTTAGTCTATATCACAGGTAGGCAACTCCAGACCTCGAGTGCCGGTGTCCTGCAGGTTTTAGATATCACCCTGGGTCAACACACCTGAATCAAATGATTAGTTCATTACCAGGTCTCTGGAGAACTTCAAGACATGCTAAGGAGGTAATTTGACCATACAAATCAGCTGTGATTGGATCAGGGACACACCTGAAACATGCAGGACACTGGCACTCGAGGCCTGGAGTTGCCTACCCCTGGTCTTTATCAACACGATTGCATCACAGAGCTGCTGCAGATTTGTCAGCTACACCTTCATTATGCAGAATGATTTCACATTCCTGTACCATCATAACTCAAAGGTGCTCTATTCAACTGTGACTGTGGAGGTCTTTTGAATCCACTACAGTTTGCAATGATGTGAGCTGTGAGATATGATGCTGGAAGCAATCATTAGACGATCAGTACATTGTGGTCATAAAGAGATGGACATTGTCAGCAACAATACTCAAGTAGGCTGTGCCATTGGACAATGCTCAGATGGTGCTAATTGGCCCAAAGTGTGGCACGAAAATATCCCCCAGACCACTACACCACCACCACCAGTCTAAATTGTTCATACAAACCAGGATGAATCCATACTTTCATGGTGTTTACACAAAATTCTGACCCCGACCCAAATGTTGCACCAGAAATTAAGACTTATCAGACCAGGCAACCTTTTCTAGTCTTGTGCTGTCCAGTTTTGGTGAGCTCGTGTGAGTTGTAGCCTCAGTGTGGTACCTGGTGCTGCAGCCCATCTGCTTCAAGGGTTGATAAGTGTTCTATTCACAGATGCTCTTCTGTAGCCCTTAGTTGTAAAAAGTGGTTATTTGAGCTACTATTGCCTTCTTATCAGCTTGAACTAATCTGGCGATTTTCCTCTGAGCTCTGGCATCAGCGATGCATTTTTGCCTAGAGAACCACTGCTTATTGGAGATTTTCTCTTTTTCTGACCATCTCCAGAGATAATTGTGTGAGAAAATCCCAGTAAAATCAGCTTTTTCTGAACCACCTGTCGGGCAACAAAAACTATGCAACATTCAAATCGACTTAAATCAACTTTATTCTATACTGTAATGCTCGGTTTGAACTTCAGCATTGACTGTGTCTACGTGCCTAAATGCATTAAGTGGCTGCCATGTCATTGACTGACTAGACATTTGAATTAAGGAGCAGTTGTACCTAATAATGTAACTGGTGAGTGTAATCCTATAATGTAAAGTGTACATGTACAGCAAAGATGTGCAGATACTTTCACAGTGCATCTGAACTTGGACCTTATTTAAAGAATAAATAACTGTTTCTTTTCCTTTAGCCACGAAGGACAATGACAAGGACATGAAATCATGGTGAATAGTTTATTTATGGAAAAAAGCATGCTGGGAACTTAGAAAAGAGACATCGTTTTGCATGGAAAAACATTTTTGTGCATGCGAATTCATGAAATCACATTATCAGTGGACTGTACCATGCATGCCATTTTAAAATGAATTAAAATGTATTTTAAAAGCAGCCATAAAATATAGCCGCCTACCTGTGCAATAACCCAGTAGCTGTAAATCTGGTAATTGATGTGTTTGTCATAGTACTTAAATATTCGATTAACTGAACTAATTTTGTTCTTATTTATCAGGGACCAGACATTGTCCTTATTCCAGTTTCGCATACAAGTTCTCCTGTACTGTAAATGTTATACATAGTTTGTAACATGGATGGAAGCGAATTTGGTCATGAATTAGGTCAGTTTTTAACCCACCCTGGTTCATTTTATTGCTTGCAGCTGGTATATGTAGAGGGTCAGAGAAACTAAGTTAAAGGCAAGCAATGATGCTGACTGATCATGACCTGTTGGATGTTTAATTTAAAACTAGATGGCATATATTTCTCAGATTACGACTCACCTTGGGAGAAAATCTAAAGTAGCACCGTCACGTTTCACTCAAAGCGATCTCAGTTAGTCTTTCGAAAAAGTTTGTTTCTTTTCGGTGATTTCTGCCTCGTCTCTTTGTAGTGTGAGGCCTTCTCTCATTGAGTACCTGAGTTACAATCTGAACTTTCTGAGTGTCTTGGTGGGGCCATGCAGTAACTACAAAGAGTACATAGACTTCATAGAGGGCAGACACATCAGCACGAGGCTCAAGCAGCAGCAGCATGCCTCAAGTAATCGGCAGAATGGCTACAATAAGACCCAGAACCCATCACCTCTGGTAAGTTCATGAATACTGGTTACTACTCTTGTAGTCTTTTCCTATTTTCAATTTATATTGATTGGTTATTGTTTTATCAGGAGGGGGATTAAATGCTTATCCAGCAATATGTTTCTTCTTCCATTGGTTGGAATCTCTGTAACTTTACTACAGTGGCTTTACTTCTTGTTCTTGTTTTATTGAAAGAGCGTTTGAACTGTCCTTTACTTTACATCATTCACAGTTCAAAAATAATTCTTTTACTGGAATGTGGTGCATGCTTACACTTGATTCAGTTTCTGAAGTAGGTCATTTTGACTCTCTTCCCCATCTTCTTAGCCAGCTTTCTTCTGATTGGCTGTTCCTTGGAAATAAGTTTACACAAGCTCACAGCAAGAGTTGCGTGTCTGAACTGACGTGAGGATCTGGCCTTTTTGATATCCTACAGAAACAAGAGTAGATAAAACTTAGAACAGGTGTTTAGAGGAGTCTAAATTGAATAAAGATGTGCAAAATTTCACCTACGCACAATTAATATTTTTGGAATTGCAGGCCCTTAAAGTTCATGTTAGCAGGCCAGGACTTTTAAGGACTAAAGAGCAAAACGACCTTGCTATGATGTAACTTCTTTTGACCTGTTATCTATCCAACATTGTGAAAACACCCTTAAAGTTCTCTATTGAATTCTCAGAAACCAAATAAAACATCTAAGGTATAAATGTTTCTTTCTGTTACTCTGTTATAGTAATTGAAATCTGTGCAAAGTTGCTATCAAAATTATGATGCATCCCGTGATGCTAGCGCTGAAAGTTGATTATAGAAAATTAGATTTTTTTTTTACATTGTAAAACTTGCAGAGGGTGTAAAATTACATTGGTTGCAGTTTTTAATAGCTGAAATTTGTTTCATGTGATAGCTGTTGTACTTAAGGAGTTATGCTGGAAAAAACAATAATGTAAACTGAAAAGCACCAAATTTCAACCCAACCTCTTTAACATAAATTGCATGGGGGCCTATAACTCAGAAAATACCTTCAGTAGGGAGGTTAAAGTTTTGCATGGCTTCATTTTCATCAAAAAAGAATAGAAAGGTCTTGGCTGATGTGGACTAGAAAAAAATCTGCTACAAACATATACAGTCGCAGAAAGGTCAGATATTACTGAGGTGCTCAGGAGGACTTTTTTCAGCTTCAAAGGAAATGCGTAACTTCTGTGGTGAACATTTTAAATGTATCCACTAGAGCAGAGCTACAAACTGATAGTTTGTTTCTGGTTTCTCTTGGGTTAAGTTAAACCCTAGATGCTGATTTCTGCTTAAGATTTAATGGTAGTCATAATATTATCCATTTGTAATGGGTGCTTCTATCAGTGCTCAGAAGTAATTTGCTTTCTCTGCAGAACGCCGTTTGTCATAAGCTGGTAGTCTGCGCCGGCTGTATGCTGTTCTTCCTTACTGTCACTCGGTCCTTGCCCATAACGTACAACGTTGACCCCGACTTTGTGAGCCAAGCCTCCTTCCTCACCAGGCTCACTTATGCTTTCTTCTCCATACAAGCTGCAAGGCCCAAATTCTACTTCGCCTGGACATTAGGTGGGTATTTAGTGCATCTGTGTGTTTTACTTGGCCAGTTTTTTTTGTTTTGTTTTTTATTGCTTCTGGGGACAAATGCCACGGATGTCATGTGGTGATCTTCCTCTTCCTCTGTCAGCTGATGCAGTCAACAATGCTGCAGGTTATGGTTTCCTTGGGATGGATGAACATGGAAAGCCATCCTGGGACCTCATCAGCAACCTCAACATCATCGGGATTGAGGTGCCGTGTTTCAGATGGTTAAAATCGAGAGCATGATCTTTCAGCACTGTGTCCAATTGTGAGTTAATTAGACACTGGAGCACACTCTTATTGTAGCTACTGATCTTTTTCTTTTAGACAGCAACCAGCTTCAAGACCTTCATAGACAACTGGAATATTCAAACAGGAATTTGGCTTAAAACGTAAGTGTTGCGAGTGTGAAATCAAATTGTGTGCACAGTCGGAAAGTGAAAAAAGTGAAATTCCCAACCCGTTCCTTTTTCAGGGTGTGTTATGACCGAGCACCAAAGCACCGTTTGGCGTTGACCTTTATCCTGTCTGCTTTGTGGCATGGTGTTTATCCAGGGTACTATTTTACCTTCCTCACTGCCATCCCCATCACCATAGCAGCAAGAGCTGTAAGTTGTCTACATTCTCTGCAAAGTAATGCTCTAAAATACAAGTGGAAGGTAATCGAACTGTATGGAAACAAACTGACCATGAATAGATGGGACAGCTCTTGTTACATTTACAACGGTGCAATTCTGGTAGCTTTGTGAAGATTAAGGATATTTCAGTTTCCTCAGTACAACTACAAACAAAAACATATCTTATCAGCATGAAAGTGGCTCTAAAAATGTTTTTAGTGCCTGTTCAAACAAAACCTCTCTGGGAACAGCTTTAACTGACTTTTTATTGCACTTGGCACTTTCTGCTTCTCGCATGTTAATTAAATAGTTCAACAAAAGTTTTCCTTGAATACACTAATCCTGTCATCTGTTAAACGATAACTGTTGTCCGTCTGCCTCTCCCCACCAGATACGGAGGTCAATTCGTCATTACTTCCTGGGTTCCAGAGTCATGAAGCTGGGTTATGACATCTCAACTTGGGCAGCCACACAGCTGGCCATCTGTTACACTGTCATGCCTTTTCTCCTTCTTGCAGTTAACCACACTATAGTTTATTACAGGTACGTCATACCCCGCTTTAATTAAATTATCCTTTTGCTTCAACTCTATAGCTGTGTGGTTCTGCGTTCTATTAACCTTTCTATGTTTTCATACATGTGAAGCGGAGCAGGAACCCCTGTACATACTTCCAAAGAGGCGTAATCACGCAGACTGTAACCACAGGCATGCCGAGTGGATTGTCAACAGTTCTTATATCATGCGTCAATAAACCGTTCTTGGCCACATTTCCTCTCTTTGACAGTTGAGCGAGAGACAGGAATTAAGGGCAAGTCCCCGAGACTGCTCTTTGCAGTGCTGTAGATTCTCCTTTAACTTTAGCATAATAAATCCCCATTATTTCCTTATTTTCTGCAGTAAATGTCTGTGTGCACACCTGTAGGCCATATAGGAGCACGCAGCTGTGTATTTATTTAGTATTTAAAAATCCTTTACCATTTAAAATCATAAAACGATTAGGTCACGTTTCATGTTCGTGTGTTACTTTGATGGTCTTAGAACCAATTTTTAATCGACACTCGCTGGCCATTTTATTAGGTATACCATGCTAATATAGTTTTGCTTTTGCCTTCAAAGCTGCTTCAGTTTTTTCACAACATTGGTTCACCGATGTTCATTAGTCCATACTGACATGACAGCATGACAGTTGCTACAGATTTTCTTTGCTGCTCATCCATGATGTGAATCTCCTAAACTACCACATCCCAAAGGTGCTTTTAGATTGAGATCTGTTGATTGTGGAGGATATTTGAGTACAGTGAGCTCACTGTCATGTTCAAGAAACCAGTTTTGAGGTTAATTTTTTCTGCTTTTTGGCATGGCGTGTTATTGTGCTGGTAGCACCATCAAAAACTACTTACATTGTGGTTATAAAGGGATGAACATGGTCAGCAACAATAGTCAGGGCTGAAAGTGTACCAAGGTGTGGTCCCCCACCACACCATTGCACCACCAACAGCAGCCTGAACCATTAATACCATGCAGGGAGTGCCCTGTAGAGTCATGCTTTCATGGTGTTTACGCCAAACACTTACCCTAGCATCTGAATCTGGCAGCAGAAATTGTAACTCATCAGCATCCAAGCAACGTTTTTCCAGTTTTCTGTTGTCTAGTTTTGGAGAGCCACTGCGAGTTTCCTGTTCTTAGCTGACAGCATGGTGTGGTTTTCTGCTACTATCGTGCATTAAGAGATGGTCTTCTGCATATCTTGGTTGTAATTATTTGGGTGTAATAATGTGAATCACTGTTACTTTCCTATCAGCTCTAAAGTAGTCTGGCCATTTTGACCTCTGGCATCAACAAGGCATTTTTACCCAGAGAACTGCTTCTTACCAGATATATATTTTTTATTTATTTATTTATTTTTAACCATTTGGACCACCAGACTGTTGTGTGGGAAATTCTCAGTAGCTCAGCAGTTTCTGAAATACTCAGGATACTCCAGCCATCTGGCACCAACAACGTAGCTTGCCATCACCAGTGTGTAAATGTGTGCATGAATGGGTGGATGACTGGATGTGTAAAGCGCTTTGGGGTCCTTAGGGACTAGTAAAGCGCTATATAAATACAGGCCATTTACCATTTAACCATGTCACATCCAAAGTCACTCACTTCACCTTTCTTTCTTTGTCATTCTGTTGCTTAATTTGAACTTCAGCAATTCATCTTAACCATACTCACGTGCCTAAATGCATTATGTTGTTGCCATGTGACTAGTTTTGAAACATATAATGACTGCTGGCCCCATTGTAAACACAATGCGCATGGTTTCTTGTCATAAGTTAGTAGTTAAGTTTGAGGAAGTTTCTCTGGATTCATACAACAAAGTGTGATATTGTTGCTCATTTCTAATCTGAATTATTAATTAATCTAGTGTAAATCTAGCTGGATGGGTTTTTTCCCCTACATAATAAAAGTTCCACTCTGTTTTTCCCACCTAGGTCCATGTACTTCCACGTGCACATAATCAGCATTCTGGCTGCAGTCGCCCTGCATCGCAAACATAAACCCAGGGAACCCACCACCACCACCAAAACCTCCTCTTTCTCCTCCTCCGCTCCGTGCTCAGCCCAGTGCCAGCATGTTCACTCCAACAACAATGACAAAGACTGAAAATCTCACTTTGCGTTCTTTTACCAGGCTTTTAGGACTCGGTCTCCTCTCAAAGACAAATGAGTATCCCCAGGGCATTCAGCCAGCTTGAAATGGGAACATTGTGCTATTTATTTTTTGACTATACAGAGTAAAGAAAATTTGTACTTATGGTACTGGATGTGTACGGGGAGAGCCCTCTCTCATGATTGAAGCTCATCAGGTAGACACTGAAGAAAAGCCTCAGCTGAGGAAATGGTTCTGGTACAACCACCACCACCACCACCACCACCAGAATGCTGGCCCCCAACCCCCTTTCCCCTTTTACCTACCCCCACTCCCTGCAGCTTTTCCTCCCTCCTTGGCCATCTCACCAGCACCAGCCTGCCTCCTCCAACAACAATACAACAGTGTGAAGAGAGTATTGAGACTCACTTTCATTCCTGTCCTCAATCTGTGCTGTCCCACTGACTGGTGGGATCTCAGCCAGCACAGCGGGTCAGCAGCTCATAAACGGTCCACAAATACCAGGACACATGCACACGCAAACTCACGCATAAATAGACACTAGGAAACAAAAACGCACATATAGTCGCTCTTAGACATGCTTGTACTCGGTCGCATTCGGGCGGCACACAAAGGCTGCCCTTGTGAGGCTGCAGAGGAGCATGCCAAGAGGAGAGGGAGCTGCACCCGCTGCACTCGCTCTGCCCAGAGGATTTTGTAGATCTGTGTGGGTGATGGTTCGCCCCACTGTTATATCCCAACAGCCACTGTCAGTGACCCCCGAGTGTGTGGACCTAATCATGAAAAACTATGGACTGTCACAATACTTCCACTGTTTGCTGGCTTGGATTAAAACCACATGAAAAACTAATCAGACCATGGAGCTCTTAAGCTGTCTAGTGGAAGCCTTAATATTACTGATTACTAATGTTTTTTAATGAGTATAGCAGCTCCTTCAGGTGAGGAGCCTAGTTTGCAGCATATTTTATAGTTTCTATATTTCTTGGCTTCCCCCCCTGTGAACAAAAAGGAAACGGTAACAAATAAAATGAAATCTTTTGCCCCTGTTGGTTGAAAGCCAAAGTACACTTCCCATAGTTAAATTAGTAAAGTTGATCTATTCCTCTACTGAAAATCCCCTTTTCTCAAACAGTGACAAAGTGAAGGTAGTTAATGTGCACAGTGCTCAGTCCCTGTTGGCAAAATGTCAAGTAAACTGAGAAAAGGCTGTGGTGAAACTCAAAGAATGGAAATTATGATCTGAAAAAGTGATGGTTCTGTGGTTCTTTGTAGCAGCAGAGGTTTGATTTAACAGAGACATCTGGTGGTTGTGTGAACTGAGCTGAGCCAAGTGATGAAGAAAAGTCATCTGACTGACATAAACAGCCATTTTTCCATGTGACATGATGGCGTTGCATCAGAATTCCTTTTCTTCCCTGCACAAGCGTTTCCCTTTGCACAGATGATGCTGAAAAACCAGAAGTTAATGTGCAGATTACAGACTGTAAACACGAGACACCTTTGCCTTTTTAATTTATTTTGCAGTACTTTTTTTTTTTTTTTTTTTTTAATTTTTAGCACTGATTATAGATTTTGGAGCATTAGAAGTTTTAAAGGTGGCACAGTCGGATTGTTCTTTAATGGTGCTATCTGCAAGCTATGTGATAGCTTTTCAATGTGTTTGTTATAACACAAGTTGCAGTGCAAGATGTTGTTTTGTAAAGAAAATGCGCATCACATTTGAAAATGTCTTACAATGCATTATACAAGTTGCCTAGTGCATCACGTTTAATCACGCTGGAAGAACAATCTTAATGGTTTTTTTTATTAACTGCTTTGGAATTTAATCTAAACTTGATAACGACAGAAAATGTTTGCCTGTTTGGCTCAGTTTTTACATACTGACTAAACCCTTAAATTTATTAAGGCTCTGCTTTGAGGCTTGACTTTTTGACATATCAGGTGATGTTACAGCTGCTTCACAAAACTTGGGATGAGGAGAAAGCATGAATTTAACACTTAAAAAATAGACATACCAGGGTATTTTAAAGATTTTAAAGGAAGTTAAAAATGCTATTAAATTTTTTTGAATATGGTAATCTTTGAACGTACACGAGTACTTGTCATGATGTTAAATGTTAGAGATGATGCCTTTTGGCCAAAAGTTCTGAGCATTTAGGTCGAAAAAGTGTGAGTGTATTACACTTGGTACCCACAGGCCTCATTAACCCGGTAACATATTTGTGGCTCCACGTGTTTCTATGTCGGCGATGTGATTTTAGAGCAGGAAGACGAGCAGAGAGGGGCAGATTTACAGTATGAATATGTTGACGAGCAGCTATTTAAATGATTTAATACCGATACTGAAGATATTTTTGTATTTGCTTTGATGATGTTTGCTGTCTAATTGTACTGACTGTGAGAATGTGAGATTTTCTAATTACACCAATGCTCCATTTTAGTGTTTTGTGTGGAGGAAAGTCTGAGTAACAAATAAAGCTCGAATGAAACTCTGTTCCAGGTTTATTATAAACTATAATTAAGATGCTTTTTGTTTTTGTGCTCTGAAGATGTGAATGTAAAACCTCTTTTAGGAACAAACAATTTCTGATGTCAGAAGAAAACATTTGCTGTGTTCGTTCTTACAGTTTGCTCTCCTTCTCCATGCGACGCCTCTCCCCCCAGCCCTTTTAACCTCGGATGATATTCTCAAAGTGGCTCCGTCTTTGTCCCTCGTGTCACGTCTTTTCCCACGTGACACAGGTGTGTGTGTGTGTGTGTGTGTGTGTGTGTGTGTGTGTGTGTGTGTGTGTGTGTGTGTGTGTGTGTGTGTGTGCAGTGATTCTGCCTGAATTCAGTCACGTAATGACAATTGGGAGGCAAGATGAGAGGAAAACAAACATGTATAAAATGAAGTGAACACAATGCCTACAATGCCTGACTGTTTTCATTTTAGAGAGACCCAAATACCTTAACAACAGCTGATTGGAAAAGTATGGATACTTGCATAGCTAGTTTTTGCAAATATAACCAATCATCTAGAGGGATTAGAAAAGGTGAGAGTGTGCACCTATTTTGTCAGCTTTAGTGTTTGCATGTTTCTTAAAAATCCTCAGCCTGTCACCTAAAAATGTGGAAACAAGTTGGATAAGTTTTCCACACAAGCTACAAAAATGTACAGGATGAAAGGAAAACATGACCAATCTATGAAGTTTCATCAAATTACAGAATTAAAAAAGAAAAGATTATCATACATTTCATCATCGAAACAAATAAAACAAAAATTCAACTGTCCTTAATAAACAATATAAAACAAGAAAAAGCCTCCACTTATTGTTCAGGCTCAGTCCTTGTCTTTCATTTGTTCATGCATTCTGTGCTAGTCCTAAATCTTTGCTACTATTTGATCCAAACGCTTGCACAGGAGTAGGAAGAGATATTAAAAAAGGAGAAGAGGCTGGAAGTTCCTGGATCAGATAAAGAAAAGCACAGCTTCACTTTCCCAAGCTGACAGAATGTTAATGATCCAAAGGCAAAGTTTTGAAATGACTTTCCTACTTGAGGCTGACCTGAGCCTCTGAAAATGGAGGACTTTGTAGTAAAAAAAAAAAATGCTTGTAATTCCTAAACAGTGAATGAAATACTTTTGCTAAACCCTGAGAATTAAACCTGGAAGTCTGCACTTTAATTCCATCTTGATTTGATTTAACATCCACTGCGTTGGTGTGAAGAGGCAAAATTAATCATCATTTGCAGATAGCCTGATGGCTGAAGAGCTGCAGGCTACGCATTTAATGTGAACCTTACAGATACATTTAAAAACAGCGTCCTCATGCAGAACATTCTGGCAAAGTCCACACTAGGGAAGATGTTTGCAGCCAGGTCGTAACTTTAATCAAAGCAGATCAATTCTGAAACAAAACACAGCAACACACTCCTATAATCTACACCAGTTTTGTCCGTCTACATTATATTTAAGGATTATTTTAATGGTTCTATTCTTTATACAGTTGCACAGAGCACATATTCAGTGTTTGCTCACAAACAACAGAAATCTTTACCTTCACAGAGAGCAAAACATGAATTTTTCAGCACCTTGGACTCCATCATGACACAGGAGCGACTGGGCAAACTGATTATTCTCGGCTAAAACGAAGTTTCCTAGAAAGATGAAGCTGATCTCAGCTCCTGCTTGTACCAATGCAATGAATTTAAACAACTTACCAACTCACAGCATTCGAGGAACACCAGAACGTCAAACAAAAAAGATCCTCAATGCATGCATTTGACTGCAGCATGCTGGATTCAAACATTTCTTTTTCCCACCTTATTTTCAAAAAACAACAACAAAAAGAGATCGCAGCTCAAAAGGACGCATCAGCTCAAAATTTCTGTGAACTGGAGATCTTGTTGGCCCTCAATAGCACAATAACTTCAGTCGTGTATTTTAAATGGTATCCAGGAAAAGGCAGTAACCGTCATATTACCATACTTTAACTGAGATTATATGTTTTTACTGCGGCTGGCACACTGAAGAGAGCCTTAAAGCCTGGACAGGCCATTTAACGGCGCGGTTCAAAGAGGCAAATTGCTGTTATTACTGCAAACCTTTCCCATCCTTCATAAAATCCTTTTTGCTTTGAACAGACAATCCAATTTTAAGCAACTGAAGTTTATCACTAGCCATCTTAAATTGAAGCACATGATTCTTTGTGGCCACAAAATAGTTTTTATTTATTTTAAATAACTTGTGCATCTTATTCCAGCCTGAGTACTTTACCTCACCTTTATCCACCTCCAGTGAGTCACATCCTGCTGTGATGCACAACCTTACAACATACTGTTTTTTTTAAATTAAGGTTTCTTTTTATTAACAGTGCATGCAAGGTGGATATCAAGCAATCAAGATAAAAATACAAACTCAAAAATCCTAGCTACATATATGTACGCGTTCATTTTCTACATTTTCTTCATTATTAGCACTCTTCAGGATCACTCTTACCCACGCAGTAAATATTGAAAACAGTCATATACAGGGTAGGTCTCCTTAGTCTTTTTAGAACAAGCGTAGTGAGTTCAGACTGTAACATAAAGCGGTCAGCCGCTGGGTCCTTCATGGCATAGAAAGCTGCTAAAATATACTCACTTAGGTATATTTTGTGCTGATAAATATTTTCACGGCCCTTTGAGATAGAGAAGAAACACAATACAAACGTACATGAATACCAGTCTGAATATTATAACAAAATAAATACATTTGCTGTGACGCAGAGCTGCCTCTCGTATATTTCTAAACACATTTACCTTCTTCAGTGCAGCTCCTGAAGGAGAATCATTCAGAACAATAATTACAGGGTGATGAGCGATGTGAGGAAAGTTGGAAATTATAACCGGGGAAAAAGAAAAAAAAAAAGAAAAAAAAAAGAGGAAATTATAACCGAGGGAGACTAGCAGCTAAGGTTTGTGGGAGCTGTGGTGAATTTTAGCCTGTGTGTGTGTGTGTGGGGAGGGGGGGTCTTAGCAGGTCCACCAAGTTGAAAGAAAACAACCAGATCTCCGTCTATCGGCCAGCGGAGGGCAGTAACACACAATAGATGTGCGGGACAGGAAGAAATGCAGCCCGTCTGCACACACCGTAACAGTTAATCTCACAAAATGAAAACACTACAGCAGTCACATTATGCAAAATAACATTCATCTCCCCCCAAACCTCCACCTCTACGTGTGGCTGTTTTCAGAAGAGGTTGAATATCATCTCACCTCTGAGGGGATATATTGTATTTCGTCCAGTGGGTGCAAATATGGACATATGAACTGGAGGATCAGTGCAAATGAGGAAAGAGGATTCAGGTGATCCACAGTTTATACTTCATATCGTTGTTCACTGCCTCTTCCTCCCTCTGCCTCTTCTTTAAAATATTTTGTAGGACTTTTAAATACATTTAACTTCTTCAGTGATTTGTGTGAACCCTTTGGCAGAGCTTAGGTGCGCATATGCAGTGCATCACTGAGGAGAAAAAGAAGAAGCT
Source organism: Pelmatolapia mariae (assembly GCF_036321145.2). NCBI lineage: Eukaryota > Metazoa > Chordata > Actinopteri > Cichliformes > Cichlidae > Pelmatolapia > Pelmatolapia mariae. The sequence continues at coordinate 45,208,358 of NC_086236.1, read as the reverse complement.
TTCAGGTGTTACAGATTTAACCACCTGCAGCCGACTAGTTGTCAAGGCCTGTGGATGAGGCAGGACTTGCTCAAATCCAGAAGCTTACATGCTTTAGGAACTGAAGACACTGTGTTCTTGGTTTATAACCACCAAAAACTGACAAGGAAACACGGAAAAGGTGTTTAAACATTGGCTGATCTGGAACACTAAACTGACTTCGTTCCGTCTTCCCTGTAAGGTTTTCAAGATTTCTGACAGAAAACAAGAACTTTATAACACGACTGAGCTCTAACTGGGTTTTCTCCTATAATATTTCAGGGGGTGCATGAAGCTGTCAGTTAACCTATATGCGATCTAGCCATCTATAGTCAGAGTTTAGAGGAGGTGTCTTAGACAAATGACCGTGTCGGTCAGTCGAGACGAAGTGAGGTTACGGGATCAGGTAGCAGCAGTCCTGTTGTTTCTTCGAGAGATGACGAGCCTCCTGTGCTTAAGTTCAGAGTTTGTGATCAATATTATCTAAAATCCTCTTCAGAATACCTCAGATAGTTCGACTGAGCTGTGCGATTGGACCGTATGGAGTTCACTGATATTTCCATACGCTCCAGCGCACAAGGCGAGAGCAGTCGGCGTCAGATTAAGTCAAGCATTCAAACGGATTCTGAATAGTAGTTGTCTCTAGCCTCGCCTCAGTTTTTGCTGCTCTCTGTTGGAGCAGGTGGTGACTGCGTTTGCTCCTTCACCTCCGTCTGGCCTTCTTTCTTCTCATCCTCGTCCTTGAAGAAGAGGAGGGGAAACATACCGAGGATGCAGCCGATGCCCACGCCGATGGCTTTACCCTGCGGGCGGGAAGAAGACAACAAAGATTTTAGCAAAGATGGAGGGATTTCTGCACATTGTTACCGTGGGATTATTCTTCATTCATTTCAGGATTGCATATTGTTCTCTAGGTGTGATCTTTGCAGGTTGGCAAATCCTTGAGAGACCCTCAAATTTCTTTTTCTTTTATTTGCAGAAAGCCCGCCTTATTGTTGTCTGATGAAAACCCTCGGCTTTCGTAGCCTCTGTGCATCCCTATACTCCTTTATTTACTGAAAAAAGCTGATTTCTGTCTGAAAAACAGACCCAGTGGCCTTAATTTATACAAACTGACATATCCACAACCCACATCTCCAATCTGGTCTCCTTAACTGGAGCAGCTGAATCCACGAACCCTGTGGAGAAGTCATTTACACAGAGGTGGACAGGTTTCTCCAGCCTGCAGCGCGAGTTAAAATTCACTAGGTTCAATAAAGGCACAAATGTAAAACCAATTGTCTTTTTATAACTTTGACTTGGAGCATTAAAAGTTGTTTATGTAACTGTAAATTGGTCTTTATTGTCATTTTTTTATTGAGCTCGGTGCTTTTCATGCCACACCTACCCTCTTTACTGTAACGCTAACAAAGGGTTGGAAGCAAACACTTAAAATCTCCAAAGACCGATATGTTATTTTAGGCTTGTATTTATTAAAACAATTTCCTCACAAGCCACAGCAGCCTTTAGCAACCAGCCAGGTGCCAGACTAATCACTGTAGCTTATTATATTTCATGCTTCAGCACTTTAAAGCATATTAAAGATCGCCAGGTCCCATTTCCTTTTATGACATTTGAAAGATGGGCCCCGTCACACAGACTTGTGTTACTCGTGTTTGAGTTGTCAGCGTGCAAAGGCCTGTCCTGGTCTGATGTGCATTTTGCACAGTAAACAGAAACGCAACAGAAACACTTTTTTTTGCAGTACTTTCACTCGTATCCTCGCACATCAGGAGTCGTTCAGATTGGGGGAGCGAACCAGAGCAAATTCTATAACTGTTTCTATACCCACCGTGTGAGAGCTGACTCTTGTCTGCCACATATCAGCCTGTTTTGGGCTCAGGTCAGGAATCTGCATCCCCAACCGAGACGCCAACGCTTCTACATAACCTGCCAGCCTGAGGAGAGGGAGAGACCGATGGATGGAAAAAGAATTAAATAGGAGGGCACTTAACACAGTTCAGCAAACTGCAGCGACAGCATTATTCTATTGATAGAATGCTCTATATACAGTGTACTGTGCAAAAGTCCTGAGCAACCCCTCTTTTATTTAATATTTTGCTATGGAAATGGGAAATAGGTGCAGTGACTTCTTGAAAAGCACAGACATAAATGGAAACACGAAATATGAGGCAAAAACGTTTTGTGATTTTTCTCATTGAAAGCAAAAATACAAAGAAATGAGGAGTGGCTCAAGATATTTGCACAGTGCTGTATATTCACACATGCACACACACAAACATCATCCATCAAAACTTTCTAATCAAATGAAGTCTGAATACCAAAGTCTTGTGATTTTGTTGAAATGTTATTGTGACAAAAAGAAAATCAAAGAAACATAATGTGAAATAAAAAGTCTCACTCTGTAAAATGTGGCATGCACAAACCAATATTGTATCAAAGCTGGTTTTGTTAAAGGCTTCCGGCTATTTTTTGTAATAGACTGAATTCACCTCTGCCTTGTGTTTGCATTGTTTCTGTTTATATAATAATCCCCCCGTTGATAATTTTCTCCATTACATATCATAATTCAATAAACCCATGCTAACATGATACTTCCCTACCAAGGGCAGCAAAGCAAACAACCAGAGTCGGTGCTAATAACGACAAAATAAATCAACAGATTAATGCTCCGGTCTGCTTCCTGTCGCTGATGTTCATAAACCCAGCAGGATGCCAAATCTCAGCTCTAACAACAGATGGAGTAAAAGAGGAAGCTTTCAACAGTGTATAAATTAACTCAGTCCCAGGGCTTTGCGTGGATTTACACAGATCACGGACCAATGACGGATTGCAGCAGATAAAGAGTGCTCCACGGAAATCACCACGATGTGGACAATGTCTGAAATGCTATACCTTATGTTTTAAGATTGAAAGAAAAATATAAACATTTACAAAATTGCATTTTTTAAAACACATTATTTTAAAGAGGGGCCTGGGCAAAAACACCCTAAAAAGTGCTCAAATAAATGAAGGAACACTTTCATTTAGATCAGGTCTTAATAGGGAAACAAATTCTGCTGGATCTCTATTCTGATATGGACTGGGTAATGCGTTAGAAATGAAAGGATCCCATATCATTTGACAGAAATGAAAATGATTAACCTACAGGGGGCCTCAGCTGTGGCACTCCTGATTGTGCTCAGGTGCCTCCCTTCTTGCTTCAGTTATGTGTCCACAACCTGACAGGTTTCCGCTCGTGTGTTTGGGAAAAAGTGTTCATTGTTTCCAGAGAGACACTTGGCTTAATAGTCCTGAAATAAAAGACTCTTGGAAACAGTGGGAATATTTCTACAGTTTGCCGTGCTGGAAACGGAGCAAGAAGGTCATTGCTACGCTCCAGTGAGCAGTTAGAGCCACTTTGGTGTAAAATGGACATGAAGCGACAGCCAGCCTGCCAAATGTCATTAAAAAGAAAATTATCTGGCTGAAGCGAGAGAGGAGGAAGTGGACTCTAATATGCAAACCAAGGTAACCGACATAAAGACTGTCATGTGACCCTACATGTGCCAAGGCACGTAAATATGGTGCAGGTGAGGCGATTTTGAATGTGAGGGAAGAAATATGGGTTGACATTTGGACCCAGGTCGGCTTCACTCACTGGCACTAATGGATCCTCAGTCGGCTGCACATACAAATAAGCTGCAGCTGGAGCTGTTAGGGGAGCGATAAGCTGCACACAGCATATCTGAGAAAAAGGCAAGTCTGCCTGTGCATTTGTGTCCAGGGGGGTGTGCTTTCAAGCCCACTGGCTTTCAGGATGGGGCAGCAGAAGCAGTGGAAATAGGACTGATTCTTATCATAACAGATGATGAGCTATTAAGTCCTTATGAGGAGAATAAGTAGATTCATTAGACAATATTCTTTCTTACAGCATCTCAAGTGGCTACACTGTAGCCATTAAGTCTCTAGTTTATGTTTTCTTTTTCTATTTCGCATTTAGAATGATGGTTAAATTGAAGTAATTGAGACCACAGCTTTGAAGCTCAGTAAGCTACAGTGAGGGTGGCATTTGGTTTTTCTCTCCGCTTCTTTGAAATTCAGTCTCACCGCCGAGCCCCAATCCTAATTTCTTTCACATTCATCCACGACTTTAGATCAAATTCATTCCAAATTACCCGTGCTCTTGTAACAGCGGAGGGCAAAATAAACAAGCTCTGTATCCAAAAAAAGCCAAAACAAAATACTGCAGCAATCACAATGTTGGCATGATGAAATTTACTGAAAGGCCCGAGCTCATCCCAAAAAAACCCCATAAAACAAGACAGACAGGCTGTTCACTGTGTGAGAAGCAGGCTGAAACGCGAGCCGGGTGCATCGCAAGCCCCAGAAAACCCAGTTATACATTTTATCATTTGGAAAATTACATCTGGAGAAACTAAAAGCCATCACGTTGATAGAGTTACTCAGCTTGTGTTTGGAAAAAAACACACAGAATTTTGTGCATTGACGAAATGTCACTATTGTTAATCTGTAAAGTTCAAAAGGCATCAGTCACACAGGCATTCGGCCACTTTTTTTTAAAGAAAGGTAATGGAATATAATCCAGATTATTCCAGGATTCAGAAGGAGTAAGGTAGAAAATGCAGGCATGATACGGAGGGTGATGCGTCTCCACTTCTGTATTCTCTAAAGGTCCCTAATGTGCATTTCCTTGTCTGCCCCAGAAAGCCACCGATGCATTGCATTTGTAAGAAATTCCTAAAACAGCTGAGGCTAAACTCGACAGAAGCATTAGTAATAACCAGCTGAATGGTCAGAATGACTCATGAGCTCAATTATGGAGATTCAGATGGTTTCCTAGGTTTGCCGAAATACTTAAAACACTCAGATGGAGGAAAATATTACAAACGTGGCCTAACATGAACTCCTACATGATAAAATATGTATGCACTGGCACATATGTGGAAACGGTTGTGCATATTGTTCAGCACAGTCACATACATGAAAGATTCTGTACAAGTGAGTCAGTATCTCTTAAATGAGCAGATTTCCTCTTAATTATGAGGACTAAAAAGCATCATTGCATGACTGGCCAAGGGACGTGCTGCAGTGACAGCTAAGTCTGTGCACTTTGATTATATAATAGTCAAAATTTAGTAACTGGGAGTTACTAAACTCAGAGGATCAGCAGGTTTGAGGCTCTTTTGATGCAATGTCCAGAGTGTTTATGACTCGTGTTACAGCACACTCATTAGCCTGCATAGAGTACGCCCTTAACTTTATAGTGAAGACCAACTCCTGCACATCAAATATCATGCTGAAAGTGTACGTGGATATCAACCAAACAACTTTATACTGGTAAAAGGTACAGTATATAATTTTCTGTGTGTATATGATCTAAAAGCATATAATATATATTTTACCCAGAGATAAGCATTCATTGGCTGCAGTGGGTTTCTGCGTACCAACACGATGACCAAATCAGGATCTTCTGTACATACAAGCACATTAACCAGCAGAATTCAGCTAAGACAGAAAACTTAGTCTGGGACCAGGTTCAGTAGTTCACTTCTTGATTAAATAAAACTTAAAGGCACTTCAACAAACGAAAGCTAAAGGAAGCTGCAGTTCACAGTAAGTTCGTTAGAGGCATTTTAATCAGTCTCTAGAGCCTTTCATTTGGCTCATCTATGCAGGTGGAAAGTGAGTTCAGTTGCGGCTGAACATCATCACATCTATGCTGCTTGGGAATGGGAAGCCTGATCTTGTTCCAGGTGAACTAAATATGTCTGAAAGTGTGGCTGTAATCCAACTCACCAAGAGAAAGTCATATGCATATTTTCAAGTACATGCACAGGATTTTTTTATTTAGGAATTTTGCCAACTTCTGTTAACCAAACAGTTTGAAATCCAGCAGTAATATTTGCAGTAATTAGTCATCTGGGATCTCAAGAGTTGGAGTCTACCTACAACCTCAGCAAGAAGTCTCTCTGCAGCCACTAAAGTGACTCCCAGTGTAATTTATAAGACGAGCGTTATGTGGACACTAAAGCGTTTCCTGTTAGAACAAAATCTGTATCGCAAACGTTGCTGTGAAAATCTCTTGTTGCAGCTCCACTGAGACTCTGCGGCAGACAAATGGCCTTCACACGCCTTGTCTCACCTTGATAAAGTGTCCACGGGGGCTCCACTTTCCTCTTTTGATTGAGCGGCAATCACACACTCGCTCACGGACGCGTGTGTGTGCCTACTGAGAGTGTTTACATGGACCACAAGAACTAGACTAATACATCACAGGGAAAACAGAAGGAAACAGCATATTCCACTTTCTGCCTGTCATCCATGTTCCCATATGTGTATCATTTACACTGAAAAGGAGGAGAATAAATGCATTCCATCATTGCATTCACCCTATTGTTCCATTATATTAAGTAATGGGACTGGTTGAGCTCATGAAGCAGCTCAGGAAGCTGGTTATGATCTCTGTGGCCACAAGGAGGCGCTTAAACAGTCATGCATGAGCTGATGGAAGGATCGGAGAAACATGACCATCAAGCTTTCCTATATCATTCCGCTTTTATTGAGGAAATCACATTAAATTACTCTGTACAAATTCATCAGTCCTTACAGTCAGTGTTTTAATCATTCTTACTTAATTTGCTTCTTTTAATTTTGATTATGCAGGAAAGGGGAAAAAAAACATCTGATGGGGTTTTTGTTGCTGGGTTTCTGGGAAAGGAAACAAAATAAAAATGAAGAAATTGGAGGAAAATGAATGAAAGGATTTTTCAGGGATTTAAAAAACCAAACATTTAAATCATTTTAAAGTCAGGGTCCAAATCAAATTTTACATTTTACATGCAATTTTCATGTTTTAATATGGGGTTGTAACAAAACCACGGGAGACCCGTCCATGTTCGCATGCTTTCAGCATCTTTATTGACTCTCCCGGTTGCTGTACGCTCCAACACTCCAACAACAGCAATGACAACAGTCAGAGCACAGACTTTAAGATGGCGAGGCGTGATTGCGGATGCCGCACAGGTGTGTCCGGCTCCCCTGCAGCACCACTGCAGACCACGCCTCGCCACAGGAGTATAATGCCATGTAGAACTATTATATTATGTGCACACTTCAACAATAAAAAAGAACTCCCTTTTCTACAGGACAAAATGTCATTAGAATTCACAACTGCTGCTTTTAAATACACAATAATTTCTACTTAATCTATATAGACCTAATTCAGTCCCATTTTAATTAAACCATACTCCTAGGCCAACATCCAGTAACTGGTTAAAAATGAGCAATTTATTGAATTAGCCCCAGGAACAACAGGGGTAACATGATGGTAAACCTTTACCTTCTCAAAGTGATGTGAAAAGGACCTTTGTTTATAAGTATTATTATTATTATCATCCGTGTATATTTGTGTGGAAAACGTGTTGCTGTAAAATCAGATTAATGGCTCTTCCTTTCCTTGACTGATTCTAAATTTCAACTGAACTGTTTGAATTTACCAAACGTGTGTGTGTGTGTGTGTGTGTGTGTGTCAAGTCTTACCCCAGTCCTGCCAGATCTGATACCAGGTTGCCCAGCGCAGCAGCTGTAGATAATGGGAGAAGCAGAGGCATGGGTTACAGGCAAGAGACACTGTTTGCCAGTTTGAAGCTTGTACCTGCAGAAGTATAATACCTGTGATTTCACAACTGTAGTGGATCACAAAAGAGAAAAAGAACAACCTGACACTGAGTGAGATAATAGCTTTTTTTAGGATGAGAAAAAAAAGAGGACTGGAAAGATAAATGTGTCAGATGCACAAGATCTGTGAATCAGATTGTGGGTGAAGTCTAGTATACTTCCCTTACATGATGATGAACGCTCTGCTTTATGAGATCTCGTGTCTTTTCTGTCTGTAGTGACATGTAAAAGAGGGAGATAAATGAGCTCTTCAGTTATCCTTGCATCCTTCTCTACTTTCCTTACACTGCAGTACTTGAGTGGCCATTCTCCTTACCGAAACGAAGCAAAATGCAGCATACTTCATTTATCCTAGTAATTATGGATTATTTCTTACAGCTATTTACTAATACAAAAGAGGGACGGAGCAATTACGGGCCAGTATTTTTCTGTAGGGCATGATGGATATCCCAAGTGCATTATGGGCTCATCAAAGAAGCAGAGGCACAACACACTGAAGAAGAAGACCACACACTGCTGCCGTTTTGCTTCTTACATGCTGTGGTGCAAGTAAAAGAGGACGAGGGAACGCTGAAATAACTTCACTGTCACCTGTTTATGCTTTGAATGTGCCGTATGGTACTGTAACAGCTGTGCCTAAGTACAGAAAATAAAGCCTGTGCTTTACTCCTGTTCTCTCAGTTGTCCCTGACCCTGAGTGCAGAGCATTGCTGCTGCAGCATTACAGAAACACTCCAGAGGAAACACACAACGCAACCGTGTCATCACTGCTGAGGCACAGTCATCATCTCTGGCTAGGTCTCGAGCACTTTCATCTGATCTTTGAGCTACTGTAGCAATAAATATTAAACACATTACTCAGAGACAAACACTCTACTAACAAAGCGAGCAGAGACACATGCATCCTGTGGCAAAGCATCTTTAAGCTGCTGGTTTATAATAGGTTAAAAGCAAACAGCTTCCTTTTCTGTGACAAGATCAACGGGCGACTTAACTAGAGCCTCTGAATGAGAGGCGAGAGCTGTTGCAACAGCTAGGAAAGTAAAGGAAAGTGTGCAACTCTTGGCCCAAGAGTCGGTGCCAAAACACACAGAGCATATTTGGACTAAATAAGGTACTTTCAGCAGAAATCTTTGCACTGTGCACCATTACATCTGACTGTAAATCAGCAAATACCACAAAGGAAAAGGGGCTTGTTGCTTCGGCTGATTTAGGTCAGATGAATATTTCATGTGGTTATTTAAACATTTTTAGTCAATTTCTAAATATAACGTTACTCTCTGGCTGTGTATAAATTTAAACATTTTTCAGTGTGTTTCACCTCATGTTGGCACTTAAACAGAGAGAGCTGGCAATAGCCCCATGCTTTGTCTTGAATTGTGTACCAGTACTTTATACGGTCACAAAGCTTAATGTGGAACGCTCCACACTTTATACCCTTAACAACTGCATTCTTGGCTATGCAGCAGAGGTAGACGCAGCTCACAATGTTCAGTCAGCTGAAGGAGGATACATGTTTGGTTGCTTTGAGGCAATATGACCATGCTAGGCGAATTAATCTACACTCTGAAGATGATTAAAACAGATGTAACACAATATCTTGCTGACGTTAAACACTGCACCTCTGTACAGCCACTGAAGAGACAGCAGTGATGGAGAGCCCAGCTTGAGACTTTATTATGTGGTCAACCTGCTCAAATGTAATTACGAGACAAGGTTGGCTGTGCCTTTAATTTGCTGCTTTCTCTCCCTCTTCGGGGCCTTGGCATTAGATCTGACGCACATCAACAGACTGATGAGGGGGCGGGCAAATGCATCACAATTCAAGTAATTCTTAAGCGGCTACAAACAGGGAAATTACAGTGTAACTGATATTCTGACAAACTTTATCATGTAGAAAAAGGGAAGTCAATTAAAGAGACAAAGAGTAACAAAAATAAATAAATAAATCAGATTTTCTGTTTGTAATCTCTAATTTCTGGCTGGACTCTAAATATAAGTATTACATGTGAACTCCTGCTTAATGTAAATTTCTGGTATGTGGAAAGCAACAGGCTGTGAGAGGTTTGGGGATTTTCCCTCATTTATCAGAGTTAATCGCTGTATCATCACAAACAGACTGCATGTAATTACCAACTTAATCCCATTCAATCACAAACTTGCCGTGTTTGAAGCGACAAGGCTGTAAATTCATTGCAAACGCCAAGCAGCACACTCTTTTCTTTAGTTTACTTTCATTTTTTAACCTTTCTGTTACTGTTATCAACATGCTTCCTTCACACTGTATTTCTTGGGAACTTTCTAAAAGTGACGGATGGAGCGAACAGATTCAAATGGAAGCAGGCAAAAAAAGGAGCTTTTTACACCTGAAGCAAAACTAGAGAGCCTGTCTGCATGTGAACTATTCACTGACGGCTGCTGTGGGATAAATGTGGCATGAAACAATGCGAAGTTACAAATGGGAGACAGCGAGAACATTTTACACTAGTTGTATTGCTCCTTTACAAGCGGTCATAATTTATAGGCGTGCATGAACAACACTCTCTACAGTGACAAAAACAGGAGTATACCTACACTCAGCAGTACTCAGCCTTACATGCTTCTGTTTTCACTCAAAGCTGAAAATGTGTGTTTGGCATGAGGCAGCTGGAGCTGTACAGAGGCTTCAAGTATGCAAACTGAAGACTGGAAGCACCAGTTCTGTCAAGAAATAAATTTACACTTTATTTCTTTCAGCTTGCTCCCCTTAAGGGTTGCCACAATGGATCTCCAGCTCACCCTGTCCCTAGCACCCTGTTCTGTTGCACCAACCCTCTACATGTCCTCCTGTACTGCATCTGTGAATACTCTCTGAGGTCTTCCTCTTTTTCCTCCTGCCTGGGAGCGCCGTATTCACCATCCTTTGTCTAGTATTTCTCAACCTTGCCTCTCTAACTTTGTCAGCAAACCTTCTTTTTTTAAAAATTTTCCCTAATTTCGCCCCCCAAACCCCCAAAACAAACAAAAACCATAAAAACTCCTTAGCTTCACCTCATATTTATCACCACTGTTGCAGGCTCAATCGCTTGGTTTGTTTGCGCACCACCAGTTTGACCAGTCTCATCAATCAAATGTTCTAAACTGTGCACTGGGAAGAAAATTCACTCTCACTAAACATGAGTAACAACTTTGAATAAAATGAAACTGAAATAGATCAAATCAAATGTTTATTTATTGAAAAACCTCATCTTTAAGGAAAAATGTGCTTGGTACAAATTGAATGTATGCCAACCAAAATGACCTCTTTAATGCAATACTTTACATTATACTTCTTTAACAGAATTACACTGAAAATTTACCTGTAATTAAATTAGTTAGAGTTAGAATTTTGGCCAAATAAATCTTTTTTGAGTGTAATTCTTTGACCTCATATTCATTGTTCATTTTGAGATGTAGTCTTTTCACATCATTAAGGCTGTTTAACTGAAGTAATTAGGAAAGTCAGCAGTAGACGATTCATGCAGCTTCCACGCTCATCGAGTGAGCAGAGACATTTTTGCCTCCTAGAAGGTGATTTGTCGTCTTCACTAGAGACTTGACATTAGTGCTAAATCACTCTGGACCGGGTTAGATAACTGCAGCATTTTAGTTTGCAGAACCCCGAATGCCCTCAATCTAGTACGAATGACTAAATGGGGTCTGAGTGATAGAAAGTGTGTTAAGGCTGTGCTTAAGGAAAGAACAGAAGTCCTCTGTGCTTCTTGTTTCCGAGTGGCTCTGCAGTAGATTTAGAATTTTTTTTAAACTACTAGTTTAAGGAGGGTGTCTGCTACAGCTCACTGTCAAACCCGGCTTAGAAAACCTCTCCACACAAAGGTAACAAGCACTCCCATCAAACTTCAGAGTGGCCTCTCTAAAACTGAATTTTGCACATTCTGCCTGATAACCTTCTCTCTACGAGTCCTACCATGCCTGAAATTGCTTTAATCAAAATTCCAATCATCCATTCAATCAATTCACTGGGAATGAACTGAACAAATGGAGATTTTTTTTTTTACTGAAACTTGGATGACTAGAAATATATGGAGAAGGGTTTGAAGTGTAAATTCAAATGAGTCTTGTCTACAGTGTATCTGTTATAGATCCATTTAACTGGAAAAGGTCAAGTCTTCCTTTTCCAGTCCCTCCAGGTGAAGTGGAATTTAAAAAGCCTCTGGCTTCTACCTCCTAGGCTCTTGGACAAAAGATCAGTTTACCCAATCTGCTGCATGTTTAAAAGCTTGAGCTAAAGACAAAGAACTGCCATCACCACCAACAGCAACAGAATCAGAAGCACTGAAAGGGAGGGAAATGCCCCCTGCTCTTTAGCTCTGCTTCGATTAATGACAATCTAAAGGACGCTCGCTTTGTTTGAGTTGGACTAAAAGAAAAACACTAAATTTGAAGCACTGAGTGATACGGTCATCCCAAAGCTAATGTGCGTTCATTCTCACTTAGGGTAAAGTAAGGGGCTCTTTTAGACATGGCGAACAGGGGCGGGCGATAACAAAAATTCAAATGTGCGTTGTCGAGGAGATATTACAATACCCATTCAATGTGCTTATGAACGGCATTAACATATTCATGAAGTTTTCCTTATCATAGCCAGCCGCTCTTCCTCCTCTCTTTCTTTAATCTGACCTCGCTTTATAATTATTTTTAAATAGTGTCACAGTTCCATGATTAAGGTTCATTGTGACAGTGCACTCTGTCAACACGTCATCTAAAAGTGCCTTTTCTTCCATTTGGAGACTTAGCAGTCAGCTATGACTTAGCATGCCGTCACATGAATGTGAATTACTGTCAAATATATTTTCCTAAATTGAATAAAATGCAATAAATAAATGACTGATCTGGCTGTTTTACAAGCAGATATTCTCGAATCTGAATGTGACACATATACAATACATATGTAACACACATTTATAGAATTTACCAAGTGCAGCACTGTGGGTGATCCTCCTTTGCTGTTCAAAGTCTTCTACATAACTCATATAATTAATACTTTAAAAGGACAATACAGGAAATGAAAACGTGTTTTCAAAAATAAAACAGATTCAAGTTACATTACGAGATTCTCTGACCTGCCATAGTTGAAATGCCGAGAACCACGCCGATTGATAACTCAATCTGTGTGCCCTGGAAAAAACAAGAGAACAGAAGCTCATTTGTACAAAGAGGAACGCTCAGTGCAGGCTGTTGTCTGCATCTCTTTGCAATAGGGGACTCAAGCCAGGATGCCAAGCACCTGTGTAATTTTGTAGTTAAATCACCTCGCTTTAGCATCTATGTCACTATTTCTGCTTCAAACGTGTGAGGTTCTGGCTGGACCGGAATTTCCATTTTCATCAATTTATCACAGTTAATAACCGTGTCGTCACAAAAAGGGTCACACATAATTGCCAAATTGACTCCATTCAATCATAAACTGATAGCAGAATGACTACGATTACATATTTAATGCACAAAAGCTGCTTTGAATGCAGCAATTGACAGCGAGTGGTTGCAGACCTGGTTCCTCGTCTTTGAAGCAGCCATTTCAAAGGCAACGAGACGACCTTTAATTACTAACAAAGCTCCTAATCTCAACAAAGTACTATTTGTAAAACTTAATCTATACTTAAAATGTATAACCTTTAAATGCATCTTTTAGTCTTTCAGGTTGCATTAGCTACCTCCAGAGACTGAGAGAATGAAGTGGCAGCTCTGAAAGATGAAAATAAAGCCAGATATTATATATTTATACCAGTGCTGTCAGCGTTAATCTCGTTAAAATGACGTTAACGTCATAACCGCACTAACGCGTATTACCCTTGCGGGGCTTCACGGGGTCAACAGGTTAGCTCAGTTAGCTCGTTAACGCATTGACGCCGTCCAGCCCCACGCACGGGGCAATCTGTGGTAACTCGTTAACGGAGATTTGCCGCGTTAATGCAGTTATGCCGTTAGCGTCATTTTAACGAGATTAACGCTGACAGCACTAATTTATACATATATTAGGTCACAGGCGCCCCCTGTGAAAATCAAACTACCATCACTACCTTTATAATCCCCGCCCTGACTAAGCAGATGGGAGTGCATGCCCCATAAAGCTGACACTTACAGCAACAATCATGATGCAGTTGTCCAGGAATCCAAATCCAACGAATGGGAGTGCATTGTGCAGCAGAACTGTTAAGCAAGCAAACACAACAAATCACTGTCAGACACATTATAATGTGATTCAGCATGGATAGACAACAACGCATCACACATTTAGAAGAGAAATGAGAACATTAGACACAAAACGCCTCTGAAGCCATAAGAAGCTGTAAATCAGTATCAGGCAGTGATACATTAGTGCATGCTCATTAACGTTCCGTCTTATTTCTTTAGCACTGCCGCTGGTAAAATGCAGACAGCTACGAAGCCAGCGGGTGAACACTAGAATCTTGGTAAGGTGGAATGGATTTTTAAAACAGGAAAGAGTAAATAGCATCATAAATATCAAGAAAATCCACTTGCAGCAGGGGTGCGTGGATACTATAGACAGTCTGATGTACCGATGGTGCTATCAAAGTGAACTTTAAAATGTCATCCACCGGCAAAGTATATTCAAGTTTAAGTTCAAGTGAAGTTCAGTTTAGTTTAAGTGACAAATCTGCAGGAAAGTTTGAAGCGTAATCGCCACGATGCCAGTCTTCTCTACGGATCTCGTAGCGCTGCAGCTCTCCTTCAGGAAGCTGTGAGAACTTTCAATCCTGCTGTGAGCACCAGAGCTCAACGTGATCAACAGCTACACACTCAACACTTAAACACAGACTGACACCAGAGGCAATCCTGACCTTCAAATGTATGCTGAAACGGAACAAAGAGAGCACTCAGAGAATTCCCGGTGTTGGGTTTGAGTGATTCCCTACGGAAACAAACTGGAACTCGAGTGTGAAATTTAACAGCAGTTAGTGAGGTCAGTCGGGAAATCTCAACATTTGGTAAATGATTTGCCTCTTTATTTCTCAAACGTGTTTTCAGATCCTTGATGCGTCACATTTTTATTCTTAACTCAGAAAAATGACTTTAGAGTGAAGCTGTCTGTAGAGATTTAAAAGCAGTGAACACCACGATCCCCTAAATTTGAATTTCACAGCAAGGGCCTGTTATCTTAAATGGTCTCAGCTGTCTCAGGATCCCATTCTGCACACTTGGAGTTTAACCCAGTATTAAAAAACGACTCCTCTGGCCATGTTAGCTCTAATTATAACAGCCATCTGGGGGACATTTTTCCCTGTTGGTGGGGAAATTTCAATTAGGAAATTTGAGGAAATCACGACTCCTCGTCCTTAGTTTTCCTTTTTGTGACTTGATATGAACTTCAGACTTTTCCTCTAGTATCAGCTCAAAGTTTGTTTCCTACAGGCAAAGGCCTGGACTGTTTTATCTGGTTCCTCTAATGTTTTCCTGGGCTCATCACAGCTAGCCTACAAGAAAGAAAAACTCGCCAAAGTGAATATTTGAGATGTCGCAGGCATTTTTTTTGAAACTTCATTCCTCAGGTGGACTCCCATCCATCGCAGCTTTCACAAGTTTTCATCCCTGAGATGGATGCAGTGGGTTTTTTTCATAATCTCCTAACTCCCGGTAGGAAAAAATGAGGCAACGATACACACAACAAGAAATGTGTGCGACACCACAGTGACAACAGGCTGAGTCAGTGTTTCACATGAAGTTTGTCTCTTCTGTGTCAGCTCAAAAAGACAAATGCTCGACTCCAGAGGAGACTAAATATTTCCCACACAAAGCGGCTGTTGTGACAAAGATCTGTTTTTGTTAAATATAAGACAGACGAGGAGGAGAAGCTTCCAAACCTTTAAAGTGAAGAGAGAAAGCTGAGCTCATGAGATCACCAACAGAGTGAAAAATGCCCACACAGCCTTTGCAGTTGGATTACATCTTGTCTTTGTGAGCACAATGAGAAAAACCCCACTCAGCTTTATGCTGAAGCTTTTCTGGCTGGTCCCTTTTAATCTTGCAGTTTTATATACTAATTCAGGTTTATTTCATTTCATTTTTCTTCAATTTCTCTGTTTTACAATATTTTTATTAGTTACTTCAAAAGAAATGCATGCTTCAAATGTTTTCTAATACAAACCCTCATGTTGGGAAGTGCTGACTGGTTTACACAAGATGATCCATGATGTAATAACGGACAACTGTACAAACAGAAAACAACTCTCCTTATACAAATTCACCATCCACCCACACATCCATCCGATTAACCCCCGGTATCTTTTCCAGCTGTTATTGGAGGCCAACTGGTAGATATGAAACCAGGACTTCCTTGTTGTGAAGTAAAATGGTAAAATGGTAAATGGCCTGTATTTGTATAGCGCTTTACTTAGTCCCTAAGGACCCCAAAGCGCTTTACACTACATTCAGTCATCCACCCATTGATGATGGCAAGCTACATTGTAGCCACAGCTGCCCTGGGGCGCACTGACAGAGGCGAGGCTGCCGGACACTGGCGCCACGGGGCCCTCTGACCACCACCAGTAGGCAACGGGTGAAGTGCCCAAGGACACAACGACCAAGACTGTCGGAGCCGGGGCTCGAACCGGCAACCTTCTGATTACAAGACAAACTGCCAACTCTTGAGCCACGATCGCCCTGAAAAGTAACAGTGCTAACCACCGCACACGTGCATAATAAAATAACACCTTTAAAATCTACTTTTAGCTGCATACATAATTTAATGGGTTGTCACAGGCCAGTAATATTAAGTGTGCATTCTTAAGCACATTAGTAGAAAGAAGCACTGATAAAGGGTAGATGTCAGATAATGGATGAAATAGCTCATCCATTTTTTACCCCTACCCTTCCTTTTTCCAAAAACATGTTTTATACAAGTCAGAAATCCTGTTATATTTTCTATTATCATATATTAGGGAAAGCCTGAATTAAAAAATGCTTCAAAAAAATTGAACAGGGCACAAATGGACTTAGGACTACGTGCAACAAGTATTGTTCTCCATTTTTAAGCAGACTGTCGTTCCGGATATTATTTTCAGAGTATAATATTATGATGTACAACTTCACACATTTGCTGTAGCAATGTTTATTATAGTGAGCCATTACAATAGTAAGAACTAAAGTAGATTTAAATATCAGTAATATTGTATATGATGGAACAGCTACATATTAAAGTTACAGTGTGCAAAATCTCACCACTAGAGGTCAGTAGATTCCAAATTGCATTCAAATTTGTTTTTATTTTTTGTTTTTGTTTTTTTACCACTCCCAATTCAAGTGCATAATCTTAGCTATTGTGGCCAATGTAGGACAAACAACTCTGGCCGTTGCTCATCTCTAGTGAGTGTAGGCCAGGGGTGTCCAACTCCGGGCCTCGAGGGCCGGTGTCCTGCAGGTTATAGATGTGTCCTTGATCCAACACAGCTGATTTAAATGGGTAAGTTACCTCCTTAACATGTCTTGAAGTTCTCCAGAGGCCTGGTAATGAACTAATCATTTGATTCAGTTGTGTTGATCCAGAGTGATATCTAAAACCTGCAGGACACGGCCCTTGAGGCCTGGAGTTGGGCACCCCTGGTGCAGGCTGTCAGTCCACTGTTTACCTCAGCTGGTCTCCATGACTGTTTACTTCGGAGGCTGCAAAACTTGTGAAAGGAGTCAGATACAAACTGAAGAGAAGCTCACTTCTAAACGTTGACAGTGATCCTGAGGTGAAATGTTTAGGAAATCCTGAACCTTTCTGTCAGTAAAAGCTGCTGTTTTTGCTGCTGTTAGCTGGCATTAATAACGCTTTCTTTAAAGTGGATCGAACATTGTTGGACTCTGAGACTTATTGAATAAACTCTCATATGATATGAGAATGCAATTAAACTGTTTATCACAGCCTAATATTAGCTGGCTTAATGTTAGCTCATAAACAGCTGTTGTTAATGCACGTCCTCGTGTGTTAGAGCTCAGACATCAGTTCAGCAGGCGACACTTGAGGTGAGAAGGAAGAATATGTAGTTTTATCGAGTCGCGTTGTCTCTTTCCTTCTTGTTTTCACTTCTTTGGTGAAGAGGACCCGTTCTCAGATAATAAGCATAGATACTCATATCCTGAGTCTGACACTCTGCACGGGAATGCCTACGAGTTTTCTTCTTCTCCACCTCTGGTATACTATGTATGTGGCCGGTCTGCAGCCACATTCATAAAACACTATTACGCTGAATAACGATGTCCATCTCATCCTTCCTCAAGATGATGGGACAACATGGTGGCTTCCATAAATTGCAAACCTGCTCTTATCTAATTTTATTTATTAATTCTAAGTTTACATAAATTCAATCCATCAATTTGTTGTTTTTTCTCTTAAATAACCTCAAAAACAACTGATTTTACATTTAAGTCATTATGACCTCAGACTCAGACTTTTCTACTCCTTATTAGATTCAATTTGGATCCATTAGGTCCATACACAGGGGTTTTTCCCTTTCCTTTGGACAATTCACGGAAACAACACATTCACAGTGAGCCATTAATTAAACTGGTCCTCATTAACTTTCCTAAACTGACTGACTGTTAAATGAGGCATGTCCTAAAAGATTAGTGAGCAATTTTCTATGAGTACTCATCTTGTAAAATGAAAAGGATAAAATATATAGAGACACACTGAGGAGTTAATATATCTGCCAAGAACAAAAAGACCTCTTACCATATCTTAACTGTGCTGCAGTTGGTGGTGCAATTTCCAGCTGTCCTGGAAAAAGAAGAAAACAAATATTAAAGAAAAACATTTCTATTGAGGAGAACGGTCAGCATAATTGAGAGACACTTCATAAATGGTGAAACATAAAAGCAGAGAAAAAGAAGAAGGAATGCTTGCAAGAAACATGACATGAGAGGAGCGAAGAGAAAAGAAAACCACACCTCCCTCGACTGAACAAATATATATGGATATGTGGATATAGACTCACAGTAAAACACAGTCTTACAGTCCTTCATGCCTGCATACACATATTAAATGGACAAAAATGATGGGAGACAGATTGAAGAAAAAGCTAACCTATTAAAATGAGTTTTTAGCAGTTAAAACAAACCACAGATAGGCTGATGAAGGTTACTTCAAAGTTTAGGAGCTACAACCTCAAAACTGTGATCACCTCTAGTCTTAAAATAAGAGCACAAAAGGGTTAAAAGACTCAGATAGCATGATCGGAGACCCCAACGATTAGAATAAGGTCTCTATATAACTCTGCTACAAGTAGGCCATGCAGGACTTCATATGTTATTAATAACGTTTAAAGTGGATTATGAATTTCTCTGGAAGCTTGTGAAGGGAAGTGAGAATAGAGGTGATGTGTAAACACCAGCTGGTTTTCTTAGTAGCCTGGCTGCTTCCAAAATGAGGGTTAAACTGATGTCGAAATATAATAACTGTTGCCAAAAAAGCTTATCGGGAGACTCGCCATCATACTGATTAGCGTGAATGCATGTGGTGCCAAACAATTAGAGCCGAGAGCCAAAGATTCAAATATCTGACACACACAACTTACAAAGTTTACTGAGATTTCATTAAACTTTGATACTGCGACAGCACAGCTGAACTGAAACTGAAGTTAATGTGATGCAACCTCTATCTGTGAGCCTGGATTGCAGAGTAAAATTACTGTCAGACTATATGCCACATTTACTCAACAGCCACTGAACTGTGATGCAGCACAACGACCTGCTGTAGAGAAATAGATAATTAAATTGGTTTTAAGGCTAAAGACACAAGACAAGAGGACTTCTTCTGCAGGTCCAGTGAAATTGGATTTATTGCCATGAGGTCAGTGGAAATGTTAGTCCACATAATGAAGTCTGCTCTGTCATTCCCAGGTGTTATTGCACCACTGCAGGGTAAACCAGGCTGGAACAGGTTTGGATTATTAGTAGTGAAGGTGATTAAACTCCCAACAAACATACTCCTTCATTCCCTCCTTGGACCTTTTCCATTGATTTTGCTACAAGCTATTAAGAACAAATACAAAACAAATATTACAGCCAAGTACTGATTTTTAGGGGAAAACTATTAGCTTTTGTTTTTACTTAATTAGAACAAAAAAAAAAAGCTGGAGCACAATTTAATATTTTTCAATCGCTTAATGGATTTATTTATGTTACAGTTAAGTTTAGAAGTTTAAAAACTGAACCTGGTCGATCACAGAATGAATGGGAAACTAAAGATAGCTTTCTGCTTTCTTTCCTCCACCCTGTGTGCATGCCCCCACCCATTGCCACCCATGTTCAGTGTGACATTATGAGCTCTACAGTCTTCAGTTCAACTCCCGGCTCATGCAGCTCACAACAGAACACAGGTGTTTTTTCTCTGAGCTTCTCACTGGAACAAAAAAAATGCTGCTGACACCTTAATACAGAATATGTTCATCAGCAAAGTGCATACACAGACACACACTGACCTGTCAATGCTTCCAGTTTGTGTATAAAGAAATATTATTATCCCATTTTCCAAGTTTCTGGACAATTATGTTGCTTCCACAGGCATCAACCATCCAACTACAAGAGATGGAGATCTTATCCACGGAGGATAGTTTACTTCCCTCCAGAAACCATTTGTTTCCATTTATTGCTCATCCAGGGGCTGCTTCAGGATTTAATTGAAGACCTTTCAGTGATCATCAATATCAGTGAGGCAGTAACCATTAAACCTTCTTGGTGCGCAGTTATCCTCACCTGCCTTACAACACTAACATTTGTTAGAAAATGGAACTTTTCAGTAAAGAAAGATGGATCAGCGTTTTAACGATATTCCCCCACTTTTTCATATGTCAAGCAGTGTTTAACACCACCCTACGAACAAAACATATGAAATTAATTTCACATCATCTTTAACATTTTACAGGAAGTTATCCACGAGGAGAAAAGATATAAAACTCTCTGCTCCCTGGTGAATACCCACCAGCGTCAGATGGATGAATCGCACATAAATCAAAGTTGTGAAGGTCAGCTGAATCAGTCCTCAGCTGACACCGGTGTAGCAGTGTCAGGTCATGTGCTGTGAAGGGCTCAGACTGCGTTCAGCATGGCTCTGTCTCAGTCTTCCTTCTGTTTGCTGCTTTATTTGTAACATCTCAAAACTTAAAAAAAAAATAAAAATCTAATGAATCGGTTACTTCCACGCAGAGACTGATCTTCAGGATATTTGGATAAAGACTTGAAACATTTATTATCTCTTTTTTTTTTAAAGTTTGTGCTTGTAGAATTATTTAATAGCTTTATATATTATACCCAAGCAAAAAGAGGGACTGATTCAAGGATTTTTCTTATATTCAGAAATGGGGGCAACCGATCAGAACCTGATACAGCATTAAAACTGCATTAGAAAACACTGGGCATGACTTTTAGGCTCATCACCTCTCTATTAAATAAGATGCAGTGGTTCCACACATAAAAATTGTTTTATATTGGGGAACTTTTCGTACTTTGTTAAGTATTTTGTTAAATGAAGCCAAAGAAGCAAAATATTGTAAAATAATGTTACAAATCATGCACTGCAAGTTAATTTGTGTCATGTATTAGCATCAAAATATATATTAAAATATACTTAAAATATAAAGGAATAATAAAAACATAATGGAAAAAATAATAATACTTAATTTATTAATTAGAAAAGTATTATTATATAGCATAGTCTATAAATAGATTTTATATTTTATGTTCATTATCTAAATCAGCAGAAATAATTAATAAAAAACCATTCTCTTATTGCAATGTCCTATTTACAGTATCCCAGATTAATATCATTTGGGGTACTGGGGTGGTAATTAAATTTCGGAAGCTGGGGCATGTCTGGCCCCCGGTGCCCCCCTTTTAGATGCACCCCTAGAAAAAATGCTGACTCTCTTGGTGTGTTCAATTTGAAGTTGGAAATCAGAATTTCTGAGTTGCCAGACGAGATTTTAAAGCGGAACACCCCCTCAAGTCAGAACTACAACTTGAATCAGCACCACCAACCCCAACTTAACAATCCAAGATGGTGGTGGTACAAAAAACTTAGTAAGAATTAAAAAAGAACAAACAGCTTTTACAAAGCGTAGCGATTTTGTGTGTAGACTGCATTTCCTTAGAGAATAACACATAGTTAAATTATTTATTTAATGTAAAGCCCATTAACTTCAGTTATCAGGTATCAATAATACCCGAATCCACAAAATTAAAACATTATCATTATCAGATTTTGAGGTGTCTGGTCCCCGGTGCCCCCCTTTTAGATGCGCCCCTGGAAAAAGTGCTGACTCTCTTGGTGGGTTCAATTTGAAGCTGGAAATCAGAATTACTGAGTTACCAATGCAGATTTGAAACCAGAACGCAGTCAGACTGAAAACTTGAATCAGCACCACCAACCCCAACTTAACAAACAAGATGGTGGTGGTACAAAATAACAGTAAGAAGCTGCTTTTACTTATTATTTATTTAACCTCCTAGGACCTGGCCTCCACATATGTGGACATCACATTTTGGGTAATTTAGACCAAAATACTCAATTTTGCTCTACATGGGCCTGATATCCACTTACGAGGACATTATACTGCTACTGTTCTATCAAAATTTTAAACGACTATACTCATATGTGGCTCTCATTTTTCTTAAAAACAAAAATAAGGTAAAAAAAAAAAAAAATCTGGTAATTCTTTGTTTTTACATTCATTGGGCCCCAATATGCCCAAATATCAAGGAGAAATTAAAAATGCATGCTGTGGAAGAGTTCGGGTCTTAGGAGGTTAATGTAAAGCCCATTAACTTCAGTTATCAGGTATCAATAATTCCTGAATCCACAAAATTAAAATATTATCAGCTTTTGAGGTGTCTGGCTCAGTTCTGTACCAGAAGGCATGAAGTTCTCATGCACACAGCGCAGGCTGTGATCGTGCAGATGGAAGAAATAGTGTAATAAACATCATTTCAGCTCCAACCAGCAGTCCGTACCTGCTGCATTTTCTCATCACTTTAAAAAGAATGAGAGAAAATGAAAGCACAGCTGAGTCACTACACATCAGCACTCAAATAAAAAAAAGAAATAAATATTAAAGAGGGACAGATTCCCGCAATGATTTTTCACATAGCCATTTATTATGCCCTGATAGCTGACATGGCTCTCTGTTGCCCCCAGAACTCTCCTATATTGATCGAATGGAGCCTCAAATCCCCCTGAGCTGCTGAGAGACTTAAATTTCAAAAGATAAGAGTGGTGTGAACGTTGAATGGGTCGTAATAAGTCGCTAACTATGACTATGAAGCAGAATCAGCTCCATCTGATAAAGACTGTGTTTACACATAAACAGACTACACATTTCAGCATTCTGGTCACAGATGATGCTGTTTGCAAGATCAGGTATAACACCTGTGTGAATTTGGTAAACTGTAAAACTCTGTCACTTATTCACATGAATTTCCTGTAAATCCTAAATCTAAAAAAAGCTACTACTTTGAATTTGCTCTATATTTCAAAATTCATTGCATAAGTGGTAGTTGGTTTGGGTCTACCCACAGATTATTTGCTTTGTTTTGCTGTTTTATTCCTCCCTCTATGAGAGTGTTGCTGTGATCTCAGAAGAAGGCGAGAGGAACTCGCAGTGTGTTGTCTTTGTTTTGCTTTGACAAATGGCCACACTCTCTCGGTGCTGGTACAGTATGAAACCAACGTGTGAAGAGCTTAGTTTGGTAAATGGGAGATAAGCATGAAGAAAAGAAAAAGGCGAACAGCCCCAGCCACAGGAAAAAATAAGTTGAATAAATTTCTGTCAGTCCATTCTGCATTTCATTTTTCTCCATAGAAATGACAAATACAGGCACTGTGAATTTCGGCTTTAGTCTGAGAGGGTAAAGCAAGAACTACTGCAAGGACATTTCTGCATACGGCAGTTCAATGCAGTGTTGTGTGTGTATGTACCTGTCTCTGTTAGTGTGCATGTCTTGCACATTATATACTAAAACATTATTGGAGAGAGTCTCGATTCTAGAGGGACGTGTTTCTGTATGAATCTATGTCATTGTTTTGTGTGTGTGTGTGTGTGTGTGTGTGTGTGTGTGTGTGTGTGTGTGTGTGTGTGTGTGTGTGTGAGAGAGAAAGAACAAAGGTTCAGCAGAAGAGGAACAATTGAAGGCTGGAGCCATTCATCAGCTGCACAGCACCTTGCTATTCCCCTATGATATATGAGACAGGAGAGAGGAAATTACACAGCACAAAGAATGTGGACCTGGTGGACAGGACAGTCATTAGCAAACACAAAATGGGAACAATTTTTTTTTCCTTGGGGGAGGGGGGCACTTTTTAAAGGTGCAAACAAAGCTGAAATTAATTAGTCTACAGAAGGATGAAGATTAGGTATCATAAAAAGTAAAAGACAATGAATTAAATACTCAAAGGAATATCAATAACAATAATGTTTTTCTTTAACTTTTAGTGCCCTGCAATATGCTTCTGAATGTTAGAATTCATCCATCAAATGTCGGAGAAGGTATCATGAAATGGACTGATTCTTGTATAGTGCTTTTCTACTCTCCCGGAGTACTCAAAGCACTGTATACAACATGCCTCATTCACCCGTGCACTTCTAAACTCAAGTGCAACTAATAAACATTCTCACACAATCACACTCCGATGAACGCATCGGAGGGCAATTTGGGGTTCGTATCTTACCCAAGGATATTTGGCATGCAGACTGGGGAGCCAGGAGCCAGGAATCGAACCACCAACCTTCCAATCAGTAGCTGATCTGCTGTACCACCTGAGCCACAGCCACCCCAAACTGTTTACTTGCCATTGGGAGCCAGTCTGCCAGCTACTTAGGCCAAAAAAATTCTGAGTGACCTAATGCAGTCCAGAAAAAAAATGAGTCCTCAGCTTTTGTTTTCAACATGATCTGTGAGAGACTATTTCAGTTTTGCCCAATTTGAGGACGACAGTATTGGCCTTTAGCAACCTCTACTATGTGCTCGGGGGAGGAACTTCTGAATGTCATTTCACAACATGAATGTCTGCTGAGAGAAAATAATGAGTAGTTTCTCATTAAACACAGTCAGTTTACTTCTGCGAGAAGAAAACACAAGGCACTGGAGCATGAACCTACACAAGCAGATGCATAATCCAGGACTTATATTTCAGAAGAGTATTTTTTTTCCCTCTGAGCTCATTGAACTCTAAATGGCAGGTAGAAAAAGAAATACAGCTTTCTGTTTCCTCAGTGCCAATTTAGGGAGCTGGGGAAGCCCTGAAAGAAAACTCAGAAACAGACAAAACCACCACCAATCCCAAAGATCCCCCTGACAAATGGAAAACCACTGGAGAAGAAAAGGAAGCAGGAAGTGCAGTTTCAATTTTGCCTTTGATCGCCCAAAGGTTCACGTTGGAAGCAGTGTACAACGGCTTTACCTGCACTTAACATTAAGTGGACACTTCGTCAGGTACACCTGTTCAACCGCCCTTATCTCCAGTATCTTATCAGCCAATCACAAAGCAGCAACTCAGTGCATTTAGGCATGCAGACTTAGACAAAACGACCTGCTGAAGTTCAAACCAAGCATCACAATGGGGAAGAAAGGTGACTTTGAACATGGCGTGATTGTTGGTTCCAGACAGAGTAATTTAGAAACTGCTGGGATTTTCCAGTGGAACTCTCTCTAGTGTTTACAGAGAACGGTCTGAACAAGAGGAAATATCCAGTGAGTGGCAACAACTGCCTCAAAGTGATAGGAGGACAAAAGTAACTCAAATAACCTCTTGTTACAACCCGGGTATACCTTAAAGAGATGGCTACAGCATCAAAAAACACTCCTGGTGCCACTCCTGTTGGGTCAGAACAGTTCACATGGGCTCAAGCAAAATGCAATAACAGAAGATTGGAAAAATACTGAGTCTCAATTTCTGCGGACATCCAGATACTAAGGTCACACTTTGGAGTGAACGACATGTAAACACCGCAGCCAAACCAAGAAGTGTTGATGAACATGTCCATCCCTTTATGACCACATTGTACCATGTGGCAAAGCTCAGATCAGCTCAAACTGAGTCTTGAACATGGCACTGAGTGACTGTACTCAAATGGCCTCCATAGTCACCAGATCTCAATCCAGTGGAGCACCTTAGGGATGTGGTGGATCAGAAGATTAACATCATGGACGTGTCAAGTCAATATGGACCAAAATCTCTGAGGAATGTTTCCAGCAACTTGTTGAATCTGTGCCGTGAAGTGTGGTTTGGCTGTGCAGGTGCACAGCAGTTCAGCTGCAGTGTTAGTTTTAGCTTTTTAGCCAGTAAGGTCATATTTTTGCTTGGTGTCAGTCATATAAAATATATGTCCATTATGCAACAAATTGGTCTTAAATATTTAAAGCATGTGACATAAACCATCAAACACATTTGTAATAAATCAAAATTTAAATCTGAAAAATGTCAAAAAGTGCAAGCTGGCGTAATCAGTACTGTTCTCAAATAACTGTAGAATTTTAAAGTCTTAGCTGATACTTTACTACATATTCTCCTGCTCCCCTCCAGCTCTGCAGAGCATTTAACCATCTTTCAGCTCATTGTTTGGTTTTTGTTTGGCCTGCTTTCACTGCTTGTCTTTTAACCACTGATTCCAGACACAGCAGGCAACCAAAAAGACGCCTGCACACTACAAAAACCAACAAAAAGCACAGATGCACCAAGTTCATAGTTATCTTGTAAAAACGGTGAAATATTTAGCAGCTAAATGGTCATTTAAATTCTATTTCACAGAGGAAAACCAAGGTTACCGAGTTGCTTAAAGCAGTGAAGCCAAAGCAGCAAACCAGCAAATACAGGGCTGGAGAGAAATTAACCTTGATAAGCAAGTGCTGACTTGAGCATTATGGGGGAATCGGCAGCCATAGTCAGCCAGATATATCTCTAAGGGGCCAGGTAGAAACCAAGGAGACATTCTCATCCGAGTACAAAAGTAAAGGATGGAATGACAAAAGCAAAGAGAAAAGCTGCGTGGAGAAGACGAAAGGTAAATATGCGGTGTCTTGAGAGGTTGTGATACCTTGTGAAAAAAGACATTTTTTCCATCCTTGTCTCTTAAGCTTTTGACCTCGTGATGAAATGGACAGGCTGGCCACAACAAACACCACCTTGAATGTCAAACACATCCCGCTGTGCATAATATTACCTGAGCTTCTGTGATGCTGTATAATTTGATTCATGGCTCGATCCATCTGCCTAGACTTCACAAAAAAGAGCAACCATATGCAGTGATTTTCTGCCCCGCTTTTGTCTCTCCCCCCCCGTATAAATTATAAAAGTTCCAGATTGGCACCAGATCGACAGTCACAGTCTTTTATCTTTAACTTTATTCCCCTTTTTTAGACTAACCCTCGATTTTCTCCTTTACAAGGACTTGCAAGAGGAAGCAACTTCATGTAGTACAAGGGTCACAGCTGTGGAAAAAAATTGACTACGTTGTTTTTGCTATTTGCCTCCAGCAAACAGCAAATGTATTTGAGCCTTTAGGCAGGTAAAGTAACTGACAGGACGGGAAGCAGGAAACAGGGTGCCATCAACAATCTGTGACGTACTGAGCATGAATGACAAGAAAATCTGGCACTAAACGAGTCCAACTGCCAGGTTTACAATCTCTGAGTAGACAGGTGAGAACAGGTGTGTGTGAGTGGGCGGGAAGGACAGGTGCCTGGGATTGGTACAGTCTGAGGACATCTAGTGGCTGCATGGAGATTTTACACAGCAAACAGCCACTAGATGGCTCAGCAACATCATCTTAAATCCAAACAGGTTGATTAGCCTTAATTCAAAGACCGAGGCGCACGTCATTAACCAACCACAGTTCGTCGGTAAAAAGCTGCAGGAGTGCTTGCCCAGTTCCAATCCTGGATGCTATTACTGTTCAGCAGCTTTTGTCTCCTTTGAGCAATTACGCTTCAACAACCTCAGCCAGGTTCACTGTCTGTGTGCTGCTGTTGTTTGGATGAAGAGCTTGAAGTGCTCGTTTCTTCACACTTTAAACACATCAACAACACAGCATGCATTTAGCCATCAAACACATGTATAAAACCCTCTAGACTAGGCTTTCAACCCACTTGTGGAGGCTAAAGTGGTTTAATTAGCTAACTGCAGCTAATTAGATCCATCAGTAAGGGTGAGCAAAATCAATAGTCTCATTATGGAAATGGAAAGCCTGTTGTGGTAAACAACAGTAAACT